>NW_022900929.1:25009243-25011424 GCF_012274545.1 Fukomys damarensis
TTTTTTTTTTTTTTTTTTTTTTTTTAATAGCACTGGGGATTAAACTCAGGACCTTGCACTTTTGAGGCAGGTATAGAACCACTGAACTAAACCCTGGGCCCTCTAGGGTCAGTCTTGTGTCCACAGAGCCGAGCCTGAAGACTGCCACATTGAGGTCTGTAGCATTTCTTCAGTGAACAAATGATTTTCCTCAAGAAACAACACTGGGTTCAGGAAGAAATTTCAACATTTAAAATTAATGTGTAGGGCTGGAGATTTAGCTCAATGGTTCTGCCTCCTGCTTTGCAAACTCAAGGTCCCAAGTTCGATCTCTAGTAACCCCCCCAAATTAATGTGTGGCCAGGGATTTAGCTTAATGGTTCCACCACCTGCTTTACAAGCACAAGGTCTCATGTTTGATCCCCAGTACCAAAAAAAAAAATTAATGTGTAAGGGCCTGCGGTTAGCTCAGTGATGCCGCGCCTGTGCCCCTGTGTCACAAAGTGCAAGGTCCTGAGTTTGTTTTCTTTTGGTACCGGAGATCGAAGTCAGGTCCTTGTGCTTGCAAGGCAGGCGGCAGAACCGCTGAGCTAAATCCCCGGCCCAAGGTTCTGAGTTTGATCCCTGATACCGGAAAAACAATAAAATGACTTGTGGGGCTGGGGATTTAGCTCATCTCATGATGCCTGCCTCACAAGTTCAAGGTCCTGAGTTCGATCTCTGGTACAAAAAAAATTAACGTGTAAGGTGAATGGACTGGAAATTAAATGGGGGAAGAGTCCATATAACAGAATATTACTGAGCCATGAAAAGGAAATTCTGGTATGGAGAAGCCTGGAGGATGTGATGCTGAGTGAAATGGTCACAAAAACATCCGCTGTACAGTTCCACTCCCGTGGGATGTTTAGTGGGCCCATAGGGGTGGCTGCAGCAGGGGGAGAACAGCCTGGAGATCCTCAGTGGCCGAGGCTGCACAGTGTACATAGTCAACACGACATAGCGGAAACGATGAAAATGGTAAATTCTGTGTATTTTGCAACAATCAAAATAATAACAATTGTGGGTAATTGGGAGAATGTGCTCTCTCTAAATTCAGAGCAGGCAAGGTCCAGAATAGTTCAAAGGGTGCGAAGAGTGCTCCCAGGTTGTGAGGCGCTGCAGTCTGCTTCCGGAGGTGGTTTTTAGGTTCCTTCTGTCCCAAGCAAAGAATTGGTCAAGACGAGCCCAAAAGGCAGCAAAGTTTCACATGAAAGGAAGAGAAACAGGCTCCGTATGAGTGCGGGAGAAAACGCAGTGTCCCCAGGCTCTAGAACACTGTCCTTTCTAGGTCTCTCACTCCTCAGGCCTGGGCCGGGGAAAACCTTTAGCAAGAAGCCAAGCGCAGGGCCTTGGGGATGTTCTACGCATGCGTCCTGGGTTTGTACTCCTTCCCCACCAGTTTTGCCACACCCTAGTCTCCTGCCTCAACAGCTCTGGAAAGGTGCACACGGGTTAGGCAGAAGCTCTTTGTCCCAGCTGGAAGACCTTGGTGGAGGCGCGGCCCTGGAAGAGAGGACGTAGTAGGGAGAATGGTAACTTGCTTAGGGAAATTGGGCTTTTTTTTCTTTTCTTCCAGGTGTTGGGGATTGAACCCAGGCCCTTTGCACTGAGTTACATCTGTCCTGCTTCTCAATGTTTTTGGTTTTTGTTTTTGAGGCAGAGTTTCACTATGTAGTTAAGGGTGGTCTTTAACCCCCAATATGGCTCCTGGCTGGCCTCGAACTCTCAGCAACCCTCCTGCCTCGGCCTTCCAAATGCAGGCGTGTGCCACCACGCCCAGTGTTTTTATTTTGAGACAGGGTCTCACCAAGTCGCAGAGTTGTTTAGGCTGGGCTCGAATTTGAAATCTTCCTGCCTCAGTCTCCCAGGGTGAGATTACAGCAGGCGTGTTGGTTATGGTTAGTGTTGGGACCCCCTAATGACACCACAGTGTCTGGACTCCCCCGCGCTCTCCATGCCCAGCCAGCAAGGCAACGGATTCCACTGGCGTCTCAGGATGACAGGGTGGCGACACCAGCAGGACCGGACCGGGGGCGCCATCCTTCCTACCCACACGGCCTCCTGTGGGTCTAGCTGCCCTGGGCCAGGATCCGCCAAGCTCCTGGCCCCCCCACCCTGGCCCCGCCCCTCAATCAGGGCCCGCCCCCTAAGGAACCGCCCCGC
>NW_022900929.1:25012081-25033228 GCF_012274545.1 Fukomys damarensis
GCGTCCTCGCGGGGATCGCAGCCGGGCAGGGCGCCCACCTGCCGACCCATCACGCACGATCACGGGTCGGGCCGTCGCCCCTCCCAGGCCTTTGTCAGAGGCTGGCGAGGAGGCCGCCAGGCCCGACCTGGGGTCTCACCTTAGCGGTGGCCAGTGGGAGGCTGGGAAGGATTGGGGGCCTCTGGTCAGGGACGGCGATGACTTGTCCCCCGCCCCGGCCGTGGTTCTCACGGGGACACCCTTTTCCAGATCGGATCTCTTGAAGCTCAGACGCGTGGGTTCCCTGCTCTCCTGGGGTACCGGTGCCCTGGCCTCACCAGCCAGTGATCACCTCCCACTTGCCCTGGCCTTTCTCATTGTCCTGTCCCACCACCCGAAGCCGCCTCTGCCCCCCCCCCGCCTTCTCCCCAGGGTGCCCTCTTTCGTGCAGTCAGGCAATCGTGGTGATGTCTTCTTTAAGGTATTTGTGTTATTGCAGAAGATTTCACAGGGACAGGGAACATGTGACTGGATCTAAGACGGTGTGCACACGGGGAGGGTGCCACAGCCTCACACTCAGTCCTGGCTGGAGAGGGCCAAGGGCCTCCCCTGGCACTCCCTTGAGAGCTGTAATAGGAGAAGTGAGGGGACCCTGACCTCACCGGGCAGTGCTGACCTCTCACACCCAGGGCTGGCTACAGGCTGGAAGTGTAAATGAAGAGAAGTAGGTGGAGCCTTCCGAAGGACAGGCCCAACATGTTTGGGGAGCATCCTGATTACTGGGGTTGCTCTTGAAGGGCTGCTGGCATGGAGGCTGTCATGTGTCCTCAGTCCCAGGATGGCCAGAAGATTCTCATTTTACATGTGTTCAGCCGAAGGCACCAGGTTTTGGGTTGTCCCTTCAGCCATTCACTAGGCTGTCCCTCACCTGGCCACTGGTCGGGGGTCTTTCTGGACTTCTGAGGGAGCTCTGCCATCCTGACTTTTAGCCGCAAATGGTTCAGGGTGGGTGTCCCACAGATGAGAAACAGGACTTCTGACCTCTTCCCCCACGTGATCACTCCCTTTTGACACTGAAGACCCCATTCCTGCCCTTTCCAGATCTGTCCTTGATTTGTTTCGGACAGGAGGCTCTCCCTGTGTTGTCCAGGAGGGCCAGAAGTTCTGGGCTCAAGAGATCATCCTGCCCCAGCATCCCTATATGCACCAACCATTGCACTCTAGAGCTGTCATTTTTTCTGAGACTTTTGGATTCCAGGGTCTCTGGTGAGGGTCTGACCCTGGGTCCTTGGAGGTAGTGAGTCCTCTTTGTGGCCTTTTGGGGAGGGGTGGCCTGCCATAGGGCTGTTTTTCTGGATTCTACCACACTTGTTCGGTCCTGCTCTGAGCTGCCCACACAGTCAGACATGGATGGAGCCAGGGAAGTTGGGGTGCAGCTGCTCTGGGATACCTGGGGGGGTGTCTGTGGAAAGTAAGTTTTTTTGAAGTTTTCTTTCTGGAGGAAGATGAGCCCTAACTCCCAGCAAGCCTGTGGCCTTCTAGAGTGACCCAGGCCAGAGCAGCTCTGCTGGGGGCCTTGCTTCCAGCTGGCTTTCCTGCCCTGCATGCACTGAATTCCTCTGTTTGTCAGGAGCAGAGATTCACAGGAGACCAGCCTGGAGACTGGGGGGCTTCCCAGAGAGTGGCTGGAGGCATGGGTTCGGGATCCCAGCAGGAAACCCTCCCCACACAGACAAAAGGCTCAGGGGGAACTGGAAATGTCTGTGGTCTCTGTCCACAGCAGAGGAGCATCATGGGTGGAATTCCCCAGTGCCATGTGGGCCCTCCCTGCCCTACACCTGCCCTGGGTCTCTGCACTTCCTGGACGGGAGGATCTCACTACAAAGTGAGAAATTTAAGACTCAGACCCTGGCCCATCCTAGTGGCTAGGGTGGTACTGGGCAGTCTGAGAGCTGATGTGGATTTTTTGCAGTTGAGGAGCTGCTGCCCTGGGTGACCTGAAATGAGGCAGGGGCTCCTCTGCCTGCCTGCCGCGTTTCCTCCCCCATGTGTGTTGGGACAGCTGAGCAGGCTGGGCTGACCCAACCAGCTAGGGTGGGGAAGCTGTCTAGGCAGCTCTTCAGAGAGAAAGAGGTAAGCTGCTGCTGGTGGTGGTGGTGGCTTTGTAATTAAAGTTCTTATTTTGAGATAATTGTAGTCATAGGCAGTTCCAACAAATAGCATAGTGAGGCCCCTTGTATCCTTCCCCGGGTTTCCCCAGTGGTAACATTTTACAAAGCTGCTACATCCTTATCCTGGGACACTACAGGGGTATAATCTGCAGGCTCCTCCTTTTGCTGGCTGGGATTCACACCCACTGCCCTCCTGGCAAAATGACAGAATCGGGAGATTAGTGCCTCCCCCACCAATCTGTTCTCATTTCCCTGATTTTGTCATGTCAAAATGCCAAATGACAGGACCATACAGTATGTTGCCTTTTGGGATTGGCTTTTTCCACTCAGCACATTTCCCTGGAGACTGAACCTGGCTGCATTGTGTTAGCACTGGTTTATTCCTTTCTCTGGCTTCCCCTATGGATGAACCACAGTTGGTTTAACCCTTTGTCCATTGAAAGACATCTGGGCTGTTTCCATTCTTTGGCTACTGTAAATAAATCTGCTGGAAGCATTCATGTACAGGTTTTTATGAGAACCTGACTTCTCATTTGCCTGAGATGAATGCCCAGAAGTGCACTTGCTGGTGTGCTTAGTCGGGTGTGGAGGTGTTCGCCTGATATCAGCACTCTGGAGGCTGAGGCAGGAGGGTCACTAGGAGCTGGAGACCAGCCTGAGCTGCATAGTGAATTCAAGGCCAGTATGAAGTACTAGTGAGACCCTGTTTCAAAAGAACCAATAGAAAAATGGCCAGACTTGGAGAATGGCTTTATCACACTACTGTCCTACCAGCAGCCAAGGTGAGATTGGGTTCTTCCTTGATGGCACCTAGTGATGTAACTGCTTTTTATTTTAGCCATTCTGATACAGCCATATCTCGTTGTGGTTTTAATTTGCATTTCTCTACTGACAGTGACCTGAGCCTCTTTTCATATGCTTATTTGCCATCTGTATTTCCTCTTTGGTGAAGTGCAGCTTCCTGGTTTTTGCCTGTTTTCTAATTGGATTTTGTCCTAACTTTGAGAATCCCTTACACATTCTAGATACCAGCCCTTTTTGTTGGATATGGAGTTTGTAAGTGTCTCTCTGTCCTTAGCTTGTCTTTTTATCCTCCTAGCTAGCCTTTCACAGAAGAAAAATTTGAAAAAAATTTTTGGAGGGTGTGGAAATCCAACTCAGGACCTTGTGCTTGCTAATGAGGCAACACTAAGCTAAATCCCCAGCCCAAAGTTTGAAATGTTAAGCTGGGTGGGGGTGCATGCCTGGAATCCTAGTATTTGGGAAGCTGAGGCAGGAAGATCACTGAGTTAATGGCCAGCCTGAACTACGTAGTAAGACCCTGTCTCAACAAATAAAAAGTCTGAAATCTTGACAAGCCCAGTTTATCATAGTTGTTCTCTCATGGATCATGCTTTTTGGTGTCAAATCTAAGAGATCTGCCTGGCCTATGCCCCAAAGACTTTTTCCAAGCATTTTCCTAAACATTTTATAGATTGGTATTTCACTTTTAAACCTGGAAAGGCCAAATCCATTTTGAGTTAACTTCAGCATAAATTGTAAAGTTTGGGTTGTTTTTGTTTTGTTGTTTTCTTCTGCAGTCCTAGGGCCTCACACATTGAGCTCCCTCCCCTGTGTCCCTCACCCTGTGCTGTTAGTTTGCTTTACTTTCTATTGCCTCTCTGTCCCTGCAGTTTGTTGAGGGGAGGTCTCTCCTCCCTGCTCTGAACTGTCTGCACCTTCCAACTTGTCATGTGGCTGTTTCCTGTCCAGAGTTTTCCCTTGGGGCCAGGGATTTAGCTCAGTGGTTCTGCCACCTGCATCGCAAGCATAAGGACTCGTGTTCCATCCCTGGTACCAAAAGACAGACAAACAAACAGAGTCTTCCATTGATGGTGGCCCTGTCCCCTATGTTCTGACTCATGGTCCTGATGGCCATATTGATTGTTGAAACCTGTGGGTCGCTCCAGGCCCCATCCAGCAGGTCTGGAGAGGAGTCTGCCAGCTGGCAGGACCTCTGCACAAGGTCGCAGACCCTGGCCAGGCTGTGGGACGGGTGCCACCCTTGATAGCCTGGCTGAGCTCTCCTGGCTCCCTGCCTTTTTTGGCTTCTGCGTAGGGGCAGCACTTGGCCTGGGTCAGCGGGGCATACCCAAGGGAGGGCACCCCACGCCCTGCCCTATGGCCTCTTCTCTACCAGGGCCTGGACCAGTCAGCCCGGAGGCCTCTCCCTTGTGCCCATCTGCCCTGCTGGTCCTGCCTCACCAGTGCTGGGCTGAGGGCGAGGCCCCTGGTCCACACACAGGAATGGCCTCTGCTCTTAGGAGAGAGAGAGGCCCTGTGGGTGCTGCACTGGCCGGGTGGAGGCCACCAAGGCCAACGTGCCGCGGTGGGACAATGAGGCCCAAAATGAGTCCTGCAGGGCCACCCCCACTGGGTCTGTGTGCCCTTGGGGGTCAGGCCAGGCAGAGTGTACATGGAGGTGGCCCATCACGTATAAAGGCCAAGAGTAGTGCTATGGGGGTGCTGCCTTGGCAGTGAGCAGCAGTGGGCACTTGGACACAGCCTGGAGGTGTGGTTCCCCTGCCACCACCACACTAGCTCACTGAGTGGAGAACAGGCCCAAGACAGTCCCCACAGTGCCCCCAGCAACCCCATATCAGGGTCCCTCTGCATGTCAGGCTGGCTGTCCCAGCTCTGTTGGAAACTTGCCCTGTATTGTCGAAAGAAGGGCCCATGGGGACCAGCACTGCTTGTCCACTCATGTCCACCATAGTCTCCAGTGGCCCTCCTGAGGGGTCCTCTAGTCCCTGTCATTAGGCAGAGGCTGTGCATGGTGTCCCAGCCTTGGTGTGGGCAGAGTACACCGTGTTGGGAGCCAGCAGCTGTCCAGGGAGACCTGGAGCTCTCGGCAGTGAGGCCAGGTCACAGGCTTCCTCCTGGCTTCTAGATGGGGTGGGCAGGCCTGCTGGCCCTGGGATCCCTCAGCTCTGCACCTGAGCGTGTGTCCTTTCCCTCCTGCCAGCAGCCAGAGCAGCAGAGTCCCAGGTACACACCGGCAGACCCGGCCTGCAGGCTGCTCTGTCGCCAATGAACTCCATGAACCCCATGAAACCTGCCCTGCCCCCCACACCACACGGGTGAGTGTGGTCCCTGTGGCCGCCCCCACAGGCCCTGGGCCCACTCTGGCACAGTGGCCTCACTAGCCGCTCTCCCTGCAGTGATGGTTCATTTGCATACGAGTCTGTGCCTTGGCAACAGAGCGCCACTCAGCCTGCCGGGTCCCTGTCCGTGGTCACTACCGTGTGGGGAGTCAGCAACGCAACACAGAGCCAGGTGAGCCCTGTGGGGCCCCAGGCCAGATAGCCAGAGCCTCCTCAGACCCTGGGAGCCAGGAGTGGGGGCCCTGGGGTGCAGGTGGCTCCTGGCCTCCAGCACTTGAGTGCTGGGCCTTGTGCCTGCTGTGGGTGTCTTACCCCGGCCTGTGGAAAGGCACTGTCCCCTCCCTGGCCAGACCTCTTGGTTTCACCTGCTGCAGAGCTGTGGCTGGTTCCCTCTCGTGATTCCCACTTCCTTGTAGGTTCTGGGGAACCCCATGGGCCCTGCAGGAAGCCCCCCTGGCAGCACCATGATGCCTGGCGTGGCGGGTGGCAGCTCTGCCTTGACCTCCCCACAGTGCCTGGGACAGCAGGCCTTTGCCGAAGGTGGTGCTAGCAAGGGCTACGTGCAGCAAGGCGTGTATGGCCGTGGGGGCTACCCTGGGGGCCCCAGCTTCACCACTGGGTAAGCAGGGGCCTCACCTGGCAGGGGCAGAAGCAGCCCGGTGGGCACATTGTGGCCTCTGCTTCCCCACTGGCTCCAGCAGCCACCCTGAGGGCCCGGAAAGCACGGGCTCCCTGATGCAAAGAACATGGCTGTCCTGTGTCCCCTGTAGGTATGCGGGTGGCCCAGGGGGCCTGGGACTCCCGTCACATGCCACACGACCCTCTGCTGACTTCACACAAGCAGCAGCCGCAGCCGCCATGGCTGCTGCTGCAGCCACGGCCACCGCCACTGCCACTGCCACCGTGGCTGCCCTGCAGGAAAAGCAGAGCCAGGAGCTGAGCCAGTATGGAGCGGTGAGGTGTCCCAGCAGATGTCATACCATGGCCAGCACCAAGGACCCCAGGGGACTATCGGGGAGGTGGTGGCATCTGAGGACTCGCGGGAGAGAGTTGGGGTCCTGTGCAGCAAGGGGCGGCCATCAGGTTTCCAGAGTCCTCTTTGGGCGTGGAGCTGGGGGGCTGATGGGTTTGTGGAGCCCTTTGTGGGCATTGCCTGGATCATGCCTTTTTCTTCTCTTCCCAGATGGGTCCCGGACAGTCATTCAACAGCCAGTTTCTACAGCATGGAGGGCCCCGGGGTCCCAGCGTTCCCCCCGGCATGAACCCTACTGGCATGGGGGGGATGATAGGCCCCTCTGCCCTCTCCCCTATGGCCATGAACCCTACCCGGGCAGCGGGCCTGACACCTCTGTATGCAGGGCAGCGTCTGCCCCAGCACAGCTACCCAGGGCCTGCTCAGGCCCAGCCGCTGCCCCGACCTGGGGTCAAGAGGACCTACTCTGAGGTGAGTGTCTGGCTGCCCCGCCCCTCCCAGCACCCGCAGAGGTGCAGGAAGAGCACCTTCTGCAAGGAGAACACCTTGTGCCCAGTAGGACCCAGGGCTGTGCCCACCAGTGCCTCAGCCCTCACACCTTCTCTCCTGGGCATGTCCCTCTCCTGCAGGTATATCCAGGGCAGCAGTATCTGCAAGGCGGCCAGTATACGCCCAGCACTGCCCAGTATGCCCCCGGCCCTGGGCAGCCTCCCGCCCCCGCCCCCTCCTACCCTGGGCACAGGCTACCCCTGCAGCAGGGCATAGGCCAGTCCCTGCCTGCGCCTGGCCCCACGGGACTGCACTACAAGGTAGGGCTGGCTTCCCCTGGGCCACCACAGGGACCTTGAGGCAGTCCCACCCTGGAGGGATGACAGGTTGGGAAGAATGGGTAGAGCTTCACGGGATCCCAGAGGTCAGAGTGTGCAGTTCAGAAAGGAACACGCACTGGGTGCATGTACCAAGCCATTGTGATGTCCCTTAAGTGCTGCAGGGAAGCCACTGAGGGGACAGGTCCTCTGTGCTTACTGGGTTGTGGGGACAATGGAAACAGTGGAAGGAGAGGAGGAAGTATGAACAGCCCTATCCTTGCAGCTCTCATGTACCCATTCCCTCCTTTTTCTGCAGCAGTAACAGCAGTGTTCCCTGTAGATTATGTGGGGTGTCCAAGAGCGTGGAAGAACAGGCAGCTCAGCACCCCGTTGTGCTGGGCTTCTGGCCTCAGGCCCAGGGGACCTATCCTGGGGCAAGCCAGACCAGGAGCACTCACTTTTCTCTCCCACAGCCCACGGAGCAGTTCAACGGTCAGGGCGCCAGCTTCAATGGGGCCAGCGTGAGCTATAGCCAGCCGGGCCTGAGCGGGGTACGGGGTGTGGCTGGGTGGGCTGCTGGGAGGCTCCCAGGGCAGGCACCCCACTTGGCCCCCCTGCTAACTGCTCAACCCCCACAGCCTGCCCGGACTGTCCCTGGCTACCCCAGCTCCCCGCTGCCAGGGAACCCTACGCCACCCATGACACCCAGCAGTGGTGTGCCCTACATGTCCCCGAGCCAGGAGGTCAAGTCTCCCTTCCTGCCTGACCTCAAGCCGGGCCTCAGCACCTTGCACCCCTCACCCGCGGGTGAGTGTTTCTTCTCCAGCAACAACGACAAGCTGGGGTGGGGGGCCAAGGGAGCTTCTGGCTCCCCAGAAAACCCAGGGTTTCTTCATCAAGACAGCCCTTCCCTGCCAGGCTGGTCTGTTTGTGGCCCTGTGGGTGTCTGGAATAATAGCCATCACATATGAGATTTTGTGTACAATTTCAGGGGATTTCTGACCCCCTACAGTCTCTCTCTTGTTCAGAATCCCTGCTTTCAGGGTGACCAGGACAGCAGGAGTGGGGCCCTGAAACCTGAGAGGTACCTGAGGGCAGGTGCCTGCTCACACCAGTTCTCTTTACACAACTGTCTGGGTTGGGATCCTCTCCTGTCACCATTCAAGGGAGGAACCGCAGGCCAGGCTTGTCCGGGCCCCTGGGCCTGACCCTTCTCATGGCCTGTGCCTGCCCCCAGGAGGCGGCCCCTGTGATGAGCTGCGGCTGACCTTCCCGGTGAGGGATGGGGTGGTCCTGGAGCCCTTCCGCCTGCAGCACAACCTGGCTGTCAGCAACCACGTCTTCCAGCTGCGTGACTCGGTGTACAAGACCCTGATGCTGCGGTGAGCCCCGTGGGGACCCAGTCCTCCCACACCCCAGCCCCATCCCCGCCCTTGGCCTCAACCTCCCCTCCACAGGCCCGACCTCGAGCTGCAGTTCAAGTGCTACCACCACGAGGACCGCCAGATGAACACGAACTGGCCGGCCTCAGTGCAAGTCAGCGTCAACGCCACGCCGCTCTCCATTGAGCGGGGCGACAACAAGACCTCGCACAAGCCACTCTACCTGAAGCATGTGTGCCAGCCGGGCAGAAACACCATCCAGATCACAGTCACTGCCTGCTGCTGCGTGAGTGCTAGGAGAGGGCGGGGCTGGGAGGGGCTCCCAGTGACTGTCCAGGTTTTATCTTTGAACCAAGACCTTGCTTCTTATTACCACCTTCTTGGAGCCCCAGGAGCATTCTGGTTAGATGCAGTTTTCTAGATTTGGGGTTCACACTGTGTATGTAAGAAGAAGCAGGCAGTGGGTAAGTTCGGGCCAGGCATCCCAGGTTGCTGTGGGCCAGGGGGCCTGCGGCCAGGGCAGTCAGATGCCACCTTCTGTGGGACCCTTGAGGTTTTAACTCAGACCTGGGGTCAAGGGGGTTACATGAGTGGGGGGATGCACAGGCGACTTAGGGTGAGCAGCGCCAGTGCTGGATGCACAAGGACTGTGGAGACAGGTGTGGTGCGGCCAGAGCTGAGGCAGGGGCCGGGCCCAGGGGAGAAAGAGAGAGCATCCCAGCTGTGCAGTGGGGGCCTGGCTGCTAGGCATGCACTGTCCCGGCCCCTCACCCTGGCCACTGCCTCTCCACCATGTCGCCTGGACCAAACCATGTCTCCTCTGCAGTCGCACCTCTTCGTGCTGCAGCTGGTGCACCGCCCATCCGTGCGCTCCGTGCTGCAGGGCCTTCTCAAGAAGCGCTTGCTGCCTGCAGAACACTGCATCACCAAGAGTGAGTGTCCCCATCTCTGCCTCTGCCTGGCCCAGTGGCTGTCCTCAGCACCGGGGGCTGTCTTCTCTCCAGCCCATAGCTCAGCGCTGGGGATGGTGGCCACCTCCGGGGACTTAGGCACAGTATCAGTGGAGTGGTGATGGCTCCCTGGCTGTGTCCCTGGTCACAGCCTCACCCAGGTCCTTTTCCCCGTCCCTGATAGTAAAGCGGAATTTCAGCAGCGGTACCATCCCTGGCACCCCTGGGCCCAACGGAGAGGACGGGGTAGAGCAGACGGCTATCAAGGTGTCCCTAAAGTGCCCCATCACCTTCCGCAGGATCCAGCTCCCTGCCCGTGGACATGACTGTCGCCACATACAGGTGGGTGCTCCAGGGCCTTGCTGGGATCCAGTGCCTTATGCCTTAAAGCTGAGTGGTGGTGTGTGCCTATTATCCCAGCACTCAAGAGGCTGAGGCAGGAGGATTGTGAGCTCAAGGCCAGGGTGGACCACTTAGCAAGACACTGTCTCAAAAAAGAAAAAATTTTGAGTTGACGCTTGAGCTACTGGGATGCTAGGGCAGACCTGCTATTGGGAGCCCTTGAACCTGGCACTCCTTTCCCTGGGTTTGGGCTTTGGTTTCTTCTAATTATCATTTATTAACTTTTTTACTGGCTAATTTGTTCACGGGGTTCCATTTTTAAAAGGTGTACAGATGCAGAGCTGTCTTCCTACCCCCGTGAGAGTCTCTGCCTTGTCAGAAACAGTGTGAGCCACCCCTGTGGTTACCCTGCTGCTCTGCTCTGTGGCTTTTCCTTTTAACACCCATCCTGCTGGTTTCCTGTCAGCACAGCTGCCTCATTCTCCCCTGGGTCCTAAGGCCTTCCAGTTCTGGCAAGGGCTGCTTGGGGTGTGGCCCACCTTGTTCCATAGAGAGAAATGGTAGCAAATCCCCCAAACAGAGCACAGGCCCACCCTGAGGACCCTGTGTCCCCTCCTCCCTGCAGTGCTTTGACCTGGAGTCCTACCTGCAGCTCAACTGTGAACGGGGGACCTGGCGGTGCCCTGTGTGCAAGTGAGTCCTGCTGTGAGTGCGAGGAGGGGCTGCCTTCCTCAGATACACAGGCCAGGGAAGGGTGGCTCGGCTCGGCTCGGGGTGGAAACCTCACAACCTCACATGGGGTGGTGGCCTGACTCAAGGTCACCTCACGCCCGAGGTTACCACACGTGTGCTTCGTACAGTCGCCTCACACAGGGTCATAGCGCAGTCGCCTCATGTGGTTGACAGGGCTGGGAATGACAGGCCTGTTTCCCAGCACAAGGCTGGCAAGGCCACTGAACCGAGTTCCCTCCGTCTTCCACAGCAAGACAGCACTGCTGGAGGGGCTGGAGGTAGACCAGTACATGTTAGGCATCCTGATTTACATCCAGAAGTAAGTGGCTTTCTCCTGCCACCCCAGCGTCTGGGCCACCAGGGGGCAGCCTGTCCACCCCAGACCTGGTGTGCTGGTAGGCAGGGTGAGTGACCACTGCCCTGTGCCTGCCCAGTTCCGACTACGAGGAGATCACCATTGACCCCACGTGCAGCTGGAAGCCCGTCCCCGTGAAGCCCGACGTGCACATCAAGGAGGAGCCGGATGGGCCGGTGCTGAAGCGCTGCCGCACCGTGAGCCCCTCACATGTGCTCATGCCCAGCGTGATGGAGATGATTGCAGCCCTGGGCCCCGGCAGTGCCCCCTTCGCTCCCCTGCAGCCCCCCTCGGGCCCTGTACCCAGCGACTACCCGGGCCAGGGTGAGTCCAAAAGGCCACACGCCTAGTTCATGAGCAAACGCAGGCCTGGCTGTGGCCTACGGACTGGCTATATCTGGGCCAGTCTGCGTGTGGCTGGGGACCCACCTGCGTGTGGCTGTGTTGTGGTCCCCCTCTTCGAGTTGTCCTGAGGCCAGGTACCCCAGGTGCTGCCAAGAACTTTAGGCTCACTAGCACTGTGGGTACCACCGGTCCTGCTGCCACCACACCAGCCTCTCCCCACAGGTTCCAGCTTCCTGGGGCCTGGGCCCTTCCCCGAATCCTTCCCCCCGACCACACCCAGCACCCCAAGCCTTGTGGAGTTCACCCCGGGGCCGCCCCCCATCTCCTACCAGTCGGACATTCCCAGCAGCCTCCTGACTCCAGAGAAAGCTGCTCCCTGCCTCCCTGGCCAGGTCAGTGCGTGCTGCGGAGTAGCGGGAATGGGGCCGCAACAGGGAGCCCTGGAGCTGTTTTAACAAGTCTCTTCCTCCTCAGATGACACCAGCAGGCCACTTGGACCCAGCCCACAATCCCGGGCCACCGGGGCTGCACGCATCCAACCTTGGGGCGCCCCCAGACCCCCAGTTGCACCACCCGACCCCTCCCCCTACGTCCCGGCCACCCCTGGGCCAGGCGAGCTCAGGGCCCGTCAGTGAGCTGGCCTTCAACCCGGCCACAGGCGTGATGGGGCCCCCCAGCATGGCCGGGCCGGGGGAGGGCCCGGAACCAGCTCTGGATGTGAGTACCGGGCCGGGAGCGAGTGGGAGCTGGCTTGGCCACCGTGCTTTGTGAAAGGCAAGACAGTGGCGCCAGGGGGACCCTGCCCAGATAAAGTCAGCTACTCGGTTGCCAGGAGCTGTGTGTAGTGACTCTTGGCCTGGCCTGGTGGCAGGCACTGCAGTGTGCGGTGCAAAGCGGCAGAGGAGACTGGGTAGAGGTTGGCGGCACAGTCCTGTAGCCCAGCACACGCCTGGTGAAGGTCCCTGCTCACTGAAACCACACAGGAAGGATAGAAGGAGCAGCTGAGAGTCTCCCACCTACACTCGCCCCCAAAAACCACTTGGGGGACCCCTTTTGGGCCTGTGTACCCCCAGTGCACAGCTGGGCTATCTTGGGGTGTCCTGGCTCCTGGTGGAGTACAGAGGCACATTGTGAGCTGTTCCTGGGCCCCTCACAGCCTTGCAGCTGGTGTCACTGGGAGAGGGGCTGCACTGCGCCCGCTGGGCCTGGGCATGGGCAGGAACAAGGGCCACCGGCCAGCTGGGGTGACAGATCTCAGACCAAAGCTGCTAATGCGCTTGCTTTGTCCCCAGCTGCTCCCGGAGCTCACGAACCCCGACGAGCTGCTGTCCTACCTAGGCCCCCCCGACCTCCCCACAAACAGCAATGATGACCTGCTCTCTCTCTTCGAGAACAACTGATTCTGTGTGAGCCCAGCCTGTGGGAATGCACCCAGAGACGTCACCTGGGCCGGACCCCCAGCCCCGCAGGACACTGGCAGCCCTCTCTCCAGGCTTCCCACACACGCTGGCCGGATCATCCATGCTGGGTTGCGGGCCCAGGCCCTGGCCCATACCACCGCTCTGCCCTGCCTGTCCCTGCCCAGCCTGCTCCCCGCCCACCCCATCTCCAGTCTCCAGGAAGAGCCGGGTGCCCATTGGCCGCCCAGTGCCAGCGCCAGCCCGGCCAGCGTGCGCTGTGGCTGTAAAGCACAATGATGTACATAGTGTAGAATGCCAGCCGCCAGGGCTGTGCCAGTCGCATGTCCCCCTATTGCCCAGGCCCTGCGCTCTCTGCCCCTTCCCCTGGGGACAGCTGGGGGGCAGCCAGTGAGGAGGGGACCAAGCTCCAGCCTGGGGGCTCTTGGACTCGGCTCGGTGTATAGATTCTCCAGTGGGCTGCTCTCCGTCCCCTTTTCTGTGAAAGTGAAGAATTAGCTGTGTTTTTTAAACCACCTCTTGTCTCCGCCTGCGGCCCACACCCAGGTGGCCAGAGGACGCCACCCTCTATTGGCGCAGGGCCTATTGTGTCTCCTGTCTGTGCGATCTCTATTAAAGGACTCCCTCCTGGCGGGCCTGGCCATCCCTCCTTCATGCTGGAGCTGGGACCTCCCTGGGGATAGGCCCCACCCATGGGTGGCTCTGGGGGCCTTTGTTGGATTCTGGTGTGCCTGGCTTTGGCTTTTCCCGCCTCCTGGTAAATTTCCTTCTGCCTGGAATTTCCCAAGTTGGCTTTAGCTGGAGGGCTGTTTTGCCAAGTGTCCCAGGCTTGGCTGAGACATTTGCTACCATGTCACCTTCTCGGGACAGCCCTGGGGCAGGGTGCAATCTGTCCTCTGCAGGGCACCAGCCCAGCCAGGGGCCTGCCCAGCCCTGGGCTCTCTGCCGCTGCCCTGGCAAGGTACACAGGTGAGACTGGGCTGCATCTCCAGGAACCAGGGAGGAGAGAGGGCTGGTGTCCTGGCTGTGCACAGGGGGCTCCTGGTTGGGGCCTAGTGGCAGGAGTGGAAAGGCAGGCAGCTTGCACTTCTTATTCTCCGGATCGTCTGTGGCCAGGTTTTTTTGTTTTGTTTTGTTTTGTTTTTGTTTTTTTTGAGAAATAACGGAGTCTCGCTTTGACCTGGAACCCAGAGTGATCCTCCTGCCTCAGCCTCCTGAGTGTTGAGATAACAGGTGTGCACCACCATAGCTGGCTATGCTGCCAGTTTTGAGGTCCAGGGAGTAGAAAGGGAGAAAAGTGTCGGGAGCACAGCAGACATACTCAGTGCAGAGGAGGGCACTGTTCATCCCCCACCCCGCCTGCCTGTGCAGCATCTGGTGCCCTGGGAGGCTGGGATGAGCAGAAGGCTGCAGACCTCCTGGGAGCCATCATCAGTGCAGAGAATTGAAGGAGGAAGAGCAGCACTTCGGGATGGCAGCCCTGTGCCCACCCACTGTGAGCCAGGCACAGAAGCCACCCGAGTGACAGGAAGTGTAGACGTTGGCTCCCGAGGCGCAAGGCCATTTCTGTGGCGCTCACAGCCCAGGAAGAATCAGCCTGGCTCCTGGGGTGGGTTGTGGGGGGTGATAGGAGCAGGGCTGTGGGGCCAGTCTGGGAAGGTGGTGGCTGTGTTCATACATAGTGCCAAGGCTTACCTAACTAAAACAAATGGTCTGGCCCTAAGCCTGACACTGCACCAGCAGCCAGATATGGCCCTCCAGGATGGACTGCAGCTTTCACTACATGGCAAGATGCTGAAATCCCATCTCTGATCACCCACCACAAGACTAGAGGTATAGAGCAGAAAGCAAGTGGGAGATTCACAAATGTGGAAATTACCCAATGAGCCATTGTGGTGGTGCACACCTGTAATCCCAGCCCTCTGGAGGGTGAGGCAGGAGGATTGCCAGAGTTCGATGCAAGCCTACCAGCACCGCATAAGGAGACTATCTCCAAAAAACTAGAGATGGGACAAACTAAACCCAAAGAAAGAAAATAAGAGAGCAGAGATAAAGGGAGAAAAAAATAATCAGTGAAGATGTTTTTATTTGGAGACTGGGTCTCACTATGTAGCTCAGAATTTATTTCTGCTCATCTGGAAGCTGTTCCTGTCTCAGGTGTGAGCAGAGAGGATTTATGGGCTCCTCCCCAACCTCAAGCGCCCCAGCTCTTTGGAGTCTGGGCCTTCCTACTTAGCCTCACATCCAGGACTTGATTACAGTGACAGTGACACTCCAACTTTTGAAGGAAGGGGCTCAAAATAGCATCTTAATAGGGCAGGGACCCTTCAGTGGACCCATGGCTTCTGCCCACCTCCTTCCCAGTCTCCTGCTTCTCCACTGGGGCCCTGGGGCTTCTCAGTCTCTCAGAAAAATCCTTGCATCAAAGGCAGGTGTAATGCATTCCTGTAATCACAGCACTGGAGGTTGAAGCAGGAGGATCTTGGAGTTCCAGGCCAGCCTGGGCAAAGCAACAAAACAAAAGCAAGAGTCTGCTGGCCAGGCCTGGCCTGGGCCACCCAGCTTCAGTGCTGTAACAGACATCCCTGCTGTCCCCCCAGTGTTGCCTGCTGTTTTGTGACCAAACCCAGCCTCTTCCAGGCTGCAGGTCTGCTCCCTGCTCTGCTTCTCCTCACAGGAACCTGAGGAGAGGCTGGGTGTGGGGCAGGAGGCCCAGGTTCAAGCCCCAGCACTGCCAAAAAAAAACCATTCCAGCTGGTGTGGTGGCACACACCTATAATCCCAGCCCTTGGGAGGCTGAGGCAGGAAGATCGCTCTGAGTTCAAGACCAGCCTGGGCTACACAGTGAGTTCCAGATCAGTCTCAACTACATAGTGAGACCCTGTCTCAAAACAAAAAACAACCAAAAAGGCACAAGTTCCTGAGTTTGATCCCCAGTGCCAAAAATAAACCCATTCCAGAGCTTTGCTTGCTCCCCACCCAGCACCCAGGGGTGCTGCCTTGATAGAGTAAATGCACATTGAAGGTTTTTCAAAAAAGTTAAACAGTGGCACATGCCTGTAATCCCAGCACTCGGGAGGCTGAGGCAGGAGGATCGCTGTGAGTTCGAGACAAGCCTGGGCTACATAGTGAGTTCCAGGTCAGTCTCAATTACATAGTGAGACCCTGTCTCAAAAAATCAAAAGAAAGTAACACAAAATAGCAATAGATCCCCTCCACTGCTTGCTGGTCTGATGCTTTTTTTTTTTTTTTTTTTGAGACATGGTCTCACTATCTAGTTGAGACTGACCTGGAACTCACTATGTGACCCAGGCTGGTCCCAAACTCACAGTGATCCTCCTGCCTCAGCCTCCCAAGGGCTGGGATTACAGGAGTGCGCCACCACGCCTGGCTAGGTCTGATGCTTTCTTACAACACTAAAATTCACTCACCCTATGGTCCAGTGAATGTGCTCCTTGGCATTTACTTAAATGAATTGAAAACTAGTGCCTAGACAAAAACCTGCACACACGTTTGCAGCAGTATTATTCATTGTTATAAAAATGTCTGGAGGCCGAGGCAAGAGGATCATGAGCTCATAAACTCAAGACCATCCTACCCATATGAGATCCCCATCTTGAATTTTAAAAAATTGAAACTGCCAAAACTTGGAAGCAACCAAAATGTCCTTCAATAGGTGACTGGGTAAATAAGCTATGCACATCCAGACAATGGATTATTCAGCTACAAAAAAACCAAGCTGTTGAATCAGGAGGAAACTGGGAAGACATGTTGGTAATTCCAGCACTCTAGAGGCTGAGGCAGGAAGATCACCTTGAGTTTGAGGTCAGCCTGAACTGCAAAATGAGACTTTTAAAGACTCCACCCCCCCAGAAAAAGTTCAAGCCTAGCTTGAGCAATTTAATGACAAGAGAGACACTGTCTCAAAATAAAAAAGGACTGGGGATGTAGCATTCAATCCACAGTACGAAGAGAGGAAGTTAATACTGTAATGCTGAATACCCTGGCCATTCCATACTCACTGCTTATTAGGGTTCACATCTAGATGTCCAAGAGCCTCATGCACTCATCAGTAGTACTCTTGCCTCTTCACTGTTATTTGTTTTGTTTTGAGACAAGGTCTCACTGTGTAGTTGAGACTGATCTGGAACTCACTATGTAGCTCAGGCTGGTCTCGAACTCACAGCGATCCTCTGCCTCAGCCTCCCAAGTTCTGGGATTACAGCCATGCCTTTGTTTTCTGGTTTTTGAGACAGGGTCTCGCCACATAATCGAAGCTGCCCTTGAACTCACTGCATAGCAGCTACATAGTGAGATCAGCCTGGGCTACATGGCAAGACCCAGTCTCAAAAAACAAAACTGGAAGGGTAGAGAGTAAGGCAAAGTGTGCTCTGTGCAAAGACCGGCGCCCTGGGGTGCAGTCCGCATGGTCTGAGGTGAGCTTCCCATCGGGGTGCAGCTCAGCAGGCTCCTGTGGTGATCCAGGCTGTGGCTGGCTGTGTGCTCAGCCCAGCACCTGTGCCCAGCTGCAGCCTCCTGGCTCCCTCTGGCAAGGAACAGGAGCAGCTGCTGCCTGGTGATAGGGGACCCTGGGGACACTGGCTCTATCCCTCCCAGTTCCCCTGCTCTCTGTGCCTGCACCTAGGGAGAGCCACAGTCCCAGGATACCACTAGCCAGGTCGGCCAGTTGCCAGCAGTGCGGCTGCTGTCCCCACAGGCACTGTACTCCTGCCCTTCCCCAGGTGATGAAACCCAGGGCCCAGTGCAAGCCAGGGTGTCTTGCCACTGAACAGCAACTACACCCAAATACATATAATAGAAGCCAGATCTGATGGAACAGGCCTGTAATCCCAGACATTTGGGAGAGGAGGCTGAGGCAGGAGGATCTCAAGTTTGAGCCCACCCTGGGCAATTTAGCAACTGGGAGTGCAGCTAGCTGAGTGTGGGTAAGCCCTGTGTATTGATGGTGGGAATTTTTTATTTTTATTTTTATTTATTTATTTATTTATGAGACAGGGTCTCACTACATAGTTGAGACTGACCTGAACTCACTATGTAGCCCAGGCTGGTCTCAAACTAACAGCGATCCTCCTGCCTCAGCCTCCTGAGTTCTGGGATTACAGGTGTGTGCCACCATGCCCAGCTACTTTTATTTATTTTTTGACACAGTCTCCATTATCCCTCAAGCTGGCCTCCAAATCATGGCAATCTTCCTGCTTCAGCCTCCAGAGTGCTGGGATTACAGGCTCAGTAGCAGGAATGTTAATGGTGAAGTACCATGGAAAACAGCAAAGTGGGATCCCAAAATATAAACAGAATGACCCTAGGTGCAGGTGTCCCTATGAGGCCCTCATGCTGCCCTTGGACACGGGCAGGCTCTGGGCACCTGTGTCTCCTGGGTCTCCCAGATCTCTGGTACTGCTGCCACCTTTCCCATGAGCACTCAGTGGTGGCTC
Organism: Fukomys damarensis; assembly: GCF_012274545.1. Classification (NCBI taxonomy): domain Eukaryota; kingdom Metazoa; phylum Chordata; class Mammalia; order Rodentia; family Bathyergidae; genus Fukomys; species Fukomys damarensis. The sequence continues at coordinate 25,030,137 of NW_022900929.1, forward strand.
TTGGAGAAGGCTGAGTGGGTTACCCGACTGTCTCCACAGGTGACAAGGTCAGTATTGTGAGTGGTCCTGCTAAGGGAGAGCCAGCCCTTGGGCTCCTTTTCATGGGCTATTGTTTTTTAAATTTTTCTTTTTGGTACCGTTTTTAGTACCAGGAATCAAACTCGGGTCTTTGCCCTTATGAGGCAGGTGGCAGAACGAGTGAGCTAAGACTGAACTAAACCCCCAGTCTTGTCTCTCTTTTTTCTTTTTTGGTACCAGGGATCGAACTCAGGTCTTTGTGCTTGTGAGGCAGGTGGCGGAACCACTGAGCTAAATCCCCGGCCCTCTTTGTATTTTAATTATGTATTTATTTTTGGAACTTGGGGTTGACCCAGGGCCCTCAGCCAAGCTATACCCACAGACCTTTATTTTTTATTTTGAGATAGTCTTGTTAAATCACCATGTTGTCCAGGTTGGGCTCAAACTTTCCATCCTCCTGCCTCAGCCTCCCAGAGTGCTTGAATTATAGGGTATGTTGCCACATCTACCTATTGTCACCATCATGAAAAGGATATTTTTGGTACTGTACCACTGAGCAGTCTCCAGACTTTATATTTTATTTTGTTTTTTTCTTGTTGTTGGTTCAAGACAGGATCTCACTGTGTAGTTCAGGCTGGCCTTGAACTCATGGTGAGCCTCCATCCTTAGCCTCCTGAGGGCTGGGACTACAGGCTTATGCCACCACACCTGGCTGGAAATTCTTTTTTTCTAGCTGGAGTGGGAGACAAAGATAGAAGGAGCAGGTCCTGAGGCACAGCAGAGGAGGCGGGGCCTGCAGCTCCTACTGCCGACCTTGAGGACCAGACCCTAACCTAACCCTCACCAGAGCACTGGGGTTGCCTGGCTTAGGTTGTGCCAGGTCCCTCCTGCCTCCTTCCTCTAGTTCCCAGGGTGACGTGGGTGCCTGGTGACCAAGCCAAAATTCATCTCAGGATGGGGCTGGAGGAGCTCCGTGTGCATGCGTGTGACTGGAGATTGACAAAGGGATGCTCTACCACTGAGCTATATCCCAACGCTTTTGATATAGAGACAGGGCCTAAGTTTCTCCAGGCTGGAGCAATTTTTTTGGTACCAGGGATCAAACTCCCAACCTTGGGCTTGTGAGGCAGGCAGCAGAACCACTAAGTTAAATCACAGGCCCTGGTGCAATCCACTTGCTTCAGCCTCCTTAAATCTTGGGACTAACAGGTATGCCCACCCCATGGTATGGCTGTTGAGTCAGGACAGACTGGTATGCAGCCTGACCTACCAGTGGTGCTAGAACCTGAACCCTCAGGAGGCTGGTGCAGCTGGTACTCCAAAGGTCCTGGGTGTCTGCCACTGGGATTTGTGCCTCGTGGCATTTTTATGTGAAAGACTACTTATTTTATTATACGTTAACTATTAAAGCCATAATTTAGAAGCTTTAACTTATGAAAGCTACAATTTAGAAGCCTTCTCCCTTTCTGAGCTTTAAATTTGCTTACAAATCATATTAGTTTCTTTATAACTATAGCAAATTTGAGTTTTGTTTTTTTTTTTGTTTTTTTTTTTTTTTGGTACCGGGGACTGAACTTGGGACCTTGTGCTTGGGAGGCAGGCGGTGGAACCACTGAGCTAAATCCCTGGCCTTTTTTTTGAGACAGGGTCTCTCTATGTAGCCCAGACTGGCCTTGAAATCACAGGGATCTTTCTGCCTCAGCCTCCTGAGCAATGGGATTACAGATACGTGCCACACCTGGCTTTTGAGTTCTTTCACGTATTTCCTGAGTCCACATCATTCTTATGTATAAAAATGCAGTGATGTGACGCTTATTTGAGTTCTAGTTATTACACATGGCTTTCTGATTATTCCTCTTCCACCTCCCATTCCATGCCCTTCTTTTTTGCAGGAGAGGGGTGTTGGGATGGGAACCCAGGTCCTGCAGTGCTAGGCAAGGCCTGTGCCACCAAGCTGCACCGCAGCCCAGGTTTTTGTGTTCCTGTCATGCTCACTTGTGGGCTCCTGCTTTGCACAGACTTAGCACTTTCCAGTTCTGACATCACAGCATAAGGACCAGATATCTATGATGGTCTAGGCACTGAGAGAGCTGGGAGCCCAAGGAGGCTTCTCACTTCTCAGAGGGGCCAGGGGTGGCCCTGCTGGTTATAGGAGGGACCTGGCAGGGGTTTTAAGGATGAGGAATCCAGTGTGGCAGATTCAAGGTCAGTTGGGAGACTGGACAGAGAGAAGGGGCAGCTCTGGGCCATATGGGACCCCTTGAAGGCTTGTCAGGGAGTCACCAGGTCACATAACAACCATGTGGGAATGCTGGGAAGGATGGGGCTGGGAGAGCTGCTGGCAGTGCCAGGGTGCAGAGGAGGGGCTGGGTGGGCAGGAAAATCTACCATGCTTAGTCCCATGGGAATGGGGCAGGCCGGAGGGCACCAAGGGTGCTTCAGGATTCAGGAACTGAAGACAATCAAATATGTCAGGCTGGGTGCTGCGGTGCACACCTGTAATTGCAGCACTGGGGAGGCTGAGGCAGGAGGATCGCCACGAGTCTGAAGCCAGGCAAACTCCACTTCCTAACCTATGCAGGATCCTGCCCGGTGAATAGCAAAGGCTGGACAATGGACTTCATCTGTATTTCTTCTCATTTCTATCTAACTACACCACCAATCTCATTTGGCAGATGAAGAAATGAGTTTTAGAGACATGAAGCAGCATTCTGAATACTGCAATGACATGGCAGCCCTGGATGTAAAAATCCTTCAAGACTTTTAACAAAGACTTCTCATAGGTGCATTTTAATTCAGGCATCGTTAATACCTTAGCCTGAAGGGGTTCACCCAGAATTGGCACCGGAGGACTGCGGAGGGCAACGTGTCGGGGTGAGGCAGAAAGGCGCACGGTGACCCCGCGGGTAGAGGCCAGGCCCGCTCCCTCGTAATGGCTTCCTCCTGGAGAAAATGTGAAGTGTGCAAGATATTTCGGGTAAGTAGGGCATTCTGAGACCATTTCATAACCGCTCGGCGTGGGGGGCACGGCGATCCTCACTGCGACCTCGCCCTGGCGCGGCCACGCGGGCTGC
>NW_022900929.1:25033485-25033826 GCF_012274545.1 Fukomys damarensis
ACGGAGCCCACGGGCGGGAACCTGTCTCCGAGCGCTAAGGCGCACGCGCGCATCCCGTCCCGCCTCCGCCGCGCCAGCCTCTGTCCATAGGCCAACTGCACCATCACTCAGGACCAGAACTCAGATGCGACTGGCTGAAGCCGAGGCGCGAGACCGGGCTATGGGCGGAACCTGGAATCGCTATAAAAGAAGAGGGTGGCGGGGCCCGTGCTGCTCTGCAGACGCCGCTGTTACGCTGTTACCCCATCGTTGTTTGCTGCCAACCATGGTCAACCCCTGCGTGTACTTCGACGTCTCCGCCGACGGCGAGCCCTTGGGCCGCGTCTCCTTCGAGGTTGGGC
>NW_022900929.1:25034132-25054688 GCF_012274545.1 Fukomys damarensis
CGCCCTCCCCGCAGGCCTCGGGCGTGGCCCAGCCCTGTGCCCCGGGCGGCTGCCGGAGTCACCCGAGGTGTGGGTGGCCGCCCAGAGGTTAGCACTCACTGCCGGATCTGATCTACTTGGCGTGTTTCTTTGCAAAGTTCAATATTAGATTGTGTCCCAGTTAACCCAGCACACGCGGGCTTTAGAGTGTAGTGAAGCAGCCGTAACTTAGGGTTTTTCTTCTCTTAAGCCACTTTTTCAAAGCACTACCAGTGGTAAGATTGAGTGCACGATCTTGTTCCAGTGAAGTTTACCTACACGCGGTCCTGGTGAGGCCAGGGGTTTCCCTGTCGCCTGCCCCGTCCAAGATCCCGGCACGTGTGGAGAAACGTTAGGTCCCATTCACCCTTCCCCACTTTATCGGTAGTCCGAGTCGACCATTGTCGAGGCCCTGATGGAAACTTGGCCTTAAAAGACTGGGCCTCAGGTTGGTGTCAGGTTAGCTAGAGTGTGAGGCCTGTTGACAAACCAGACACTCCTGGGTCCACTCCTAAATCAATGCATTACTGTAGACAGGTACAGGGATGTTACTATCTGGAATATTTCACACACAGCGCTCCTTTTAAATGAGGTTCCTGAAGGGTTTGTGGCTGTTGCTTTGGTCTTTAGCCCCAATGTTTGTGCATGGAGGATGCATCAGAAGCCGGTATTTCTTGCCCCACTATTAGGTAAGGGACCCAAAAAGTGACTGGGTTGGTCCTAGAGCTGTGTTCACAGATCGAGGGAGGTGACAGGTGGCATCCACACTGCCCATGAGCCGTGAATAACTAGCTGTCCTTAGCTCCCACGTGAGGGGGGGAGGTGAGGTACATTTGAGAAGCTGTATATTTGCCCCGAAGTAGGTGTGATGCATGAGAAGTTCTGAGTCACTTTTTAGGAGTCTCTCACTATTTAAGTCATTGCTGCTTGTGGATTTTTGGCACAGCTTTGGGTATCATGTTTCTCAGCCCAACTCCTCAGGCCCTTAGTGCTGTCAAGAGCAGTTCTTATTTGGGGTTCAGAGTCATTACTGAAGAAACATTCTCCTGGAGTGAGAAAATGATTTTGTGATTCAGAAACCTTTAAAGACGAGCACTAAGTAGTAAAACTTGGTTCATGTGGTGTTGATTAACTGTCCTTTTTCTCTTATAGCTGTTTGCAGACAAAGTTCCAAAGACAGCAGGTTGGTTCCATTTTTTTTCTAAGTTTAACATGTAATCCGAATAAAAGAATTTGTGTTTGTAGGGAGATGTGTGTGTGTGTGCGCGCGCGCATACATACATATACGTACAAACACACATTTTTTTTTTTTAACAGAAAACTTTCGTGCTCTGAGCACTGGAGAGAAAGGATTTGGTTATAAGGGTTCCTGCTTTCACAGAATTATTCCAGGATTCATGTGCCAGGTATGAAATGAACTGCTTTTTACTTGGGTTGGTCCCTTAATTGGGGATTGAGCCAGAGTATTTTAGGATGCATTTCCACAGAGCTGTTCTATCATTTCTGCTCTTTTTGGCTCTTCTGCACAGTTGAAGAATGTGAGCCTGGTAGACGTTGCATGCTTTCTGACTGTGTTGCCAGGAGTGACAGGTTCCTGTCATGTTTGTAGGGTGGTGACTTCACACGCCACAATGGCACTGGCGGCAAGTCCATCTACGGGGAGAAATTTGATGATGAGAACTTCATCCTGAAGCACACAGGTCCTGGCATCTTGTCCATGGCAAATGCTGGACCAAACACGAATGGCTCCCAGTTTTTCATCTGTACTGCCAAGACTGAGTGGTGAGTGAGCATGGGATACAGCACATGTGACCGGTCCTAGGGACGTGGAAATGGCATAGCTTTTCCTTGTGTTTACATTTGTGAGAAGAGAATGTGCACAAGGACAGCTGTAGCCAGGATGGTAACAGAAAGTAAGGTAGTGGGAGAAACTGGGCCCTTGACTTGGGGGAATCCCTTGAGTATGTCCTTGTACAACTTGTGTATGGTTGGCCTTTTTCTGTTTTTGAGATTGGCTCATAGAAAACTTCAGATTATTACTTGAGAAAGAAAGGTAACAGCCAATATTTAACAAGGGAAGCGTGGGTTAGCTGCCTCGTGACAGTCTTGGTTGGCAGGGGCCCTGTTTGTCCTTTGGTACACAGCAGGGCTGCTTCTCTGTGTCTGGTGCCTGCTACTAATGACTGTGTTTCCAGGTTGGATGGCAAGCACGTGGTGTTTGGGAAGGTGAAAGAAGGCATGAACATCGTGGAAGCCATGGAGCGCTTTGGGTCCAGGAATGGCAAAACCAGCAAGAAGATCACCATCACTGACTGTGGACAGCTCTAATGCGTTTAACTTGGATGTATTGCAACCACCAGACCATTCCTCTAGCTCAGGAGAGCACCCTCCACCCAACCTGCTCGCAACATCCCATCATGTCTGCTCTCACTGCAGTTCTTCGGGTTCCATATTTCCCCTGCTCCCCTCCAAAAGTAGCTGGATTGCAGAGTTAAGTTTATGGTTATGAATAAAAACTAAATAACGGTTGCCTGTTCTTGCTTAGGTAAGGGTGATGATGCTGGAAACATACTAAGACAGCTTTCTACAAAATATTTTTTGCCTTTCCAGACCCACCGAGCATGGCAAGGTGGGTGGGGTACTGAGAACTGGCAGAGGTGGGGAAGGGGCACCCCTAGCCTGGTGTGCACTGAACTTGGCTCTATGTTGGAGCTGTGCTGGGTCCTAGGGAGGATCTGGGGTGAGGTGGGTTCCCCTGTGGAGGCCAGGCCAGGTGCTGGGTTTAAGTCATTGGCTCTTGTGAAGGCCTGACCTCAGGAAAGTCCCATGCTGTGGGCTAGGTAAAGGGGTTTCGGGAAGGAAAGATACAGCCACGTAAATCAGTTTTCAAGGGGGCTATAGGTGTCTCCCTCTTTGAGAGCTGAGTGCAGTCCATGAAGCCTCGCCTTGTACCATGAGAAGATGTGCTATGCTTGTGAAGAGGTAGAGGAACTCAAGCGTGGAAATGCAAGCCCCTGTAGTCTTGGAAATGGTGATAAAATTAGAGTTGTGCAGCCCTTTGGTTATTGGAGCATTACTTCAAAATCTAAGGACTTCAATCAGGCCCCGTGTTTTGGGGTCAGGAATTGAGTGGCTCCCATGACCTCTGCAGTTGAGCAGTTTGAAACTGCTGGGAAAGGACCTACTTTAGAGCTGGGATTTGGGGAAAGCACCTGCTCAGGCCACGGTGAGGCCCTTGGCCCGAGGCCTCTTTCCTGTGAGGGGCAGTCATGGTTCAGGAGCCTGGAAGGATGGAGGGCTGCTGGGACCTAAGGACCTGGTCACAGGAGCGCAACACCCACTAGGTCAACCCATGCTGTCTTGGACCAGGTCAGTGTTGGTACCTGGAGGCTTCCCTAAGGCAGCACAGAGGCTTAGCAAGGCCCTGTAGAAGGGAAATGGTTCTGGGCAGAGACTATAGTCACCACTAGACGCGAAGCTTCCTAGTTTCCATAGGTGGTGGACACTGAGGTGCTTTTTTTGTTGGCCCTGGACTCACTGTATCCCAGGCTAACCTGGTGATCCTCCAGCTTCTGCCTCCCCCGTGCTGGGGTTACAAGTCTGTGATACCACACCTGTTCTCAGTTTTGGGTGGTTCTGGAGATTGAACCCAGGCTTGAGCATTGAGCTGCATACCCTGCCCTTTTGTGTGCTCTGACTTTCTCAGGCCAGTCTGGAGACCCTTTTCTCCCGTCTCCCGGAGTGCTGCGTCACTCATGCACCCACCTGCTCCCAGCAGGACCCTTCTTCACTAACGGGTGACCAGTTCGTTCAACCTCCACCACCTGTGTCCCTCAAACATGAATTTTGAAAAGGTGAGGAGCGAGGATGGGAGGGCACAGTTGCCTGTGAGGAGGGCCAGGGGTGGGCAGTGAAAGCATGGCCGCTTGAAGGGAGAGGGTAGGGTTGGTTCTGGAGGGCTGGGCTTACCTGTACCTCATTGCACCCAGGAAGTGGTGGTGGTGGGGCAGCTGTAACCATCTATATTAACAGTTCCCTCACCCCTAGGATGGGCTTTTTAGAATTAGCTTGGTTACTGTGTAATTCATCTAAGATTTGGATGGTTTACAGTTGTCTCCCTACCACCCGGGATCCATCTTAGATTTACACATTACATTGAAAGAAAAGAATAAAGGGGAGGGCAAGGGCCTATCTCTGGGCCAGGCTGGAGGAAAGAGGGGTTTCATTTTCTTGAAAGTGTTAAGCAGGCTGTGAACTCAGGGCTTGCAGCAGCCACGTGGGCCTAACCACAACTTTGGGGACCTCAGGCAGGGGCACAGCACTCTGGGAATGCTGTGGGCTTCTGTGAGCTATTGCTGTGCTGTCCTTTCCCCTTGGTTGTGTTTGCTCAGGCTCTCACAAGTCTGAAACAGAATGAGATGTCAGTTCAGACCCAGGCTCATCTAATCATCTGTCAACCCTAGCACTTGGGAGGCTGAGGCAGGAGGATCGCTGTGAGTTCGAGACCAGCCTGGGCTACATAGTGAGTTCCAGGTCAGTCTCAACTACATAGTGATACCCTATGTCCAAAAAAAAAAAAAATAGGGTTGGGGATTTAGCTCAGTGGTTCTGCCACCTGCCTTACAAGCACAAGGTCCGGAGTTCTATCTGCAGTACAAAAAAAAAAAAAGTCTTAATAGATGCCCTTAGTAAATGGCAGACTCAGCACTAGACCAGAGGAAGAGATAAGTCATAGCCCCTGCTGGGGAACCAGACCTGGGGACAGGGCACCTAGAGGAAGTGGCTTCACATATTTCCCTCCTGAATGAACCTGGCAGGGACAGGAAACAGCAGCTGGGTTGGATGGGCTGGAAGGGACACATTTTAGGGACCAACCATCACGAGGGTTAGCTTAGGGTTGCACCTGGTTAGGCGACGACTACTAGAGCTGAGTGGACAAGAGAACCTGTGAGGTTGGAACTCCCAGCTGTAGCAGATGATCAACCAGAGGAAGCAAGTAGAGGGGGAAGGAGAACAAGCGGGGCAGGGACTGAGGAATCTCCTGAGACAACTGGTCCCTCTTCCCAGGACACCTACAGCTGGCCTGTCCTGCACTAGGCCTCTACTCTCTGGGTTTATATTTGAACCAAACTGTACAATTAAATTTGGACCAATCAGCATGCTCAAGTCAGAAGGGCTAATTTTAGACCAGTTTGAATCAGGACCAATCAGCCTACTTAAGTTCAGTCCAATTGGCAGACTCAAATTCAAACCAATCAGCACTTGTGACTTTGGACCAATGATGGGCCTGCAGCTGCTATGTAAGTATAGCCTTCCCCCTCAAACTTGCGAGGTCCTTTTGAGTCTTCTGGAACCCATCGGGCTATGCTGCCCAGAGAATGCATGAAAACAGTGTGGAATTTTAAAAAATTTTTTGAAACAGGATGTTGCTACCTATGCAGCCCAGGCTGGCCTCGACCTCAGGGCAACCCTCCTGCTTCAGCCTCCCAAGTGCTGGGATTATTACAGCTTGGCTTTTTGACACCTTTACAGTTTCTGTTGCAGCTTCAAGCTCACAGGAACAATGCCTTAAGCGCACTGCCTGGCCTTGGCCTCTGTGGACCCATGAGCCATGAGCCTTTCTGGACTGGCAGGTTTGGGCTTGGGAACCAGACTGATGTGCATTCAGACTCCAGCCCTGCTACCAATGGGAGCCAAGTGAGCTTGGGCTCGGCCCCCCAATGTTTTGGAATCTGAATTCCCTCACCTGTAAAGTAAGGCTGATGTTTTACTTCTTAGACCTAGTCAGGAGGTGAAAAGAAATCCACACAAGCCACAGAAATGTTCAGTGGCCTCACCTGTCTACAGTAGGGAGCCATTCTAAGTCATGGAGCTCAGCAGTCTGTGCTAGGTCCCTACTGGGCCCAGGTGTGTGACCCTGCGTGTCAGAGCCTGTTCTGGTCTGCAGGACGCTAAGGATCCCGTCCTTTGTGGAGGTGGAAAGTGGCAAATGGCCCCAACCTAGGTCTGCAGAGGCCACGGCATGACCGGGACTGGTCAGAGAGCTTCAGGAGTGGAAAGCGATTCTCTGGAGATGGCTTAGCTTAGCCACCCTCTTTTCCCACGGAACATACTTCATTCCGTCCTATAAACTAGGAGCAAGTTCAACAGCAGAAAACCTGACCACTGGCCACAGTGAGACCATGTCACTCAGACACCTGGTCAAATGCCCAGAGTCCTCGCTGTGCTGCTCACTGAGTTTTTGCTGAAGAGCGATACAGGAAAAATCTTAAGGAAAGACCTAGAACTGACAAAGATAATCGGTTAGCTTGTTCTTCCTGTGATTTGGAAAACAGACTAACATTTAATATTCAATTTCATTATTACATAATATATTAATCCAGGTAATGAAATATCAGTGGAAAAATAGTGTGAGAACCCTGTTAGTGGGCCATCCCATCCCATTTGTCCATAAAATGGAATATTGTTCCTTTTTTTTTGAGCCAGGATCACTATGTAGCCCAGGCTGGCCCCAAAGTCTTGGTGATGATCTTCCTGCCTCAGCCTTCCAGGTATTGAGATCACAGGCATGTGCTACCACGCTGATGAGAACCAGTCCGTCTGCTCTATGACCAGCTGCAGCAGCAGTGGCCATCTGTACAGATGTCCCCCCAGAGCTCATGGGAGTCTGTCCCATCTAAAGTACAGGTCTTTGGCAGACAAAGAGTTCATATTCTTGGACTCGCTAATTCCCATGTGTTCCTTTCATATTCATGACACACATAGTAATTTGCAGTTTTCTAAGTACAGCATTTGCATCCTGGGGACAAGATGAACAAACACAGTTGCCAGGCACCCCTATTTTAATATAGCTATTTCCTCTACCAGCTTGCACATCTTGCAGGGACGGGGTGCTCCTCGTGGGCGCTGTGACGCACTTCCAGTCTGGGGACACAGGAGTCACCCGAGGTGACTCACTGCCACCGTCCTGACAGATGCACTGCACGGCTGGCACCGACTTGAGTGCTTCTGAAGTAGCCTTCTGAGCAGCTGCCTGAGGCAGCTTCCTCCTTCCCTTCCTTTTGGAACAGGACTGGGGACTGAACCAGGGCCTTTGACTGGGCTACATCTCCAGCCCTTGTTATTTTTAATAATTTTTTTTTGTGGTACTGGGAATCAAACTCAGGACCTTGTGCTTCCAAGGAAGGAGCGTCGCTACTGAGCTAAATCACCAGCCTGCCAGCCCTTACTTTTGCAGATAGGACTTCACTACATTGCTGAGTTGCCCAGGTTGGACTGGAGCTTGTGATCCTCCTGCCTCAACCTCACGGAAGGCTGGAATTACAGGTGTGCACCACCACACCCAGCTCACATTCTGCGTTTTTTTTTTTTTGGTAGCAGGGATCAAACTCGGAACCTTGTGCTTTCCAGGCAGGCAGGCAGCACCACCACATAAATCCCTGGCCCTCACATTCTGCACTCTGTTTTTTGAGACAAGTGGTCTCACTATGTAGTTGAGACTGACCTGGAACTCCCTATGTAGCCCAGGCTGGTCTCAAACTCAGAGATCCTCCTGCCTCAGCCTCCTGAGTGCTGGGATTACAGGTGTGTGCCACCACACCTGGCCTCATTCTGCATTCTGAGTTTAACCTGCCTGTGTTTTCAGTTTTAGCAATACAGGCTTTGCTTAAGAGCTGACTAGGCACATGCTTGTATTCTCAGCACTCAAGAGGCTGAAACAGGAGGTTCACCATGAGTTCCAGGCCAGCCTAGGCTACTTAAAGAGGCTGTCTCAGAAAACCAAAACCAGGGAGCCAGAGATTTAGCTCAGTGGTTCCGCTGCTTGCCTTGCAAACTCAAGGACCCAAGTTCGATCCCCGGTCCCCCCCCCCCGCAAAAAAAAACCAAAACGAGGCCCGGGGATTTAGCTCAGTGGTTCTGCCACCTGCCTCACAAGCTCAAGGTTCTGAGTTCTGTGGTAGAAAACAAAACAAAATGCTGACTGCCAGGCATGGTGGCACATGCCTGTAATCACAGCACTTGGGAGGCTGAGTGAGGCAGGAGGATTGTTGTGAGTTCAAGACCAGCCTGGGTCAGTCTCAACTACATAGTGAGACCCTGTCTCCAAAAAAAAACCAAAACAAAAAACTGAAAATAAAAAAGCTGTGTGGGCTTTCATGGATCTGGGACTCTTGGGGTGCAGCACTGTAGGGTAATTGTGCCCTTTAGTGCAGAGAAGGAAGAGAGCCAGCCACACAGGCCAGAAGCGGCAGCCGTTGAGTCCAGGCCCATCGGACTCCAGGTCTGCTCAGTACCTGCCCAGAGAATTAGGCCTCTGCTAGGAATGGCTTATAAATCTCTGCACAGCCTGCACTGTGCGGTCGCCACAATGCTGGGCCCCACGCAGACTCTGGGTCAGAGCTCAGATCAGGCAGTGGCTGGCCTCGTCTCTCATGCAGATCGCAGGATCTCTTCCCAACACCTGGCTGCATCCATGTGGCACCTCAGGCCCAGCTCCTGTCCCTTCTGTTTGCCTCACGTGGGGGTGGACATCAGTTTACTTTTTTTGGTATCAGGGATTGAACTCAGGAATTCACACTTGTGAGGCAGGCGTGGCGCCACTGATTTAAATTCCTGGCCCTGTTTTTTTGACACAGTCTCGCTCTGTAGCCCAGGCTGGCCTTGAACTTGAGAGCCTTCTGCTTGTCACAGCCTCTGCAGAGTGGGGATTACAGTCGTGTACCACCACACTCAGCTCAGTATGAACAAATACAAGACAGATTTTGTCTTGATCCTCACTCAAAACTTAGAAGAAAAAAATTACCAAGCCAGGCCAAATTTGAGCGCAGTCTGGGGAATTTAGCAACTCGGGGTAATCCTGTCCCAAGATAAATACAAAAGGGGCTGGAGAAACAGCTCAGTGAGACAGCCCTGCATCCAACTGGTACTACAGAAAAAAAAAAAGGAGGGCTGATTTAGCACAGTGGTTCTGCCACCTGCCTCACAAATGCAAGAACCTGAGTTTGATCCCCGGTACCAAACACAGAGGAAAAAATTGAATATTGACTGGTCTTTTTTGTGTGTGTGGTATTGGGAGTTGAGTCAAGGCCTTTGCAATGAACCACAACCCCAGCTCTTAATTTTTTTTTTTTTAATACCAGAGATTTACACTTGGGATCTTGGGCTTGCGAAGCAGGCAGAAGATCACTGAGCTAAATCCCTGGTCCCAAGATCTTAATTTTATTTGTTGTTTTGTTGATACAGGGCCTCACTATGTAGTTGAGACTGATCTGGAACTCACTATGTAGTTCAGGCTCGTCTTGAACTCTGCCTCAGCCTTCTGGGTGCACCACCACACCCAGCTTCCCAACTGTTAATTTTGAAACAAAGTCTCATGAAGTTATTCAGACTAAGCTAGAACTTGAGATCCCCCTGCCTTAGCCTCCCATGCTGGGATACATGTGACCCCACATGTGGCTATGATACTTTTAACTATGACAGTGGTGCTGTGGCTGTTTCTCAAGTATCACATCTTTAAAGACATATCTGAGGACTTCCCTAAGGCACACAGACATGAAAGTACTGTGTTGATGACAGGACTCAGCTATCTACCTGGGGAGGCTGGGGCAGGGCGAAGCACAGCTGGCAGGGGTCGGGGTGGACACATACAGGCCTGACCCTGTGAGCAGTGTCGTCTTTACTGTCGTGCATTCGTGACAATTGCTATGAAAACATGGACTTTGTTTTGATGGTGTTAATACTATAAAGCATCAAGACTTCCTCCAAGGTCCAGAGTTCGATCCCCAGTACCCCCCCCAAAAAAAAAACCAAATCAATACTTGTGAAATGTAGACTTCTGGGCAAAAAAATAAAATTTTCTGAGTTAACTAGTAAATTAACTTAAATCCTATGTTACTTAGAAACTGACAAAATTTTAATTGTATAGCCAAAGCCAGATACAGTAGTGCATACCTGTAATCCCAGCACTAGGGAGGCTGAGGCAAGAGGATTGCTACAAGTTCCAAGGCCAGTTTGGGCTACAGTAGCAAGACCTTGTCTCAAAAAAACCAAACAGACTGTTCAAATTTCAGTATGTTACTATATCAAAACACCAAGAGGTGGACTTTTAAGCCAAAGGAAGAAAAATACAATCAACCGAACAATTTTCAGCAAGTGTGGCCTGGGTGTGGTCAGGACGACCTAGGTTTGGAGCCAGCATAGCTGTTTCCCATCCACTGGGTCATCATTTCCGGTAGCGGTCTCTTGAGCTACCAGCTGCCTGCGGTACTCGAAGGCAGGTTTGGTGCAGTGTTTCAGGGCCCAGGAGCTCACAGTGCCCTGAGTTCTTTCGGCTGAGATGGAACTGTGTTCAATATGGACATTAGTTCTCGGAGTTCTTTCTAGAGTGGCATGTGATAAAAATCATGGTGTGTTACCCCAGTTCCCCACTCACAAACCAATGGCTCCTGAAACTCAACACACCATGGAAATCTTATTCCCCAACTCTAATTTTTTTTTTTTTAATTAATGAGACAAGGTCTCACTGTGTAGTTCAGGCTGTCCTTGTACTTGGGATCCTCCTGCTTCCTGAGTGCTGGGATTACGGGTATGCGCCATCATGCCCAATTTAAATTATTTTGAAAATATCAAAGTCTGAGCAAAGTATTTCCAATATATCAACAGAACAGTTTTGAGACAAATTAATTTTAAATTATTTTGAAAATATCAAAGTCTGAGCAAAGTATTTCCAATATATCAACAGAACAGTTTTGAGACATTTTAATTTTGTAAAAAATGGTTTATCAATTCCATTTTTGTATAAAACATGGGAAAAACCTAGCCAATGGACACACAACTGTAACCACGTGAAAGGTACTTTATCAAACTTGGGAGTCTAAGAACAGACCAATGTTTTTTTATGTCTACAGCACGGTCTATGCATTTCCATTTAACTGTTTTAAAAATGCCACGTGTCCCCACTGCTGTCTTCTATCCGGAGATGTACAGGGACGGATGGGAGGAAGAGGGCTGGTGACAGCCCTAAGCAGTTTTCTGCTGTCCCTTCTTTCCAATCAGAGATTTGTGGATGTGAGGAATCACACCTAGAAAGAAAATTTAAAAATTATTACTGAAACTCTTCAGCTGGGTGTAGTGTATTTTAACACTTTTGTGGCACCAGCCAAAAGACCAATTACACAGAGAAATTCCGAGTCACCTTTCCCCTTCTGACCTGCAGAGGATGGTGAGCCCAGCTAGCATGGTATGTCAGAGAAACCCATTTTATGTGCATTTTAAGAGCATAACCACAGCTTTTGTGAAGTTCTACAATGATTTAACAAAGACAAGAACTTCTATCACATTTATCCTGACCCATTTCCATTATTTCAGCCCTTAACAGGTTATCATGTTAAGCAATTACTTAAGATCAGGTTTTCAAATTTTTTTGTTTTCCCCTTTGAGGCAGGGGCTTGCTCTGTAGAGCAGGCTGGCCTTGAACTCACTATATATAGCCCAGGTTGGGCTCCAACTCACAGCAGTGCTCCTGCCTCAGCCTCCCCAGTGCTGGGATCATAGGCACGTGTCACCATGCCTGCTGAAAACATAATTTAAAAAGTACAGGAAGTACTTTAAACACTAAGCTTTAACTATTACTGTGAATTGAATCTAGGCCCTTCACATTGAGCTACATCTCCGGTACTTTAAAAAACATTAAAAAGGGCCACGGATTTAGCTCAGTGATTCCACTGCTTGCCTTGCAAGCACAAGGACCAGAGTTCAATCCCCGGTCCCACAAAAAAAATTTTTTTTGAGATAGGGTCTTGCTATGTAGTTCAGGTGGCCTTAAACTCAGGGCAATCCTGCCTCAGGCTCTGAGTGTTGGGATTACAGGCGTGTACCACTCTGACTGGTGTTTTTTTTCAATTTTGAGATGCGCCTTCACTAAGTGGCTAAATTGCCCAGACAGCACTCAAAAATTGTGATCTTCCTGCTCCAGCCTTCCAGAGTTGCAGGGATCAGAGATGTACACCATGCCCAGCTCATTTATGAAATTTAGACAGAACTGGCTAAAATAAAATAACATATGCTTACAAAAAGAAAAATATTTGGATCATTAATATGGAATCCAAGCTTGATACACTTCCTGTTAGTGTCTCAAGTGCACAGTGCCACTGCTCCACACAGCAGGGGACAGTACTGGTAAGTGACACGTACCTCCCCCGGCTATGGTCGCCTTGATGAGGGAATCCAGTTCTTCATCCCCACGGATGGCGAGCTGCAAGTGACGCGGGGTGATGCGCTTGACTTTTAGATCCTTTGACGCGTTCCCTGCCAGCTCCAGCACCTGTGGGCATCCGGAAGACAAGAGACCAATGCAGGCCTGAGGGGAGGGCTCAGGCTGCTTCCGGTCAGGACCCAGAAGACCAGGCCATCGTCTGTACACCACACAGCATGCACAGAAGCTGGGCCGCTGCCTCCTACTGCTGCAGGATCCAGTACTGCTCGCTTCGGCGTCCGGTTTCCTTTGCATTCCTCTGCAGCAGCAAGCAACGAAGCAAAAGCTCACTTCTACAGAGCGTGGCACCAACGGTAAGAACAAGGGATGCTGTGTCTTGGCCAAGGATCCTCGGTGAGCACTGAGAAAAGTCCTGTCTTCATATATCCATGGGTGATTTGCTATGTGTCATCCATTTCCCTTAATGGCTAAATTTTAATGGTTCCCAATGCCAGTACTTGTGTGTGATCTCCAAGTGGTTCCAGGGCAACCCTAAAACTGGAAAGTGACCGCTGCCCTAAGCTCTTGGCCTAGATTTCAGCATTCTGCCTCTTCTGAATGACTAAAACTCCAAATTTAAATATCTGGAATATGTTGACTGCTTTAAAAATACTCTGATTTAAAAAAAATCTTTTCGGGCCAGAGATTTAGCTCAGTGGTCCCACCGCCTGCCTCACAAGCACAAGGGCCCAAGTTCGATCCCCAGTACCCCCCCCAAAAAATCTTTTTTGGTACAGGGGATTGAACCCAGGGTCTCACAACACAGGCTAGGTACATGCTCTATCTAGTTACATCCCCAGCCTGTGCAACCCTAACCTTTTTTAGCCTTAAATCTTTCCTATCTCCACAAAGTCTACTCTGTTTGCTTATTTCTCCCCTCACGCCACCTTTCATAACTTTGTTTTTTTGGTACTGGGGATTGAACTCAGGACCTTGAGCTTATGAGACAGGCGCAGTGCCACTGAGCTACCCCTCTCTTCAAGACAGGGTCTCAATATATAGTTTAGGCTGGCCTTGAACTCACTGTGATCCTGCCTCAGCCTCGTAAATGCTAGGATTACAGGTGTGCACCACCACTCTTGGCCACTTCCTGTTTCTTATCATCTTTTATTTTGGTCTTTATATATATTTTGGGCTCTTCATAGAAGAGAAACTATGTGCTACTTAACCTTCTGTCTACTTCACTTAACTTTGTCTCAAGATGCATCTATTTTCTTACAAATGACCCAAATGTCCTCTTTATGGCGGGACCTCCACTGTGTATATACATTACATTTTCTTTATCCATTCATCTACTTATGGGCAGAGAGCCCACTTGAATTTGGCCACTGTATTATGACTTAACTAAGGTCTGGCAGAAGTTCCTGGGAGGGGGTTGAGAGCTTGGCTGGGCAGGGAGACAGACACATTACTCCTGACTACTGGGGCTGGGACTGAGGCCCAAGGATCCCAGATTTAAGGGCAGCCAGGCAACTCAGTGAGACCTTGTCTTCTTTTTTTTTGAGACCTATAGGGTCTCACTGTGTAGTTGAGATTGACCTGGAACTCACTATGTAGCCCAGGCTGGTCTCGAACTCACAGCGATCCTCCTGCCTCAGCCTCCCGAGGGCTGGGATTACAGGCATGCACCACCAACAACCCAGCTAGTGAAGCCTTGTCTTTAAAAAAGGGGTGGTTGCTGGGGTCACAGCTCAGCTGTAGAGCACGTGACAAGCATGTTCGAGGCCCTGGGCTTGATCCCTGGTAGTGCAAAAACATAAAGACAAAAGGCAGTTTGGATGGCACTTGAACAGGAGCCAGAATACTGTGCCTCGGACTGGGGATGTAGGTTCAGTGGTACCATGCTTGCTTTGCAAGCACAAACTCCTGAGTTCGATCCCTGGTATCAAAAAAAACAAAAACAGGGCTGGGGCTTTAGCTTAGTAGTTCTACCACCTACTTTGCTAGTGCAAGGTCCCAAGTTGGATCCCTGGTACCAAAAAAAACCCCAAAAAACCCCAGAATACTATGCCTCAGCATTAGTAAATGAAATAAACATCTTTCTAGAGTCTGTAGCTAAACAACACTAGTGTAGGACTGAAAAGGAAAGAGCTTCTCAGTTATTAGCATGCAGCCCACACAGGACGGGACAATGGCGACCCCTGCAAGTCTCTAGGTCAGGGTGAGGAAGCGCCAGCAAAGTGACGGACACAAAGTTGAAAGTGAATGGTTCTGCTTGGCCCCTGACCGCCCCCTTCCACTGGTGGGGTCTCCACCACCTGCTTCCTGCTCGGGAATGTGGCTGAAGGAGGCTCCCGCCTCCTATTCGTTTTCCTCAGGGGGGACAGAGATGGGGAAAATGGAGCCTAAGACCAAGAGTTAAGAGCTCTTGTGCGAATAACTTCTCTTCCTGAAGGTTAAACTCAGTTGCATAAGCACACAATTAGGACTGTAACCTGTGACATCACCCATCTCCATAAACTTAGACGCCACACCGGACTGCCACAGTCTGCTGACTGGACTGTGTACATGTAACTATGAAGATAAACGCGCCCAGCTTCTATCTAGCACTGGCACTGGGTTACAGGCTGACAAGATGCATTTAAAACAGCTACTAAAAATTACCAATGTCTTGGGCCAGTGACAGCTCAGTGGCGCTGCACCTGCCTGGCAAGTGCAAGGTCCTGACTTCGATCCTCAGCACCCCCTCCCCGATTAACTCATGTCTTTTGGAAATACACATCATGGACTTACAGTTAGTCAGCTTAGAGCTTTTTTGGCAGCACGGGGGACTGAACCCAGGGCTTTTCCACTGAGCCTCACCCCATCCCCAACTTTAAGACAGGGTCTCAATAAGTCACTTAGTTGCCCAGGCTGGGCTTGAACCTGCCCATCCTCCCAGGGTGTTAAGATTACAGGTGTGTCCCCACAGCTGATTCAGAGCCCTCCCTACTCCTGTCCCCACAAACCTCAGCAGTGAGGTACTCCAGAATCGCGGCACTGTAGACAGCAGCAGTGGCACCCACCCGTCCGTGGCTGGTGGTGCGAGTCTTCAGGTGTCTGTGGATGCGGCCCACAGGAAACTGGAAAAGAGACGTCTCAATGGGAAACACTGCAGGGCCTGAGCAGCCTCGCCACTGTGAGCAAGGCTTACACAAGTGAGCATAAGATAATGAAAACCTGCTCACTCATATTGGAAACCAAATCTACTTGGCAATTAAAAGTCCAGCTGCAAATGGGCAGGCTGCATACAGCCAGGGCAGGCTTTGGTGACCTTGCACACCGCCCCATGATGGTACAGCACAGCTCACAGCCCTGGGCGGCAGAGTCACACGACAGCCACCACCTTCCTCTGACCCTCTGCTTTCCTCACTTTCAGGAGGTTTTCCTTTTGTTTTGGTACCAGGAATCGAACTCAGGCACTCATGCTTGCCAGGCAGACACTGAAACACTGAGCTACACTCCGGGCCAGGAGGTTTTCTGGTAGCTTTAAAAAAAAAGTCTTTTACATTTTTGTCAAACTGGAGTGTGCACACAGGGTCTCCAGGGCCCAGGCTGGCCTTGAACTTGTGACCCTCCTGCCACCATGCCTGGCCTGGCTGTCCACAGAGGAGGGGCTTTCCCACCTGCGGAGAACTTCATCCTGCTCCTCTCCGCCCTTCTTCTCTCCAACTTTTCTTTCCTATGGTTTCAGCCAGGGCCTCTCATGTGCTGAGTGCGTGCTCTTCTCGGAGCTGTACCCTTGCCACCCCAGACTTCTCGCTGCCCATTTCCTTTCCATGGGCGCCTTTCCTTCTGAAACCCTGCCTTACAACTTCACACATCCAGATGCTGCATGCAGTGAGCCTCGATGCCTCCTTTTCAAAGGCAGAACCCACAAATACACCCTAGATGGTGCAGTGGTGTGTGCCTGTAATCCTGCATACTGGGGAGGCAGGAGGATCACTACCCAAATCTGGTGTCTGATAAACGCCCTTCTCAAAGTCCAACACTGACATTTTAGTTCCCAAATTTATTCCACTTCTAGATATTCTCGATGAGAAGAGCACCCCTGAGGGCCAGCTCCACACCATGTCCTTTGGCCCACTGTCTGGTACGCAGTACTCTCTGAAGCATCTCTGCAGCTTTCCCAGACACAGGTGGTTCTTATTTTCTAGAGGTGGAGGGGATCTGAGACAGGGTCTCACTCTTCAGTGTACACAAGCCTCAAACTCACTTCGTAGCCCAGGCTGGCCTTGGACTCATGCTACTCCTGCCTCAGCTTCCTGACTGCTGGGATTACAGGTGTGCACTACCATGCCTAGCCCTTTTCCTTCTTTTAAATTGGGGTCTTGTGGTGTTCCCTGTTACCTAGGCTGACCTGAAACTAAGATC
Source organism: Fukomys damarensis (assembly GCF_012274545.1). Lineage (NCBI taxonomy): Eukaryota > Metazoa > Chordata > Mammalia > Rodentia > Bathyergidae > Fukomys > Fukomys damarensis. The sequence continues at coordinate 25,050,757 of NW_022900929.1, forward strand.
TTGCTGCCTCTGCCTCCCCAGCAACAAGGACCGCACGTGTGGGGAAGCTGGCTTTCTCTCAGAGCACTGTGTATGAGACCAAGAGTCCCAGGCTGTGACAGCAGTCAGCTGTGGCTAGGAATCAGGCAGGGGTGCAGCTCAGTGGTATGGCCCTGCCTAGCATATTTGAGGGCCTGGGTCCAACTTCCAGTACTACAACAAAACAAAGACAAAAACCAAAAACCAAAAACCCGTATTTAGAACAGGAGAAGAACACAGCACTGAACAGCTATGCCATGGTCTGAGCCCTGTTACTCCACAATGTCAGTCACATCCAAGGACTCTGAGGGCACAGGGACATACGCTGTGCTAGGTCGGGCCTGGAAGCAGCTGGTGCAGCCCCCGTCTGGTGTGCGAGGGCCTGGGCTCCACCCGGCACTGGGTGAGAAGTTATCTCAGACGGTGATCCTGTTACCACTCTCAGAAAGTAGGATTTGGGTTTTCAACTTCTGGACACTTTCCTGTGCCTGTTTTGGTGAAATGCAAAATGCTTCCACCTACAATTCTCCATTTCGCGGCCCTTGTACAAACTCATGTCCCTTAAGTGCTAAGGCTTTGATAAACTTCTGGCTTCTCTCAGCCTGTGCTGTTCTACTCACCTTCTGCATGTTTTACCACAGTAACCTCCAGCTGGCGCCCATCGTGCTTCAAATTAAAGATGCATGAGGTCAGCTCTAGTGGAGCATCCACAGGACGCACACACAAGGGTCCGTTCCGGTCCCCTCCCGCCAGGGCTGCCGGCCCATGTCACCTGGTCAGTCAGGCCTTGCCCTGGCCGCAAGCACAAAATCCAACCCTGGCAGCCAGTCTCCAAGCTTCCAGTTTGAAAGTGTTTCTTATGTGCATAGAGTAACTCTCCCTTATCCAGAAAATACTAAGTGTGTGGGTTAAAGCTGTGCCAATTCCAATGGGCCAAGTATGAAAACATTCTGTGGTTCTGAGAATATCACTCCGTCTAAAACTGAGGCCGCTGACAAACGGAGGACCTGAAATGTAGCTCATCCTGATAATTATGTACCACTGCAAGCACCTTCCAAAGAAAACTCACAAAACACTTTAATATGATACCATTTATAAAAGGACCAGGAACATAATTATAATCTCGAAAGAGCGGGTTGTAACAGAACAAAATAACCCGTTCATCAAGACCTCTTTGCAACCTGCTGTTACAGATTTTATGGCCGATCACCCCATCACTAAGGGTCCGTAATAACGGGAGCCTCCCCATCACTAGTGACCCACCTCCAGCCTCGAGGGGCTCCCTTACCTGCAGCCCAGCTCTCTGTGAGCGTGACACAGCCTTGGCTTTGGCCTTCCCACTGTCCTTTCCAGCTTTGCCTCCAGCCTGGATGGAAAGAGGTTTGCAGGAAGATTTTAGCATGGCACTTCCAAATTACCAGAAGACAGAACTTCCATTTTTACTTTAGGCAAACGTAACCACATGATCTCGTTCTTTGCTTGTAAAAATATATGTGATCTTCTTACCTTTCATTAACTATAGAGACATCAAAACATGAACACCTATTGAAAATGTGAAATTTTTACAAATCTAAACATATTTCTCAATTTAATAACTTTTATACATACCTGAAATATTTCATAATTAAGTGGCTTTATGTCATCAGAACAAATACTTCTATAGAAACTATTCAGAACTTAGCTTCTTTAGAAGAAACAATGTTAGCGGGGTGTGGTGGCGCACACCTGTAATCCCAGCACTTGGAAGGCTGAGGCAGGAGGATCGCAGTGAGTTCAAGGCCAGCCTCATCTACCAAAACCAGCCTCAAATACAGAGTGAGACCATCTTATAAATAAATAAATAAAGACAAATGCCGGGGATTTAGCTCAGTGGTGCTGCTACCTGCCTTGCAAGCCCAAGGTCCGCAGTTTGATCCGCAGTACCAAAAAAAAAAAAAAAGACAAGCTTTGTCCTTAAGTCAGATCCTTAGTATTTCTTACCTAGAGGAAAGTATCTTTTCTGATTTGTGTCACCTAAAAATATATGTATACTACATTTTGTTGTTGTACCAGGGATGGAACTTGGGCCCTTGTGCTTTCGAGGCAGACAGCGGAACCACTGAGCTAAATCCCTGGCCCTTGGGGTTTTGATTTTTTTTTTTTTTTTTTAGTTTTTTTTTGTACCTATTTTTTTTTTTTTTTTTTTTTTTTAGTTCTTTGGATTGAACCTAGGGCCTTCACACTGAGCTTCATCCCTTTTTTTATTTTGAGATAAGTTTTGGCTTGGTCAGGCTGGGCTTAATTTGCAGTCCTCCTGCCTCAGCCTCCTAGAGTATTTGAGTTACAGGTGTGAGGCACCACACCCCATTTTTGCTCCATTTTTTACATAAACAGAAAGTTCATTGTATTTGCATTTATCTTTTTTTTTTTTTTCACAAAGAAGTGGGATTTGTAGGTTGTTCCATGCACATACCTCAGTTGTGGAAATTACTGTTTAACACTCCACTGCATCTATAACCTTTCTCCTATTAGTGACCAGTAAGATTATTTAAGAAGTATTTCTATCAGTTCAAGTAGTATTTGTATAATTCCCTAAGTGTGAAAGTCCTTCATGTATGGTAAAATACATAAAATAAAATTTACTATTTGAATTTCTTTTTTAAAAATGAGATAGGGCTGAGTGTGGTGGCGCACGCCTGTAATCCCAGCACTCCGGAGGCTGAGGCAGGAGGACTGCTGTGAGTTCAAGACCAACCTGGGCTACACAGTGAGTTCCAGGGCAGTTTCAACTACATAGTGAGACCCTGTCTCAAAAAACCAAGGGAAAAAAAAAATGAGATAGGGTTTCACTATGTAGTTTGTTTCAGGATGGCCTTGAACTCATTGTGTACCCAGGATGGCCTTGAATGAACTCACACAGTGATCCTTGTGCCTCAGTCCTCTGAGTGCTGGAATTACAGACCCGTGTCATCACACCTAGTGACTGTTTTCAATCATTTCTTCATTGTTAAAAAACAAATAACCTAAGTGGGCTGTGGTGATGTACACTATAGCATGTGGGAGGCTGAGGCAGGAGGATTCCAAGTTCAAGGCCAGCCTGAACTACCTAGCAAGACCCTGTCTCAAGAAACAAAAACAAAAGGTAAACCTTTATGGTATCAGACCGAACAGAATGTAAAATGTACAATAAATACATAACTACCTACTTTTCAAAATCCCTTCAAATTGTATCTTTCCTTCTAACTTTATAGTCATTGAACTAGTTGATTTAAGTAACAAAGTAAAAAAATTAAGTTTAATTTTAGAAATTGTATTATTAATTTGATTAAGCCTCTTGGTTACAAACATTTTTATATGTAAGAGGGGGAGGGCACAGGCCGAAGAATATTTCACTCAGAAAAACTTGGACTCCTAAAACGGATACAGTATGTAGGGCCTGTGGCGCGGTGCGTGCCCGGCAAGTACGGGGCCCTGCATCCCATTCTCAGTAGGGAAAGAAAGAAAGAAAGACAGGAAGGAAGAAAAGATACAGTACTTTCAAGTTCAATAGCCACATGCTTACTCCTGGAGTTTAATATCCACAATGACAACTCAGTGTTCTGTGTCTTTCTTTACATTAACACTTCTACATTTCTAGCTGCGGATAAATATCCGACAATACAGCGGATCACCGGAGATGGAGAAACATTTTAAAAACCAGCAAGCACCGCGGGAATCATCCGCTCGACCTCATTCATTCGCAGAGCAGGTGCAGCCGGCGCGTCGGTGAAAGCTGCGCTCCCCAGCCCTGCTTCGAGGAACACAGCGAGTCGCGGCACCCGGGATGCTCTCCACCGCCGAGGGGGCTGCAGCGCCCGGCTGAGGACTTAGCGGCAACCCTACGCTCGGGCGTCGCGTCTCGGCCCCCGAAGTCCCGGCTTTCACCCACGACCTGA
>NW_022900929.1:25054951-25071806 GCF_012274545.1 Fukomys damarensis
AGCACCGAGCACCGACAGACGCCGCGGGAGCCGGACAATACCCCAGACCCGCCTCGCGCTGCCGCGACCAATGGCTGCTCACCTTACTCATTTGAACCATTTCGGTTACCCAATCGCGCGTCTTCTTGAACCCCGCCGCTCGCAGCACCGACAGCCGCCGCGGGAGCCGGACAATACCCCAGGCCCGCCTCGCGCTGCCGCGACCAATGGCTGCTCACCTTACTCATTTGAACCATTTCGGTTACCCAATCGCGCGTCTTCTTCTAGCTAGAACCCCGCCCCCACGGCACCGCCTCTCTAACGGCTGTTTGTTTTTGCACACGGCACGTAGAGGTGGGGTTTCCAACCCCAACACTGACGCGCTTTCGGCTTCTCTCCACGCGCCGAGCTTGACGAACAGGAGGACCGACCAATGGGGGCGGAAAAGAGCCAATGAAAACATCGCCCGCGAGAAAGGGAGGTGAGACGTTAGGAAGGACAGCAGGATTAACCAATGGGCTGAAGTGATTTCAGGCGGCTAGGGCTTTCCCGCCCAATGTCGGCGTTGGTGACTTGTTTAGGGTGAAAGCCGCTGTCCCGCGCGCTTCTCTGAACCGCTGTCCAAAAAGACACAGGTTGTCATTATCCCGGCCGGGAGTTGCGGTCGCGGCCGCTCGGTTTCAGAGTTACTCGGATCCCGTGCTTAGCGCTGTCCTGGGGAACAGATCTCCCTGAGGTCCTCGCGGGCGGAACCCTGGCCAGAGCCCGCTTGGCCAGTTTAGCTTTGTTTTTCTAAGGTCATGAGGCTGAAGTTTGGGGAAAACTCAAAACTACAACAAGAAAATCTCTGAACCGAGCTTACGGCCAGGCCGGTCTTGGTGGTGCACACCTGCCACCTCAGCAATAGGGAGGCCGAGGCAGGAGGTTCACGAGTTCGAGCCCAGCCTGGGCAATTTAGCTAGACAACTGAGACAGAGCCCTAGTTCTTAGCCGTTTGTCCTCATTTTGGGCTTCGATGCTTTCATTCTTCCCCAGAAGCCGCCTGGACTGTGCCTGCAGTGCTCTAGGTTCTCGACTTTCATGGGGATTTCCTTTTTCTGGGGGAATTTTCCCAGGGCGCTTTTTCAGCAATTTTATCGCCATTTAGGCAATGTTCAGCCCAAAGTTGTGTGTTTTTTTTTTTTTTTTTTTTTTTTTTGAGACGGTTTCGCTGTGTAGTCCAGGCTGGCCTCGAACTCATGGCTGTTAGCCTCTCAAGTGCTGGGATTATAGCTATGCACCAGCACACCTGTCTGCCTTTGCCTTATTTATTTATTTATGACAAAGGATCTTGTATGTAATCCTAGTTGGTCTCTAATTAATGTAGCCCAGGATGATCTCATGATCTTCCGCCCTCAGCCTCCCAGAGTACAGGATAATAGGCATTCACCACCCTGCCTGGCTCTGTTTTGTCATTTGTGAAACTGAAAATATCAGTAGTTGTTTTCCCGGTATAGAATGAGTATTCTTTCATTAATGATGGGGAAAGTATGTAGCAAATAATAATTAAGAAATATCAACCTCTGTTGTTAACAGGAAAGTCATCATCAGCCTTCACCCTTTGGGTTATTCAAATTTTGATGAAAATGCAGTGAGGTTGAAAATGAGTTCTCATAGACAATAGTAAAGGCTTTATTGGTTTCTGTGTCCTCTCAATGATGAAAAAATACAGGGAGGCCATCAGATTGAAGAAAGTGAATGGAAATTTTCTGGTATCTGTAAACAGAAGCTCTTTCTACTAAGCTTTATAAAATTAGCGTGTTAGTGAGGAAAGTCTAGTTTCTAGTGAACTATTGAGCTATAGTTTGGATCTGGAATGTTCTGGAAAGATCCATGTGGTAAATTAAAGCCGGGTCCCCAGCCAGGGTCTATTGGGAGGCAGTAGAACATTTTAGAAGTGGGGCCTATTTTACAGAAATGCAGATGAAAGTAACACTGAGCAACAGGGGCAGGGGTACATGCCTGTGAACCCAGTACTCTGAGGCTGAGGCAGGAGGATTGCTGCAAGTTCAAGGCCAGCCTGGGCTACATAGTTCAAGGTCAGCCAGAACTATACAGCAAAGCTCTGTCTCAATAAACAAAATGAAACAAAACACTGAGATTTCATCTAATGCCAGAAAGAATGGCTATCATCATGAATCAAATAACAAATTCTGGGGAGGCTGTGGGGAAAAAGGAACCTTCCTGCATTTTCGGTGGGAGCGTAAACTAGCACAACTACTGTGGAGATCACTATGAAGATTCCGCAAAAAAGTAACACTAGAAGCACAAGTACTGGAGTTCAATCCCCGGTAACCCCCCACAAAAGACATCATATTACAATGATCTATGTGTACATCTTTATAGCAGTACATCTCATAATAGCTGAATCTTTTTTTTTTTTTTTTTTTTTTTTTTTTTTTTTTTTTTTTTTTTTGGTACCTGGGATTGAAATTGGGCCCTTGCACTTTTGAGGCAGGTGGCGGAACCACTGAGCTAAATCCCCAGCCCATAATAGCTAAATCTTGGAATCTGCCTGTGTGTCCATCAACAGACGAATGGATAAAGAAAATGTGGTATTTATGTACAAAGGAGTACTACTCTGCCGTGAAGAAGGATAAGCTCGAGTCATGTGTAGGAAAACAGGTGCACCCTGAGACCATTATGTTAAGTGAAATAAATCAGGCACATAAGCTTAAGTATGGCTTGATTGTTCTTTTATGAGAAACCCAAAATATATAAAGAGCAAAAAGATAGATCATAGGAAGCAGGGAAATTGATTTTTTGCAAAAGTGAAGGGGACCAAGAGCTGGGGGAGAGGGGTGGAGGAGGGGAAGGGGATAAACAAAGAGTTAAGGTGAGTCTTGCGCATATCAATCCCTCACCACGAGTGCGCTAAGATCGCGGCGGGGTCCAGCTGGGCTCTTCAGGCCACGGGGCTGTGCCCTGGAAGAGGACAGCAGTAGCCTGGCCCCTGGCTCTCTTCCTCCCATCCTCGCCAGGGGGGAGCAGCTTTCCCCACTGGCTCTAGCCCTGTTGTTTCTTTGCCACAAGCAGAGAAGCACCCGGGCCAGTGGAGTAGACTGGAAACACTCCCTGGGAGCGGAAATAGCATACTTATAAATAACTGTCTCCTGTTTGATACAGTTAACAGAAAGCTGACTGACACACAGGCTTCCAAAGAGGGCACCATGAGGAGCTTAGACAATTTTCTAGACCAACCGGAGAGTTGTAGGTGTCGGCATCCAAAATATGAGCTTCTCGACACTGATAAAGCACAAAACTCTGCTCTGCTGGGTTTCAGTCGGGACGCCATCCTCAAAGTGTGATTGCTGTAGCTGCTGTGTGAACAGCACTTGGCACCTGTTAGAAGCACAGATTCTTGCCGGGCACGGTGGTGCTTGCCTGTCATCCCAGCACTGCAGAGGCTGAGGCAGGAAGATCTCTGAGAATTCCAGGGCTATATAGTGAGACCTTGTGCCATGGTGGCGTCTGCAGAGGCCAACAATTCAGAACCCACCACAAGCCAGAGAGAAGAAAAAGAAGGTCCCGCCTTTTTAAGAAAAAGCCAATTTGGATCTAACGCTGTCAAGTATTTGGTGTGTATGTTTTCTGGCTCTTTTTATATCTGTGACATGTATTGCCTACTAAAAATTATTATGGTTTTAAAAAGAAAGCAAAAGCCAAGATGTTTGGCAGAGCTGAGGGAAGGCACCTCAGAAAGAAGTTTGCAGATAGACACTTGGAAAGGCAAGGAGGAAGCTCAGAAACCCCTGCACATCTGAGGGGTTTGGACGGAACTGGGGTTCGGATGGAGGACGGCGGGAAAGCTGGCAGCTCCGTCCTGCACCCAGGCATTGGTCATTGGGACTGGACTGGTGACGCTGGGAGCTCAGCGACCCGAATGGGACCCAGCCTCACTCACGTGGCTCCTGCGCAGGCGCGGCTGAGAAGTGAGCTCCTCTGCGTGACTCTGATGCTCTGTCTGTGGGGAACTGAGCATCGTCTGCGTGGACAGTCTGACTGAGGAGAGGGGTTCTGTTGACAAACGCTTCAGCCGGGCTTGCTGGTGCACATCTGTAATCCCAGCGCTCAGGAGGCTGAGGCAGGATGATCACTGAGAATTCAAGGCCAGTCTGGACTCTGTAGTGAGTTCAGGACTAGCATGAACTACATAGCGAGACTGTCTCAAACAACAACAAAAACAACAAAAGAGGAAAATCGTCAGAATTTAGTTTTTTTTTTAAGACAGAGTCTCACTATGTAGTTGAGACTGACCTGGAACTCACTATGTAGCCCAGGCTGGTCTCGAAGTCATGGTGATCCTCCTGCCTCAGCCTCCTGAGTGCTGGGATTACAGGCGTGCGCCACCACACCCCGCAATCATCAGAATTTAGAAGTGAAGAGCCTGAAAGAAAAACAGACCTGGGATGAAAAAGGCATTGTAATCTTGGTAATTTTAACTGTGTTTTAAGGCTGCAGTGTGATTTAATTGTTTATTTTTGTGGTACTGGGGATTAAACCTAGGGGGTCACACTGAGCTACATTCCCAGCCCTTTAAAAATTTATTATTATTATTATTATTATTATTATTATTATTATTATTATTGTTGTTGTTGTTGTTATTATTTTGGCAGTACTGGGGATCAAACTCAGGTCCCTGAGCTTGCAAGGTGTTAAATCCCCAGCCCATAAATTTTTAAAATTTTGAGACAAGGTCTCACCAAGTCACTAAATTAAATTTCTCAGACTGGGCTTGTACTTGTGATCCTCCTGCCTCAGCCTCCCAGAGTGTGGAGATTACAGGCTGCACCACCATGTCTGGTGGCTGCAGTTTTCTTTTTTTTATTATTATCTTTTCTTTTTTGTTTTTTTTTTGGCTGTCTCCCTATGTAGTCCAGGCTGGCCTCGAATTTGTGGTGATACTCCTGTCTCAGCCTCATGAGTGCTGGGATAACAAGTGTTTGTCACCATGCCCTGCAAAATTGCAGTTTTCTTGAAAGTATAATTTAAAAATTACAATTAATTTCTTTGTCTTCTTTCTGCCTATCTTTATTGCTTCCATTCTTTCTCAGTTTGAGTTCCAGTTCTACAGGACCCCTGCTCTAGGTTTCTTTTTTTTTTTTCAGTACCAGGAATTGAACTCAGAGCCGAGCTTGCCAGGCAGGCACAGCACCACTGAGCTATATCCCAGGCCCTTCTATGTTTCTAAGGTTCTTCCTTTTTGAAAAAAGGGAGCTGCTGGTTTCTCCCTAACACCATAGAGTTCTTTTCACTCTTTAGTGGTTAACTGTATATATAGCCAACAATACATTATGTTACTTTTCTCTGCTCACATAACTGATGTGTTTACTGCAACCTGATAACCCTAACCCTAACCTTGACTAATGTAGCACATACATTTTTAAATTTTTAGCTGGGTGTGATGGCACATGCCTGTAATCCCAGCACTCGGGAGACTGAGGCAGGAGAATCACTGCGAGTGTGAGATCAGCCTAGGCTACATAGTGAGTTCCAGGTCAGTCTCAACTACATAGTGAGACCCTGTTTCAAAAAAACCAAAAAACCCAAAAAAAACGGCGCCTGCCTAGCAAGCACAAGGGCCCAAGTTTGATCCCTGGTACCAAAAAAAAAATTAATTTTTAAATTTTTTTCTGTTATGGAAACTTTTAAAATAAACAAAGCAAAAGCAAATAGTACAATAAGACCTGGCATCCCACTACGCAGCTATAATAATCATCTCATGCCTATATTTGCTTTATTTTTTGTTTGTTTGTTTAATTAATTAAGGTACCATGGATTGAACTCAGGACCTTGCGCTTGCCAGGCAGGAGGCAGCACCACTGAGCTAAATCCCCGGCCCTGATTTATTTTGTTTTTTGAAGCAAAATCTCACTACATAGTTCAGGCTGGCCTTGAATTCACAGTGTAGCCCAGTGTAGCCCTTGAATCACAATGCCTTCAAACTTGTGGCCATCCTCCTGCCTCAGCCTTGCAAGTGTGCACCACCACACTGGGTTTTCTTGTTTTATTTTATTTTATATTCAGCTTTCTATTTGTCCCACCTCAAGTAGATTATTTTGAAATAAGTCCAACCTAGATATTTTTATTTGGGTGGAGAGTGTAGCTCAGCAGTGCATCATCCCCCTGGCAAGCGTGAGTCTCTGAGTTCAATTCCCAGTAGCAAAACAAAAAGAACAAAAAATTATTGAAATTATTTTCTTAAAGCTGTAGATGTAACCCAGAGGTAGGATCTTTCCTAATATATGCAAGGCCCTGGTTGGGTTCCCAGGCTTGTTTAGGAAAAAAAAAAAAAGAATATTATTTTGTTATAGATACCTTGCGTTGTCTTGGATTTGTACCGTGAGCATGTACTGCTGATTTAAACAATAAAACAAAAAAAGAGCAAACTAAACCCAAAACAGAAGGGAGGCAATAATAAAGATTAGGAAGGAAGTAAAAGAAGCGTGGCATAGAAAAACAAAACAATTAATGATCCCCACATTTGGTTCCTTGTAAAGATCAACATACTGACAGATTTTTCGCAAGACTGAGCAAGACAAAAAGAGATTTCCTAGAATGAGAAGTAGAGGAAGAGATCACTGCTGACCTCACAGAGATAAAGGGACTTTATGGGAATAGCCTGGGTGAAATGAACAAATTCCTAGGAAAATAGTAACTACTAAAACAGACTCAAGAGAAAAAATAGGAAATCTGGACAAGACCTATAACCAGAGATTGAATTAGCATTTTAAAATCTTCCTATAAACGTGTGGCGTGGTAGTGTACACCTGTAATCCCAGCACTCCGGGAGGTGTTGGCAGGAGAATTGCAAATTTCAAGCCTAGCCTGGATAACATATCAATTTAGTAAGACACTGTCTCAAAGTAAAAAATAAAAAAGGGCTGCAGATGGAAGCTCAGTGTGAAAGTGCAGGATTCCGCCCCCAGTACCAAAAAAGGAAAAAAAAAAAATTCCAGCAAGGTTGATCTATGAAAATCAATCACTGTAATGCTCCATGTTAATGAAATAAAAGGCAAAGCACTTGATCATCTCAGTAGAAGCTGAAAAGTATTTAACAAAATCCAACACTTTTAGTCATAAAACACTCAACAACTAGCATAAATTAGAAGGAACATTATTTAACCTGATCAAGGCCATCTATGGAAAGAACTCACAGCCAATATACAATTCTTATTGGAGAAAGACTACTTTCTTCTAAGATCCAGGAGATCTATTTTTGCTGCCATATTTTTGAAGGAGGACATTGCTAAGGTTCAAACCCACGGCCTCAGAAATGCAAGTACTTTTCAACCAGACCACAGACCCTGCCCTATTCTTGCCACATTTTGTTTGGAGTCAGGGTCTCACTATGTAGTCCAGGCTGGCCTTGTACTTACCCTGTAGCTCTGGCTGGCCTTGAACTCACGATGATCCTCCTGCCTCAACTTCCTGAGTTCTGGGATCACATTTGTGCACCACGACACTTGGTGGCATAACATAAATATTTTTTGTTGAAGTAGTTGACATGATGACTATTGCTTTGCTTTTTGTATGGGTGTAAGCCTATAATCCTAGCACTGAGGAGGCTGAGGCAGAAGTATTAAGACCAGTCTGAACTACACAGCAAGATCCTGTCTCAAAAAAAAAAAAAAAAAAAAAAAAAAAAGAGTTGTATGGGTATAAGAAAAAACTAAAAATGACCGGAGATCAAACTCAGGACCCTGCGCTTGTGAGGCAGACACAGTGCCACTGAGCTAAATTACCATCCTGAAAAATGAGTAAAATAAATTAAATATACATACTCTTGCTTGTAAATATGCAAATCTTGCTTCATGGAGGGACTTGCATTCTGTGTGAGTAAATCATTATCTGTGGAAAAGGTTATTTAAATTAATTACTATTTTTTGAAGTAAATACTGATACTTTTTTTTTGTACCAGGGATCAAACTCTGGACCTTGTTCTCGCAAGGCAGTCAGGGGAACCACTGAGCTAAGTCCCCGGCCCCCGATACTGATACTTATATAGCAGATTGGTATCTGCGGGTTTTCCTGTGGTTGTTGCTCTAGTATTGGCAATTTGTAAATGTCTACAGATATTTTGGACAAGTTATACATAGAAACGAAAATTCAATATTCACTCAGCATTTATTAGATACAGTTTTGGGGGGCCGGGTACCAGGGATAGAACTCGGGACCTTGCACTTGCGAGGCAGGCGCCGGCACCACCGAGCTAAATCCCCGGCCCACAGATACACTTTTGAAAATTCATTGTTGCCAAATGGGTTTATTGCAAAATAAAAAAGCAGTATCATGGAACAAATATTTACAGGTTTCCACTACACAGTAAGTGATAAAATTACTGTAACAAACGTATTCAGAGTTCTCCTTGTACATAGTTCGCACACTGCTCCCCCAAAGCCTGATGGGGATCCTGGAAGGACACTGGGTATGGAGTTTAGAGCCGATTTGCAGTTAGGAGGCGGGATCTGGCCAGAAGAGGCGGTCCCTTGGGGCGTGGTCTGGAGGTTCCTGTCCCCCCCATGGCTCCGCCCTCAGTCTCTGCTTCCCTTCTCCATGAAGTGAGCAACTGTGCTCCACCAGGCCCCACTGCTATACTGCCCCAGACCAAGCAAGGACTGAAACTGCTGACATGAGCCTACATCAGCCGTTCTTCCGTGAAATCCTGGTGTCAGGTACTGTGTCCCAGTAACTAGGGTGCATGTCCCTACCTACGATTTAGCACCGACCCCAACAGCAGCCTGGATTCTCCACCCAGCAGGAGTCCGAGGGTCCCTACCCACTCCAGGCCCTGCGTCTATCAGCAAGGGCCCTGCACACTGGCACCTGGGAGGAGGCATAGCCTGGGTTTGAAAAGAAAGTCATGGCGGACCTTGCTCAAATCTCACCTGCTGTCCAAGTGGGAATGTGCTTCACTGGCTACAGAACCAGCTCATAGCAAGCTGAGGGGTATGAAACAGAGGTGTAAGATAGTCTTAGCTTCCTTCCTTCCTTCCTCCCCTCCCTCTCTGTGTTTCTTTCTTTTTTTATGTTAGTTTTGTTTTTGTCTTTTCAAACAGTATCTCCCTATGTAGCCCAGGCTGGCCTCAAACTTGCAGTGATCCTCATGCCTCAACCTCCAGAGTGCTGGGATCACAGCTGTGTGCCACCACACCTGGATTTATTTATTTTTTAAATGATGATGATGATTATTATTTTTGGTACCAGGGATTGAACTCAGGTCCTTGCGCTTGTGAGGCAGGCGGGGCACCACTGAGCTAAATCTCTGGCCCTTGTTTTTTTTTGAGACAGGGTCTCACTGGCCTTGAACTCACTATGTAGTCCAGGTTGGCCTTGAGCTTGCAGTGATCCTCTTGACTCAGCCTCCCAACTGGTGGCCTTCTTTTTATTCTACTTTATTTATTTATTTGTTTTTGCAAGCACAAATTTATTTGGATGGCGCACTGACAGGTTTGCACCTGGGGGAAGTCCCTCATGTGGCCTTCTTTTTAAAATAAAAGTACAAATCACATTACTTGACAAAAGGTAAAAAATCTAGAACAAATGCAAAGTTAATGAGACACTAAGACAACAGAGAAAATGGGACCTTCCAGGGCAAATGCTATTCAGGGTCCAGAGGGGAATGGTAGAGACACAATGAAGACCTCTCTGTCTCCTTTTTTATATTATTTGAATTTTGAACCATGTAAGTACATTCCCTACATATTATTTTTTTTAAAAAACTATGTAGCCCAGGCTACATAGGCCTCAAACATTCTGTTGTCTTCCTGCCTCAGCCTCATAGAGGCTGGGATTACACGTGCCACCATGCCCAGCTATATTACTGTATGGAATGACCATCTGTTTATTAAGAAAAGGGCCTATCTACCTATAGTTTATTCTTTTTAAACTGTTCTGAGGGTCTTCAAATTTGATTTGTAGTCAGTAAAAACAAGACCAATAAAGAACTAAATGTTTAAATTTCCAGGTACCCTACACACATCCACACACATATACCCTCTTTTTCAGTACTAGGGATTGAACCCAGAGCCTTTACCATCTTATATCCCTAGTCCTTTTTATTTTATACTCTTAGTACCTCAGTTACCAGGGCTGGATCTTGTGATCCTCCTGCCTCAGCCTCCCAGTGTGCACCACCACATCCAGCTTCTCTTCACCCCTTTGATGAGCAAAATAAAGCAATCTGTAGAAAACAGCAACAAAAAAAGGAAATGCCTTTGTCATTCTAAGTAAAAATTCGTCAGCTTTTTGTAAACATAAAGGTTAGAAAGGGCCGGGGATTTAGCTCAGTGGTGCCATGCTTGCCTCGCTAGCCTAAGGAATCGAGTTCAATCTTCAATACGGAAAAAAAAGAAAAAAAAGGTCAGGACAGCAGTATACTGACAGTAATTCAACCCAGATGTTTGGCCAAAAATGTGTACCATGTTTTTCCAAAAATAACACCTGGCTAGAAAATAATCAGCCTTGGAAACTAGATATCAAAAATGCAAAAAAAGAGAGCGAGGTCAGGGATTTAGTTCAGTGGAACCACACTTGCCTTGAAAGTGCAAGGTCCTGAGTTTGATCCCTGGTACTGAAAAAAAAATGCCAGTCCCACCAGACATGCTGGTATGCACCTGTGATCCCAGCTCTTGGGAGGGTGAGGCAGGAAGATCACTCCAAGTTCAAGGCCAGCCTGAACTACATAGTGAGCCCCTGTCTCAAAACCAACCAACCTGAATTTGGGGTTCCAGGTGCGGGACCTCCTGGACTCAAGTTTATGGAGCTGGGTTTTTATGGACCAGGCTAGGAGGGCCTGAGGAGGCCAAGTCAGGAAACAACCTGGGGGAGCGAGACTTAACACAGTATGTGGCTAGAGCAACAGCTACAGCTCTGTGGAGTTCGCTGTGCCCTCGCGGGCAGCGCAGGCTGTGTCCCCGCAGAGTGACGTTGTTCCCCGGGCTCAGGCAGCTGGAAATCAGCCACCCCAGGGCCTTGGGGCGCTGGGCTGGACAGAAGGGTCAGCTCTGTCAGGTCTTTCCTGACATATAATTAGGGACCATTCATATCTTTTTCTGTGAATTTGCTGAACCTACCTCTTTGCCATTTATTTTTTATTTATTTATTTTTGATCTTTTGAGATAGGGTCTTGCTGTCAAGCTGGCCCTAAACTCACTGTGTAGCCCAGGCTAGCCTCGAACTCATGGCAATCCTCTTCCCTCAGCCTCCTGAGTGCTGGGGTTATAGGTGTGTGCCATCAAGCTCAGCCTCTTTGCCATTGGAGATTTACTTTTATGTATCTAGAATCTCCAGGATCCATCCCGGGAGCTCCCATAGCAGAATATATGTAGGCAAGTGCTCTACCCCTCAGCTACAGCCCCAGGCCCATATTCATTCTCTTCCTCCCCTCCTCTCCCCTCCAGGGATTGAATCCACACACATGCTTGCAAGTTTCCACTACTCATTATCCCTAGACTTTTACTTTTAATTTATGAGACAAGGCCTTGCTATATTGGTCAGACTGGCCTAGAACTTGTTATCCTCCTGCCTCAGCCTTCTAAGCAGCTGGGATCACAGGCCTCCACCACCACACCCGGCTATAAAGCATCCCTATTATTAGCTGTTGCCCGGATGCAGTCACGCAGGAGTCAGAGCCCAAGTCATGGCAGAGTGATTCCGGCCCGGGGTGCTGAAGCAGTGCTGTGTGCAGCCGGTTAGCCCTGCAGGAAGGCCGTGTCAGGCTGGAGAGCTGCGATAGGGCTACACCTCCCTCCCAGTTTGTTAGAATTTGTTGAAATTCACCAAAGGCGGGGCCCTTCTTCTGCTCTTAGGAGTTGCCCTGAGGTTAAATGTATCCCTGGTCAAGCCTCTTACCCTGCCTGGCCACAGGAGCCTGGGCAGGCCTGGCTAGGGCCCCATGGGAGCTTTGGGGGGCAGTGCTCACCCCAACGCCGAGCTGTCCACTGCGGGGCTGAACAATCAGAAGAGCAACTGTTGCCACCAGCTGTATCCAGACCATAGCCGGACAAGAACATCAGACTGGCCTTGGTAGGGGAATGAGAGCAGCTTACTGAGAAATCAGAAGAACCAGCTCACTGCTGGTGGCCTTTGAAGGCTAAGTGGCAGGTACCATGTTGTTCATCCACTGTGGAGAAGTGGTCTTCATGCCTAGCAGCAGATGAAAGGACAGAGAGACTGCATAGGTGTACATGGTGGAGTAGTATGCAGCCACGAAGAAGGACACATTAGTGCCACCTATAACAAAATAAGTGCATCTTGGGGCCATCATACTAAATGAAATAAATCAGACACAGAAGGTTAGGTATTGCCTTAATACTTAACCTAATATGAGACCCAAAATATAAATCACTTAGAGGACAAAATAAGAGAGACAGTAAGAAACAGGTAAACACTGGAAATGAGAAGGGGAGACTTGGGCATGAAGACAATCAAGATGTGACAGATGTGTGTAGCATTCCCCAGGAGGGCTGTGATTGCCATGCATCATTCACATGCAGGAATACACAACTTAGAAAGGGAAGCACAGGACTTCCCGGACCATTTTCAGCCCTGAGTCATGTCC
Organism: Fukomys damarensis; assembly: GCF_012274545.1. Classification (NCBI taxonomy): domain Eukaryota; kingdom Metazoa; phylum Chordata; class Mammalia; order Rodentia; family Bathyergidae; genus Fukomys; species Fukomys damarensis. The sequence continues at coordinate 25,067,532 of NW_022900929.1, forward strand.
ACAGGAGAAGAGCCAGAGCTCTGGAGGTTGGGAGGATTCCCCTGTGTGGGAGCCCGGCCATGGCCCTCTAGGAGTTTGACATTTAAAAGGAAACTTCTTCACCTCTACACTCAAGGCATTGATACAATCTGTAACATTCTAGGACTCTGCTTGTTAAACTTGTTGCTGCAACGGAAGAAACTTAAAGAGACAGCCATAGATCTAATGTTCTTTGCAAAGAGTCAGAAAATCCGGTCTTTGCATAAAAGATACAAATAGTTGCTTGGTGCTTCCTGTTGATGTGAACCTATAAAAGGAGCTGTTTCTGTGAAATAAATCAGACTTCTCTTCGTCTCCACTCAGGCTTGAGTGTTCTTTCCTTTCAAAATCCTCACTCCCCAACTCAGGTATGTTCGTGTTGTGACGGCTGGACCGCCACAAGTGGCGCCCGAACAGGGACTTGAAGAACAGGGACCTGAGTATCGAGGGATTCAGTGAAGGACACCGCTGGATAAAGAATAAAAGAAGATCTCGTCAAAAAGAAAGAAGAGGACCTTCAAAAGGAAGGCAAAAGAGGAGCGGTGAGTTTTCTTATAAATATTAAAAATGGGATCCCTGGTGTGAATATTCTGCAACAATGCATAAGATTCTAATAAGATTACTGACATTTAGAAATTTGAAGAAAGGAGCTAAAGGTGTAGGGAAGGTGTGATACGTAGGGGAAGAACAAAAAGGGAAAAGAAAAAAATGTGAGAGAATGAAAAGATGAAAATAAAGTGTTTGTAGATGGGGAGGGGAGGAGGGGGTGAAGGGAGGGCAGGGGTAAGGGGAAAAAATGAGAATCAAGACTTGCCAAGTAAAGGTACATGATCCCAACAATGAATGTAACTGTACTGTATCCCTAAAATGTACCAATAAACTCAATAAAATTAAAAAAAAAAAGGGAGCTAGCACTAGTCGCTTGCCTTTTGTATATATGTTTAAAAGTTTATTGAGTGTAGAGGAACCTGAGTATGATAATTGTAAAATTGAAAGTGAAAGTATCATTCCGACGGCTCCGCCGGAACCTCTAGGTTTTGAGGTAGAAACTGTTAAAAATTATGAAAATGCATGGCTGCCTTTAGTGACAGCAGCCCATACTGAGGGTTCACAAAAAATTCAGTTAGAAGATAGGATGGAAAAATTAGAAAATATGATAGAAAATCTGTCTAAACAAATGGAAGCTCAATGGATTAGTCATAAACCCCCTAAAAACAAGCCTAGTACAATAGCAGATCTTGATCCTTTTTCTTGTGACAATCGGTTAGAAAAGGAGCCTTCTTTGATTGCTTTGGCTTCAGGACCTTCTGAAGGCTGGAAGCCTGTGAAAGTAAACTCCCAACTCCTTAAATCTGCAGTTCAGCAGGGTTTACAACAAGCCTTTAAAGAAGGTGAGGATGTATCTGCATTTTCTCTGGCCTGCCCAGTTTTTGAGGCTCAAGATGCTCAGGGAAACCTTGTTCGACAACACGCCCCCATCCCTTTTAAACAATTAAAAGAATTAAAAATGGCTTGTACCCAATATGGGCCGACTGCCCCTTTTACATTAGCCATGCTAGATTCTCTTGCAACTGATGCCTTGCAGCCTTTCGATTGGAAACAGATTGCTAAGGCTTGCCTAGCTGGAGGAGATTATTTGTTGTGGAAGTCTGAATATGCAGAACAATGCCACAGAATAGCAGACCTGAATAGACAGCAAGGAGAACTTAATGCAATTTATGAGATGCTAGCAGGAGAGGGACCTTATGTTGATGTTACTCAGCAATTGGGTTTTCCCCTAGGAGTATATACTCAAATTAATGCAGCTGCCAAAGCATCTTGGAGAAAATTGTCTTCCTCTGGACAGGCTACAGAGGATCTTTCTAAAATCAGACAAGGGCCTGATGAACCTTTCCAAAATTTTTAGATCGTTTGTTGCAAACAGCTAGTAGAATAATTGGAGAATCAGAATCAGAAATTCTCTTAGTTAAACAATTGGCCTATGAAAATGCTAATTCTGCTTGCCAAGCTGCCCTTCGTCCTTTTAGAAAGAAGGCTGATTTATCAGATTATGTTCGCTTGTGTGCTGATATAGGTCCTTCTTACACTCAGGGCCTTGCCATGGCTGCAGCTTTACAAGGAAAAACTGTAAAAGAGGTCTTATTTCAACAACATAGAAGTGGCCCTCCAAAAAAAGGGGAATAATGGAAATTGCTTTGGCTGTGGTCAGGCAGGACATTTAATACGAGACTGCCCACAACATAAAGAAAATAGACCTTTTTCAAAACCTCCTAAAGAACCTGGTTTATGTCCTAGATGTAAAAGAGGAAATCATTGGTCCAATGAATGCAGATCTAAAAGGGATGTTATGGGCAATGCTATCCAGTCGGGAAACGGGCGCAGGGGCCAGCCTCAGGCCCCGTATCAAACTTTTGGGGCATTTCAGGATCCAACCCCTCGGATCCTCCCTCAGTCAAAAAATCCATCAGGACTTATTCCGAGTCACCCCAGGTAGCGCAGGATTGGACCTCAGTTCCCCCTCCTATGCAGTACTAACCCCTGAAATGGGAACGCAAGCATTACCCACTGGAGTTTTTGGGCCATTACCCAAGAGTACCATAGGTCTTTTATTGGGTAGAAGTTCCTCCACCATGAAAGGACTCATAATTTCCCCAGGAATTATTGATGAGGATTATACTGGAGAAATTAAAATTATGGTTTGTTCTCCTTCTCAAATTTCTGTTATTCAGCCTGGACAACGTATAGTTTAATTGGTTCTTTTACCCAGGATAGTTACTTCAGGAAAATATAAAAAAGCCATTAGAGGGAATAAAGGCTTTGGGTCCTCAGATATTTATTGGGTGCAATCTATTGGAGCCAATAGGCCAGAGATAAAATTGTTAATTCAAGGAAAATCTTTTATTGGGTTATTAGATACTGGTGCTGATGTCTCTGTGATAACTGCTGACCAGTGTCCTTCCACATGGCCTTTGCAGGAGACTGTCTTTCAATTACAAGGCATTGGTCAAAGTAGAAATCCTAAACAAAGTACTGATATATTAAATTGGAGTGATTTAGAAGGACATTGTGGGACTTTTCAACCATATGTTATTCCTGGCCTCCCGGTTAATCTGTGGGGAAGGGATGTCATGCAACAAATGGGAGTTTATTTATATAGCCCTAATCAAAAGGTCTCTAATCAAATGTTTGATCAAGAATTTTTGCCTAATGTTGGTTTAGGAAAGTAAGGTCAAGGAATTCAATTTCCTGTGACTCCGTCAGCTCATCCTCCTAAACAAGGCCTGGGATATTTTCCCTAGGGGTCGTTGACATGACTGCACCCCATGCAGATCCAATAGTCTGGAAAGATGAAAAACCTGTTTGGGTTGACCAGTGGCCCTTAACTAGCAAGAAATTAACAGCTGCCCAACAGTTAGTGCAGGAACAATTAGATAAAGGCCACATTGAACCGTCTGTCTCTCCTTGGAATTCACCAATTTTTGTTATAAAGAAAAAGTCTGGTAAATGGAGATTATTGCAAGATTTAAGAAAGATTAATGAAACTATGGAAATCATGGGAGCATTACAACCTGGTCTTCCCCTTGCCTCTGCAATACCTAGAAATACTTTTAAAATAGTTATTGATTTAAAGGATTGTTTTTATACTATACCTCTAGCCCCTACAGATTGTAAATGATTTGCTTTTAGTGTCCCTTCTATTAATTTCCAGGAACCTATGCAAAGGTACCAATGGAGAGTTTTGCCTTAAGGTATGGCAAAATAGCCCTACCCTATGTCAAAAGTTTGTAGCACAGGCTCTTTCCTGTATTAGACAAAGTTATCCTTCTGTTTATATGATACATTATATGGATGACATTCTCTTAGCAAATGAAGATGAATCATTATTGCTTACTGTATTTATTTACAAAAGGTTTTAAATGATTATGGGTTAGTTATTGTTCCTGAAAAAATTCAACAGGAGTCTCCTTTTTCATATTTGGGATATCAGCTATATCCTCGAAAAATATTTACCCAAAAGTTACAGATTCGAAAAGATAATTTGAAAACTTTGAATGATTTTCAAAAATTATTGGGAGATATAAATTGGATACATCCCTATTTAAAATTAACTACCGGAGAATTAAAACCTTTATTTGATATCTTGCAAGGGGATCCTAATCCTTCCTCCCTCAGGACCCTCACATATGAAGGACGATTGGCTCTTCAAAAGGTGGAAATAGCCATTTCTAATCAACAGATATTTTATTTTGATTATCA
>NW_022900929.1:25073642-25084736 GCF_012274545.1 Fukomys damarensis
AAGGGATTTCTCTGGACATTTCTCACCTAAGACAGGCACAGTCTTTTTGCTGAGCTGGGAAAGTCCCTGCTCTAAATATAATAAAAAGGGGGATATGTGGGAGCCCGGCCATGGCCCTCTAGGAGTTTGACATTTAAAAGGAAACTTCTTCACCTCTACACTCAAGGCATTGATACAATCTGTAACATTCTAGGACTCTGCTTGTTAAACTTGTTGCTGCAACGGAAGAAACTCAAAGAGACAGCCATAAATCTGATGTTCTTTGCAAAGAGTCAGAAAATCCGGTCTTTGCATAAAAGATACAAATAGTTGCTTGGTGCTTCCTGTTGATGTGAACCTATAAAAGGAGCTGTTTCTGTGAAATAAATCAGACTTCTCTTCATCCCCACTCAGGCTTGAGTGTTCTTTCCTTTCAAAATCCTCACTCCCCAACTCAGGCATGTTCGTGTTGTGACGGCTGGACCGCCACACCCCTGCAGTTGTAATCAGAAGGGAACAGACAGATGAGATCACGCTGCCTGCAGAGTCGCCTTCCTGGGCGAGGTTGTCAGTGGGTGTCCATGGCCAGGAGGCCAGAAGCTGCAGTGCAGGGACATTCCACCCCGGTGACAGCAGCCGGTCTCTGCATGCTGCTTCCTGCCGCTGTCCCGGGCACTTCCCTCTTCACGGTGTTCACATGTGCTCTGAACACGGCATGCCTCGGGGCCAGTAAGAGTGAGTGGGTATAAATGCTTCTGTGAATTCTAGGCCAAAGCTTCAAGATTGGATGCAGATATAGGTACAGGCAGGGCTATTTCCTTTTGTGTGTGGCTTTTGTTTTCTTGAGACTGGGTCTCCCTAGTAGTTCAGGCTGGCCTTGAACTATGTAGCCCAGGCTAGGCTCTAAAACTTGTGGTGATCCTCCTGCCTCAGCCTCCCAAGTCCTGGGATTACGGGTGTGCAGCACCATCCCTATCTGTTTTGAGACAAGGTCTTGCTTTGTAGTGCAGCTGGCCTTGAACTCAAAATATATATAGCTCAGGCTGGGCTTGAACTCCTGGTGATCCCCCTGCCTCAGCCTCCTGAGTGTGGGGAGGGCAGATGTGCACCATCGTGTCTAGCTAAGACTCTCTTTTTCTTCACAGTTTCTGAGGAGCTATGTCTTGGGGGGTGGGGGTTAAAGGCCCAGATTGGGAATGTGACTGCAAATCACATTCTCTGATGTCCAGTCAGAAGATAGGAAGACAGGTTTTTCCTAGGTTTCCCCTGCTATTTCTCTCATGTTACTTGCGAACTCCGTTTGGACCATGGATCGTGTCCTCTATGTCCCGAAACAGTGCCTACCGCACAGTAGCTGCTGGGTAAACGGAAGGAGAACATCTACAAACGAATCTGATTTCAGTAGCGACCACCAGGTGGCGCTCGTGTCCCCAGGTAGCACTGGGCTCTCAGGAAGCTGGTGACACCTAGAGGACCTTCGTGTTGGGGCCGGGGGAGGGGGCAAGATGCTTGCCCGGAGTCACACTGTTGGCTGAGGATGGAGTTGGGGTGGAACCGGGCTCACAGCTTCGACAGTACCCAGACTGCAAAGTGTTATCCTTGTTCCTCCAGTGCTGGCTCAGTACACCTTGGTGCAGTGGCCTCACCCCACCTGTCCTTGAACTGGGCAGCAGCACACATCATACACAGCTAGGAAGCCGCAGTTGGACTGAATCTCCAGGACTGGGGTCCCTGAGACCGCTGTGAGCCACAGATGAGTTAATTTCCCTCAGAACATTAATGATCTCTGCAGCAGCGAAATCCTTGAACCAACAGCACCAGCATCATCCAGGGCTGAGCCAGGACCTCAGGTGTCCATGTTTCAACAAGACTCTGGGAGACTCCAGGGCCCCCAAAGGGGTTCTTTGTGCTTGTGAAACCCCAGCTTCCCCCAGAGAGGGGAGTCCTAACGATGCCAAAGGACATCTTTCTCTCCTTTGAGACAAAGAACTTACAGTGTAGCCCATGCAGGCTTCTGACTCTGGTGATCCTCCTGCCTCAGCCTCCAGAGTACTGAACTTTCAGAAGGATTTCATTTGCAGACTTCTCTCAAGATGGGCTGTTTTAGGGGCTAAGTGGTGGTGGTGGTGGTGGTGGGGCTTCCTAGGGGAAGCCAGGAACTGAGGGCTGGGCTGCTCCATCTCTTCCTGTTTCTTCCCAACCGGCCACTCCCTTCCCCTTTTTGTGCTTTGGGAGCCCACAGGCCATGGCTTCTTATCCCTGTCTGCCCAGAAGGGTCATCAGGGGAGCTGAGAAAGGCAAACCCCCAAACTCCACATCACAAGGTCATGTTGGGCTGGTCCTGGGCAGCGCTGCTGGGCTGCAGGAGCGTGTGTGTGTTGTGTGTGCAGGGATTTATCTCCTAGCAGAGCCTCAAACAGAGCAAACAGAGCTCATGGTGTAGTAAGTTTTGCCCTCAGCCCTTTGCTTTCCCAGAGGTGTAATGGACCATCTAGGCCAGTGGTTCTAAGGGTGACTGAGTCCCCAAGGGGTTACTGAGACTTTCTGGGAGCCCAAGAAGTTGAAACTGTTTGTAGTGATACCTCTGTGGCCTTTTTTCACTTCCGTTCTCTCCCAACCCCCCGCAGTTTTCCAGGGACTGAGCAGTGTGATGTCATCGCTGACAGCAAGTGAAATGTGTGCCTTTTTTGTCTTGAAAAATTCCCAGTGTCTAACACGATGGGCATCTACAGATAATAGCCCTGAAAGATAAAAACTCAGGTTATTAGTTGGGTTTGGTGACACACACCTGGAATACTAACATTTGGGAGGCTGAGGCAGGAGGATTGCCATCCTGGACAACACAGTGAGATCCCATATCAAAAAACAAACTCAATCCTGGCGTGGTGGCTCATCCCTGTAATCCCACACTTGGGAGGCTGAGGCAGGAGGATTGCTCTGAGTTGGAGAACAGCATGGGCTATAGTGATTTCCAGGTCACTTGCAACTACATAGTGAGACCCTGTCTCAAAAAACTGAAACAAAACAACAAAACCCCCCACAAAACCAAAAAACTAAAAAAGACCCATGGACCCAGTTTCATCTTTCCTTTAAAATTAGGGCAAGGTGGGGCCAGGGATTTAGCTCAGTGGTTTGGTGGCTTGCCTTGCAAGCACAAGGACCCGAGTTCAATCCCCGGTACCAAAATAAATAAATAAAATAAATAAAGAGAGAGCTGGACTGCCTTTATGATGCTGGCGAGAGGGACATCTGGGGTAGAAGTTTCTTGCCAGCCATAAATGACTGAAGGAAATACAGGGGAGGGAAGATGGTCTGGATTGTGGGCCAAAGCCTAAAGCTTATCTCGATTTTGGTTTGGTTAGTTAGGGCAGGGTCCAGCCCCACGATCTGCTCCCCACTCACCATGACCCCTTAAGAAAGACATAGGTACAAGGTTGTCATTCACTTTTCCGCATACTTTATTTGTTACAAACATACAATTTTTTAAATATAGACTGTAAAACTCCATTTGCAAAAGTCTGCTATTGTAAGGAGTGCACACCAGCGGGAAGGGTTCTTAGCCTTTGTTCTCTATGAGTTTTTCTGTCAGTTTTGCTAGTTAGTGGTAAATACAGGACCCGCCACTTTACAGACCTGTCTGAAGCTTCTGGCTGTATTCACATTGCTCTTTCGAAGCAGCCCTGCTCGTCTCGAAACTGGTCGGAATTTGAGCTTCAACCTACAGGCAGTGAGATCAACAGCCCGCCTGGACTCTGCTTTGAACGGTTTTCAGGAAGTGTGATTTCTGAATGGGTACTGCGCTTCACGGTTTGTTTGAATTGCCCATGCAGCTGTTTGTTAAAGTGCATTCTTCTTTTAAAAAATAAGCAAGAGGAATAATCTTTACTCTTTAACCAAGGTACTTAAAAAAATGAACTTTTTGGTCTCTCAGCAGATATTCCCAAATTGATCCTAGCACTACAAATTTTAGTGTTCTATTTACAAACATTTATAGGGGTACGGGTGGAGGGGACCTTATAAAATTAAAGGTGCAGCTTCATGTGAAGCAGAAATTAGTTCTACAAATTCATACATAGGCAAACACACTTGCTTTACAATGCATAATAAGCATGTTGGTATTTACACAGATTGAAGACATACCAAAAAAACCCTTTTTAAAGTCAATTCCAACCTAACTCTAATTGTACATCTAGAGCAGGAAGCTGTTTCCTGCTACCAAGATTTGGTTTTAATTCACTCAAATGACTTCTGCAGATTCTCTACGGGCAGGACACGAGTCCCAGCTTGGGAGCGGAGAGCCGAAGCCACTGGTAGACATGAGCGATTCCTACACAGCAGGGCTCCTGCTATCTGGAAACACGTCACAAAATGGATGATCCCTAAAAAACAGTCTTGGAAAGACATTCAGATAAAGGTCCCATAGGAAGAATCAATCTCTACTAACCTAACTGTTCCCGACTTCAAAGAGTGAAGCCCACATACACTGATCATCTTAGTTACTATTAAATACGGGTAAGTCACAAAACAGAACTCAGATACCCTTGCCTCCTACTAAGACGCTCAGAACCTTAGGCTCTTGGTAGCCTGTGTCTGCTGATGGAAACTTGGTTCCTAGACTTTCTGCCCAATCTAATGACATTGAGGAATCCAGAGATTTTTGTCCAGAGGGTGACGTGTGTCAGGACAAAGGGTTTATGCCTAACACCAGTTTAGAAATGAAACTCCTGAATTCCTTCAAATGTTTACTGATACACTCCTGTTCTTTTAAAATTTTGTGGGACTCTCTCTGCAGTCTTATGTTTCTGAAAAAATAATTTATGAAGGGAAGAAATAAACTACTCACCATTTTATTTCCAAATATTAAGATTTTACTAACCAGCTTGATCTTGCAATACAAGGGAATAAAGTATTTTGTCTTTAAGAAATAAGAGAGCATCTCAATAAATTTTTGTAGCTATTAAAGAGTTGCTGATGGTAGGGAAAAAAAGACCAACTCTTGCCTTCTGCAGTATGCTAATGACACTGCACAGGTCCACTGCTTTCTCTCCAGTACTCTGGACCCACATTTTATCACACAAAAAAGGTATGGTTAGTCCTCTTATCCATGTAGTGGATATTAGATATAACACAGGGGAAATAAAATTGGCTCCCGAATTCAAAATCCTATATTAACTAAAAGCAGTTAAAAACCTTTTGTCAAAAAAAACAAAACACAAAACACCAAAAAACTTTCATCAAACTGTTAGAATCATCCATAGAAAATGATAAAGCGTCAGCTTCTCACTAACTTCTGCCCTTTCTTTACTCGAAGTCCTACTGAGCAGTGAGACTACCAACATGGCGTCTGTTCTAACATAGCTCTGCCTACCTCGACTGGAATGTCTCGTTACGATTTTCAAATGAAAGAGATTGTGACTCTGATGGCATATTCCCTATTTCACTAGGAAATATAAAATACATTCACAAAGGCCTTATGTGGATTGGGACATAGGTATAGACTGGGAATCACTAGGGGAATAAGTCTTCATGATAACATTTTATTATCTTTCCAATTTTAACTTTCAGTACTGACAAATGGACCACATTTATTCACAGTCAGTCTGTTAAATCCATTAGTAATGAGACTTAGCTTTAGCACTGAGGACCAGAAAAGGGGACTTTGACAGAACTCACCATTCCCAAGTCCAGTTATGCCTTGAAACTTCTGGGGGCTAACATCTGAAAATTAATGTTTTTTTAAGAACAGAGGAAATGAAGTTATAATTTGCCATTTCCTCTTTATCTCTGGAACTTCAAACGGGACATAGGACATGACCTTTTTTCACCTATATTTTCTAAAGGTAAACATGGTTCTTTTTTCTTTTCTATAAACCAACTCCCCCCTCCCCAGACCCACCCACACACCCATTATCCAGTCTACAGAATGGGAGTTGTAACTCTTTAGGAAGACAGCTAATTGATTTACAGTACTCTAAAACCAACCCTGAAAACTGATAATCTCATTCATTTACTATAACTTCAGTGCTGTTGTTGACAGAAAAGAAAAAAAGTTACCTTAAGGCTTGAGGGAAAGTAACTTATTAAATTGTGAATGCAGCATTGTTTACTCTCCCATCCATTGGAAACTAGCAAAATGCATTCTGGATCAATAATACAAACTTCCTAACATTAGCAAAGATTTCTACTCTTCTTACATAGAGTTAGAACAATATTCATAAGCAGATTATCTAGGGGAGCCTGAGAAACCATGATCCACATCACACGAAGATTCCATGTATTTCATGATCAAAAAGTGCTTTATCTTTGAGAAATATGTCAGGGTTAAAATGGAAATATACAATGCAAGCTCACTTGATACTTTTTCAAGTGAGGTACAAAGTGGAAAAGGAGCAAAAAGATGGAGGCTCTGCTCGATGAGCAGGCCTTAAGCATGTGACTTCTGGGTATACGAAATTAAAATTGTTTTAAGAATAATAGTGGGATTTTACACCACTGTATTTTAAAACCTGAGATTGGACATCAAAGCAGTCAACTTTGTCTTTCATCAGAGCAATTCTGATACTTCCTAAAAATAGAAGAAAACTCAATTGGATTATCTCCAGGGTCAGAAACATCGACTTTCCCCAGGCAAAAAGGAGACCAATCAAAAACCTCGCGCTTAGAGTGCCGCAGGCCAGCACTCTCAGCAAACAAGTTGTTCACATCAGCAAAAAAGCCTCCTCTCTCCTCCCCTTCTCACTCATCAAGGCCACGCTATTTTCAAATGAATATCTACTGAGAGATCAGTTGTGCATTGGACAAAGTACCATAATTGGGTTAAAAATGAAAACAAAATTTACAGTGAAGAATACTTATGTGCATGGCTTACACACTCCGGCTTCCCCTCGGTGTCACCTACCTTGAGAGCAAGGTAGACGCACAGTCACCTTGTAGAGACTACACCTGACACCCCTGTAAAGCCAGTCAAGGTCACACTCACACAGCATCTTGGCGACCACCGTGCCTGAAGTGTGCAGCCGTTTACAGACCACTCAATATGAGGGCGTTATAATAACCAGCCTCTTTTGCCCACAACCCTGCATTTTCAGATAAGACAGGAGAATTGTTTTGTTTTGAGAAAACCGAAGCTTGACTCTCTTAGAAGACCTGCAATTTACTGCAAAGTGATCCAGAGGTAACAAAGAGGCAGGAGGTTAATGGCTGCCTGCGCCAAGAGCCTCTCAATCATTTTGCAGTAAATAATTATGGAAAGTGACATGACAAGCAGCCGTGTGTGTCCCACGGCCAGTCACTGGTACCACCTACTTGCCTCCAACAGTTACATAGGGTGTCTGGGTTTTTGGTTTGGTTTTTTCACTTTGATTTTTGGTGCCATACAGATTTGTATTTTGTTTCGTGCAGCACATACACTGAAAATTTTGCTGACTACAACTGCTGTTTCATTTGCTAAAACGATGGGTAAGGACAATAGAAACCAGAAATTAGCAGGATCACTTCACAGATTTTTTACTCTTCTGATTCTGTTCCTAAAATTTGACTTCTCATTTGGTAGTAACAGTAGTTTGAGAAAAAAACCTTCCAACCAATTATTTGAAGAGGGAGTTTTAGAGTTCCCTGCTTCTCAGGAATATATAACTGTTTTTGATTAGCTGGGGTGTTTGCCAAATTTAAAAACCTATAAGTCCTTCATAGAATGAACACAAATAGTACACAGCATGAAAAACAAAACAAAAAAAGTTGGTTGTTTCCCATAGTTTCTACAATGCCACCATCTCACTGGAACAAAGACCATTTCCTTTAAGAAGCTAATATTTACGAACGAATCTCTGTGCTCTGCAGATTTCTATTGTCCCTAGTCACTGGAATGAGGATCAGTGAAATGCTACAATTAATCCACATCCTTCTGCAATCTTCCTGCAGTGGGAAGGGAGGCCACTAACTGTCCCCTGCAGGAGAAATAAACCTCAGATTGGTTAACACTTAAAAACCCACCACTATGACAATTACCACTTAATCTTACATAGGCAGGTCAAAATTTTAATATAAATTACTTTTGCCAACACATAGCTTATGCATTCTTTGCTCCTTTTTTTGGAGGATTCTCAAATTGATATCTAAAGATTTACATATGATATATTACTGTTATATGGTCTAATGACTAAGAAAATTTCTCTGGTAACCAAAGCTGATGCCATATATGGTAGTGTTCTTGGCATATTGCTCTATATGCCTCAGACCACTTCCACATTCTTTCTATTCAGCTAATTATAGCTTAGTAGCCACTGGTGAAGGATTGTGAAGACCTTGTCATTTCTACAGAGTAGAACGGCAAGGCTAGTCACTGCAATTCAGCCAAACAAAAAGAAAAAATAAACCAACCCCTTCGAAAGGAGAGGTACTGCACCTTTGCAAAATTGAACTGGCTCACCGCAGCTGAGCAACAGAACCACCGAAGCAAGAAAACAAGTTGGTCTATACAGGAATTGTACACGGTTTGAAAACGAAAACGTTACAGCAATCAACTAACGGCTGCAACCTTAATTTTCACTGCTGCCTCAGAGGTGGAAACCTAAGCAGTTTCTGCAAACCTAATGCTAGCTTCTCAGCTCCTTTACTTAAACTAGGAATTTGTTCTCCGCAGCAAAGAAATAAACACTCAAAACACATAGGTAAATACAGCAGGACATTATTGAAAACAGCTGCCTTGTAGTACAAAATACAGTACAAGTATACGGATGTCATTAAAACATCAAAAATACTATTGCTCCCATACAATTTAGGAAACATTCTTTGCAACGGAGAAAAATTTAAAAGAAAAGCTTTAAAAAAATCTGTTTAAAAATTCTACTGTGGATGATGAGAGTAGAGAAATAGTCTGAAAAGGGCACCAATGTTTGTGGCTCTTCCACTTTTTTTGTTGTTTAAATCTAAGATCAACAATATTCTGAATCATAGTCTATTTTTTTAAAAAAGCCTAATTTATGTACACAATTATTTCCCTCCCTCTCAGCCACAAATGCCATGTAAATGACCTTTTTGTATATTACTTATTTCCCAATAAATACAAAAAGATTGTATAGATTGAATAATACCAAAATAAGATAATAAAAAGGATATGCAATAAATTAAAAAGGCAGCTCAAATGAAGGGCAGGCATGCAGTTAAAAAAAATACTAAGATTGTAGAGGTGGGGTTACTTGCCTCCTGTGGAGAAGGTGTCACACAAAGAATACCTGAAAACTTTGGAAAGAACATGAGCTCTCATTCAATTCAAAGTTACCTAGGTCTATGACATTTCTAGGAATACCTTTCGATGGGGGTGGGATTAACTTGATTAGTAAAAATCATTTCTACTGAAAATCCATTTAAAATATAGGAGAGGCGATCCTTGAAAACCCCAACTTTTATTCTTGAATGACAGCTGGATAAACTGGCAAAAGCCAGTCTGTTGAAATTTCAAGATGGTATAAAAATGCTTCCAGGATGTAGTCAGCACATTCGTTCAGTTCCATTCACAGATGGATTCGGCTTCCACGGGTGCACGGCTCGAATCACTCATCCATCATTTGCCAACTTTGATTGTGAGGTACTGATACAATGGATCAAGTTCTTAAAAATTTACTTTAAAAGAATAAATGATGCTGGAATTCTGGACCTGAGGATCTTTAGTATTTGAAGAAATCCACAGATTAAACTGAAGGTAAATTAAGACTTCAGTTTTGGTTATTTCCAACTTTCCTGTGAGGATGTATATTCCATTAAAGCTCAGGCTTGTAGCCACACTGTTCCTTTTGCAAGTAATAGTCAAGTTTTACGGTTTAAAATGCAGCCAACCAGTGGCCCAAACAGCCGAATTAGCCATAATTCATTGGCTTATCTGGTGGAGCCATAGGGATCTGGCTCTCATTCATAACCAAGCCATTTCTTGGTAATGACCTCCATATTGAGAGATCAAGGGAAGAACTTTAGTGAGCAGCAACCAATCCACTCAAACAGTTTGCCTTGTGCTTTATGCCTGACTTCTTGTGCCTACCTCAGCAATCCCCAATGTAAAATTGCTTTTTTTGAAAAAAGAATTTTGCCAACTTTTAAAATTATTTTAGTAATGGATTCTTGTTCAAGCATAGATATCTGAATTCATCTGCATCCCGTAAACAATTCTGCAAAGAAAAAGACATGGGCTTTGGTCCAGGTTTCACGAAAAACCAATTTTTAAAAAATGGATCCAAATTGTTTTTCTGAATTTTCCAATGGCTTCCTAAATTCTTCTTTTGCCCTGTCCGTGACTGTGTAAAAGTTGCATTCTTTTCCATAAACCTGTACCCTCAAAACTGGGTATCTGCAAAGGCCTCTTTCTTCTCAAAGATTCCAAGAATATCTAAATCCAAAATGCTGATTACTATGGAGGTGAAGACGCTGCAACAGTAATGAGGCCCGGTGAGATCTTGAGATTACCCAGGTACAACACAAATTCAACTGTTATCAATGAGTGGAATCTGGGAAAACTCAGATGTTTTGGGGCCCAGATGTTAAAGATCTATCCCCCCAGGGTTCGCCTGAGGAGATGTAGGAACCCAGGTTGGGAAACAAGCTGAGACTTTTGTAGGTTGAGGAGACGCTGTTGTCCTCTTTGCAGGTTGCTGTCAGTTCCTTGGAACTTTAATTTCTTGTATTGTCCGCGACAGTTCTATTATTTTTTTGTTTTCTCCTTCGGCGGCCCCTCCCTCGCTCTCTCTCCACGAGCTCACTGCGGATGAGCCGGAAAGAGAACTCTCTAGCCAGGGGACGATGGCAGGGTGGGGGAGGCCGCGTGCTTCAATCCTCATCCACCTCCTCGCCCTCGGACTCATCGCCGCCGCCGCTGCCCCCAGCGCGGCGCTCGTAAAGCTTATCCCTCTGTCGCTCCTGGATCTCCTTCATCTCATCCGCATACCGGCAGAAGGCGCCTCCAAACTTGCCCCAGGCCTTGAAGGGCACGGTGATGGCGTTGCGGTAGGACGGTTTCACCTCGCTCACCCGCAGGAACACGCCGTACTTGTTGCAGCCCACGTCGAAGAAGAAGCGCTTGGAGTCCACTGTGATGGAGGTGCCCTCGGGTAGCTCCCCGTACAGGCC
>NW_022900929.1:25085620-25118638 GCF_012274545.1 Fukomys damarensis
GACGTCACGGGCGCGCCACGCCGAGCCCGGACCCTGCCCTCCGAGGGCCCGGGGTCGTCCGCTTACCTCCTCCTTCTTTGCGCCGCGCCCTGGGGAGGGGCGCTAGGGAGGGCGAGGAGCAGGGAGGCTGTCTCTGGGGGCTCACGGGACGGTGTCCAGAAGAGCCCCCAAAACGAGCCCAGTCGGCCTGGGCTTGGCGTTCGAGAATCGGGGACCCAGCGCCCGTGCTGCGAACCGGAGCGGTTGAGATTTAGGGAGCTCTAGGAAGTCCGTCTGCAGTGCGCACCCCAGAATATGGAGCGGTCACACCTGGCCTCCGTGGCGCCTGTGACCAGGTGCAGTCGCAGACGCATTTTGGAGAGACGACTCCGTTTAATATAGATGGTGTGGAGATGTAGAGTTCAGTTCACAAGGTCTTGGGGACCCCATTACCTCGTAGCCATATCAAAGAGCTGAGTGAATGCGCCATGCTACGTTTTACTGTGTTTACCAGGAAAATGTGAATAATCTCTATGGCACCTTTATGGGGATCGCAATGTAGTAATAGGCTGTGTTGGAAGGACATTAAAAAGTGAAGATGCTGGCTGGGGATTTAGCTCGGTTCCACCTACTGCCTTGGAAGCACAAGGTCCCGAGTTTGATCCCCAGCACCAAAAAAAAAAAAAAAAAAAGTGCAGATGCTGCAGTCTCACATTGAATCTGTCACCTTGACAGGCTTTTTTCTGAGCCTGTTGCCTTTTTTTTTTTCTGGAGACAGGGTCTCGCGCAGACATTCAGGCTTTGAGCTCTCTATGTAGGCCAGGCAGACCTCGAACTCAACAGTGCTCTTGTCTCAGAGTCCCCAGGCTAACCTCGAACTCGCAGTGAATCTCCTGCCTCAGCCTCCTGAGTCAGTGCTGGGGTTACAGGTGTGTGACACCATGCCTCCTCCCCTATGGGCCCACCCCATCAGGAATTAAACTCAGGACCTTGCACCTGCCAGGTAGGTGTGGCGCCAATAAGCTACATCCCTGGTCCCCCCTCAGTTTTTTTGTTGTTGTTTTTGTTTTTTGGTACCAGGGATTGAACTCGGGAAATTGCACTTGTGAGGCAGGCAGTAGAATCACGGAGCTAAATCCCCAGCCCCTCATTCTTAAATACAGTGATTAGTAATAAATCTGATGCCAGATTGTCTAGATTATGTAAAGGACAATAACACTGTAACACAATATAAAAATGCCCTAAAGATGTTAACAGTTACAACAAAAAGTACACAATGGCCGGTAAGAACAAGAAACAATGCTGGGGAAATGTAAATTAAAGTCACAATAAAATGCCACTAAACACCCACTAGAGAAGCTAAAATTAAAAAGTGTGACATCAGGTGTTGGCAACCATGTGGGGAAACTAGAACACTGCTGATAGGAGTGTAAAATGGTGTAAACACTTTGGCAGTTTAAGATTTTTTTAAAAAGTTAACAGTAAAATGAACAGTAATTACACTTCATGGGGTGCATGTGACATTTTGTTACAGTTATGTGATGTTTAGACAATAAATTATAAATTTACCTACCATGTGGCCCAACTCTCAACTATCCGCTACTACGTTTTCACCTAAGGGAAGTGAAAGTGTCTATACAGAACATACTGTATGACTTTATGGAAATAAAAGTTTAGGAAAGGAAATATATATGAATTTACAGATACATATTTAGTCCCAAAGATGAGTAGTCATTGGGCACAGAGGGATGGGTTGGAAAGGGAACTTCTAGGGGTTTTTTGGGGTGTTTTTTTTTTTTTTTTTTTTTTTTGGTACTGGAGATCAAACTATGGACCTTGCCCTTCCAAAGCAGGTGGCAGCAAGGCAGGCAGCAGCACCACTGAGCTAAATCCCTGGCCCAAAAGTATGATTTTAGTTGACTCATCACTTTGGTGGGGGGGTTCGAACTTAGGCTTGGGAGGGAGGCAGCAGAACCACTGAGCTAAATCCCCAGCACCATGAGGGAGCTATTCTGTATCTTGGCTGTGGAAGTGGTTTCACAGATGTGTCAAAGGATGATACATAAGTTACAGTGGGTGGTCGATACGTGTGGACTCTGGAGAGAGTTCCACAGAGAGGTGAGGAGTGAGATCATGGGTGGGACCCTACAGTAGACAGGATGGACTTGGTGTCAGGTTTCTATGAGGAGTAGCCTGGGCCTCAAACAGTTCCATTCATGGCAAGAATTGTCACGTTTCAGAGCCTGGGGAAGGACCTCAGAGTCATCACAGGGCTTTGATGAACAATGCCCATCGGACCCCTCTAACTCTTTTTTTTTTTTTTTGAACCAGGGTCTCACTATGTATTCAAGACTGACCTGGAATTCACTATGTAGCCCAGGCTGGTCTCTGACTCCTTTTTTGTTTTGTTTTGTTTTTTGTTTTTTGAGCCAGGATCTCACTATGTTGTTGAGACTGACCTGGAACTCACTATGTAGCCCAGGCTGGTCTCGAACTCACAGCGATCCTCCTGCCTTAGCCTCCCCAGTTGCTGGGATTACAGGCGTGCGCCACCCTCTTAACTTCTTGCTAACCAAACAGCTTTTTGATTTCTACTCTAATGCAGCTTCTCTGTGTGGACCTCAATGCTGAGTTCATCCAGGCGGCTACTCTGTTTCTTATCAGTCTGGATCTAATGCGTCAAATACCAGTTAATGGTCAGATCCATCACTTGTTTTCTTTGAAATTTCATTTTTTGCTTTTAAGCCTAGAATAATCTTTCAGATATTCCATAATTACATATTTTGGAGACTTTTATGGTTTAATTTTTAAGTATACATGATTGTATATTTATCTTTAATTCCAGTATATCGAATATATTTTGATGTTGAGCATAAAGTAAAGAATCTAAAAAATTTCCGTCAAATGACTAACCAATTGTCCTGGTACTATTTATTCAATAATCCTTTCCAGGACGAATCTCAACAGGTGGAGATGGGGGAGTTATTTTGGGCAGAGGGAACACATGGCCGCAGATGGTAGGAAGGAGTTTGGCCGGACCCCAGGGGCTGTAAGGGCTGGGTTGGGAACAGTGGAAGCAGGGCCACTGACTGGGATTGCTGAGGAGGTCCTTGGCTTGCAGGCAGGGGATTCGGGCTAGACTGGAGAGTGAATAGGTGGCCAGCAGGCCTGCTTAAACTGGTGTATGATGGCTGTGACCCATACAGAGAGCCCAGTCTGGGGAGAGTGATAGATGCAGGCTGGGGAACCACCAGTGGACAGGAGGATGGGAGCAGAGCCGCTCGTGTGGGGAAGTTGGACAGGATGAGGGGAGAGGGAGGCCATGACTGGAGTCACGAGTGGCCATTCTGCTGAGCTGCATGGGGCTTCCGGTGTGTCTTAGAAGTTGCAAGGACTCTTCTGGCTCTGAGGAAGGGACACAGAAGCTGGAGCTCACGTGTTCCTGTCTGTGCCGCTGTTCCACGCTGGGGCCAGGGGAGGAGATGGAAGCCAGATGATGTCAGAGTGCTCACTAGTGACTGTGGGTCAGGGTGCCCTGATCTGTGACAGGGCAAAGAGGATGGGACCCAGCTCAGGGAAACCAGATGGAGGCCACTGTTTCCCAGAGATGTGAGGGCCACTGAGGCCAGGTGTGAGGCCTGGGGCAGCGCAGGAGATGGGTGCTTGGGAAAGGAGAGTGAGAAGCATTCTTCACCATCAGGGACCAGAGGGAGAAAAGGAGCTGCAGGGGCTTCTGGGGAAGTTGGAGCTGCTCCTGCTGACAACCCAAGGACAGGCCACATGCCAAGGAGGCAGCTCCGGAGCATTGTGTGACTGGGCAACCAGAAGACCAGGCCACCATGGCTGGAAGGAGGCTGGGCTTGGGGCAGCAGATGGGAGTCGGCCTTGCCAAGTCTAGGGGCTGCCAGGGCTGGGGACAGTGGCCTCAGATGGCCGGCATGAGGCAGAGCCAAGCTGGGCTTTGGAGGGAACTGGGCCAGGAGGATGAGGAAGGGAGGGGATAATTCTTGCCTTTTTCCTGTTATTTTCCATTTTAGTTTAGTTTTGTCATTTTGAAGCAGGGTCTCACTGTATAGTTCAGGCCGGCTTTGAAGTTGCTGCATTCCTCCTGCCTCAGCCTCCTGAGTGCTGGGATTACAGGCATGTGCTACCATGCCCAGCTATTTTTCATTTTAAACTTGAAATTTAAAGAATTAAGATGTGGTGTGGACCTGGACCAACTCCCCATGACGAATGTAATCATATGTACAGCAAATGTACTAATAAAATTTTTTAAACATAAAATGATGAGTTTTAAATTATGCATTATTTACCACAGTAAAAATACAGAAAGCTTGAAATGTTTAAATTTCTTTAAATTTTATTAAAGAACAATCAAAAGAATAATTCTCTGCCCACACATTCCCCCAGATGGTAACATCTCAGCACATTTTGTTTTTGGTACTAGGGATCAAATTTGGAACCTTGCGCTTTTGAGGCAGGCAGCGGAACCTCTGAGCTAAATCCCTGGGCATCACCACGTTTTGTTTTATCATTTTCTGTCTGTCTATGCCTCTGCCTTTGTATGTCTCTTTATCTCCTCCTCTTTTTCTCTCTGTCTCTCTGTTTTGTCTCTCACACTCTCTGTCCCTGACTCCTCTTTTTTCTGTCTTTCCATGTTTGTATTTCTCCCTCGACTGTTTGAGAGTGAACTGTAGACACAATGCCTCTTTGCGTTCCGATACTTCTGCACCTCTTTCCCTGTCAGAGACATCCACTTATCTAACGAGCACCAAGGACATGGCAAGGAGCTGGCGCAGACCCGCTGCTGCTCTGCAGGTTGGGTGCAGGCTGTGTGTGTCCTGATTGGCAGGACTTGGTGCATTGGCAGCCCACACCCTCTGTCTCACCAGCAGCCAGCCCCAGTCTGTTTCTGGGATCGATGACCTGGAGTGTAGATGGCCACTTGGGTTCAGAGGGGCTTTTTGACCACATTCTGGGACTGTCCACTGCCCTGGCTAGTGTGACTTCCCACTGCTAGTGTGTAGGGCCCCCCATGCCCAGACGTGCTGTGCCTGCAGCCAGGAGTGGGAGAGACTGTCCAAGGCCTGCGGGCACCGGGGCAGAGGCTGGCAGGGACTGGGGTCCAGCAGAAGGGGTTTGCGACCAGATCCCTAGTGGAAACCAGAGTCAGCTTCAGGACGTCCTGCTGAGTGCCTCCGGAGCTGGGGGCTCCTTGGTCTTTTCTGCCCTCAGCAATCTGGGGTGAAAGCAGCCTGGGGAGAGGCAGACGAGACTTGCAGACGGGGCTTGCAGGGCAGCTGGTGTGGTAGCTGCAGCCAGCAGAACAGCTGAGGCTCCTGGACAGGCCCCCCACGCTTTGGACACATGCCAGTGCAGTGCTTCCGGCCCCGGGTCCCGCCTGTTGAGGCTCCAGTGACATCATGGGGCTGTGTACTCCATGCACTGTCTAAAGAGCTGCCTCGTCCCCACACTGGGCAACAGCTGCACCTGCTGTTTATGGTAGGGTTTTTTTTCTTCTGTGGGGTAAAAGATCAATTCCTTCCCTGAGTGCTGGGTTTTATACAGCAGAGTTTCTCAGCCTCGGGACTCAGCTGCTAACATGGTCACCCTCTGGCAGCTCACAGTCCTGCTCCAGGCTCCCTGAGGCCGAGACACTGCCATGTCCTGTCTACTCTGCACCCCGTGGGGATGCACAGAACGAGCCATGGACATGCTGACCCACGCTCAGCACCTGAGGGGGCTCCCTGGCTTCTGGCGGTCATGCCCCGTTCTCTTCTGCAGGATGCTGGTGTGCACTTGGGCCTCAAGGTGTGTGCAGATGCCTCGGGGGCGCCAGCCTGCAGTCGCCAAGCTACAGAGCCAGCCTCAGTTCCCATCACCAGATGAATGGTCCAGGAAGAGGTGGTGTGCACACCTGGGGTGTTCCTCAGCCACACGGAAGAATGCGGCTCTGTTGTGTGTGGATCCCGAGACCTTCATGTTGAGCAAGATAAGCCAGACTAGGAAAAGATGAATCTCACATATTCTCCCTAATGTGTGCAATCTAAAAGAGGTGGCGAGGCAATACAAAGGAACTTGTCACCCCAGCACTCAGGAGGCTGAGGAAGGAGGAACTCCATGAGTTCAAGGCCACCCTCGGCCACATAGTAAGTTGAAGGCCAGACCTACATGGCGAGACCCTGTCTCAAAAAACAAAAAAGACACAAGATCGTTAATTTGATCCCCTGTACCAAAAAGAAAGAAAGGAAAAAAGAAAGAAAGAAAAATGTAGAAGACAGACTGTTACTAGACGAGGAAGAAAAGAAGGCGGGGTGAGGGGGAGAAGAGTAAGGGCTGGCAACAGGGAGATGACGTAAATCAGATGAATACATTGAACCCCTGAGCGTGAAACCCAAGGGAAAGCAGGCCAAAGGGTCATGGTGGATGTGTTTGAAAATGATCAAAGTGTGGTACGTGCATGCAGGAACCTGCCAACATGAAATCCAGCACTCTGTATGGCTAATAAAAAAGTGAAAAAGGTGCATGTTAGAAACCAAAATAAGAGTTACAGCTTCTGATTTTTTTCATTTTCTTTTTTTTTTTCTTTCTTTTTCTTTTTTCTTTTTTTTTTTTTTTTGGGTTTTTTGGGATAGGATCCCACTTTTGTTGTGGGTGTTTTTTTTTTGAGACAGGATCCCACTATGTAGTTGAGGCTGACCTGACCTGGAACTCACTATGTAGCCCAGGCTGGTCTCGGACTCACAGCAATCCTCCTGCTTCAGCCTCCCGAGTGCTGGGATTACAAGTGTGCATCACCATGCCCTTCTCATTTTCATTTTTTGGAAATGGGGTCTTGTTTTGTAGTTCAGGCTAGATTTAAACTCACTATACAGCCCCCAGGCTGGCCTTGAACTCGTGATCCTTCTGCCTCAGTCTCTTGAGTCCTGAGATTATGGGTATGTGTCACCACACCCGGCAGAAGAGAGAGAGAGGAAGGAGGAGGACGAGGAGGAGGAGGAGGAAGGAGTGAAGGAAGAAGGGGAGAAGGGGAAGAAGAAAGAGTTGCTGCTGTTGTCAACGCGATCCATGAGGGTGGCTGAACTTCCTTCACAACTTCCGGCTGGCTCTGTGTGCTACAGAAAGATGCTGCTGGTCTCAGCCAGTGTTGAGTTTCGAGAACACAGAAATGAAACCCCGACAAGCCTTCATATCTGTTGGATGGGAGAGCTGAAGCTCCAAACGCATTGCCTTCCAGGCCAGACATCCTGCAGCCTCCCGGTTGGTGAGATGGTGGCTAGGGGTGCCCAGGTCCAGGAAGCCATGGCTGGGTGCCCGTGCTCTGGAGGGGCGGCCACTTCTCCCTGAGCTCGGCGACAGCTGAGGCTGCAGCTTCTGCTCTGACTCCCAGCTGCGCCCAGCAGGCTACAGGCAGCTGCTTTGCCCACAAATCCTCCAGGTAGGGCTGGCGGCCCAGCTGCCGCGGGGAACAGGTTTGCCCAACGCCACTCCCTAGGCCACCGTGATCTTTCTGCTGTGTGGCCAGAAGCCCATCTGTTCTGGCTTCTCACTCACCCAGAAATCCCAGTGCTGCCTGTCTTCCTGGGGATTCTGTTTCTGCCTCCTAGAACCCTCCAGAAGGGCTTCCTGGCTCAGAAGCAACCCCTGCCTGCTCACTCTGCCTGCCTTTCTGCCCAATCAGGGCAAGGGTCTCACACAAGCTGGGCCTGGCTCAAGGCTAGAGGAGTGGAAGAGGACAGGGCGGGCTGTCCTTAGGGGTGCTGCCCAGGGCAACATCAGGGCCTCTGAATTATCTATAACCAGAGGAGGAAGTTACATACATGCAAAATGGGAAGAACCAGCAAATCCTGTGGGACCGTGCAGGGGCCAGAAATGTTGGTGTGAGCTCAGGATTTTATTACATGCATATTTGCAGATGGACCTAGAAACACACGTATACACACATGCACAGAGATAGAGACACACGTGTATCCTTATTCACACACACACATACTTAGAAACGTACACATGTAGACTCAGTCAGACCAAAAGGCCTGAGCTTTGGCTCAGTGCAAAGGCCTGGGGTTCGAACCCCAGTACGACGTTCTTTGTTCAATGATCGATCTGTTTACTGACTTCAGGTTTATGACCAAGCCATAAGGCCCACTGCCCAGATCTGTGAGCTGTCTTTTTTGTGTGCCGTTCTGTATGTCTTGTTTATAGAGCCTCAGTGTCTTGTTACTGTGCAGTACACCCTGCTTATTCGGTACTGTAGTTTTTGTTGAAAGTCCTGCACAGTACAGTGCTGTAGCTTTTATGTTCTGTCACACAGTACCGCACTGCATGGACAAGTCACGCGGATAAAAGCAGAATCATCGAGCTGGAGTTTCCTCTGACCATTTCTTCGTTCTGAATATTGTAATGTTCAGATTGCGTAGAATTCCTCACTGAGCGAACGGTTCAGTTGATGATCAAGTCATGGGACTGGGACTCGGGTTAAATGAGGACGGTCTGAACTACAAAACAAAATGTAAACGGAAGGGGCCAGGGCTGAGGGACGCCACTGCCAGCCACAGGGGTGGAAAGAAAGTCCCAGCTTGGACAGAGGCCGAGGCAGGAGGTCAGAGCTGCTTCCTCTTGTTCCCCCGCTCTTGCTTAAGTGGGCTGGGTGTTAGGATGGTACCTAGAGGAGAAGACAGGCCACAGTCAGGTGCAGCGACTGTTTGGGGGCCTTGGAAGTGAAGTTGTCCTAAGGCAGCTGGGGCTGTGCTGGCTCAGACCCCTGAGTGTGGCTGACCACTCCCTCTGTCCCCAGGGAAAGAACAAGGGATGGACAGGCCACCAGGAGTTCTTCTGCACGAACCTCAGGAAAGGCACCAAAACAAACCAAAACAAACCAAGACAAAAGTGTGAAAAGCAGCAGTGTTGCCTGTCTTGACCGGCGAAACAATTAAACCCAGGGTCAACGCATCAGGAAAATAGAATTGAAGGGGAGAGGGAAAGGTCCCTGGAAGGGTCTGAGGAAAAGCGTCTTCCAAGGCTCTGGCCTTCCCAAGGGGCCCCTACAACCAGAGAGCCCCCGGCATCCAGGAAGGTATCAGCGCAAGTGTGGTGACCACGGCTGCCAGAGTCTGCATTAGCTTCTTGTGCTGGGAACATGGGGATGGTGCCATCGCCACCAGGGACCTCTGTTGGCAGGAGGTGTGTGGTCCATGGGCGATGTCTCCTCTCTGGACCCAGATGGCTGGGCTCAGCTGTGGTTCCCTGGAGGCCGAGCCAGGCACCTGCACAGAAGGAGCCGAGAGCATGTCCTGCCCCTGACCTGGAGGACAACTGCTGTGCCCCACGTGTGTCCCCATAACAGGACCTTAGGTAATAGCTGTGCTGGGGTTAGAAAGACAGGGCAAAGGGGCACTGCTGGGTTTTGGGTTTCTCAAGATATCTGCTCCTTTGGAATGAAGAGGCCCCGAAGCTGCTGCCAGGAGCGTGGCTGAGGGACACCAGAAGCCCTGTGCCTTCCCAGCTGTGTGAAGCCAACCCTGGGCCCTGCCTGTGTGCACTGCAGATAGGCACTGGGTAAGGCCAAAGTCCCCAGCCTGTGCTCCCTGCCCTGTCACTGTCATGGAAGGCTTTGCAGTACACCTGGCCCATCCAGCGGAACACAGGGCTTCGTTGCCTGCGGCCCCTGCTCCTGAGCTGTGTCACACTGTTAGTGCAGAGTATTTGCATTTACTTCCTGTTGTTATAAAATCGTGTACATAAAAAAAAAGAAATACACACAGGCTAGTGAGGTACACCTGGATCCCAACACTTTGCAGGCTGAGGCAAAAGTATCACAGGTTGGATTACAAGGGTGACTTAAAGAGATCCTGACTCAAAATGAAAAAGAAAAAGGGCTGGGGTGCTCATATTTTCTCTATGAAGAATTTCCAGTAATGAAAGAATAAAGAAGGAAATGAATAAATGCACACACACACACACACACACACACACATGCAGAGATGCAGGAATCTGCAGAATTCTGCAGACAGATGTAGAACTAGACGTTCACATCCACAGATAGACATGGAAATAGATGTGTGCATACACACCATGCCCACATTGGTGTTCAATACACACAGGTGGACACACACGGGTGTGTGTGTGTGCGCATGTGTGCGCGTGTTTGCGAACACAAAGAGCCAGAGATGCCCCATAGGAAAGACTCACCCAGAGTCCAGATCTTGGCTTTTTACCTCAGTCCTCTACTGAAAGCACTCAGACCCTGTTGACTGATTGCAGGGCTGAAGGGGGGAAGAAAGCCTGGGCTACATAACTGGATTGTGAGACCTTGTCTTAAAAAAGGTGGTTTGGGGGAACCAGGAATGGTGGTGCACACTTGTAACTCCAGCACTCTGGGAGGCCGAGGCAGGAGGATCTCAACTTCGGTCCCAGCTTGGGCATTTAACAACTTAGCAAGACCCTGTCTCAAAATAAAGAGTGGGTGCTAGGGGTGCAAGGTCCTGACTTCAACCCCCAGTACTGAAAAAAGGGGGGACTTGCAAAAAGGATATTCCTGGTGGCTAAATCTGACACAATTCAAGCATCAATAAGGAGTGGTAGTGACAGAGTAACAGCCACCGAGTGAGGTTCCATCCATATGTGCCATGCAAATAAACACGAGAGCCAGGAAAGAACTGCCCTCTGGCGGAGCACCAAGTGGTAAATACAGGAGATCGAGAGTTTGGAGCCGGGGGGTGGAAGGCTCCCAGTGCCGTGAGTGCTCACCCCATTTCAGAGTCTCTGCCCATAGATGCTTGTCAGGTCCAAGGGGGACAGCAAGCCCGGCCGGCCAGCCTGGCAGCAGGCACAGGGAGCAGCAGTGGGGGTGCAGGACAGCAGGCATCTGTGAAGGACACAACCCAAGTCCTGTGCTGTCCTTGTTGCACATGCAAGCCCTGTGTTTGCTTGTGAGGGGACAGAACACAAACGTGCCCAGAGGGCAATTTACAGCTATGAAACGACTTTACAAAACTGTCATTGTTATGAAAGACAAAAACTGAAGAACTATTTCAGATTGAAGGAAAATTAAGAGATGTGCTGAAGCTGGATATGGTGGTGCGTGTCTGAAATCCTAGCCCTCGGGAGGCTGAGGCAGGAGGATCGCTGTGAGTTTGAGGTCAGCCTGGACTACATAGTGAGTTCAAGCCCAACGTGAACTGCATAGTGAGAACTTGACTCAAAAAAAAGAAAAAAAATCCTTGGCTGGGGATTTACCTCAGTGGTTCCTCTGACTGCCTAGCAAGCACAAGGTGCTGAATTCAATCCCTGGTACCAAAAAAAACAAACAAAAAAATCTACTAATAAACTTAGCCTCATGTAAAAAACATCTTTGTGGCAACACTGGAGTTGATTGGCGTTCACTGCTCCGCCATGGGCTGAAGCACCCCTACTTCCGCCATCCGCCTGTGGGCACTCAGGGACAGATGTTCTCAGCAGCAGGCGGTGCCTCCTGGGCACTTGCGGGGCTTGTGGGCGTGCAGCTAGGAGTGCTGTCCCAAGTTGTTGGGCTGTGAATGTCCCAGTCTCTATGAATATTGTGAATGATTTTTCCCTGTCATTATATTTGTTTTCCTCATTCCAGACATGTGTCTTTGAAAGCTCTTTGGTCCATAACTTAAAAAAAAATTTTTTTTTCAGTACTGGGAATTGAACCTAGGGTCTTTGCACTGAGCTACATCCCCAGTCCATTTGTTTGTTTGTTGATAGACAAGGTTTCGCTATGTTGCCCCCCGCTGGCCTCAAATTCCCAGTATTCCTCCTGCCTCAGCTTCATGAGTGGATTTTGTTGTTGTTTGGTACTGGGGATTGAACTCAGTTCCTTGCACTTGTGAGGCAGGCAGTGGAACCACTGAGCTAAATCCCCAGCCAATGAGTGAATTGTTCACATTTGAGAATGGGTCTCACGAAGTCACCAAGCTGCCCAGGCTAGGCTCAAACTTATGATCTTCCTGCCTCAACTTCCCAGAGTGCTGGGATTACAGGTGTGGGCCACCACACCCAGCTCCTGAATGACAACTTGTTCTGTGTATTTACCAGTACGTCTCAAAGGATGTGCAGTGTACTCTAGACCCTGGCTCTCATATCAAATCACGCAGGGAGGGAGTGATACCCTGATTTACCTTGGGGTGAGACCTGGCCGGGAGGATGCTCCACTGTCCCCCTTGACTCCGGAGTGCAGCCTGGGTGGACAGCTGGAAGCCAGCCCCACCCCTGAGAGGCTGAACTGGAAGCAGGGGAAAGGTGAGTTTACTGAGAGCACAGGGTGGGGATGGGGAGCAAGTGCAGGGCGTTGGGACCCCTTTGGCCCTTAGAGTCAGCTGTGCAGGAAGCTGCAGGCTACGGCTGGAGTTGGGCACTGGCTGCGCTCTGGGTGGGACAGTCTTGCATCCCCACCTGCTTCTCTGCAGAGGTCCTTGGCCCATTGACAGTGCTCCTGTGCTGCCATTTTTTCAGCTAAACCAGCAGTAGATGGGGAGAAGAGGGACAAAGGCATCCCAGGACCCCTCACCAGGCCACACCCTGCCCTCCTCGGGGTGCTAGCTTCCTGCAGTACAGCAGAGCTGTCCCTTCCCTGCTCTGGTCGCTGCCCGCCACTGGCTTCTGGGGCTTGGGTGGCCCTTCCTGTCCTCTTTGGCCCAATTCCAGGTCACCAGTCCTGACTTCCTGTCACTCAGACCCACTGGCTTTGTGTGCACAGTGGCCGCACTGCATGTCCTGCCTGTTTTAGGCCCTGTGTGGCTGAGACCAGTCCCCTGAAGCCCTGCAGCCCATCCCCTCTGTACCCACGGTTTCCAGCCATGAGCTGCCTTGGATTTTACTCAGTATCAGAAACAGAACTGACACCGGGCATGGTGGCACATGCCTGTAATCTCAGCACTCTGGAGGCTGAGGCAGGAAGATTGCTGTGAGTTCAAGACCAGCCTGGGCTACATAGTGAGTTCCAGGTCAGTCTCAACTACATAGTGAGACCCTGTCTCAAAAACAACAACAAAAAACCTAAAACAAAACAAAAAATAGAGCTGACACAGGGGCAGAGCTGACCCCTCAGAGCCTCAAATGAACCTTGTTTCCAAAGCACAGCTGCCCCTCTGTCTTCAGAGGCAGAGAGGGGAAACTGAGTCTGGCAGGGTGGACGCTTTCTCCCTTTTTGGTAAATTAGCAGAGTAGTATTTTCCTGCTGGCCCAATCAGATAAGGCAGGAGACCCCTGGCCCTCTTTGTCCTCCTCTGGTTGAATTGCTTTCTTGCTTAATCCAGTGTTAACCCAGGAAGCAGAAGTATTTTTAAAGTATATTTTGTTTAAAAAAAACCACCTTACTAAAAAGTTACCAAAGGAAATTGAAAATGAAGAAAAATTTTTACAGCAGCGCATAGTGACACACCTGTGATCCCAGCACTCAGGAGGCTGAAGCAGGAGGATCACCTTGAGTTCAAGGCCAGCCTAGGCTACACATCAAGACTCTGTCTCAAAAAGCAAAACAAAACAAAATAAAACAAAAATTCACAGAATCCTATCACCCCGGGACACCTGTCTGCTGCCACTATTTTTGTTTTTTTCTGATTTGCTTCTACTTTCTAGCAGCGTGGACATCTATTTCTGTACCATGATTATACAGTATGGCTTCATACACAAAATACTGAAAACAAAACAGTTGTCTCCCCTCACCATGTTATTGCACAAATGTGTGGCCGTGTTTTCTCGTTGTCTTGGTGATTACCACTTTAAGTGGCCTGGTGTCATTATTTACATGTTTTGTGGTTGGACATTTAGGTCATTTCCAGTTTTTGTTTTCTTGTAAGCAAGCTCAAATAGGCACTGTTTTTTTTCCTAGTAATGGGGATCGAACCTAGGGTCTTTGCACTGAGCTACATCTCCAGGCCGCCTTATCCCTCACCTTTTTTAAAATTTTGAGACAAAGCCTCACTAAGTTGCCCAGGCTAGGTTTGAACTTGTGGTCCTCCTGCCTCGGCCTCACAGAGTGCTGGGGGTGACAGGCCTGCACCACAAACGAGCAGCTGTTTTTGTTCAGTAAATATGCAGTACTGGCAGCTGTCAAAAGATGGTACCGCCCTGCCTCTCCACATGGCTTCCTGCATATACTGTAACAGTCATGTTGATTTCTGCTTTTTTAGTTGTTGTTTTGTTTTTTTAAGACAGGCTCTTGTTATGTTGCCCAAGCTGGTCTTGAATTCCTGGACTCAAACGATCTTCCTGCCTCAGCCTCCCAAGTAGATGGGACAACTGTCACGTGTCGCATCTCCTGTCTTATTGTACCTCTCTGAATCTGTTTCCCCCAGACTATGGTCTGATCAGTTCCCCCTAGCCACGGTTCAGGCCAAGGTGGCCCTGCTTGGTGCTGTCGCCTTGTCCAGTCCCACTGAGCATGGCTGATCCTGGCTGACACTTGGAGAGCACAGGGCGTGAAGAGTGCAGGTGGCAGATGGAGAGGACGCTAGCAAGACAGGAAGCCAACTGGACGGGAAGTCCACAGGGCCAGGCAAAGCCCTCGGTAGCAGCTTCCAAGGGAGAGGATGGCAGGAGAAGACAGGCACAGTTGTGTGCCCTTCTGTGGCTGCATCGGTGGTGACTCTCAGGGGCTGGCCCACTCAAGCACTTTCCTTGGCACAATGGCATCTGTACCTTAGAATGGTGGAAAACAAGACTCCTGTTTCCCTCTGGTGTCTGTTGTAGATCCCTGGCTTTAGCGTATTCAAACCCCAGGTCTCTGTCCCATGTCTGGACTCCTTGGGTGCCATTTCCAGGCCTTTGCTCACGACCGCAGAGTGAGTTAGCTCTCCATGTTGCAAAGGCCGAACAGGCACAGCCCGCTGCCCAGTGCCAACGCTGCTGCTGCTGGCTGGTCATGTGCGACTGCGGCTTCTCTCTGACCCACATCTCAGCCCTGAGGCAAGCACCTCTGGGGCCCCCAGGAAGTGAGCTTGCATGCGTGCGTGCGTGCATGGGGCAGCAGCATCGGGGTTGGTTGTACAGCTCAGACACACTTGTTTGCCTCAAAGAAAAGCAACCTATGGTGTAGGCTTCTGTTCTGCAGGGTCAGTGCTCTTCCAGATAGGAATCTGTACTGGTAAATGGGTTTGGGTACTTAATAGGGTAGTTTGATTTTTTTTTAATCAGGCCAAGCTGGATGTGGTGGCGCACACCTGTGACCCAAGCACTCAGGAGGCTGAGGCAGGAGGAATGCTGCTAAGAATTCAAAGCCAGTTTAGGCCACAGTAATGAGCTCAAGGCCAGCCTGAACTATACAGCCAGACCCTATCTCAAAAACCCAAAAAGAACCCCCCCCAACAAATCAGTCTATATAAACACTTCAATGGCCAGTGGAATTGAACTTTTGAAGAAGCATAACAATTCTTTGTTGTCTATGATCATACCAGGAATTTGGGTCTCACCTTTGACCGTGAGGAGGAGTGACCTGTCACCATCTGTCTGTTGCATCCCTCAGTTTGGTGTAGGGCTGAGATGGGAAGAGGGAAGAGCAGGAGAGCCATTCTTCCAGAATGGAATGCTTCTGGCCTCCCAAGAGCTGCCATTCTGTGAGGTCATGAATATTTATTGGCCACCTGCTAAGTGTGGCCTTCATGGGCCTTTGGTGGGGAACAGTGCCAGCATCTTGTTACTCCTGTCTGAGCTTCCTGGCAGGTCACTTCCAGGCGTCTGAATCTCACTGAGACTCAAGAGTGAGTGGTCTCTGGTTGTGATAACACACCTGTGGTTCCAGCTCTCAGGAGGCTGAGGCAGGAGGATCGCCTGAGCCTGGGCTATGCAGTGAATTCAAGGTCAGCCTGAACTACACAGTGAGACCCTGTGTCAACAAAACCAAACCAAAGGGTGAGTAGAAAACAGAGAAAGCAGAAGCAGTTGGCAGTGTCCCAAGAACCCATGGAGTAGGAAACCACCCTGCAGCTTCTCCTGGAAGAGCAGCTGGGAGGAGAGCTCACTAAGGACAAGGGTGCTCCGGAGGACTGAGGGAGACTGGGTAGGCAGAGCAAGGGAGGCATCTATCTGTGTCCCTGTCCCCAGACCTGCCCTGCGATAGGCTCTCAGGCTGGGGACTAAGGGGACCCCTGCGAGTGGCCGGAGGGCGGTGCTCAGAGACCCTCACACTGCCTCCTGCCTGGCCGGGGCTACAAGGAAAAGGAAAGAGGCCTGATTCCGCGTCCAGGGGGCCCGGATCCGGTGAGACCTGCAGCCTGGTGCCTCCCTGGGGCTCCGAACCTGTCGGGCTGCGCGCTCGCCCCCTGGTGGTCATCCGGCAGAGGCCGGCACAGGACCGCCCGGCCGCGAGCTTCACTTCGTTCATTCCTGACGCGCTTGCAGCGTCCTCTCATCCCGATGTGCACCGCCCAGCCAAGTGGGCTCTGCGCGCCAGAAGTGTAGCGCGGCGGACTGAGATGGGCGGTAATGTAAAGAGGCTTAGTAAGAAAAATATAAAATACAGTTACCCTGTGGCGGCTAACCCCTGTATTCTCAACACTCTGGGAGGCCGAGACAGGCAGGCAGATTGCAAGTTTCAGCCAGCCTGGGCTGTTTAGCCGCTTAGTGAGATCTTGTCTCAAAAAAAAAAAAAAAAAAAAAAAAAGAGGCTAGGGATGTAGTTTAGTGCAGAGTCTGAGTTCAATCTTCATGACTGCAAATAAATACATACTTTGTAAATTAAAATATAGCGCCGGGCATGGTGGTGCACGCCTGTAATCCCAGCACCCGCACTTGAGAGGCTAGGCAGAAGGATATTGTGATTTTGAGGCCAGCCTGGGCTACATAATGAGTTCAAGGCTAGCCTGAACTACAAAGCAAGACCCAGTCTCAAAAAAAAAAAAAAAAAAAAAATTGGGCGGGAGATGTAGCTCAGTGTTGCCCCACCTGCCTGGCAAGTGCAAGGTCCTGAGTTTGATCCCTGGTACAAAACAAAACAAACAAACAAACAAAACAACATTATTTCAGCAGGAGTATTGGCACACGCCTCTCTCTCTGTCTCCCCCCCCACACCTCCCTCTCTGTCTCCCCCTGTTCTGAGAATTAGAACCTGGACCTCGTATGTGCTAAGCACATGTTCTACCTTGGGCTTCAACCTCTTCCTTTTTATTTTCTATTTTGAGACAGGATCTCATTGAGCTTCCCAGGCTGGCCTAGACTGAAAAGGGCTGGGGATGTAACTCAGAGGCAGAATTCTTTTCTTTTCTTTGGTACTAGGGATCGAACTCAGGACCTTGCATTTACCAGGCAGGTGTGGCACCACTGAGCTAAATCCCTGGCCCAGAATTCTTTTCTAACATGTATGAAACTGTGGATTCAAGCCCAGGGGGCACTAAATAAATAAATATTAAAGAAATCAGAGGTGTGTCATCTGGCAGGGACATCTGTCCCTCATCTGCCCCAGGATGATCATTCTGAGAACTCATGTGATGGTTCTCAGAGTGATTGGAGCCCATGCCAAGAAGGGTCCTTCCGGCCCTTGGTATCATTCTCAGACCCTGGTCAGCCGTTGTCATGCCTCGAGACTCATTAAGAGGGGCAAGAAGGACTGGAGATTTGGCTCAGTGGTTCCGCCACCTGCCTTGAAAGCACAAGGACCTGAGTTCCATCCCCAGTACCAAAAAAAAAAAAAAAAAAAGAGGTGCTTGGAGCCAGCCAAACTTCTGGGAACTGACTTCTACTGATTTAAATCTGACAAGCAAATGTATATTAAAATCACTAATTTATTAATTACTAATGTTCAGGGTTACTTTTTGTAGAACAGTATTTTCTCATGGGTGGCTGAAGAGGTTGAGGCAGGAGGATCACTTTGAGTTCAAGGCCCAGTAAGACCCTGTCTCAAAAAAAAATTTTTAACTAAAAGAACAGGACTGAGGATGTCACAGGAGGGCTGCTTTCTGTGACCACGGCCTCTTCCATGGTTCTTGTGTTTAGGTAGTACGTGATGGGGAGCCTGAGGCAGCAGGATTGTTTGAGCCCAGGAGCTTGAGACTAGCCTGGGTAACACAGGGTAATGCCATCTCAAAACAAACAAACAAAAAGCTGCTACAAAAGGGACCTGCCTTTTCTCCTTTGGATGAAGCCTTGTCAGGATGTGAGGCTAGGAGCCTGTGTCTGTGGAGCTAAGGCACCAGGTGAGCTGTCCCTCTGCCACCCGCAGCCACAGCACCCCAGCCCCTTGGCAAGCACAGTAAGAAGGCCTGGCCTTGAGACCTGTCCTGGCCTCGTGTCCTGCCTGTCCCCTCTCCCTCTCTTCTGCTCTGACTGAGTTGTCATGCCCCTCCTCTCATGCCCCTCTGCTCCCCTTCTGCAGAGGTTGGGAAGGGATCCAGACCCATTATCCTCCTGAGCTCCCTGGGCTCATCCCAGTGAGCCAGGATGAACACAGCAAGCCCTCCCAGAGAACTTTTGGTTTTAGCCCCACTGTTTGCCATGGAAAAATAAGGGTTGTCTGTCTCAGACCTCTGCAACCCCTCCAGGAAGTGTCTGCCCTGACCCCAAGCGGGCTTCAATTTGAACTGAGTGATAGAATTGAATTTGGGCCAATCAGCATGCCGGATTCAAAAGGT
Source organism: Fukomys damarensis (assembly GCF_012274545.1). Taxonomy (NCBI): domain Eukaryota; kingdom Metazoa; phylum Chordata; class Mammalia; order Rodentia; family Bathyergidae; genus Fukomys; species Fukomys damarensis. The sequence goes on from NW_022900929.1 coordinate 25,104,184, forward strand.
TGGAGGGTTAGAGCAGTATGGATCGATTAACAGGATTGGATTTGGAGATATCAGCAGCCTCAAATGTGGGCCAATCACAAACCTGCTAGTGCTATATAAGCAGCCTCTTTCTGAGCTCTGTTGGTCTTCTGGGGTTCTGCCTGGCCTTCCCTTCTTCCTGTGCTGTGGCTCGGCTTCAGTTCCAAATCAACCTCATTTCAGAGACCTGTAAAGCTGCTTGGGGTTTATCACTTGGGTAGTGTGAGCTCAGAAGGTGCTGTAAATCTACTTGGGATTCCTATCCTAAGTAATGCAGACAGAAAAGTGTTTAAAAAGCACAGCTGAAAACACTAGGGCTGTTATCCCTGAAAAGCGCCAGTGAGCAGCAGCCAGCCGAGATCAGTGTCATGGGAGGTCACCCAGCATTCAGGGAGTGGCGGGGCCAGAGAGTGGCTGGACAGGGTGCAATGCCAGCTGGCGTCAGCTGGTGACATCGTGGCGCAGAGCTTACAGCTCAGGGCCGAGGCCACTGCACTCAGAGCCAGGGCCTCTGGCAGAGCCACTCTGTGTCAATTTGTGATTTCTACCCCAGTGCAGCCAAGGAAACTATGCTTGGCAGCAGCCGCAGACAAAGTGAGGTCATCTTCCACCTGAGGCTCAGGGCCAGCACATTCAGAGTTGGGTGAAGTTCTTAGGGTTGCCGTTGTTGTTGTGTGTTTTCGGTACTGGGGATCAAACACGGGACCTTGCACTTGTGAGGCAGGTGTGGTGAGCTAAATCCGTGGCCTGGTTTTTTTTTTAGATATATAATTGTTTAAATTTAAGTATTTAGAGTCAGGGTCTCTCTCTGTAGTCCAAGCCTGCCTCAAACTCAGATGTGGCCTCAGACAGCTTTGAACTCACAATCTTCCTGTCTCAGCCTCCCAACTGCTGAAATTCTAGGCATGTGCCACCATGTGCACAAAAGTGGGTAACCAAAAAAAAATTTTTTTTTGGTAGCAGGGATCAAATTCAGGACCTTATGCTTGCCAGGCAGGTGGCAGCACCACTGAGTTAAAACCCCGGCCCCATTTCAGGCACTTTTTTTTTGGTATATTTGTTTTGTTTTGAGACAGGGTCTCACTATGTAGTTCAGACGGCCCTGGAATTCACTATGTAGCCCAGGCTGGTCTTGAACTCGTAGCGATCTTCCTGCCTCGGCCTCCGGAGTGCTGGGATTACAAGTGTGCAGCACCACACCCATCTGTTTTAGGCATTAGGGGTACAGTTCAATGGCGTTACTTTCTTGTGTAGCCATCACTCTCCAGAAGTGTTTCATCTTCCAGCTGAGACTCTTCTGCCCACTGAACAGCACCTCCTCACCCCTGCCCCTCACAACCAGCCTTTTGACTTCCTGTCTCTGTGACTCTGACTAGGAACTTCCTGTGAATGGAGTCTCTGTGACTGGCTTATTCCACTCAGCACAATGTTCTCAACATTCATCCATGGTGTACTATTGTACTATTGTGGTGATGGGCCACTGGACAGGCGTCAGTGGCCTCCTCCTCTAGCATTTTGGCTGCCCCTGGCTCCATCTCTGTACCCCAGGCAGTGGGGGCCACCTCCCTGGGGATCCTGGGACCTGGCAGGGTGTGGACCCCAGCTGGCTGGACTCCAATATACCACCGTGAAATCTTGTCCTACACACATGCACACACTGTAGGGCCTCCTGAGGATCTGGGAATCTTTGTTTGAAAGAGTGTCAGCCTGAAGCCCCTGGGAGGGGTCTAGGGAGAGCATCTGGACAGAATCCAGCATATGCTGCCAGGCACTCTGACGAGGTGTTCCTCAAAGAACAAGGGACACAGCTAACGTCCAGGGCAGTTCAAAGTCACATGATGGGAGGTCCGGGACCCTTCTCATGAATTGCTCTGAGGTGCTGGCCCAGCTCAAGTGCCCGATGGCATGGAAGCTGCCAGATTCAGAGTGGGGGGCACAGTGATGATTCCTGGGCACGGGGGAGGTCGCCCCAACTGCCAGCACTTTCAGACATATTTGGGCCATGCAGTCCTGAGCCCGTGTGCCTCAGCCAGAGGCCATAGGGATAGCCGCCCAAATCTGTGTCCCAGCAGCACCCGTGGGAGAAGGAAGGGTGGAGGCTGGGGGCCTGAGGGACCACGCACAGCTCAGGCTGCCATGTCCCTGGCCGGAGGGTGCCAGGCAGAGCCATGGGTACCCCTGCCCCGCTGCTTTGGGGGTTGTCAGACACTTCTGCTGCATGACCCAGTTTCCCAGTGGCCCTGTGGGGACCAAATCCTACCTCCTACTCCTCACCAGCACCTGGCACAGACAGTGGATGGCCAAGGTGTCAGCCCCAAGCGTGACTGCTACCAGTACCTCTCATGACAGCCCTAGGGCTTCCCCTTGCCCCATGGGTGCCCCCACTCTGCTTGCAGTGACCCTGGGCTGCAGCTTTCCCAGAGCAGGGGGCAGTGACCAGGACCCTGTGGGTGGGGCAGTGAGATGGGGCCCTGTGGGGTATAGCTGGAGCCTGCGTGGGCATCTCAGGGCCATGTGCCTGGGAGGACACCACACTAGGACTGCAGGCCCCATGCCCACCCAGACTGGGCTCCAGGTGGTGTCCTCCAGATTGCTGACCCCAGGGCGGGTGACCAGGGGGTGCTGAGTGCAGATGCCCACACTGCTCATCTACCAGGGCCCGGCCACCCTGGGCACGGACTGCATCTTTATTAATCAGAGTGGAGCTCCACGCAGGGAGCCAGTGCTGGCTTCCATGTGGCTGGGCCAGGTGCCAGGGGCTGCAGAGGGGCTCAGTGGCTGGGCCAGAGGAGGGTGAAGGCCCCACGTGTGCAGCGGAAGTCCGGTTCTGGCTGCTCTGGCCTGGGCTCCACAGACACGAGGCGCCGGGCTCCACGCTGGCTCAGTGGGATGCAGTCAGAGACGCGCACCTCCAGTGCTTGCCCCTCCCTGCAGCAGGAGCAGCAGGGGTCAGGTGGGCAGGGGTCTGGGTGGGTGGTGGGGCTCCCTGAGCCACATTCCCACGCGCCAGGCTCACCCCTGACAGTGTGCGGCCAGCACGCCCACCAGCTCCCCGATGCGGTTGTCCAGTGGTGGCTGGGAGCGGTGCAGACACACCACGAGATCGTCCTGGCCCCGGGCATGCAGCACCAGCAGCTGGTCCCGTCCACTGGTTACACTCAGCCCAGTCACCTGAGCACAGAGCAGAGTCACATGCTGTATACCCATCCAGTAAGCCTCTCCCCACCTTCACCCCCATTGTAATCCCAGCACTTGGGAGGCTGAGGCAGGAGGATTGCCACATGTTTGAGCCCAGCAAGGGTTACATAATGAGGTCAAGACCAGCCTGTCAGAAAAGGCAGGGGAGGGCCAGGGATTTAGCTCAATGTTTCTGCCACCTGTCTTGCAAGCACAAGGACCCAAGTTCAATCCCTGGTACCAAAAAGGAAAGAAAAAGAAAAGGCAGGGGAGCTGGGCAGGACCTCGTGGAATAGAAGCTTCTGCCATGACAGAACATTCTAGAACCTTCTGTGGGTCAAGGCACCAATGCTTTCACCTATGGCTAATGATGCACTTGTTTGTGCTGCTGAGAAGCTGAAGTGATTTTTTTGTGTCTGTTTTTGACCTGCAGATTGAACTCAGGGCCTTCACACTGAGCTATATCCCCAGGAACCCCTCCACACACCTTTTTTTTTTTAGACAGATTCTTGCTAAGTTGCCAGGGCTGACCTCGAACTTATGATCCTCCTGCATCAGACTCCAGAGTGCTGGGATACAGGTGAGCACCAGCACGTCCAGCTGAGGAGCTGAGTCTTTAGTTTTCTTTCACTTTAATCACATCTCAGTAGCCACACTGGCACTTGGCTACTGCCTCTGACGGGCCCTGCTCTGACAGTCACAAGACCCCAAAGTGGGGGACACCTGAGGAGACCCTGCCCAAGCTGCTTCTTGCTGTTCTGGGAAGGAGAATTATGGGATCAAAGAGGCCACAAGCCAGGCAGGAGTGGGCCCAACCTCCCTCAGGAGGTGGTGGGGGATGTGGAGGGGCTCTGGTAGGTCCAGCAGGGACCGCAGACCCTGCTTGCACAGAGAGGGTTCATTCGGCTGGGGGTGGGGCACGGTAGCTGTGCCAGTGGGGCTGGGGGCCCAGACCCTGCACCCTATGAGCAGTGGAAGCCAGAGCAGGCTTGGCAGAGGATCTGCTGGGGCCCAGGTGTTAGTGGGCAGTGGGGAGGCTGAGACAGCACTGCCAGCTCGGGGCCCCTCCCTGGAGCTCACCGCATCCAGGGGCACAGATCGCATCACCCGGTACTGCCGCCCAGGGTCCAGCTTGTAGAGGTGCCGGTCAGTGAGCAGGAGGGCCCGGTCCCGGCTCTTGCGGAAGCAATTCACCTGCAGGAGGGGTGATGGCTGGGCTGGAGGGGCCCAGCCCATCGAGGGCCTGCCCTACCAATCTGCTGGACTGAGCGTTTCTGGGTCTCAGGAGCAGCTGGCCTGGGATGGGGGCTTCTCATGCCTCTCTGATCACACCTGACCCGTGCCCTTCACAATCCCAGACCGGGCCTAACCTTGCGGACGTGACTGGAAAAGAGCACGGCCCCAAAGCCGTCCTTATCCCGCAGCGTCTTCAGTCGCTCAGCAAACAGGCCGGAGGCTGCAGGGTTGTCGGTGCCCTGAGGACAGAGGGTGGCGGAGCTGCCTGGGGTCTAGAGTCACACTCCACTGATGGCAGCAGATCACCACCACTATCCTTCACCTTGGGAAACTGAGTCACGGCCACGCCCATGAACTGGGGCCAAGGGCACCGTGTGACATTCAGGGCCATTGAGGACATTGCTGCCCCTCTGCCTGCCTGGCTGAGCCCTCTCCATGAAGCTCCAGAGAGACCCCCGGGTTAGGGAAACCCTGAACCCTCAAGGTGAAACCCTAGGGAGACAGGGTGGGCTGCGAGATGCCGGCACCATGCCACCCCAGTCCCCGGCCCGTGCTACACTCACAGAGGATAGGTAGTCCCGGGCCCAGGCCCGCTGGCAGCCCCAGTCCTGACGCAGACCCTGCAGCGCCCCCATGGCCGCCACCTTGGCCTTGATCTGAGCCATGTCCGAGGGCGGAATGTTCTTCACCAGCTGTCGGGCCCGCCACCTGGGGAGGGTGAGTCAGAGGACAGAGCCGTCCCCATCCAGGCTGGCTGCCCTGTGGGCCCTAGCTTCTCTCAGCCTTTGGTCTCCGCCCCTTGCACCTGATGTTTGTCCCTGGGAGGTGGCCCAGGCCCTTCCACTCTAAGCACACTTGCTCTGTGCCCGTCCTCTTGGAGAACTTCTACTCATCCTTCAGTGCCCTGTTCAGATGCAGAGTACACCACCGCCCAGCCTCGATGAGCCATCTTCCCCCTGCTGGCCATGGCCCTGGACTTTGAAGGCCATCACAGTGCTGGGATAGTCAGTCTCTGCCACCAACCCTAGGCTGTGACAGCCCCCTCATGCAGCCCAGTCTGTCTTCCTGCTCACTGAGGGCACAGGTGTGTTGGGTCTGGATGTTCCCGGGGTGCCGCGCAGAGGGCCTACCTGCAGAAGAGCGCCTGACAGGTGTCCTGGAAGGGCTGCAGCACAGCAGGAGGGGGTGGCCACTCCAGGTCTCGGCCATAGAGTGGGGGCTGCCGTGCGGCCTGGAACCGCTGCTGCAGCTCGGCCAGGTGAGCGCGGACCTTGTGCCTCCGGAACTGGAGGGGGTGGCCACTCCAGGTCTCGGCCATAGAGTGGGGGCTGCCGTGCGGCCTGGAACCGCTGCTGCAGCTCGGCCAGGTGAGCGCGGACCTTGTGCCTCCGGAACCAGCGCATGATGGTGTAGACAGCCCGCAGCCGCCGGCAGTGCCACCTGGCCAGGGTGCCCCGCCATGCCTGGGTGGCCCGGCGGAATGGGATGTCATCAGGCCCAGCCCTGACTACACCTGTCCCCACCCCGGCCCCGGCCCTGAGTGTCTCAGGGAGGCTGACCCAGCGCCTGGCCCCCAGGAGCTCTGCCCAGTGGGGACACTGGCCAGTTGGACCTGTCCAGCCCTGCACAAGGCCCCGCACAGCCAGGAAGGAGCAGCTGGCCTGTGCCAGGCTTGCAAGGCTAGAGCATGGCACCGCAGGGGCTCCAGGTCCTGCAGGAAGAGAACTTATATGGAAAGTGGGGTGGGAGCAGGTGGAGGTGCTTTCTGACCTGTGAGGACACCTACCATTCTGGGGTGACCCCAAAACAGAGGGTCACCCCCAGAATGCGGCTGTTAGAGCCAGACTGGACACCCCAAGAAGCAGACTTGAGTAATATACTGTCCTGGCAGCATAGGACCCTGATTCGGGGACACCATCGGAGCCTGCGGGGCACCCTGTGGACACCCTTCCCTGGACCAAGTGTCCCCCACCCCACACCTTCTGCAGCAGCAGCACGATGATGGGGATGAGGCGGGCCCGGCTCTGCTCCAGTGTGACCAGTGTGCGGGGTGAGCGGATGAACAGCTTGTTGTGGCCGAAGGCCACATCACCCTGCAGCCCGTGCTGCTCCAGCAGGGCGCCCACGGCCGCCCTGTCGGAGTCCAGCAGGTGGTTGGGCCAGGTGTATTCACAGGTCATCTTGTACCTGTGGCCACAGGAGAGGGTGGTGGGAACTGGGCCCAGGGAGGGGTGCAGAGCGGAGGTCCTGGGGCAGGAGTCCTCCCAGGTGTCCCTGGAACCCTGTGGCACCTGTGGGCGTGCCCTCCCCAGTGTGTCCTCTCACACCTGTCCCGTGAGCTCAGACCCACCCACATCTCCCACATAGCATTGCGCTAGGCCCAGAAGGTGAACCACGCCAGTTCCTGTACCTGAGCAGGAATCGAGGGTAAGGCTGGCGGGAGGCGAAGCCCGCCCTGCGAACCCGCACGTTCTCCAGGAGCCCCAGGTACGCCACCTGGTGGCGACAGTGGTTCTCATCCAGCATCCCAGGCATCTTGTCCTCGTTGGGCTTGATGCAACGGACATAGAAGGGCTCCTGCAGGGACAGGGGACATAGGGGTCCAGCCAATGACCATTGTGTGTTCCCCCCAAGAACAAGTGTCCCTGAGAGCCAAGAGCCCAGGCAAGGAGAAGAGTTGGGGAAATCACATAAGAGCAGCCAGTCAGGAGCAGGGCGTGAGGGGGCGGGGCAATGACTAGCCCCACCCCTTCCTCGCTCCTTCCAGCTGGCTGTTCTACACCAGCCCTACCTTGATTTCCACAGATTTGGGGCCTGGTCCCCAAGAAAGCTAGTGCCAGTTTCCTGTCTCGATGGCCTCAGGCCCCTCGTGGGGTCTCCCAGCTCCTCTGCGCAAGAGGCAGTGGGAGGAGGGGAGGGGCGGGTTCGAATCCCACAGGCGGCTCTATGCCCGCCCCGGAGCCCCACATCGGAGCTCTGCACGGGGCAGACTCGGCACGAGCACACCTGGTACAGAGCAGGCTCTGGAAGGTGCAGGATGGGGGGGGCTGGGTACCTTGGAGGCCAAATTCTCCACCAGAGCCACCATGGAGTTCTTGAATATCGTGCCCGCTGTCAGGGGCCGCTTAGTCACCTCCGTGATGTCCTGTTGCCCGTCCGGCCACATGGCGCGCAGGGTGGGGTCTGAGCTGCACACAGAGGCCTGGGGCTGGTGCCCACCACCCAGCGTGGAGCTGGCCGCCCCCTGCCCCACACACCCAGCGGCCATGCTCACCTGTTGTACAGCAGCCGCTTGAAGTCCTGGAAGAGGAAGTCCCGGTTCTTGTCGATGAAGCCCTCCACCGAGTACCTGCCGGGGCCAGCGTGCTGAGGGAACAGGCCTGGAGACATCCACTCCTCCCACCTGTTTCCTTCCTCAGGCCAGGCTGCCCTGAGCGCTTCTCGCTCTCCTCACGTCTGCCTTCTCTTTCATCATCTAAGACTCTCCTTCAGAAGTTTCTCTACTGGAAGACGAATCCAGAGGCCAGACTCCTTGTCCCAGCCCTGAATCACACTTCTACCCGGTGGGCGATGTGTGACCTTGCTCCAGCCGCCCAACCTCTCTGTGCCTCGCTGGATACCAGATGCTTGAACAGGACCTACTGTGATTATGTAAATATCAGCAATTATAATTATGAGCCGGGCTCTGTTTAGTCTTGGGACACGGGTGGCTCAGTATGACCTCCTTGGACCACTAGAGGGCGCACTGCCGAGTCCTGTCCCGTCACGCAGCTAGGCCCGGAGGGGAGCTTGTGCCCCTCCGCCAGCCCTGCAGAGCTCCGGCTTCTTTAAAGGATGCCCAGAATGCAGCCAGAGGTGTGAACCGCTGTCCTCAGAAAACCGTGTCCTGCCAGGCATGGTGGTGCATGTCTACATCCCAGCACTTTGGGAGATTGAGGCAGGAGGATCACAGATTTGATCAGTTTGGGCAACTTAGTGACTTAATGAGGCTCTGTCTCAAAAAAAAAAAAAAAATTTAAATCTAGGAAGGTAGCTCAGTGCAAAAGCCCTGAGTTCAACCCCGAGAAGTGCTAACAAACAAAACCAAAAAGCAAGTCCTGCCCTGTTCCTGTGCTGAGTGAAGACCACATTTCAGAGTTTTCCAAGGCAGGGGTTCTGGCTGTTCTGGGGACCCAGGCAGTGGGTCCCGCCACCTGGGTGCCTTACGTGACATCGCCCGCGTAGTGCTTGATCCGGAAATCTCGGCCAAACTCCATGGTCTTGTCAGTGGGGCAGAGCTGTGGGACAGAAGGGGTGGTGAGGGGCCCCCCAGCCACCCTGCCTGGACAGAGGAGGCTGCCGCGGTGGTCACAGTGGCCGCAAACTGGGTTCCTTTTAGGTCCCGTGCGGCACGGGTACGGTGGCCCTCTGGGCGTGCGCCACCACCTCTGTGCCCGCCTAGGACGCCCGGGGCACCTGGCGGCTGGAGTAGTGCGGGTGGTGGCGGTGGTGCGCATCCAGTGTCTGCAGGAAGATGCGGTCGGTGATGGTGCCCGCGGCGCTGCAGGCCTCATCCAGCACAGCCAGGATGCCCCGGTGAGGCCGCTCTACCAGCTCCACGATGGTGGCATTATTAAAGTACTCGACCTGCCAGGGAAGCCGGCAGACAGCTCCAGAGCCCCATCCTCCATCCCTTGCCCGTGCACCCGGCCCAGGCCCCGCCGCGGCGCCGGCGCTCACGCTCTGCCAGGCAATGCCCTCGCGCTCGTACTCCTCCTGCTCCTGCTTCAGGATGAGCTGGATGAAGAGCTGCTGCAGCTTCTCGTTGCAGTAGTTGATGCAGAACTGCTCGAAGCTGGGGAGGAGCCCGGGGCCTTCATGGGGCTCCTGTTCCTCCTTCCCGGAAGAAGGTGCATCCCCCATCTCTCCTCTGCCACCCCACCCGCGGAGCGCACATTCTGGAATGGGCGTGGCCAGGAGAAGTGAGCCCCAAATGTTGGCTTCGCAGGGACTCCCTGGGCCAGGGCGTGAGCCTAGGGCAGGTCCCCGAGGCTCCCGGCTTCCAGCTCCGCCTAGCTCCCCCGCTGCCAAGGTGGCCACAGTGGGCAGGGTCCGAGGTGGGGATGTGGGTGACTGGCTGCCCACCTATTGACAGGGAACACCTCAAAGCCATAGATGTCCAGCACGCCGATGACGGTGTCCTTGCCATCCCGCCGAGGGTCGCGGCCCCGGGCCTCCATGATGCTGTTGATCCTGTCTACCACCCACTCGAACAGCCGCTGGTACACAGCCTGGGGGCACAGCACGCCTGCCTGCTGCCTGGCCTGGCCCTGCAGAGGGCACCGGGCCTCTCCCTTCCTGCCTCCCCTCGGGTACCTTGGCACAGGCGTCCCGGGCATAGCTGGCCTCGGCCACTGTGTGGCCCTTCTCTATGAGGTCGCGGCCTCCTGAGGCCACAGTGCGGGCCAGCAGGGAGCGGAGCACGAGGTCGCGGGGCGTGGCTGTCAGCTCGGCCACGTGGTCCACCAGTGCCTCCTCCGCTACTGCCAGGCCACCCTTCCTCTGCCCATCATCCTCCATCTCCACAAACTCGATGTTTCCCTGGGGACGGGGGATGTGAACAAGCATGCATGCTCCGCAGGATGGGAAGCTAGGGCCCCCCAGCCCTCAGCCAGGCTCACCAGGTGCAGTATGGCAGCCAGGATGTGGTGCACTGCCGCCACCTCCACGGGCTGGAAACCGATGACCCTCATGGCCTCCATCACTGCCCGGTAGCTATTCTCATCACTCTCCAAGGCCTGGGGGGGCAGGACTTCACCACCCGGGCCAGCACCCAGGGCCCAGGGCTTCCTGTTCCCCCACCCAGAGTGCGGGACCCAGCCCGATGGGGCCCCTGGCACTCACGTTCTGTGCCCCTGAGCTGAGCCCGGCTCCCTGGCGTGTGAAATTGTACAGGGCCGGGTTTCTCTCCAGATGCAGGCTGTGCAGCTCCTGGTCCTCACAGCCCCTGAGCAGCTGGAGGAGACGGAGGCAACTTTGTCAGGCCTCTTGGCCCTGTGGTGTGGCACAGTGTGGGCATGTCCTGTGTGCTGGGCAGTGCCACCTCAGTGTCCCTAGAAGCCTCCCCTTTCCGGGGCTGCCTTGATTCCCCTTTGGTGTGTGGGGTGAGGGTGATGGTCGGTGACAGGTGGAGTGAGCAGGAGACTGTATATTTGTTTTGTTTTTTCAGGACTGAGGATGGAACCCAGGGCCTTTGCACGGCACTACACCCTCAATCACCTCCATCCCCTTTTAACATTTTTTTAATATTTTGAGACAGAGTCTCACTAAGTTGCTAAATTGCCCAGGCTGGGTTTGTACTTGCAGTCCTCCTGCCTCGGCCTCCTAGAGTGCTGGGATGACAGGCGTGCACCACCACGCCCAGAAAGATTGGGATATTGAGGGACAGATGGAAGGTGGGCTTCCTTCCTCCCTTCCCCCCTCTCATCATCCCCTCTGCCCTTTTCCACACCACCCCCAGCTCACCTGGTAGAATGCGTGGAAATTCCTTTCACCCACGTGCTGCTTGAGCACCCTGGACTGGGGAGAGAGGCTCCCTGTCTGAGTGTTCCCAGGTGCAGGGCCACCTGGGGGTTGGGGAGCCCGGGGCCATGGGAGCCCAGGAAGGGACCCCAGGGACGGCCAACTTTCTTGGTGGTGTCAGGCAGGTCTCAGCAAGGGTCGCTGGCCTGGCTCTCGGCCTTGCCCACCTTCTCCAGCAGGTAGCTGTGGATGTGTCCTCCGACCGGGTCCCCTTTGAAGTCGAAGTTGATGTCCATGTACTTGCCGAAGCGGCTGGAGTTGTGGTTGCGGTTGGTGCGGGCGTTGCCAAAGGCCTCCAGCACACAGGTGGATTTGAGCAGCACGTCCTTCACCCTGCACACAGAGGGGCACGGCTGCAGTAAGGAACTCCTGGTGATCTTCCTGCCTCAGCCTCCTGAGTGCTGGAATTACAGGCATGCACTGCCTTCCTCGCCTGGCTCTCGTGGGGATTTTCTGCATCTCTCTGTTGTCACCTGTCTGCAGTGCTGCCCCTTCTGTTGGTCCAGTTTCACCTCATCTGAGGAGATACATGGTCTCCCTGGACTTTCCGGTCCATCCTCAGCCTGCAGGGCCTGCACCTGCCCTTCCCCAGCACTGGGCCAGCACTCACCTCTCCACCTCAGCCCTCTGGCTGGGGTTGGTGACGGCCGCAATGTACTGCATGATGTGCTTGCTGGCTTCTGTCTTCCCTGCCCCACTCTCTCCTGACAGGAGAATGGGAGATGGATACTGGGTAACTGGGGAGGCCGAGCCCCTTCAGCACTGCTCCCCACCCTGCCTGCTCCCCCAGTACCCTCCTCTGCACAGCCCGCAGCAGGCGCAGGCACCTGAGATGACGATGCAGGTGTCCCTGGCCCTGCGCTTCATGGCCCTGTAGGCAGCGTTGGCCACGGCATAGAGGTGGGGTGGCCTCTCGTAGAGCTCTCGGCCCTGGTACTTGGCGATGGCTTCGGGCCCGTACAGGGGCAGCTGCTTGTAGGGGTTCACGGACACCAGCACCTCGCCGATGTAGGTGTAGATGAGGCCCTTCTCAAACCTGGGCACAGGGGGCGTGGCCTCAGCACCCCAGGGCATGGGCGACCCTCACAGAGAGGTCTCAGGTGGTCGGTGCCCCCCAAGAAACGCTGGGGTAGAGGGGAAGGGTTTCCCTGGTGCCACCTTCAGCAAGCTGAGTCACTCAGAGCTATCTCTGCCAAGCATGGAGCAAGGGCCACGTGGCTGTCTGCGGGCACATCAGTCAGGACCACGTGTGGCCCAGAGGGGAGACGAACAAGGTGCTCAGTGGGTGACAGTCAGGAGAGGGGCTCCAGCAAAAGCGGTGATGGCTGCTTCCTGTGGGGAGGCCTGGGCGGGAACAGAGACGGAAGGGGACCCGCCCTGCCCCACCCGGCTGCAGGGCGGTGTAGGAGTGACAGGGCCACCCTTGCAGTCCTGTCCCGGTCCGAGTCTCCTGACTTCCCACTCCTTCCCCTCGCAGACCGTGGGAGGCTGACTGCCTCTCTGGCTTTCTGCCGCCCGCCCCGGGTCCCTGGGCTGTGGGACCCGCCCTTCTCAGGCAGCCCTGACCCGTCCTGGTTCCTCTTCCTCTGCTGTCTCTGACAGAGGCTCTAACCCTCCTGCATGCTGTATGGCATAAATTGGAGGCCAGCCTGGGCTACATAATGAGACCCTGTCTCAAAAACAAAACATGCTGACCTGTTTCCTGGCCACCCTATCCTGGGTCAGACCACAGGCTCAGCTCTTAACTTCATGGTTACCGGGGCTCTTGGTCCCTCAGCTGGCCCCAGGGAGGGCCCAGCACACCTGTCTGCCCATGCCCCAGTGCCCAGACTCCTTCCTGCCTGCCATCTGCGTTCCTCAGTGGTACTGTGAGCTCCAGCATCACTTCTACTAGCCATATCCTGCAACCCTCAGGACCTCCCAGAGCCAGGGTTCATCTCAGTCTGAGGACCTAGGACAGAGCCCGCCTGCTTTGTCTGGTGGTCCCTGAGACCCAGGCTGGCTCCACGAGTACCCTGGGTTCCTTTCTGTCTCTGGGACAGGGTTTGGGGGCACAGCCCCGGGTGGTCTCTCTGGTCTGCTGAGGTAAGGGCGGGGTCACAGCCAGGGCAGAGGCAGTCACTTTCCTGCAGCCACTGTGTCCATGTTTTGGGTGCTCAGGTCAGCCTTTGAGGTGGGTGAGCCTGTGCTGCTGCCCCTTTCCTGGCGATGGGACCCATGTGCTGTGCCTGGTTCCCTGGGTCTGTGAGGAGTGGGCAGAGGAAGAGGGAGCCTGGCGTCCCCACCCTGTCTACCTGAGCCGCAGGTTCCTCATGAAGTCCTCCATGGTCACCTGGTCCAAGAGCACGAAGTCAGGCTTGCCACACTCGGGACCTTCGTGGTCCTCCATCCTGCCGGCAGGAAACACCCAGGCCGGGGCGCCCAACCTTTGTGTGCAGGAGTCAGAGGGGAGGGAGTCAGGGAGGCCCGGCCCCTGCCAGGCTCAGCAGCAGCGGACGTAAAGTAGGAAGTGGGTTTGAGCCCTGCCCACTCGCCGGTGCTCTTACAGGGGTGCTCCCAGCTGCTTTCTGCACCCACACCCGTACCCACTGGAGCCTGAGCCCCAGGTCCTCCCAGCCTTCCAGAGGAGAAGACCTGGGGGCTTGTGTCCCACCCTGACTGCTCGTGGGAGTCAACTATGGAGCTTGAAAGATTTCTAGACATGGTCTTGGTTACCCAGCTATATGGGCAGCTGTCTGACCTCAGATTTGAACAGTAGATGAATTTTATTTTATGTATTGTACTTTAACACAAACATGAAAAAGGAGCTGGATGTGGTTTCATATGCCAGTGATTCTGGCACTTGGGAGGCTGAGGCAGGAGGATCACTGGGAGTTATGGGCCAGCCTGGGCTACACAGTGAGTTCAAGACCAGCCTGAATGACAGTGGGAGACCCTGTCGAAAAAGAAAAGAGAAAGAGTGCTGATGACCAGGGATCTGGGTGGGAGCTGGGCATGGGGACTGGCCACTCTGTACTTCCCCAGCCCAGCAGCCAGAGAGGACCCTCAAGACTGCTGTGCCCACCCTGTACACCGCTCTGTCCCTCCACCCTCATGGACAGTAGCGTGGGTGTGTAGATGCAGCAGGTTTTAGGAACTGTCTCCAGTCCGCTCCCGAGCACTGCCTTCCAGGGAGTGGGGGCAGTTCCCACTTCTCCTCACTCAGAGGCCAGAGGGTGGATGCCAGGGTCCCAAGCCCATGTCATCCCTGTGTCACCTGGAGATTTGTATCTAACACTTGTTTAACAATCATTTCACTTGTTAGACCTTCAATTGATGACACAATTATTTTTTTGTTTCGCAAATGCCCAACAGTGAACACACACCTAATAAATTCTGCGTGTTGGGGTCGGGGATTTAGCTCAGTGGTTCTGCTGCCTACCTTGCAAGCGCAAGGACCCGAGTTTGATCCCCAGTACCAAAA
>NW_022900929.1:25118913-25130498 GCF_012274545.1 Fukomys damarensis
ATCCCCAGTACCAAAAAAAAAGTAAAAATTCTGCGTGTCCGTGTATGTGCTGAAACTGGTCAGTCAGTGACCCGGAAACTGCTGACAAGTACACCCCCCAGCTGTAGAAATGGGGCTCTGGCTCCTCCCAGACTCCCTCCAAGTTCCATCCCGGTGTGGCTGGGGTCCCCACCAGCCTCTTGGGCTGGTGCATTTGGAGGGTTTTCCCGCTGAGGTCCGGGCTGGGGACCTGTCACTTTTGGGTTCCTGTGCAGTTTCACTTCCCCTCCCCTCAGGGAACCACGCAGCCCCCAGGTTTAATATTTTTAAAGGGGCTGACATAAAGGAGGAATTTAAAAAATCTGATGTGGCTGAGTTCCAGTAAAACCTTCGGGACATCTGTGTCTGAGTGTTGAGAAATTTTCACCCGTCATGACATATTCTTTGGGTTTTTTTCAAGCTTATAAACCTCAAGACCATTCTTAGCTCAGGCTGGCTGTGGGCGGACTTTGAGACTGGTTGCCATGAACCCAGGGCAGAACCATAGTTGTCCCCTCCTGCCTGCAGGTTTGCAGAACCCTGCCAGGCACACTGCCTCATTTGATCCCTAAGACCCACATGGTAGTGACTTTGACCCCGTTCCTGTCTCCCCTCTACAGGACATGGTGGAGAGATGACACCACACACAGGAAGTTCCTCCCCAGCTGCCCCAACCCCTGGTCCTCTTCTCAACAGGAAGCTGGTGGGTTTTCCCAGGGCACCATGAAGACTGGACAGCAGGGCTACTGGAGGCCCTCGGGCGCTGAGGAAATCCTCAGGACCTTGGTAGCAGCTTTTGTTTCCAGGACTTTCTCCTCTAGCCTGAGGGCTCTTTGCCCTTCCTGGCTTGCTCCCTTCTTCCAGCCTCAGGTTCCCAAGTGCACACCCAGCTGCTGTTTGAGGCAGGGTCTCACTATGTAGATGACCAGCCTGGAACTCACAATGCTGGGACAGCTGGTGCCAATCCCAACTTTTTTTTTTTGCTAATTCATTACATTTTCATTAGCGCTTTTGTTCTGTTGATTTCTGCAATTCCTCTTGCCAGAAAAGCAGCTGTCAGCTTCTTCACACAGTGACTCAGGCCTGCATTAACTTTTACTTTTCCTGAGAACAAACTGCTGGGTAAGTTGTAGGTGCTATTCCCAGGCACCCTACAAATCCAGCACAGCCCCACCCCATGCCCAGTGGAAAGACACTCACTCCACCTCCAAAAGACATTGCTCTTCTCAGGACTGCCTTCAGGCCCCGTGTCACACCTCCAGACACAAAACTCCCTGTTCTGGAGCAGTCAGGAACCTGGGGAGCTGGCACCACCAGACTTCCCCATTCAGTCAGCAGTAAACGAAACCTGCTTATCTCTGAATGGGTGTCTGGCCTCGCACCTCACCATGACACCAGGTGAGCGAGCCCGGTGTGCATGACCCTTTTCATCGGCAGGCAGGCACTCCTGGGGCACACTGCTCACAACAAAGGGCTTTGTGTACTTTGATCCTAAAACTTAGATGAGGATCACAGCTAAAGGCCAAGCATCACTGAACTGTCCACAGGTCAGAACAGTTCCCTTAAGCCAGTGGTGGTGAACCTGTTTTTCTTTAACACAAAAATGTTAACATATAAGTAGTTTTTTCTAAACTAAAACCACAGTATTCAGGTTTAACTGCAGCATTGGAATTTGCGAGCACTGCCTTACACAGTGGCTCCTGCTGTGGTGTGCCCCACCCACGTGTGCCCCTGGTGACCAGCCACGTCCAAGCGCCCACTGATGAGCACAGAGATAGAACAGAGACTCCAGAGGTTCCTTCACCTTTCCATTCAGCCTTTGGGAGCAACAGAGAAAGAGACAAATCACACATTCAAAGCCATATTTATTAAACGCCCTTTCACCTAGGAAATGCCAGAAAGGCTGGAGACACAGCCAGGCTCCCTATTCCGGAAGCAGAGACTGTGGGCTGGAAACACACCAGCCTGGAACTGCCGATTCCTTCTGCACGCAAGTGAGCTTCAACCTGCTCAGTTATGGCGTGAGTCCTGCTCCCTCACCTGGTGACTGTGGCTTCTATATCCACACTGTCATCTGCAGATGAGAAATTATGAATACCATGGGGGGTGCTATAATTAGGGACACAGCAGACACAGCTGGGGGCTGTCACAAATCCCCATCAATCCCTATCGCCAGGCACAAAACTGAGCACAAGTTCCTAACTCCCAACCCATCCCAGGGGGTAGGGGGCAGAGGGCTGAGGCCCTAAGTGGCAGCAGCCACACCCCTTCCAGGCAGGCCCCACCATCCACCCCCAGGAGCCAGGGTATGGTGTAGGCAGGAGACAACCGTCCAAAGCGGTCCTGTGAGCCAGCAGAATTAACCTCTCTAGGATGTGATCACCTGACTTACAACTCAGGTGGCCAGAGCAATGGTTGTTGAGCTTTTTCTTAGCCAACACCTCATGGAAAGTTTCCCCGTCACAGGAATGACTTGCTGCATGGATCTTTCCTGCATGTACCCCACATGGGTCCACAGGACATCGAGACAGCCACACATGGGTCAGTTCAGGTTTCTTCTAGCCCCGGAATCATGGCATTGCTGCCAGAAAACACCAAGGAACATCAGCCAACACTGAGCCACGTATGGGCAGGAACAGAAGGCTCTGGACACCCCTCCTGGCAGGCAACACGCTAACCTGACCATTTCATGGATGCGGGTGGAAACTTAAGTCCCACGTTAGAAATAAAGCACAGGAGATCCACAGCAAAAGCAGCAGCCAGAACACCAGCATCCAGCACCCTGAAGCCCCAGGGCAATCACGGAGTACACTGGCTGCTCCCTCTCTGGAGGACAGGACCACTCCAAATATCTCAAGAGGTTCATGTGGGGCTGGGGGAGATGTACTGGCCTGTAACCCCAGCTGCTTAGGAGGCTGAGGCAGGAGGAGCACATGTTCAAGCCCAGCTCAGCCAACTTAGTGAAAATAAATGAAATAATAAAATAAAAAGATCTAGGTTGCAGACCCGGGTCCACTGCCTGGTACCCTCCATACACCAAAGGTAATGGGGGAAGTGGCAGCCAATGCCCTGCTCACCTGCTGGTAGAAACATGAGACTTGGAGGCCTCCCCAGCACCAGTCCCAGTGCCTGTTCCTGAAATTTAAGCGACAGAAAGTTAGCTGGGAGCTCCACCGGTAGAGACAACGGATCTGTGCTGTCTCCTTCCAAGCCAGCCCACCCCTTACTGCCCACAACAGCCCTGCACCAAGGGAGGAACACAAGGGCGTTTCCTTCCAACCGGAAGTTCCCTCCCCTCCCAGCTTCCTCTACCGTCTGGCTTCCTGGGAAAAGCACCGGCCACGGGCGGAGGCTTTTATATTTGCTTTCCTTTTAACTTTACCATGCGTGGCAAGCGGCTGCCACACTGAGACAGACCAGATCCGGAGGGAGCATATGATTGTCTGAAATTTCTATAACCTTGCTCTGGATAGAGCAGGGCAAGGCCTCAAACCGTTTCAAAACTGTTCTAGCAAGCACTGTAGGAATGCACAGGGTCACGGCAGGCCCCAGCACGCTGGAGGCTTGCTACTCACATCCACCCAAGTCCCGAAGCCCCCTCTGGGGCTCCCGAACCCTACAGCACAGCAGGGAGAAGAGGAGAGTTGAATTAGCAGCGCTGAGCTACATTCCCAGCCTTTTTTCTTTTTTTTTTTTTTTTTTATTGATTTTATTGGTACATTTAGGGATACAGTACAGTTACATTTATTGTTGGGATCATGTACCAGCCTTTTTTCTTTTGACAGGATCTTGGCTTAAAGTGCCTAAACCGGGCTCAGCTTCCGAGGGCGCTGGATTACAGGCATGGGCGGGCACGCCCGCTTCACCCTGGTATTTTCTGGCTCCGAAAACTTTTGAGCTACAATGTAGACGGAGAAACACCAAGAAGGTTCAGCAAGCACTTTCCTTACCAAACAATGTTTCAGACAAATGTAGGAGCAGTTCCAGAAAGGCGGAACTGGGGCCTCCAGAACGTGACTTACCGGGACATCTTCCAGAAGAGCCGGCCGACAGTCAACCCTGGCCCTCTGACCCGTTCACCGGGCCACGACTCCCACCTGGAAAGGGACGGACGGTCAGGTCCAGCCCGCCCCTCAAGCCCCTCAAGCCCTCTCCGGGCGGGTCTCCCATGAGGTCACTAGCCCCACTCCTTCCTCGTGGCATTCCCCCAAGGTCACGCTGGAGAAACCTCACTTCTTTTCCAGCCGAGACCCTAAGAAGTTTGGCGAAGCCACTTCTATGCACACGAGTCCCTTCTGGCGAAAGCGTGCACAGCGCACCCAGCCCCCCTGCGAGGCCGCAGCACGCGCGGCGAGCCCCACCCAAGACAGCCTGGCCTCCCTCCACCGAGCTCCGAACGTCCTCGACCCCTACCCGGGCTCAACAAGGAACAGTCACCGCCTGGGGACCCTGATGGCTGCGGATACCGAGAACACCCAACTCTCCAAGGGCCTGTCATGGCTGTGGTCAGAGAGGCAGCCGGGCGCCGTGACGTCATCCCGCTGCTCCGCTCCACCCCCGTACGGAGGCTAAACCGCTAAATCCAGCTTCCTGGCGGATGTCGTCATTGGGGGCGTGGCCTTGGACCGGTGCTCTGTAGTTTGGGCTGCCCCGGGTAATGTCAGGGAACCAGGCTGGATCGGCGTCCTGGTCGAGCTTGAGGCTCAGCCATCTGCGTGTATACTCAGTGGAGACTCTACTGCTCTGTCCCCTTAGCGACCCGGGTCTCATCTGCCCAGGGTCCCATGTCTAAGGGAGCTAACAGGACAAGCCCGGGTGGGATCCGCGCGTGGAGTCCCAGAGGGATCGCTGGCTGAGGGAGGTTGAGACGCCGAGCCCTGGGAATGGACCGAAGCCCGCCTGCAGGCTCAGCAGGGGACAAGACAGGCAGGGGGAAAGGCAGTCATTTAGGCACAAAGTCGTACAGGCTGGAGGCAGGTAAGAAAACATCATAAACTGTAGACTAGATCCGCCCAAGCTTGTGGTTTCAAACGTTAGCCCAAGAGTACATAACATCCTCTAAGTGTGCTATGATCAATGGCCCATATAAAGTTTAGACTATAGGTTAGGAGTTGGAAAAATCTAAAGACCCCAAACAAAATGGAGACATCCCTCTAAAGATTAGAGGGACCGATTTCTCTCTGAAGTCGGTAAATACTGCCAATTTTATTTATACAAACAAAATAGGAAAGCTGGGTGTGGTGTTACACGCCTGTAATCCCAGTACTTGGGAGGCTGAGGCAGGAAGATTTCCTCAGATTCTAGGCCAGCCTGGGCTACATGGTGAGTTCAGGGCCAGCCTGGACTATCTAGAGAGACCCTGTCTCAACACACACACGCATGCATACACACACTACCAAAGACAAAAATAGGGATCAATATAGGGGTAGGGAAACAGGCAGAATCCTGGGCTCTAACCTGCTGCCTATCAAGATATAATTTGTGTTTTCTCCTGGGTCAGCCATGGACTAAAAGCTAATTTTGCCATGGGCCTACGGGTACCCCAATAGGTTAACTAAAAGGTTAACAAAGTTTGACTTTCATGTTGTACCCTTTGTTGCTGTAAAAACTGGATCAACTGTCTTCTCAGCTCTGCTTGTGGATATGTTAATCATGTAGGGAGTGCCTGTCTAAAAGTTGACAAAACAAAGTTGATTAGCCCTGAATTTATATGACCTACATCACTACCTTTGTGTTTGTTTTGACCAATTCTTTGTCCATGACAGAAAGAATCTAGAAACCACCTCTAGAAGGAGACACCAGTGCCCTAAAATCCAGAAACATGGTTTTTATGCTTAATCATAAAATTACTTTCTCTTCTACATTTGTGGATAGGTTTTCTGGGAGGGGTGGCAGATGTGTTGGAGATTTAGCAAAGCAGTACAGGCTCTCAGTGTTACGAAGGGGTTAGGAGGGCAGATGAGGCCTTTGTGAGGGAAAGGAGATTTATATTTTTAATTATAGTCTATTATACAGGCAGAGGAAAGTTCATTGGAAGTTCCTGATGTTAGGCAGGTAGATAGACATTAGCTTGAGGGACAAATGGGTAGGGAGTGTCTAAAATTGGGCTGGGGATTTACCTCAGGGGTTCCATGGCCTACCTCACAAGAGCAAGGACCCAAGTTCAATCCCTGGTACAAAAAAAACAAAAAACAAAACAAAACACCCCCCTACATTGCCAGTTTAGTGAAGAAACAAAGACAGCAATGTAGAATACATTTATAATCATTTGTTAGGTCTCACACCCAAAGTGACCCCCACAGAGCACAGTGACATTTAAGGTCACACACTGCACATTCCTTCTGATACTGGCCACCTGGCCATCTAACTCCAGAACAAGGCACATAGCATTCCTGGCTGCTGTAGCCTACAGCCTAGAGACATCAGGAAAGGAAATGTCTCTTCCTGCCTTGGGCTGGGACCTGGTTTAAATTAAGAATTTTCTTTTGTAAATTTTTTACATGACTAAAGCCCCCAAGGAAGCAGTGACCATCTACATTCCAAAGTAACTTCTAGGTAAAATGTTGACAAGTATCATAATTACACTAGTTCCCCAGCCCCAAGAGTAACTCTTTCATTTGTTTTTTTGAGACGGGGTTTTTCTTTGTAGTTTAGGCTGGACATGAACTCACTGTGTAGCCCAGGCTGGCCTTGAACTCACGGGGATCCCCTTGCCTCAGCCTCCAGAGTGCTGAGAATATAGCATGTGGCACCATGACCAGGCCTAAGAGTAACTCTTGGGTGCATAAAAATGTACCCAAACTCATACTACCCACCTTCTGGCAGAAGGGTGTAGCTTTCTCTATATCTACTTTACAATAAATTTTATCTAGACTTGCCTGTGTCTTGACTGAATTCTTTCATCAAAGGCCCAGGCAACCCAGGTCCAAAGCAGTGAGGGTCCAGTGCCTCAGAGTCAGGACCCAGCTTCCTGGTAACCCCAAGACCTGGAGGGGTGGCAGATGTGTTGGAGATTTAGCAAAGCAGTACAGTCTCTCAGTGTTACAAAGCGGTTAGTGAGGAGGGGCAGATGAGGCCTTTGTGACAAGGGTCTTGGGTTTCAGGCCCTGGGGGTGAGAAGCTGGTTCTGTAGAAAAACACCCGCAACTTACATTTTATGTGTAGCACTCAGTGAGTGCACATCCAAACATTGAACAGTATATAAAGTTTTCTTCATTAAATACCAAAAGGCTAAGAAAGAGTGGCAGGCCCAGAGCGGTAGAACTGTGTGAGGATCTCCAAAGCTGGGAGCCGCAGCTCTGTGATGGTGAGGGACCCCAGCGCCACCCTAGAACTTTGTGTTGCCACTGTAATGAATGCCATCCATCACACAATCTCAGAAGAGCTGAACCATAGATGCAGAAACAGATGTGTTATGTTCGATCTTTTAGAGCAACCACAGCAGAATGGACTGCCATAGACCACAGCTGGCCCTCAAACAGGTTACACAATGTTTAAAAATGTTTGAAAAGCATGAAGGTGGAGGGCTCAATTGAAGACATGTCTGTAACTACCATGGCATGGGTTATCCCCAGCCAACCAGTGGTGGCCGTGATGTCGATGTACTTTCTGGGAGTGTGCAAGTTGTTACTCCCCTTGTTGGATTGCCTGTCCTTGAACAGACTACTGAAATACCTCTTTCTTGACTGTAAACACCGAGGATTCTGGGAGTTTGTTATTTTAAACCAGGCATGGTGGCACATGGCTGTGATCCCATCACTCAGGAGGCTGAAGCAGGAGGATCTGTGAGTTTGAAGCAAGCATGGGCTATGTAGTGAGTTCAAGGCCAGCCTGAACTACATTGCGAGTTCATTATTTTAAACATTGTCATGCCTGGGCTGGTGAACAGATTATAGGTTCTCTATAAAGATGTTTTAAGGAGGTTAACTTTTTTTTTTTTTTTTTTTTGTACTGGGGATGGAATTTGGGAACTTGTGCTCCTAAGGCAGGCGGCGGCAGCACTGAGCTAAATCCCCAGACAAGAAAGTTGATTTCCTTATATGGCCCATTGTTTGGATTCAACCCATGCCTTGCTTTAAAGATTTTACTTTTCCTTCTGGTAGTACTGAATTTCTAGGGCATCTTTATTTTGAAATCTTTAAGAAAAATAAATAAATGATTTTCTTTTAAAAAACAAACTATTTTTTAATAAAAAACAATCCCCAGGATGCAGTAAAGACACTTAGAATTTCCAAAAAGGCTAAACAAATGAAGATCAATGTACAGAATAACTTGGATCTTGGACAGCCAGTCAAGAATAAGAAAGTCCTCAAAGAAAGTGAGCAGGATTTGATGTGAGAGTTTTCTGAGAAAAAATGGAGCACAAAGATATTCAGGAGACCAACTTTCATTGTAAATGTTCCCAGTCTAAACTAAAGATGACCGTAGTCTTCTCAGAAAGTGACAGAAACTCTCCATGCCAAAAGCAAAGATTCTGAGAGGCCAAGCCTTATACAACTCTGAAGAAAATCTAAATGGTGATTATACGGTGCAGGACCAAAAACCTCATGGCTCAGGGGCCCTTTCTGGGTAACAAACTTCGTAAAAATAAGCAGTTTAAATATGCAGAAGCTCAAGATCATAGTTTGCCAAAGAAACTGGAATGCAGAAAAACATCTGTTTGCGATGCCTTCTTCAGAGCTCAGGTACCAAAACTACAAAACATTGTCTGAGACAAAGATGATCACAGAATTCATCTTTACTAACAAAAAGGAAACCACAGAGTAAGTTGTAGTCAACTTTCTGGAAGGAAATTCAACAGTCCCCTCAAGGACCTCCTCAGGGTGCTATGCTCAGCAGAGGAGACTCACACTGCATGGTTTGGCCCACGGACCACTGCCCTGATGGTTAGCAGTTGTTGAATAGCAGACCTGCAAGTCCTGCCACACAAAATCAGGAGAATCAGGTTCGTGGAGGTTTCACAGGAAGCAGGGAACTGATGACCAAACTGATGATTCATGGACAAAAATGTAAAGAAACAAAATAGACCAGGGCCTGTTAAAGGTGATAAGCAGATGATGTGGGCTACATTTTTGCTTGGATGGATGGTGACACGTGAGACTTTTAAGCAGTTCACAAGCTGGTCCAGAGTTGTGCTGTGTTAAGCGGAGCTGCTAAGAGCTTGAAGCTTGACTGCTTAGGTTCAGAGAGGAGCTGCTTCCGTCATTACCCACAAGACCACTTGTTTCAGCTCAACAACCATTTGTAGTAGTTTTGTATATTAAAAAAAAAGCGGCCATCGCTCAAGTGCCGGGAGGTAGGCCGGGCCGATCCACTGCAGGAAGGAGAACCACGCAGGCTCCCGACCCAGCAGTCATCGCTCAAGCGCCGGGAAGGTAGCTGCGCGGGCACCCCTGAACCCCCATAATCCCCCCCTTGCACTCTCAGACCTCCTGACTGTACCAGTCTTTGGACCCACTCTGCAAAGGCAGAGGTGGTCATCAAGGGTATTTTTCTGAGTTCCCAACTTTGAACATCTTTAAAGAAAGGGCGTGGGAAACCTGTAATAGAACGTTGCGGAGTTCAACCATTCAGAAGGATGGGGAACTCAATCTGGGCCTTGCAGCCTGAGGTCAGTCAGCGTCATGGGGTTCAGCAATCAGCTAACTGAGATCAGGGGTCTTGCATCCTCGCTCTGTCTGAGCCATTAAATGGTAAATATACTATATTGAAAAGTTTGTTCACTGCAGACATGTTCTGGACTGCTTCTTGATTTCAATTTAATTCAAATGATTTAAGGGTGATAGACTAGTGACTACCACAGGTGGTCAGTGTCAAAGTTGTGCTTGATCTTAATGTGTTGCTGATTGTATCAGTTGGGATAAAGCATTGCGGTTGATTTGATGAGCTGTTTTTTCTGATGTTATGAAGATGAGAATGTCTGTGGGTCATTAGAGACACAGAAGCTAGGGCGCAACTATATCAGGAAGATTTGGGTGATAATCCAGAGATTAGACCAAGGACAGTCCGACAACAAAAATTAAAATGAGAAAACACTTAAGCAAGACACAAGGACAGACTTCCAGTTCACCAATGGCAAACAGTAGGGCAAATGAGGATGAAAAGGCCGATAGTGAACCACCAGGACACCCTGAACTCAAAGCACAGGAAGTAACAAAACAGATCAATCAGGCTCTAGAAAAATTCAAAACAGAAATAATTTCCCAGATAACCATAGAGATAGTGAGCAAAATGGAAGTCGTGATTCGAGACTCTAGAGCAGAAACTGACAAAAAAATAGATGAGCTCAGGACCATGATAGAAGCCATGAAGGCCCAGCATAAGAAAGAAATGGAAAAAATAAACGCCCAACATAGGAAAGAAATGGAATCCATAAAACAGATTCAAACAGATATCCAGGAGATTAAACACTCTATTGAAAGTGTACGCAACAGAATAAAAGAATGCGAAGATAGGCTCTCAGATATAGAAGATAAGATTGCAGTCAGTGACCATGAAAAGAGAGGTCTCTTAAAAACAGTAAGAGATCATGAGAAATCGATCCAACAACTCCTAGATGATGCAAAGAAGAATAACATAAGATTGATAGGAATACATGAAGTAGTGGGAGAAAATACAAAATGACTTAAAAAAGCTGTTTGCAGAATTAATGACAGAAAACTTCTCAAACAGAGGGGTAGAATTTGACATTCAGATAACTGAGGCATATAGGACCCCAACTAGCTACAATAAAAAAAAATCTACACCTAGACATATAATAATCAAGATCCCAGAAACCCAACAGAAGAACAAAATACTACAAGCAGTAAGAGAAAAGAAACAAATCACATACAAAGGAAAGCCCATCAGAATCACAGCAGACTTTTCAACACAAACCCTTGGGGCAAGGAGAGCCTGGAATGAGATATTTCAAGTACTAAAAGAGAACAACCTCCAACCTAGACTGTTGTATCCAGCAAAACTCTCTTTCAAAATGGATGGGGAAATAAGACACTTCCACTACAAAGAACACCTGAGAAACTACATGAATACCAAACCAGCCCTACAAGGAATTCTAAACAAGATCCTAGAAAAAGACAATGAAGGCAACAACACCATGAGGCCCAACAGAGCAAATCAAATAGGCAAGGCAAGAAATTAAAAGAAGGTGAAAAAGTAAAGAGAGTCAACAAAAGGCCAATAACATGTCAATAGTAAGTCAGTACATATCAGTTATAACCAGCATTGTCAATGGCCTCAACTCACCAATCAAGAGAAATAGACTGGCAAAATGGAATAAGAAGCAAAATCCAATAATATGTTGTATACAAGAAACACACCTAGTGCAAAAAGAAGCCCATAGCCTGAAAGTGAAAAGATAGAAAACAATTCTCCTTGTGACAGGAGCCCCCCCCAAAATAGGAGTAGCAGTCTTATTTGCAGACAAAGTAAATTTCAAACCAAAACTGAATCTAGTATTATTGATGTAGGATAGTACTGTATCATACCTCTATGAATGTAAAATATCTAGTACCTGCTTTATGATACATAGTAGGGACCGTGCTTTATCAGAGCTACATTTAATGATA
>NW_022900929.1:25131316-25134447 GCF_012274545.1 Fukomys damarensis
TATGAGAAACTGAAAAAATGGAAATAAAGTGTTTGTAAATGGGGAGGGGAGGAGGGGGTGAAGGGAGGGCAGGGACAATGGGAAAAATGAGAATCAAGACCTATTATGTAAAGGTACAGAATTGCAATGATGAATGTAATTGTACTGTATACCTAGATTGCACCAATAACTTCAATAAAAAGAAAAAAAAAAAAAAAGCAGGCTGGGGATTTAGCCCAGTGGTTCCACTGCCTGCCTCAAAAGTACAAGAACTGAGTTCAATCCCTGGTACCAAAAAAAAAAAAAAAAAAAAAAAAAAGCAGGGCTATTAACTTCAGATTACTCATGGGAGGGGGGTGCATAAGTATAATCCCACCTACTCAGGAGGCTGAGGCAGGAAGATCCCTTGAGTCCACAGTTTGAGGCCAGCCCGAGCAGCATCAAAAGACCCTGTCTCCAAGGTGGGAAGGATAATTCCAGATTACCAACGTAGAAACTGACACACACCTACAACAGGTGAATGGCTTAAGATCTCCCAGCATGGCCAGGGCCTCCCGCTGGTCATCCTGCAGTGGGGTTTAGGGCTGTAAGATGAGGGTGAGGATGTCTGAGACCATCGGGGACAGAGGACAGGCAGACTCCGGGGCCCTTCACCTTTCACTCACTCAAAGCATGGCTCGTCTTTTCTTCTGAGGCAGTCAGGGACTTAAACGTACTTTTTGTTAAAAACTGTGGCTTTTGGGCTTACAGATGCCCAATAGGTAACTAAAAGCAGAACACAGCTTGACTTTCATCTTGGGTCCTTTATTTCCTTAAAATGTCAAGTGGGTTGGGAGGCACAACACAGGCTCCTTTCTGAGGTTCATTCTGTCCTGAGCAAAGAATTGGTCAAGACAAGCACAAATGGCAGTGAGATCTTACATTTAATAAAGGAAGGAAAAGAAGCAAGCTCTGCAGAATGAGTTTGGGCAGGGAAACAAGTACGTTTTACAGTATGCAGTGCAAGAGAGAACACAGTGAAAAAAAAAAGCTCCTTTTTGTATCTCCCACTCCTCAGGCTGATGACACATTTAGGTCTTTGAAAACTTTCTCGAGTTCATACTGGGAGTCGAACTCAGGACCTTGAGGTTGGCAGGCATGGCACCACTGAGCTACATTCTCAGCCCTTCAAGTTCTTGCAAGAAGGCCATGCACAGAGATTTAGGAACTGTTCTGTGCAGGAGTTCTGGTTGTTTTTTGTTTTTTAATCTTTGGAGAAAGGGTTTTGCTGTGTAGCTTAGGCTAGTCTTGAACTCACTATATAGTCCAGGCTGGCCTCAAACTCATGGCAATCTTCCTGCCTCAGGCTCCCAAATGCTGGGGTTACAGGCATGGGCTACTGTACCCTGTGCATCCTGGGATTTTGTAATTAAGAGGTCCCTTCTACTTCTCCAGCCAGTTTTGTTACACCCTAGTATCCTGCCTCACATATGTTAATCATTTAGGAAAAATTGCTAAAACAAGGTTTATTAGCATTAAATGAGCCAATCTTATCCTCTTTCAGGACTAAGGATATTGCCTGGTATGGTGGCACACATCTGTAATCCCAGCACTCAGGAGGTCGAGGCAGGAACATTGCCATGTGTTTGAGGCCAGCCTGAACTACATAGTGAGACATTGTCTGAACGCCACCCCCCTCAAAAAAAACCCTCTAAGGATACCAGGGTAGGTTTACAGGGAAGTCAGGCATGGTGGTGCACTCCTGTAATCCCAGCACTCTGGAAGGCTGAGGCAGGAGGATTGCAAGTTCAAACACAGCCTAGGCAATTTAGCAAGACCCAGGGATGTAGCTCAGTGCAAAGACCCTGGCTCAATCCCTGGAAATGTACAGGGACATTCAGCTATGCCCAGAAGCCACCTTGGCTTCCAGCAGAGCCTCGTTGGACTGAGGCTGCCCCAAATAAGCAGTCATCTTGTGAGAATCCAAGAGCCTTTTAAACCATAAGGGTTCCTCCCCTGCAGAACCAGCACTGAGGTAATGTCAGACCCAGCCTGCCATGGCCCCCCAAAAGCTGGTCTCTGTCCTTCAGTGAACAGGCCAGTTTGACGCACCTCCACTCCTGATCTGTGTCCCCTTCAGTTTCTCAAACTGAACCTCTTTCTCATCGTTTCCTATCTTTGCTGCTAGGGGAATGGGCCCAGTTTCTGCCTCTGTTTTCTTTTCTTTTTTTTCCCGGGCACTGGGAATAGAACCCAGGACCTTCAGCTCTTTTTTATTTGGAGACAGGGTCTTGCTAAGTCCCTACATTGCCCAGGATCAGCTGCAGCCTCAGTGATGGGACTACACGCTTGTGTGCCACCACACCCGGCTCTCTTCCTTTCCAATGATCCGAGTTTTCCTATGAATTACTGCTAAATGCCTGTTTTACTTTCCATCATCATGGAATCAAGGGTCTCCTCTCGCTGGTGACAGTTTTACGGTAGGATCCTAACTAGAATTTGGCTTAGTGGCAAAATAAGGAGCCTGCCGGCCACTCCAGGGTGCACTGTGGTTTGGGGCGAATTCCAGGTTGCCGGGACCTCCCTAGGAAAGGTGGCAATTACACCCGATGGCTGTCAAGGTGCTGGGGGACTCCTTGCTGTTGCATTTCTACTTTTCTGTTGTGTTCGACTAGGGCAGGAATCAGAACAGGGAGAAAGTATTAGAAATGGGCTTCCCTGTGGCCTACAAAATAAAGGGGGATACAGGATGAAAAAGAAAGGAGGAAACGCCCCATCCCTGGCCCCGCCCCTCCCAGTGGCCACGCCCTTCCCTCCGGGCCTCCCACCTTCCCAGGGATTTGAGCCCGCCTCCCCGAGCGCGGTGCAGGTCGGGAAGTCGAACGCCCTAAAGAGGGCGGTAGAATTGAAAAGTTGGAGCCGCTCCCGCGCGCGCTCGCGTAACCCCGAACGGCTCGGAGCGAGCTGAGGGTGGGGACGTGCCTTCCCTGGGAGAGGGTGGGACGGACTGGAGGATGCACTGGCGCGTCCCCGCGACCTTGAGGCCTTCGAGCGGAAGGAAGAGGTCTGGGAGTCCCTGGCCCTCCTGAGGGTCGTAGCCGGTCGCCAGTGGATAGTGGGCGGGGACTGAAAAGGCGGAGCCTTCGTGCTCCGCCCCCTGGAGCAGTGGGATT
>NW_022900929.1:25135262-25144106 GCF_012274545.1 Fukomys damarensis
TGGGAGGCGTCCGGGTAGCGGAGGCGGCTGCTGCCCCCGCCCGGTGCTGGGCTGCCCGATGTCCAGGGAGCGCGCAGATGGGTTCGCAGCACGGCCCGCTAGCTCCTACCTAACACCATTGAGAGATTCAGTGACGTTATAGTTGGCAGATGGGATTTAGGACAGAGTTCAAGAGACTCCTTAGTTTATGTAGTTTTGAAATGTGGCTTTAATTACAGCCTTGAGTAGTTGATAAAGAACATTTTAGGGGGACTGAGACAACGACGTGGGCTAAGGTATTATTTGAAGTGGAAAACGGGTTTTAATGAAATGTATCCTTTTAAAATAAATGTTTTATAATCTTTATGTCTTGCTTATTTTCATTTTGTGTGTGTTCACTTTCATGAACAAGTTGAAAGCAGATCTTGATGTCCAACGTGTGCTATCACGGGGCTCTAAGGAGCACACAGTGCCCTCTAGTTGGTCACATTGGTCCCCTTGCTTTATGGGGTGCCCCATTTTTAAAAAGTCTTCTTGGAAGTGGAATGTAGCCAGGTGGCCTCCTGGGAGTCCTGTGGTGCTGCTCTTCTCCTTGTTTTGTCAGGAACACGTGTGTCTCATTTATATGCGATGTCAGCTGCATTTACTTGCAGAGATGGTTTAAGGCTGTGAAACATCCCAGAGAGTGATTCATCCTGCAAAGGTTGGACTCCAGGGAAGGAAGGAGCTACACAGTGGAAAAGGGGTTACTGGGGACCCACTGCTTAACATGGGTGAATGGATGTCGCCGAATACGCAGCGTCTGTGGATGCCAGCAGCCCAGTGGAGACCAGGCTCCACCTTGCACGCCTCCTCCAGGGGCACTGGCCCTCCTGCCTGTCTGCCTGCAGTTGACTGCATTTCTTCTGGAGCCTTCTACCATTTGGCGGGGGGCATTACACCTTCAGCACTATGGGAGACAGAGAACCTGGGAGACTTGCTGAGTTTTGGGAATGGAAGTGAGCTAGTCAAACTTGACATTGACATCTCTGGGGGAAAATGAAAAACGGCATAGACACGGTTGGTGATGAGTGTCTTTGCCTCTCTTAAGAGACGATTGTTGTGTCTTCGCCTGAGCCACAGTTGTGTGTTTTGTGTGTATTCTGTGAGTTCCCCTCAGAGAAGGTGAGACAATGGGCTGTGAGGTGTGCATCCCTGTGCAGGCCCTGATTTAACACACTGCCTGCTATCTGCTGATCTCACTCGGACAGAACTTTCTTCTTTTCTTTCAGTGTTAGGTCGCCTCCAGTTTAGGAATTTGGGAGCTTCAATCATTCTCGTTAAAATAGTAAGCTAGGTGGTGTGTGCTCTTAATCCCAGCAGTCTGGGAGGCTGAGGCAGGAGTGTCATCATGAGTAAGCTCGTTGAAGAGAAGTGTCTTAAGTGGTTAGAAAATGGGTTGGCAGGCTTTTCCCAGTCTCAGGCACTTGTGTTGGGGTCTTGTCAAGCAGTGACTGAGGTGTGTCCCACCCTGGCTTATTTTTCTTTGGATGCAGGAATCGGTGAGCTACCATAGTGGGTCTCTTGGAAGTGACCCCAGGTATAGCCCTGCCCTTCACATAGTCCCTGCATGTGGCCCTGATGACTGTTCACCTTCATAGTTCATTCAGCAAACATCTGTTGGGCCCCTGTTATATTCCCGAAGCCCCCAGATATAGGAAGAGCTGGTGGAGGTGGCTCCTTCCACTGGCTGCTGGAGTTGTGGGGCCCAGCAGGGTAGGAGTGGCTGCTCAGGGTTGTCCTGCTTGATGCCTGCCGGATAAGGCTCCTCTTTACTGGATGCGCTCAAGTCAGGTGCATGTGGCCCTCTTCTGTCAAGGTGTGGTGCTTTCTTGTAAGAACTTCGCTGTAGCATAAGGTGGGGTGTGTGTGCTTTTATACTCAATTCAGACGAGGATCTCAGCCCAAAGAAGCCTTAACCCTGATGCTGGTCTCACTTCCTCTGCCTCTTTCCCAGGAGTCTTGGGTTGTACCACCCAACAGCCTTGATTTCATCCTGAACAAAGTTAAATATTTTGTGTTGGTCTAATTTATTTGCATCATTTCAAAAAAAAAATTTTTTTTTTTGAGACAGAGTCTTGCTATTTAGATCAGGCTGTTCTTGAACTTATGATCCAGCTGCATCAGCCTCCCAAGTGCTGGGGTTACAGGTGTGCACCACCAGCTAAACTTTTAATAATGGTTATCAGGTTGCCTAGAAATATGTAGGACTTACCAATAAAATTAACTAGAAAAAAATGTAGGACTGGATATTAAATGTTGATAAGGAATTCTTAGTGATCATGTTGAGTGTAATATTTGCGTTATATTGAGTTCTGACCTGATAAACATAGATCTTGAGGTCTTTTTTCTACCGGGGATTGAACTTGGGTCCTGTGCTTGCAAGGCAGGCCACCAAACCACTGAGCTAAATCCCCGGCCCTGATCCTGAGGTTTTTATAGGTGAAATAAGTTAGTTTTGGGCTTTGCTTTACTCAGATCAGAAAGAAGAGAGGATACAGCTGCATGCTTTGTATCATAGTCTGTTTTGCGCTACTATATAACAATGCCAGAGACATGGTGATTTATAAAGAACAGGTTTATTTCTTATAGTCCTGGAGCTCGGAAGCCCACGATCAGGGGACTGGCGCCTGGTAGCAGTTGCCTTGCTACATAATACCTCCCGAGAGGGTGTTGGGCAAGAGGGAGAGACAAAAGGCCAAACTCACTCACTTGTGTTTCCTTCCCATCCCATTTGATTTTTGAGACACAGTCTTGCTTTGTAGTTCAGGCTGGCCTTGAACTCACTGTGTGGCCCAGGCTGGCCTCGAATCCTCTTGGTGATCTTCTTGCCTCAGTCTCCTGAGTGCTGGGATCACAGGCATATGCCATCCTACCTGCCTGGATTTGTCTTTTTTGATTTGATTGTTTCTTGCGGTGCTAGGAATGGAACCCAGGGCCTCAGGTGTGCCAGACAAGCACTGTACCACTGAACTACTCCTTCAGCCCCTGATCTGATCCTGCTGTTCTCACAACCCACCCTCATGATGGTGACCTGCTCCTGCGATGACACCAGTCCAGAAGGCGCAACCCTGTACCTGGTCACCCATCAAAGGCCTCAGCTCTCAGCACTATTGCCTTGGATGTTAGGTTTCCCACATAAGAAATAGGGGACGCGTTGAAACTGTGGCACTTTGGCAGCAGGAAAGTGCAATTCTTTGCAATACTGGATATTTTTGTCAGTTTCCACAAAAAAAGTGTGGAGCAAAATGTCCTGTGGGTTGCGGGCCCTGGGCTGTCAGCTTACCCTGAGGGCTGCATCTGAAAACTTGGGAGCCTACGGGACCAGGCCTTTGGGGGTTTCTGTCAGCAGAGTGCCCCACCCCTGTCATCCCCTGGCAGTGTAATTAAGCAGCTGAGATGAAGTCCGAAATATCTCACCCTGCAGCCTTCATATGTTCTGTGTTTTCTGGTGTGCACAAAAGGCAGAAAGCTGGGAACCTTGTAGTCTGGCAAGCTGGCCACTTCCACCTAACCCCAGTGACCATCGGAGGGTGGATGCTGCGGTGTCAGGAAAGCCAGGTCAAGCGGGGACCCAGGTTCTTTGTACGGAGACTTAAACGTGCTGAGGTTGCCTGGGCTGGGGCAGGTAGGTGCGGAAGCCGCATGTACTCAGGACCCGTGTACTAGTGATCTGGTGGGTAGTGTAGACACAGACGCTGAGGGACCGAGGCATACAGGACCAGCCCAGCACAGATGGAAGAGGTGGGTGTTGATAAAGTGATTGGGAATCCCTTTCTGATGACACCCCACGCAACCTTCCAGTGGTGTGAATCTATGGGCAGTTCCTCCTCATCCCTGGGCCGCATGGGGTCCCCAAGTTCATGTGCTGAAGCCTCACCCTCCAGTGCCTCAGGAGGTGATTTGGAGATGCAGATCTGTAAAGAGGTGCTTGGCTGGACATGGCAGTGCACACCTCTAATCCCATCTATTTTGGAGGCTGAGGCAGGAGGATTGCAAGTTAGAGGGCAGCCTGGGCAATTTTTTGAGACCCTATCTCAGAATAAAAAAATCAAAAGGGCTGGGATGTAGCTCAGTGGTAGAGCACCCCTGGGTTCAATTCCCAGCACCACTCAAAGAAGCCTAAGCTTAAATGAGGTCAGTAGGATGAGCTCTGATCCAGTTGGACTCCTGTCCCTATAGGAAGGGAGGTCAGAACATAGAAACGCACCACGGGACAAGCGTTGGGGGGCACAGAGAAGATGCCAGAGCTCTCTACACTTGGCTTTCTCACCGCAGTCTTGGAGGAGTGGCATCGTTTAAGTGGTCCTGATGGCATGATGAGTTTGCATTTGGATTTCCCAGTTGAATTGTGGACAGTTGTTTGGGGTGTGTATGTGTTTGGCTTTGTGAAACAGGATCTCGCTATGTAGCAGTGAGGGCTGGCTTTGAACTCACTGTAGCCCAGACTAACCTTAAACTCCTTACTATCCTCCTGCCTCAGCCTCCTGAGTGCTGGGATTACAGGTGGCCACCACCACATCCAGCTGTTTTGTAGTTTTATTTTCAGTTTTTGGTGCTAGGGATTGAACCCAGGGCCATGCACATGCTGGCAAATGCTCTTCCATTGAGCTACATCCAAGCTCAGGTTTTATATTTTCATTTTTATTTTTAGTAGAAATAGGAAGTTTTCTTGTTTCTTCTTGTATTGCTAGGGATTGAACCCAGAGCCCTTGCGCTGTGCTACAGCCCCATCCTTTTTTATTTATTTACTTTTTTGAGACAGGGCCACACATAGTTGCCCAGGCTGGGTTCAATCTTGCAATCCTCTTGTCTCAGCCTCCCTTGGTGCTGGGATTATAGGTGTGTGCCATTACATCACTCTTGGAAATAGAAAGTTTTACCTTGGCTTTATGCCTGTGCCCAAATGTGGCACTCATTTTTCTCCTGAGCGTGTCTGATTGGTAACAGTTTTTTTGCTTGGATTGTGTTGGGATTTAGGGCATCTGATCACGGGCATTAGGCTGTGCCGTGGAAGTAATCCCCATTATTAAACACACCAGGGGGCTGGAATTTGGCTTTGGCTGACAGCTCACATGGGATCCGGTAACCTGGGAAGGTGGAAAGTTGGGCTCTGAAAGTGAGCAAGTGGGTCAGCCACACCTGGGGTGTTTTGTTCGTTTGGCGGTACTGAGGGTTGAATGCAGGGCCTTCACACTGAGCTACATTGTCGGACCTTTTTTATTTTCTTGTTTTGTATTTTTTTATTTTGAGATGGAGCCTCACTGAGTTACTAAATTGCCCAGGCTAGGCTCAAATTTGGGATCCTCTTGCCTCAGCCTCCTGGAGTGCTGAGATTACAGGCATATACCACTACACCCAGTGATCACTGATGTTCTTAAGTGACACAGTGTGGGGATGTCACTTGGTGCAAAATACTGCTGAATGACACTGTTACTTGTAACTTTGAGGGCAAAAAGAATAAATATTTAAGTCATTGTATTCTGCATTTTGAAATACCATGTAAGAGTGTGTGTGTATGTGTGTGTGTGTGTGTGTGTGTTGTATGCATGTGCGTCCATTCATGTGCCCACGAATACATGGATTTCAACCTGGGCCTTCACATTGAGCCACATCCCTAGTCCTTTTCTTATTTTGAGACAGGGTCTTCCTGCATTGCCCAGGCTGGCCTCAAACTTGCCATCCTCCTGCCTCAGCCTCCCAAGTGCTAGGATTATAGGCGTGTGTTACTGTGCCTGGCTTCTGTGAAAGTTTTAACATAGCTCTGAGCTGCTTTCTGTGTGCTGTGACCCTGGGCTCTGGTCAGGTGCTTCAGTGTTGGCAGCAGGGTTGTCCATGTTGGTTTGGGTGGTGGAGGTTGTTCAGGAGATGGCCTGGCTGTGGACTCTATCCCCTGTCAGAAAATCCCAGGTCTGGTGAGGTCTGGCTGCTACTTTTTTGCATTTGTTGCATCACCGAGTAGCTCTTCTGAACCTTTATGTTCTTGGACTTGGATGCTACCCAGGGCCCCAGCATGTGCACACCTGGTGTTAGACACAGTCCCCCACCAAGGCTCTTCCTGTAGTGTGGTCCATCCTCAGCTTCCTGCTCCTAGCATTTTATTATGAAAAAGCAAATTTTTTGAGATGGGGTCTTACTATGTAGTTCAGGCTGGCCATGAGCTCATGGGGATTCCCTGAGTGCTGGTATTACAGACCTGCGCCACCATGCCTGGCTGCCCTGAGAAGTTTTGAATGCACTGAAGTTTAAGAATTTTATAGTGGACGTTCACAAACCCCCCACCCAGGTTCTTCCAGTAACTGTTGCTGTGTCCTCACTTTACCCCATGTCTCGGTGTCTGTTCATTGCTCTGCTCACCTGCAAGTCCATCTTGTTTTTCTGATGTAAATTCCAAATTTCATTTCACATTTCTCTAAATAGGTCACCATGTATATGTCTAACTAGGGTTCAAGATTTGCTTGCTATATTCTGTTTTTTTGGTTTTTTTTTTTTTTGTTTTTTTTTGGGGGGGTACTGGGAATCAAACTCGGACCTTGTGCTTTCACAGCAGGTGAACTAATTGAACTAAATTGAACTAAGCACCATTGAACTAAATCCCTGGCCTTTGCTTAACATTTTCTTAAAAAAATTTTTTGAGACGGGTTTTACTGTCTTAATGTAGCTGGCCTCAAATTTTCAATCTTCCTGTCTCAGCTTCCCAAGTGCTGGGATTACAATCATGTACCACCATGCCAGGCATTTCTTTCTTTTTGGTTCTGGGGAACTCAAGACCCTGCGCTTGTGAGGGAACATGGTACTACTGACCTAAATCCTTGGCCCTGGACTTCATTTTATTTTGAGGAAACATTTTCATATGATGAAATATATATGTATATCTTACCAATGCATTTAAATAAGTTTTAGGTGTGTACAACTGTATAATTTTTAATTTAATTTAATTTAATTTTATTTTTTGTTTTTTGAGAGACAGGGTCTCGCTATGTAGTTGAGACTGACCTGGAACTCACTATGTAGCCCAGGCTGGTCTCAAACTCACAGCAATCCTCCTGCCTCAGTCTCCAGAGTGCTGGGATTACAGGCATGCGCCACCATGCCAGCTTTTTTTATTATTATTTTTTTTGTACCAGGGATCAAACTGAGGTCCTTGCACTTTTGAGGCAGGCGGCGGAACCACTGAGCTAAATCCCTAGCCCTTAATTTGTATTATTTTGCTTCCCAGTACCACAACAAAATACTTGAGATAATAAAGTTATAAAGGTAAAAGATTTATTTGGGTTCATAGTTGCCTAGGTTCCATTCTGTCATCTGGTGGCCCTATGGCATTGGGCCTACACCAAGGTCATCTATCACGTGGGGTGCATGACGGATGCAAAATTGCTTCCATCAGGAGCCAGGTGTTAGCAGGAAGGAGAGGGGGCTGAGGTCCCACAGGCCTGGTGAAGGGCCCGCCCCAAGGATATCATTAAGCCCTGCTCCTGGATTACCATTGGGCCCCACCCCCAGGACTTCACCCAGACCCTGAAGCGCCCAGTGCCTTCCAGTGGTTCCTGGAACCCAGGGTCTCACTCTGTAATTTAGGCTGGCCTTGAATTCACTATGTAGCCCACGCTGGCCTCAACCTCCTCAGTTCTGGGATTATAGGTGTGTGCTATCATATCCCAGGTAATTTTTTTTTCAAGCAATGCATCACTTTTATTCTCTTCCATCGTTCAAGCTTGTCTGGAACATTATGACAGGCATGAAGGGAAACATAATTCCATTTTTAAAACTCCATCAGCCCAAAATCTAATGCATGAAACCATGCCACGACCTCTTAGAAAAAAAGAATTTGTTCAAGATGAATCTGATACTCAGGTTAGGCAGAGAAGGTTCCTGTGTGGAAACTGAGAGGTTGCATGGGTTCAGCAGCTTTCAGTTTCCCCTTGGGTCCGGAAAGACGAGCATGATCTCTGGAGCTGGTTCCATGATGGCCACGGCCACCTCGGGCCTCCTCTCTGGCAGCTCTGTTCTCCCGGCCCTGGAATTGCCATTGTCGGTCTTCCCTGGGTGTGATGTGGATCCCTCCGCAGCGGTGGTTTCTCTGAAGGTGTTCTCTCTCTGGAGCATTTTCCGCAGGACTGGAGCCCTGGCTGTAGCTTTATGGTCTCTGGGGGATTCCGGTTTCCTCCAGAAGCAAACCCAGGAGAAGGCCACAGCCCTGTCCGCCCCATGGTTGAGCAAGACACCCGCTCGCCTCTTCCACTTCTCCGCAGCCCTTCTTTCCTGGCGGAGCAGTGCCTGCTTTCAGGGGCAGGCAGGTGTGGGCCAGGCAGGAGGAGAGCAGCCGCTCACCTGGAGGGCTGCAGAAGCGGCCCTTGGCCTGCGTGGCATCACCAGCTGTGGGAGTGGTGGCAGCAGTGGTGCCTCCTGGGGTGTGGAGGAGGAGCAGTTTGAGAGGCAGCCCCTCACCCCCGTGCTTCCACTTGGAGCAGCTGTGCTCTTATTTTTTATTTTAAGACAGAATTGCTAAGTTGCCTAGGCGAGACTTGAACTTGTGATCCTCCTGCCTCATTCTCCCAAGTGCTGGCATTACAGGTGTGTACCACCATGGATCCCCACCCTTTTTTTGGTACTGGGGATGGAACTCGGGACCTTGTGCTTGTGAGGCAGGTGGCAGAACCACTGAGCTAAATCTCTGGCCCTTGCATTCCCTTTTTAATCCTGTCTGTTTCCCCAGAAAGGCTCCCAACCTGCCAGAGTAGCTAATGCAGGATGAGGCTGCTCTCAAGGCTTGCATTTCCCTTCCAGCCTGTCTTGGAAGTCAGGGCCAGCCCAGCCGGTCCCAGT
>NW_022900929.1:25144175-25147315 GCF_012274545.1 Fukomys damarensis
GAAAGGAGGAGCTGGGGTGTGTGTGTGTGTGTGTGTGTGTGTGTGTGTGTGTGTGTGTGATTGCCATTTGGAGATAGAGGTCTCACTGTTCTGCCAGCCTGGCCTTGAACTCCTGGGCTTGAGAGAGCCTCCTGCCTCAGCCTGACAAATAGCTGGGACCGAAGGAGGGCGGGTACCTCTGTGATTGGCTCTACCTTGGGTCCTGGGAGGTAAAGTGACAGGTGAGTCAGTACCAGAGATAGAGTCCTACATGCCTGGCTTCAGGACTCCTTTCCCTGCTTCTCTGTGCTTTCTGTATTCATGACTTCTGAGATAGTAGCTGAAACACAGACTTATTTTCTTTTTTTCTTTTTTTTGGTTTTTTGAGACAAAGTGTTGATATGTAGTTCTAGTTGGCCTTGAACTCACTGGGTAAACCAGACCTCAAACTCACAGTGATCCTACTTCAGCCTCCCAGTGCTGGGAGGACAGGCAAGTGTACTACAGCTGACAGCACTGAGCCTTTTCAGAACCAGAAGTACTAAGCTTGGTGACAGGAGAACAAAGCTGAGTCACACGGAGTTGCTATTTTTGTGGGTGGCCCAGTGTTGAGAATCGGCACTTTGATTGCATTGGTACAGTGGTGCACAGGTGGTCTCAGACTTGTGGTCTGCGTACTTTCTCGCCTTTCCCATGGTGCGGAAAGTCGTGGTGTTTGGCACGGTACAGGATAAATGACATGGGCCAGTCACCACCACGTGTAAAGTGGGATTGGCGCCAGGGGTGCTGGCGAGCTGTAGGTGGCAGTAAGCGCATGTTTTGACTGATCTGTGGGCATGGGCAGCCCCTCCTCCACCAGAACACCAGTTAAGTGGCCTTCCTGTTTGTAAGCCATTCTGGAATATTCAGACAAATCCCACTTCTCCTTTTTTAGATTACAAATTTAACCCTAGAGACGTTAAAGTGAGCTTGCTTGTGGACACACACCATTTAGTTTTTGTTTTGCTTTGAGATGTGACCTTCATATGTAGTGCAGCCCAGTGAACTTACTGTGTAGCCCATGCTGGCTTCCAATCCACGGGATCCTCCTGCCTCAGCTACCGAGGGCTGGGATGACAAGCGTGTGCCACCTCCCCAGGCTGTCCACCCTGTTCAGTTCCAGAACCCAGCTGGGTACTGAGGTGCCTGTGGGGTTGCCGACCGTGCTCACTGGGGTGCTTGGTGGGCTCGGTCTGCCCCTGGGGTTCTGGTGCTGCCTCTGCTGCCCAGCAGGCCGTTGAGAAACTGTAAACAGCGGTGGAGTGCTGCGCAGGAGGAAGCTGTGGCTTCTGGTCTTCCTGTCACTGGGGTGTGCTCAGAGGTGGCTCATATCTGCCCTGCTCGCAGCAGGAGGGGAGTTGTGGAGGATGCACGGTGGCTGTCAGCACAGGGCCCAGCCCTGGGGCCCCTGCAGAGGACGCTGTGTCTGTGTGGAGGACAGCGAGGTGGGTGCCAGCCTGTTCTGGGGCTCATCCCCAGCTTCCTGGGGAGGCAGTCGGCAGGGCTGTTGTGCTCATCCATCTTCTTTATGTATCTTTTTCTGAGACAGAGGGTCTTGCTGTGTAGTCCAGGCTGGCCTCAAACTCCCCATGACCCTCCTTCCTCGGCCTCCTGAGTGTTGGGATTACAGGTGTGCACCACATTGCCTGGCTCGTCCATTTTAACTCTAGGAAAAAGGCCAGGAGTTTTATATCTCCTTGGGGAAAGTTATTTTGCTGTGGGTGTAGAGTGATTCGGACCCAAGATCTGAGATAAACAATGGTAGTGGGAAGAGGTCAACAAATTGAAAGCAGCACATTGGGCATGGTGGCACATGCTTGTAATCCTATCATTTGGGAGGCTGAGGCAGGAGGATCACAAGTTTCAGCTCAGCCTGGGCACCTTAGCAATGTAACAAGACCCTGTCTCAAAATAATGATTAAGACAAGGACCCAGGATGTAGCTAAGGTTTAATCCCCAGTGCGCGAACGGAGAGCAGCTAAAGCTGGACAGATTTGGCCTGGAACTCTGTCTGCCCATGGCAGGACTTGGGGCACTGTGGGGTCACTGGCCTTGCAGCGTGGCCTTCCTGGGCCTGTGCGTTTGTCACCAGGAAAAGCCAACAGCAGCTGGTGGAGCCTGCTTCCTCTTGAATGCATGCAGTCCTGAGCCAGGCCTGCACCTGGTAGTGTCAAGCTCCTTGTTTTGGCCTCTGTGGCTCGGGCTCCGGCAAGAGGCCCCCTCTACCTAGGTGGGTGCTACAGTGGGCGGGTGCTGGGGCGGCTTCTGTGCTGACAGCGTCCTGTCGTGTGCAGGATCCACCGTAGCCCTTTGTCCCTGGAGTGGAAGATGGTGGCAGCCTGCTGTGCCCCGTGGAGGGTGTGGGTGACCTCCGGTTTCCACGGAGGCTGCCTGGGCCCTCACACTGAACTGCGCCCTCTTCCTGTGGCTCTCTTGTCCCTGCCGGGCCTGGTTACCACCTGCAGTGGCTTGGGCTCCTCTGTCTGGGTTCAGGACTCAGCACGTGGCTGGAGCTGGACTCAAGCCCACCCGGGGTTTCTACGCACCTTTATTCAGAGGCTGTGGCTTTGTTTTGTTTTCCTTGCTGGGGATCAAACCCAGGGCCCTCACACTGAGCAACTTCCCAGCCTTTACTTTTTTATTTTGAGCCAGGGTTTCTCTGAGTCATTGAGTAGCCCAGTCTGGCAGGAACTTGGGATCTTCCTGCCTCAGCCTCACAGAGAGCTGGGATCACACCCGAAGCGAGCCCAGGACAGAGCCCGCCTGTGGTTGGGCGGAGCTGCAGGAGGGCCTACCGCATAGCCCTCTTCCTTTCTCCCTTCTCAGGCTGCTTAATGTGCTCTCCAGCGGGACATGGGGCTCCTCGCACTTACGCAGAGACCAGCTGGTGTTGGTGGCCATGCCACGTCCATTGGTCCCCAGGCAGAGGCCACCGTCCCATGGGTCCACATGTGTGGCCTCTTTGCTTGGGTGTGAGCAGCTGCTGACTTAGCAATGGTTCCAGGGAGTTTGCTTAGTAGCCTCGGCTTCTTGTAGCCTGTCCCACACGGAGTGGCTGAGGTTTAGCTGCTCCTGCTCGTCTTCCTCCTCCTCCTCCTCCTCCTCCTGCTCCTCCTCCTCCT
>NW_022900929.1:25147929-25158334 GCF_012274545.1 Fukomys damarensis
TTCTGCTGGGCTTGAACTTTTGGTGATCCTCCTGCCTCAGCCTCCCGAGTTCTGGGATCACAGGCATGCGCCACCATGCCAGGCTGAAGTTTGTGCTTCTGCTCTGGTGAAACTCAAGGCCCACGGTAGATGTGGAACCCTTAGCCTGGCCATGCTGAGGGGGTCCGCCCGCCCAGGGAAGCTTGTGGGCCTGAGCGCATCTTAGGTTCAGGTTTTAACCCGAGAATCCCTCTAGGTCTTCAGGGTCATATTTCCTAGCACTCAGCACTGCACCAGCCCTGGCTTCTCACTCTGGGGGCTGAGGCAGGAGGATTGCCAGAAGTTCAAGCCTGGGCTATCTAGTGAGTTCAACGCCAGCTTGAACTACATGGCAAGACCCTGTCTCAAAAAAACAAAACAAAACAATAGAAGTCTTGCTTATTTGTCCATTTACTTCTTTTTTTTGGTACCAGGGATCGAACTCGGGCTCTTGCACTTGTGAGGCAGAACCACTGAGCCAAATCCCTGGTCCCTTGTCAGTTTACTTTTTTACCAGAATTTCCCTTCAACTTTTCAGGTTTAAAAGCAGCTTCATTGCCAGGCGTGGTGGTGCATGTTTATATTCCCAGCTACTCCAGAGGCCGAGGCAGGAGGGTCACATGCTCAAGGCTAGACTGGGCTACATAGACCCTATCCCAAAAAACAAACACAAAAGTAACTTCACTTCCGAATATTTGAGCTGCTGTCCTGTGCAGTTCCATTTCTGGCATAGCAGAGTTCCCGCTGTGCCTGTCTGTCTCCAGGATGAAAGGTGGGCCTGCCCTGCAGTGTTGGTCGTCCTGGCCAAGCAGCAGCCGCACTGTGCCACTGTGCTGAGGGTGCAGCCTGTGTGGAAGGACTGCCTTTCTCTCTCTCTTTTCTTTTCAGTACTGGGGATTGAACCCAAGGCCTTTCTACTGAGCTACATCTTCAGTCCCTTTTTATTTTTTTGAGGCCAGGCTGGCCTCGAACTCAAAGTGATCCTCCTGCTTCAGCTTCCAGCATGCTGAGATCATAGTCATGCCCCACTTCTCCTGGCTCCAGTCCTTTTTATTTTGAGACAGGGTCTTGCTGAGCCGCTCAGAGTAGGCTCAAACTTGCAACCCTTCTGCTTCAGCCTCCTAGAGTGCTCAGATTTTAGGCATGTGCCACCACACTTGGCTCATTTGTTTTCAGTTTTTGTTTTGTTTTTTTGGTACTGGGGATCAAACTCAGGACCTTGCATTTGCAAGGCAGGCACAGTGTCACTGAATCAAATCCCTAGCCCTGTTGTGTTTTTGAGACAGGGCCTCACTGTGTAGTTCAGATTGGCCTTGAACTCACTGTGTTCCTCCTGCCTCAGCCTCCTGGGTACTGGAATTACAAGTATGCACTACCACACTTGGGACATTGGTTTGCTTAAAAGTTCAGCAGTATGCTTTGTAGGAATATGTTACCAACCGCTTACAATTGTCTGGAACACTTTATAAAATGGATCCCTGGGAGTGGTGGTACACACCTATAATCCCAGCACTTGGAGGCTGAGGCCAGGATCACCGTGAGCTCAAGGCCAACCTGAACTACAGAGCAAGACACAGTCTCAAAACAAAAACAAAAACAAAAAAAATCCCACCAGACCAAAACAAAATGCAAAAAACACAAAACCTGGGGATGAACAGAACCCCTGGCAGCCAGAGGTGTCTGTAGGAGGCGTCCTGGGGCCCAGGCTGGTTCCCTTGCCCTGTGAGTGTCCTGCTGATGCCCGCTCCACCTAATTGCAGTTTTCCTGCAGGCGCAGCCTATAATTCTGTGTGCAGACTCTAATTTTATGAGCTCACGTCACCAGTGCAATGCCCACGTGAGCTGTGGTTCGCTGAGCTGTGGCCCAGCAAGGGCCTCTTGTAGCTCGGAAGTGGGTCTGGCTCCCACACAGCTTCTGGAAGGCCCGGTGGATCCCGAGCAGCCAGTCACTGTCCTTGTCACGGTGGCTCCTGAGGGGCCAGGCGCTGTGTGGGCTGCAGGCATCGAGGTCTGGGGACAGCTGTGTGCCCAGGTCACTGATGTCCAGGCTGACACAGCTTCCTAGGACCGGGCTCTTGGGCCTTGTGCCATTGTATATCCTCTGCCTCCAGGCCAGGACTTGTGTGTCAGGAACTAAGAGGTTAAAAAATAATTCCCTTTGGGCCGGGGATGTCGCTCAGTGGTGCTGTGCTGGCCTGGCAAGCGCCAGGTCCTGAGTTTGATCCCTGGTACCGGAGGAAAAAAAATCCTTTTATTAGTACATGTTTGCAGTACCTAGCCAGTGCGTCCATCATGAGGGGTTGGTACATGGATGTTACACGTCTCAGTTCTTTTACCCCCAAATCTCTTGGCCCCTTCCCATTTACAAAAGGTCTGTCTTCCTGTTTCCTATTATTTATCCTTTATCTTGCTCTTTAAATTATTTATACTTTGGGTTTCACATATAAAAGAAACCATGAGCTATTTAAACTTCTATGTCTGATTTATGTCCCTTAACATTATGGTCCCAAGCTGCATCTATCTTTCTACACATGACTCAAGTTTATCCTTCTTTACAGCAGAGTAATATTCCATCGTGTATAACTAGCACATTTTCTTTACCCATTCATCTGCTGATGAACATATGGACTGCTGTTATCAACATGGCCATGCTTGGATCACCGTACTAGGATGTCCTCAGCTCTCTCAGGCAGATACCTAGAAGGGGAATAGCTGGGTGGAATGTACTTTCCAGTTTTAGTTTTTTGAGGGGTCTCTACACTGACCTCCATGGTGGTCGGCTGGTTTACCCTTCCACCAGCAGCACAGGAGTACAGAATCAGGAGGTGAAGTGAGCAGTCCATGTGACGCATTTGGAGAGTCATCCACCCATGTGCCATTTGGTCAGTGCCCGATCTGTGGGGAGGAGCTCGGGGTTGTTCATGGCGGGGCTGACGAAAGGACTTTTTATATCACCCAAGTGACAACCAAGTCGCAGGGTCCTTTTCAGCTTCAATTCTCCCTCAGCGGCATCTAACAGGTCACCTGGAGCCTTCCTTCCTCCCCCACCTGCCTGCCACTTGTGTGAACTCAGCCTGGGCTCCAGCGAGCTTGTGGGGGGTCGAGCAGGAGGACGTGGGGGCAGCCGCTCCTTGTCCTTCCTTGGGGGAACCCTGGCACCCAAGGGCTGGAGCCCAGCTGGCCCTCCTGGAAGTATTTGCTCTCTGCTGTCCTCGTCTTAGAGGGCATTGCTTCCGGGGACACCAGTTCTCCTCACTTTACTTGCTGTACATTTTGTCCCCAGTTTAAGGGGAAGCAGCAAGAGACAGGCGGCTCTATTTTTTGTCCTTTTTGGGGGGAAGATGCTGAGACTGAACCCAGGTCTAGGCAGTCGCTCTACTGTTGAGCTGTCACCGTTCTTTTTATTTTTATGCTTTTAGTTCTTTTTATATTTTTGAGACAAGATCTCACTATGTTGCCCAGCCTGACCTTGAATTTGGGGTTTTCCTGCCTGAGCCTCCCAAGTAGCCCG
This sequence comes from Fukomys damarensis, assembly GCF_012274545.1. NCBI lineage: Eukaryota > Metazoa > Chordata > Mammalia > Rodentia > Bathyergidae > Fukomys > Fukomys damarensis. Next base: position 25,151,459 of record NW_022900929.1, read on the forward strand.
AATTACTGGCGTGCAGTATTCCACTGGCTTCATCCTTTTCAAATATGTAGTATTGCTGGGTGTGGTGGTGCACGCCTGCAATCCCAGCACTCAGAAGGCTGAGGCAGGAGGATCACCACGAGTTCCATGCCAGCCTGGGCTACACAGTGAGTCTAAGGCCAGTTTGTCTCAAAAAAGAAAAGTAGTATTGTGGAAAATTTCAAGTACAAAATACTAGAAGTAAAAGTAAGTGAAGCTGTGGGCAGATCAGCAGCTCCCTGTTCCCCTCAGGGAAGGTCACCTGCCCCGTGGTTGTTGCAGGAGCAGGTGAATTGCGCCACCCCGGCCCCTGGGCTCCTGTGTCCTCACCCTTTCCCAGCAGCCTGGCTTCACCAGTCCCCATGTGCATGGGTGCCACGGTGATGTGTTGTGACACAAAGCATGTGTGAATAACAAACGCCAATCTTTGCCATTTTTGCCTGCAGCCTGGAATCGTGTCTCCATTTAAACGCGTATTCCTAAAAGGTGAGAAGAGCAGAGATAAGAAAGCCCAGGAGAAGGTGACCGAGAGGCGCGCTCTGCACACCGTGGTGCTATCCCCACCCGAGCGCGTGGAGCCGGACAGACTGCTGAGCGACTACATTGAGAAGGAGGTGAAGGTAAATCGTTTGGCCATGTCTGTCACCCAATCCCTAGGGCATCCATTCCCTGTCCCCAGCTCATTACCCTGGGCCTCGTCCTCTCTCCCTGCCCCAGGACACCCTGCCCCTCTGGATTGCAGGTGCCGGGGTCCTCGGCCCAGACCAGGGGCCACTGCATGTATTGGGGTCACCGCCTGGGGCTGTGTCCTCTGACCCTGTCACCGCGTGACCAAGGCCTGTGCCCAGGAGGCTGTGTGTGAGCCACACAGTGTCCCCCCGGAAACAGACATGAATAAAGGGGTGGGAGCCAGGTGAGGGAGGAAGGGAAGGAGGAGACCGGGAAGGGACAGGAAGTGGGGTCTGGACCTCTCTTGGGTGGTGAGAGCCCCAGCCCCTGTCTGTCAGGGTTCCAGGGTGCATGGAGGCTGCTCAGGGATGCTGAGCGCCCATGCTGACCTGGGTCCCACACCACCACCTGAGTAGCCGGGCAGGCAGGGTCCCCAGTGCGTCCTAACACCCTCGGGGTATAGGTTGGGCCCCCAATGCATTGGGAGACAGCCACCCCAGGAGGCACACCTTGCTGTTTAGCGGAGACTGCCTCAGATAACACAAAACAGCGCCGAGGTCCACCAGCTGCACTGGCTTGCCCCCACTGCCAATGTTGTGTGCCGTGTATAACTGCGTAGGACTTCGCAAGGCTGCTGGCGCACAGTAGGTTCTTTATACCAGCATCACTGTGACCTGAGGAACGGCCTCTGTGGTGACATTGGGGCCATCACACTGGGATTGTTCAGCTCTGTTAATATTGTATGGGCCACTGTTGTCCATGCAGTCTGTTGTTGACTAAAGTTTTGGTAGGTGGTACGTGACTGATATTTTTAAAGACTGTGAGAGGAAATATTGTTAATGATGAAGTAATAGGATTCTACTTTCAAATAACAAAGAAGTGCAGGGAGGACTTTTTGGAATTAAATGTCTGTTAATTATATCTAGAAATTTAGAAGAAGAGTTGAAAGATAAAAGTTCAAAAAAAAAGCTGGGCGTGGTGGCCCATGCCTATAATCCCAGTACTTGGGAGGCTGAGGCAGGAGGATCACTGTGAGTTTGAGACCAGCCTGGGCTACCTACATACATAGTGAGTTCCAGGTCATTCTCAGCTACATAGTGAGATCCTGTCTCAAAAAACCAAACCAAACCAAACCAACAACAGCAAAACAAAACAAAAAAACAAAAAACAAAAAATCCCAGAAAGAATAATCAAAGAGGCCAGGTGGGTGGTGCATACCTATAATCCCATCACTTGAGAGGTTGAGGCAGGAGGATCTTTGTGACGCTACTAAGGATGTGTCACAGCGAGACAAAGGGCCCACCAGGGGGAATAGGAGGAGGAGGAGGAGATGTAGAGGCTGAAACAGCTCTGACTGGCAAAACACAAACATTTAAAAAGCCAGGAACAGGGCTATGGCCTCTGTCTATAGTCCCAGCTACTCAGAAGTCTGAGGCAGGAGGATCACCTGAGTCCAGGATGTTGAGGCCAGCCTGGGTGACATAGTGAGTCTCAAGGGAAAGAAATGATGAGCGAACCCCAACCAAGATAAACCCAAACAAATCCACGAGAAGACATGAGTAGTGACACATCTGAGAAGTAAAGATGGTGGGTCTAGGAAGCAGTGGGAAAAGCATTTTATCCATAGGAAAGGTGGATCAGGACACAGCCGGTTTCTCAGAAACACAGACGGAAGTGCAGAGCAGATCCTGTGGGCTGGGAGATGCAGCAGAGTTAGAAAGGCAGGAGAGAGGATGACAAGCAGCTGACACCCCAGAGCAGAAACTGGGTCTGTTCCCCCAAAGCACAAACTACACGAGTTACCTGACGAGAAATAGGTAACGTGAGTCGCACCATTAAGGAAATCTGGCACCTCACTTGCAAACTCTCAAAAAAGTCCCCAGGCTCTGGTGGTCTTATTGGAAAATTCTGTCAAGCACTTGAAGAAACCACAATTCCATACATTCTCTTCCAGAAAAGTGGAAGGGGAGGGCCAGGGATTTAGCTCAGTGGTTCCACTGCCTGCTTCACAAGTTGTGCAAGGACCCGAGTTCAATCCCCGGTACAAAAAAGAAAAGAAAAAAAAGGAAGAGGAGGGACATTTCTTTTTTCTTTCTTTCTTTCTTTCTTTCTTTCTTTCTTTCTTTCTTTCTTTCTTTCTTTTTTTTGTGGTGCTGGGAATCGAACTCAGGACCTTGCACTTGTGAAGCAGGCAGTGGATCCACTGAGTTAAATCCCCAGTCCCAAGTGGGATACTTTCTGACTCACTTGGAAAGGTACTGTTACCCCAAACCAAAACCAGACACAAAGAATATAGGATGAAAAGAAGCAGAGAGACAAAATTGCTTAGGAAAATATTAGCTAAGATTCAGCAGATTGTAAAAAAAAAATTATATACCATGACCAAGTGGAGTTCATACCAAGGATGCAAAACTGGCTTAATAAAAAAATGTAATTTATCATATCAGTCATTGTAGACAGGGATTTGACAAAAACCTAAAACCCATTGGTGGTGCACATCTAATCTTAGTATTCTAGGAGACTCTGAGGCAGGAGGATCCTAAGTTCAAGCCCAGCCATGGCAGTTTAGCAACTTAGTGAGATCCTGTTTCAAAATAAAAAAGGTGGGCTGTTGTTGTAGTCAGGGTTTATGCAAGGGAATTCAATTTAATACAGGACACAAAATTTATAGGATTATTTTATAATATTTACCCAAAAAGTCAAATGCAGAGGAGTGCAAGAGATTAGCCACATGCTAGAGACCCAAAGAGTCCAGCCAAGGGCCTCGATCCCAGTGTTGTCCCACATATAAGTCCAGCCAAAGGTTTAGAGTCCAAGGCAGTGTCCTCCACGAGTCCAGCCAGTGGCCTAGAGCCCACAGCAGTGTCTCATGCTTGTCTGTACTGAGGATCTGCACCGGGAAGGCACAAAGGCCAGTGGTGGAAGCCAGAAAACCTGGAATGAAGGATTTGTGCCACCAGGCTGAGGGATCCACACTGGAGCCAGGAAGTGATGCTCACGGTGAAAATCAGAGCTGCCCTGACGAGAACAGCAGCCAATCCCAGTGACAGGGAGGCCCCAAGCTCCTCTTCAGACGAGAACAGCCAAGTTCACACCAGGAAAACCACCCGCAACAAGCTTCTCCTGGAAAATCAACAGCACACAATCTTCCCCTCCAGTTCTCTTTTTATGGCCATTGGCAACAGTCCTCAGGTGGATCCTTCAACGCTCAGACTTTCAGTTCAGCAGGGTGTTCCAAGCTGACCGTTAGTTCATTCTCCACAGCTAGGGACGTAGCTCAGCGGGAAGGCCCTCGGTTCAATCCTCAGTGCCACAAAAACACACACAAGAAACCCTCAGGAAAACAAGGTAATGTATATGAACAATGAATGTATGAACACCGAAATTAAAATATCATTTACAGTTACTCAAAGAAGTGAAGCAACTTAAGTATAAATCTAACAAAACATGTATAGGGTTTTGTGTTGAACGCTACACAATGCTGAGGAGGACAATCAGAGAAGATCTGATTAAAGGGAGAGGGGTGAAAGAACTCAGAGGCCCCCCGCACGCTAGTGACATCCCTTCTTCCCAACGCTTGTAACCAGCCAGGGCCTGGAGAAGCCTGAACAGCCACGGGGCACCTGGGGTGCCATAGGTAATTCAGATGGTGCTGGAACTATTTAAGGGAACGATTTGCTTCCTGTTAAACCCCCAGCAAAGTCTCATACATATAAAGATTATTATTATTATTATTTTTTGTACTAGGAATCAAACTCAGGACCTTGCATTTGTGAGGGAGGCACGGTGTCACTGAGCTAAATAAATCCCAGCCCCAACAAGATTATTTTTTGGTGGGGTGCCGGTAATCAAACTTGGGTCCTTACGCTTGTGAAGCGGGCGGCAGAACCACTGTGCTAAATCCCTGGCCCATGATTATTCTTAAATTTATACAGGCAGGCAAAAGAAAGAATAACTAAGGCAATTTTGAAAAAAAAGATAAGCTAGATGTGGTGACATATACCTATCTATGATCCCTTCACTCGGGAGGCTGAGGCAGGAGGATCTCTGAGTTCAAGACCAGCCTGGGCTACGTAGAAAGACCCTGTCTCAGAAAAACAATAGAAAAGAAAAAGTGAAATGAGAGACCTCAGGCTGCCTGATTTCAGGATATTTCGGGGTGCAGCTGTGACCAAAAGTGCTGGCTGCTAACACTGGGGAGTGCAGCAGGGGAAGCGAACCCTTGGGCTGCAGTTCCACAGACTCCCAGAAGATGGCGCCAGACAGCAAGCCGCGACACGCGCCCTGAATGACCGTGGATCGTGGGTTTATGCGTGGCTAGAAGTCTAGAAAAAAAAAGAAACTGAACGATCCTGTACAGGGCTAGGCATAGAGTTCTTACAACCCCAACACGTAATCCATAAAAGAGGAAACATCCGTCCACCGCACACCTGACAGAGGGTAGTCTAGGAATAGCCCTCCGCTCCACAGAAGCAGCAAACGCCCCACTTAGAAGGCGTGCGGGAGACGGGTTTCAGCGCGGAAGGTGCATGGGTGGTGCACAAATGCACGAGGCAGGGAGGCCTCACGAGCCACGGGACAATGCGAATAACAGAATAACACCCCAGTGCTAAGGGCGTAAACCTAACAGATGCCCAAAACGAAACAGCGACAGCGCCCGTTCTGGAGGAGGCCGAGGACGTGATCTTCCACCCCCTTTTGCATGGGGGTGCTGGAGGGCGAGGCCGTGCTTGCTGGATGCCGCGGGAGGGTCCTCTAGCCCCTCTGTGACAGCTGCTGTATTGCAAGTTCGCACCGTGTGGGCCAAGGCGGGAAGGCGTGCAGAAGGCCTCCCTTTACTATTTCTTGCAATAGCAGGTGAATTTATAATCATCCTTTTTTTTTTTTTTCAATATGAGCAAAATGCCAAGAGTACCTTTTGTTTTATACCCAAGTATGTTTTCAAATTGAGGCACCGACTTAGGCTCACATTGGGGTGATGACTTTGGTCCTGTTTTTGCCCTTTATCTAGAGTACAGTTTCAGATCATTCATGGACCACATCCGTGGTAAAGGACTGTAACAAGCATGACCTGGATTTGGGAGTAAGCGGCCTTCCAGTTTGGGGGACGGGGGAGAACAGACCGGTGCAAGGAGAAGAGAACCATGTTACTCAGCCGCCTAGGGCAAGAAGGGCGGCCGTCCCAGTTATCCGGTTCTCCGCCATCTCCTTCAACGTAGCAGATCAGAATCTCCGGTCTTTCAAACTCAGGGCGGACAGGAGAAAGTAAAAGTAAATCCAGACGGACTCATGGACTGGATGACTACGGGGGGTGCCCTCCACGAGTGGGCTGAATCTCCAGGAGGACTGGGGGAGACAGAGCGTTTCCCGTGCCACTGCCTACTGTCGTGGTTCCGGCTGCCGCTGTGGTGTTAGCTCCCGTTGGTAAAACAAACTCATCGGTGTCTAGGGAAGCTGGCAAATCTGCCTGTGAGGAAGAAGCCCCCCCACAGGATCCGGCCGGGCCCCCTGTGGTTGTTGCCCCTGCCCCAGCCGCCTCCATGGTGTCACAGCAAACCTGCCACCTGATTCCTGCCACCGTCTCAAGCCAAGGTCAAGAGCTCAGCCAGCTGTTGCTTCACAGCAGTGAGGAGCCCCATGTTAACAATTTAATAGATTTCTTTATTTTTATTTATTCATTTGTCTATTTCTTTGGTACCAGGGATCAAAGTCAGGACCTTACATTTGCCAGGCAGGTGCGGCACCACTGAGCTACATCCCTGGTCCCACATTACCAGTTTATAATAATTTCAAAGTAAAATAAAGATCTCTCATATGAGAAAAAAAATTTTTTTAAAGTAAAAACTTTAACTTAGAGCCAGGGATTTGGCTCAGTTGTTCCAGCGCCTACCTCGCAAGCTCAAGGAACCAAGTTTGATCCCCGGTACCAAAAAAAAAAAAAAAAAAAAAAAAAATTTTAACTAAAGAAAGAACAGAATGCATACCAGGTGTGGTATACTCCACTTGTCCCAGCTACTGAGGAGGCTGAGGCAGGAGGATCACCTGAGCCCAGGAATTTGAGACTAGTCTGGGCTACACAGTGAGAACTTGTTTCAAAAAAATAAAAAGGGGGCTGAGGATTTAGCTCAGTGGTTCCAGTACCTGCCTCGAAAGTACAAGGACCTGAGTTCTATCCCCAGTATCAAAAAA
>NW_022900929.1:25158629-25162319 GCF_012274545.1 Fukomys damarensis
ACACACACACACACACACACACACACATATACATATATATATGTAAAATAATAAATTAAAAAAGAAGGGCCGGGGATTTATCTCAGTGTTGTTGCCCCCTGCCTCACAAGCAGGAAAAAAAAGAAAAAAGTAAAAAAGAAAAAAAATACATGAAGATTGTAATTTCACACTACTGAGTATAGCAGTGGGAAAGTGTTCTCAACATAAGTAATGATCAAATAAAAATGATCTAAATCTAAGAAGAAAGGGGAAGGAGGAGTCCCACTGTCATCGAAGTCAGCAGCTAGTTTCTCAAATTGGAAAATCAAGCAATGGCAAGGAAACAGGTGCTCCTGCGTTTCCTAGGGTGGCTCCTTCTGGAAAATGTGTGCACAGTGGCCGCTGAGGAACAACGCCGCCAGGAACTTGACAGTCGCTCCTGTGTTTGGAATGCTTACTGTACACACTCTTCTTTACTCTGCACAGCACCTTCAGGAGATGGAAGCATTCCCCTCTTTCTCCCCGTGAGGTGACACCTGGCCACGCACATGTGTGGCTGGCTGGCTCACAGTGGCTGAGCAGTTGTGAATGGACTCACACCAGGCCTGCCGGAGGAATGTGTGGAGTTCACGTCTGTGACACCCAGCCCAAGAAGCTTCTAGGTTAGACTTGCATAAATTAATTAATTTATTGGAGACAGGGTCTCACCATGTTGTGTGGGCTGGCCCGGAACTCTCAGTGATCCTTCTGCCTCAGCCTCCCAAGTGCTGGGATCACAGGCATGCACCACCATGCCTGCTTATACTTACTATATTCATTTAAATTTTTAAAATTGAACTTAAAGTTGTATTCTTCCTGCCTCAGCCTCCCAGAATGCTGGAACACTGTTCCAGTCTGGTTTGAACTAGCAGTGGTCCTCCTGCCTCAGCCTCCTGAGTGCTGGGATTATCAGTGTGTGCCACCATGCCCATTTTATTTGAGTATTTTATATGATTACATTTTTCTCTTGTCCCATATTGATTGTACTTATTTTAAAAATTTTAGTGGCTGCCTTAGGGTTTGCAATAAACTTGACAACAAATCTAAATCCTCTTTTGGGTAATGCTGTTTTGCCTCCCCAGTGGTACGGTGTCCCATGACTATGTACAGAGTGAGTGTCCCCCACCCAAAATTCTTGTGACTGGAAGTATTTCAGATTTTTTTCCAGATTTTGGAATATTTGTGTAGGTTTTATTGTTTGAATGTCTCGAATCTGAATGTCTGAAATCAGAAACATTTAAAATTTATTATTTATTTATATATTGATTAATTTTGTTTTTTTGAGGCATGGTCTCACTTTGTAGTGCAGGCTGGCCTTGAACTCATGGCCATCCTGGGATCACAGGCAGGGGTTACAGGCAGGCGAGCATCTGTAAGCATCATGTTAATACTCAAGCAGTTTCAGGCTTTTGAGTTGCACAGTGGTGCTTGCCTGTAATTCCAGCTACAGACTGGTCATTTAATGACTGAACTCCATTCCTGCCACTGGGTCACTAAACAAATAGGTCTCTAAATGAGGGTTTGTATGTAGTCTGTGCAGTTACAATATTCAGAACAAAGAAATGGTCAAAGGAAACTCCGACTGGATGACTTTGCTTCTATTTGCATAACTCATGTGGTGCTGTAATGTGTAATAGAATGTAAAACTACAGCTCTGTTTAGTACAGTCAGTAAAAATTACAACACTATATAAACAAGGTGTACTGTATTTTAAAAAAAGACATTGAGGCTCTATAAACAAGGTATGCAGAACTATACCAAAAAGGATGAGCCGTAAATCTGAACAGTCATTAAGCAAGTAGGTCATTAAGGAATATCTGTACTTGGAAGGCTGAGGCGGAAAGATGGCAAGTTTAAGGCCAGCCTGGGCAACTCAGAGAGACTATCTGAAAATAAAAAGTGAAAAGTTAGGACTGGGGTGTAGCTCAGTTGTAAAGCACTTGCTTTGCATATGTAAGACCCTGAGCTCAACCCAAGTCCTGAGGAAAAAAACCCTTCAGATTTTTGAATGAGGGCTCCTCCCTCCTGTCCTTTAGAATGGAAACACACTGTCATTTATTTCAGTTCTGCCCAGGCTGTAGTCACCCACTGCATTGTTGCTATTATTTTGGATAAACTGCTACTTGCTAGATCTGTTAAAATAAAAATAGAAGCCTGGTGTGGTGGCACATGCCTGTAATCCCAGCACTCGGGAGGCTGAGGCAGGAGGATCGCTGTGAGTTCGAGACCAGCCTGGGCTACATAGTGAGTTTCAGGGCAGTCTCAACTACATAGTGGGACCCTGTCTCAACACCCCCACCCAATAAAATAAAATTTGATTTTACCATCATTTATGTCATCTTCTCTCGTGTTTTCCCCCGTCTTCATGTACATACATCAGAGTTTCTGACCAAGTCATTTTCCTTCTCTCCGTAGTTCTTTTAACATTTTCTGCTAAGTACTTGTGAAATCCCTCAATTTTTGTTTGCCTGACAAAATCTTCCATTATTCAGATTTGGAGGATAATTTCACTGTATTCAGAATTGTAGGTTGGCAAATTTTCCTCTTAAATATTAATCCCCCCCCCCGTGTGTGTGTGTGTGTGTGTGTGTGTGTGTGTGTGTGTGTGTGTGTGTTTGTATTCTGAAGAGAAGCCTGGTTTTCTTGTTCTAGCCTCTATTAGGTGTTTTCTTTTCGATAGCTTTTTTTTTTTCCCCATGATTTTCTGTCTTTGGTGTCCTGCAGCACCACTAGAAAACATTTATTTATAACTTTTTATCCTGTTTTGTAAAAATCTTTTTAGATGTGTGAGTAGGTATCTTTGTTTTGTTTTTCTGAGGCAGGGTCTCACTATGTAGTTGAGACTGACCTGGAACTCACTATGTAGCCCAGGCTGGTCTCAAACACACAGCGATCCTCCTGCCTCAGCCTCCTGAGTGCTGGGATTATAGGCATGTGCCACCAGGCCTGGCTGTGGGTAGGTATCTTGACATTAATTTGAAGAAATTTTCAGTCTTCATTACTTATTTCCTCTCTCTCTCCCTTCTTCCCCCTCGTTTTGAGATAGGGCCTTGTTACGTAGTCCAGGCTAGCCTTGAACTTGCAGTGATCATCCTGCCTCAGTGTCGTGAATGCTGGGATCACAAATGTGCTCCACCGTGCCTGGCTTCTGTCTCTCTTTCTTCTGCTTTTCCTCATGACCATGATATTGTTTTGATTTCTACAATTCTCAGTTGACTCTTTCTTAGGATTTTCATCTCTCTACTTACATCACCCACCTTTTCTTGCATGATAACACACTTTCAGACTCCTGAGCATGTTATTCATAGCTGTTTGAAATTCCTAGTTTGCCAGTTATAACATCTGCCATAGCTGAGGTCTGGTGCTTGCTCTGTGTACTCCCAACTATGCTTTGCCTTTCAGTATGCCCTGTAATTTGTCACTGAAATCTAGACATGCTGTTCCAGTACAAGGAACTTGGGTGTGGGTTATTTAGTCCGGAGTGTGAGGTTTCATTGTTTTCTGCTTGAGCTTTGGACTCTGCTTCCTATAACTGTTAAGTGTCAGCAGTTAAAATTTCCCTTGGTGGGCCAGGGATTTAGTGCACTGGTGCCAGTGCCAGCCTTGGAAGCACAAGGTTCTGAGATCAATCCCTGGTACCAAAAAAAAAAAAAAAAAAAAAAAAAAAAAAAA
>NW_022900929.1:25163353-25181039 GCF_012274545.1 Fukomys damarensis
TTTTTGAGGCAGGGTCTCACTGTGTAGTTGAGACTGACCTGGAACTCACTATGTAGCCCAGGCTGGTCTTGAACTCACAGCGATCCTCCTGCCTCAGCCTCCCAAGTGCTGGGATTATAGGCGTGTGCCATCATGCCTGGTTAATGTTTGCAGTTTGTAATGATAACATTCATTGTGGGGGAGTTGCTGTTGTCTCTTCTTGAGATCCCCCCCACTTTTTTTTGAGATAAAGTCTCACTTTGTAGTGCAGGCCAACCTTGAACTCATGGCAAACCTCCTGCCTCAGCCTCCTGAGTTCTAGGATTACAGGCATGCACCCCCACACCTGGCTTTTCTGTTGACACAGGAGCCTGCTTGCTGTGGGTACAGAGGGGACTCTTCCATAGTCACACCACAAGGTCTCAGTGGCCCTGGCATGAACTTCCTTCTGATTCTGAGTTCTGTTTCCTCACCCTGAGGAGAGGCAGATGGGTAGAGGGAGTGGGAGCTGGGTGTTCCCTCATGGTCCATGGTCTTGGCTCTGGTAAAGTCATTTTCCTTGAAGAATAGCCCGGGTTGGGGATAGCAGATTTAATATTGTATTGGTTGGGGATAGTGATTTAATATTGTATTGGTTTAACATTTTAAGGAATATTTTTATAGGTAGGTATTTCGTTAGTTCTCCTCTCATGGCCAGAAGCACAGGGAGTTTTCTGTAGTCTTCACCCTGAGACCCACTAGAGCTCTGGAAAGTGGGGTGTCCACAGCTGGATTCCCAGGTGTTTGATGTTCAGCTGGTCCAGTGAAGCCCCAGCCTTGTGATCTCTCTGTCTCACCTGTACTGGCCTCAGGGTTTTTGTCCCCAGTGAGTGTCATTCTCAGTCAACCTGTTTATCTCTGTTGTTGTTGTTACTTTTTCTTTTTTTTTTTTTTTTTTTTTTGGTACTGAGGATTGAACTCAGGTCCTTGCACTTATGAAGCAGCCGCTGGAACCACTGAGCTAAATCCCCAGCCCATTGTTACTGTTTTTTGAGATGGAATCTCACTGTGTTGCTCAGGCTGGTTTTCAGTTTGGGAGCTAAACCCTCCTGCCTCAGCTTGCTCAGCTGTCTCACCAGCTGTGGGGACAGTGGTTTTCCTGGGCCCTCATTTACCTGCTAGATCTAAGAAGAGTCGTTGATTTCAGTGGGTCAGCTTCCTTCCTGTAAGCATGGGAGTGACAGCCTGCCCCCCATACATGCCAGACCAGAAGCTGGAAACCTCACCTCCTTTTTTATAGATAACTTAAATATGCGAATTGATGAGTGTGGGGGGGAGAGTGCTGAGTGCAGAAATTCTGCTCTCAGGGATCAGTAGTCCATTAAAAAAAATCCATGCCATTAAAAACATTGCATCACAAACTAGGCATGGTGGCACACACCTGTAATCCTGAGAGGCTGAGACAGGAGGATCTCTGAGAATTCAAGGCCAGCCTGGGATATATAGTGAGTTTAAGACTATCTTAAACTACATAATGGCTCAAATAAATAAAATATTGTGCTAGGGCCAGGCATGATGGTATGTACCTGCCATCCCAGCTCTCTAGGAGGATCAGGGGTTCAAGCCTAGCCCGGGAAATTTAAAAACTCAGCAAAACACTATCTCAAAATAAAAAATTTAAAAGGGATGGATCTGGGGTACAGCAGTGGCAAGGCTCTGGGTTCCAAACAACAGCAACAGTGAAAACAAATGCTTGCGTAGTTTTTTAAAGACTCAGGCCCAAGCCCAGCAGACCTAGCTGAGTTCCCAACCCACCACATACCGAGGCCCGGGTCACGGGGCACCAAAGAAACCCATTCCGTTGTGCCCGATGTGCGCTGTGCTGTGGGAGCAGAATGTCCCACTTCGGCATCTTAACAGTGGCTGGAAGTTTATTTCTCCTGAGTCTGAAGGCTGAGAAATCCAAGAGGAAGGGCTGGCGCTGGGCTTGGCTTTCTCGGAGCGCTCTCTTGTGGCGGAGTGGGGAAAGCACAGGGTGGGGAGAATGCGCCCTTTGCTGTCACAGGTGAATCCCCTCTTCCCTAAGGCCTCACCCCTTGGGCGCGCGTGGGAACTTGGGGGATACTTTCAGACAAACGCTGGCCCTTCGTTTCCCTGACTGTGGTCGTTACTCAGCTGCATTGGCCTTTGTGATTCGCAGTTTATTTATGTTGGGTCTTGTTTTGAGACAGGGCCTCACTTTGTAGTTCAGGCTGGCCTTGAACTCACTAAGTAGCCCAGGCTGGCCTCAAATTCTTCAGTGACCCTCCTGCCTCAGCCTCTTGAGTGCTGGGATTTCAGGCGTGCCCTACCACTTCTGGCCCCTGGTTTATTGTGAATGATGCTATCCAGGGTGCCCTTGGGTTCAGCCCCCGCACAGAGATTGAGAAACCACTGCTGTCCCTGTGCAGCCTCTGCCAAGCTCATCTGGAAACCACCTTAGCGGGACCCTGAATGTAGTGTAGCAGTAGATGCAGGAGGGCTGTGCTTTACCCCAAGATTCCAGATTCCTGTCCTGGTGGAGCTGGGCTGGGGACCCCAGCCTGGTGGCCTGAGGCTAAGGAGGTGGCCGGGCTGGGCATAGCAGTGGGGTGGTGGTGGCCAGTCCTGACCTCATGTGCCTTCTCTTCCCTCCGCAGTATTTAGGTCAGCTGACATCCATCCCTGGGTACCTGAACCCCTCCAGTAGGACGGAAATCCTGCACTTCATAGACAAAGCCAAGGTAACCCAGCCTCTGCTGCATGCTCTGCCCCAGCCACTCCAGGCCTCAGTCCCCTTGCTTAGGCCTCGTGCCTGGAAGGGGTGACCCAGTTCCCCCATAGTACAGGTCCATTTGGCTCTTGGCCACTGGACTCTTCTTCAGTCTGACATAAACCTGTGCAGCATGGGGCTATTTCCAATTGTCACAATTTCAGGTTATTCCAGACCATGTGCCATAAGTTGAAATCTGAGCTGGGTGAGGTGGCGCAGGCCTGTGATCCCAGCACTTGGGAGGCTGAGGCAGGAAGATCACCTGAGTGAGTTTAAGGTCAGCCTGGGCTACATAGTGAGTTCAAGGCCAGCCTGTACTGCATTGTGAGAACTTGTCTCCAAAGTACAAGGAAAAAAGAAAAGAAAATGTAATGGGAAGTCTGGATGTAGAGTCATTCCAGGAGAACCTCCCGGTGGGGGCAGCACCTCCCAGTCCCCCCCCCCGCAGGACCGAGGACATGACCACTGTGCCCAGCATCTCTGAGTCCCCGTGTACTTCGCAGCGTGCCCACCAGCTCCCGGGACACCTGACGCAGGAGCACGACGCCGTGCTCAGCCTGTCCGCCTACAACGTCAAGCTGGCCTGGCGGGACGGGGAGGACGTCATCCTCAGGGTGCCCATCCACGACATTGCTGCCGTCTCCTACGTGCGGGACGATGCCGCACACCTGGTGGTCCTGAAGACAGGTGCGGGGCTGGGCCGGTGGGCTGAGCCACATCCATGACTTTTGCAGCTCTGTGCTGTGTGCGGGGAGGGCTGGCAGCTGCCATGGCCCGGGTCCGTGTCACACGCGGAGACTTGGGGGAACTGCCCGGGATACATTTGGTGCCCCTTGCCCTCCTGTGGTCCCCCAGCCTCCCACACTGCCCAGGCAGGTGGAGCGGAGAGGCTGATCCTGGGCGCTGCTCTGTGTCCACAGAGCCCGGCCTGTCCCCAGCCTCTGCTTGTCTGGATGCTGGGGTTCCAGCCACTGTCTGTCGCCCCCTACAGGCCGTGGCCTGGGGTTCAAGCCAGTGAGGAAAGAAGGGAGGAAACAGCTATGCTCTCCCTGTTGGCGGAGTTCGCGGGGACCTCTCAGCCTGGGTGGGTCCCTGAGGATGGTGCCAGGGCATGAGGATGAGTGAGGGAAGTGGGGTTTCTGCCTGATGCAGTCCCTGCTGGGGAGCGGTTGTGCTCAGGGGTGCCCAGGGGCCTAGCAACTTCCCACCAGGCCCAGACTCCCAGGAGGAGCCCTCGGGGACCAAGCTGCAGCACCTTTGGGATGCGCAGCCTGCAAGCCACAGTGCCCACCTTCCTGCACGATGTTTAATCCGCTGTCAGTACCGAGCCATTTTAATCTCTAGAAATGACAATTGAACGTGGCCCAAAGCAGCCCAGAGCGTTTGTCATAGATTCTCTTTCTGGACCTCTAGAATCTGCCAGGCCTGAGTCCAGATGGAGTCACTGAGGCACAGCGGGCTGGGCTGGGGCCTCCCGGCTGCCTTAGCTCTGTGTCCAGCCCTGGAGGACCTCGTGGCCTAGAGGAGGGGGACCCGCCCTGGCAGACTTGGATGTTTTGGCAGGTGGGGAGCAGCTCCTAGGAGAACAGGAGAGGACCAGGGCCCGGGTCTCCTGTGTGGTGCAGTGGGGCTGGGAGGTGCTTGGGAGGATGAAAGCGGTGTCTACGTCGTAGCTGCCCGCTGCTTCCTCGAGAGCCAACCCAGGCCTGGGCTAGGGAGTGAGAGAAACAGTGAAACCACTGGAGTGACATGTCCAGGTCGGGCCTCTCTCTAGAACACTCCCTGAGGTGATTGTAAATATGATGCGCTGGTCCACGTCCTCTCACACCGGCCCCAGAGCCCCATGTGATGACCTCTTAGGTGTGGGTGCATCACGCCCACGTGCTCAGGGGCCCGGCGGCCGGTGGCAGTCAGGGTCAGGCGGCCTGGTCTCTCCAAGGCCATCACACTGTCCTGCCAGCCCCTGGCCTGGGCCTCTACCCCTAGCTGTGACCCTTGCATTGCCTGGTTCTGCTGCCCTTCCTTCCCTCCCTGCCCATCAGTTCTGGGGGTGACAGGGACACTTCTGGGCCTCTGACCGGGCCCGATGTCCCCTGACCCCAACCATCAAGCCTCTAGGAATCACCGTGTGTTTTCTGTGTAGGTGGAGGGTGGGCTGTTAGGGATGTGGCACTGGGGTGTCACCATCTAGCTTAGCACCTGGACCCTACTGTTCACAAGCTGCCAGGCCCAGCCCCGTGCCTCAGTTTATCCCTGTGTGAGAAGGAAGTGCCTTAGGCCAGAATATATGGAAACCTCATAGAAGTGGACTGTCAGCGTTGTGGTCACGGCCTGTTATCTGTTAACTTGAATCCTGTGAAATTGCCTTTGGTATAGCCAAAAAGATTTGAACAGTCAAGTGTGGTGGCTATACCTATAACCCCAGCACTTGGGAGGCTGAGGCAGGGGGATCTTGATTTTTAAAGCCAGCCTGGGCTACATAAAGAGACCTTGTCTCAATAAATAAACAGAACAGCCCTCGAATCCTGGCTGTCCTGTGTCTCCTCCATCCCCATCCTGGATGCTGGGAGGGTATGTGGGTGATAAATGCGGGGTGCCATTTCCTAGCAGGATGACAGTGCAGTAAGGGGAGGGGAGGGACGCACCCGGAGCACATGCCTGGCACAGGCTGGCCACCTTGGAGGCCTGGTGGACAGTTGGCCAGAGGTGTCCTGAGTGTCCTCATGCCCCCCATGCGTCCTGACGGCTGTCCCTCCACAGCCCAGGATCCGGGTATCTCCCCCAGTCAGAGCCTGTGCACGGAGAGTTCCAGAGGTCTGGGCTCGGGGCCCCTGCCAGAGAGCACGGTGGTGCCAGTGGAGGCCTGCTGCCTGGTCATCCTGGCTGCGGAGAGCAAGGTGAGCTGGCCCCTCCAGCCCTGGCCTCCCATCCTGCTTGCAGATGGGGAAGTTGAGGCACGGGATCAGCAGTGTGTCTGGCAGGACCGTGCCGGGGCCTCCTCTGCCTGCTGTCCTCACACCCACAGAGCCCAGAGGCTGCCCGCCGGGAAGGTGGTCACCGCCGGCCACTCTGATGTGGCAGCCGCCACTGTCCACCCCTCCAGGTGGCCGCGGAAGAGCTGTGCTCCCTGCTCGGCCAGGTCTTCCAGATCGTTTACACGGAGTCCACCATCGATTTTCTGGATAGAGCGATCTTCGATGGCGCCTCCACGCCCACCCACCACCTATCCCTGCATAGCGGTACGAGAGGGTGACGGGGCTGAGGCCCTTCCGGGACTGCAGGACCCAAATGTGCTGCCCAGGATCCCTGAGGCCCAGGCAGGGGGAGGGGAGGGGACATCGAGGGCATCTGTGCATCTGAGTGTCCACCGAGCTGGGCGTGGAGCAGCGCAATCTCTCCGTGGACATGCTCTTGGGCACCAGGTCTGCAGGACCCAGTGGCATTGCCCTCCCAGCCAAAGGTTCACACGTTGGGGCCCAGAACGGCAGAAGGCTCTTCCCTGGTGGCTCACAGGTGGCCCAGGCCAGGACAGGCGTGTGCCCAGGACAGCAGCTCTGTGCTGCCTGGAGCCCACCTGGCCTGGGTGACAGCTGAGCCCTCCCCCACCCAGCAATGCAGGAACAACCCTCACCCTGTGCCACAGTTGGGAAGGTTGAGGCACAGGCCAGCAGCATGTCTGGTAGGACTGTTTCAGCGCAACCACTTGGCCTTTAAAAGATACTGTGAAACCCACTGGGTTTTTTTCTTTCTACTACTGGGGATAGAACCCAGGGCTTCGCCTAAGCTCCGTCCTCTCGCCGTGCCCTGTCCCTCTGCTCTGCCTGCGGTGTCGGGCTGTCCCTGTCCTTGGGTCCCGAACTCACCTGCAATCTCAGTGTCACTGCTGGGCTTCCCCCAGGCGCGGCTCTGTGCCAGGCCCTTCCCGGGTCCGCAGGCTGGGCTGTGTCCAGGGAGGGGTCAGACCACCCACCCTGTGGCGGGGATAGCGCCTGTCTGGCTGGGTTTTGTGTACTTGATGCCCTGAGTGCGGCTGAGGACCTGTGTGGGCTCAGGCTGGGAGCCCTGTTCATGGCACACGGCATGTTCAGGACCCGGCTGGCTCCAGGGTGAGGGACTTGGGGGTCCCCAAAGGCCAGGGTGGCCTGTGCCTCCTATCAACGCAGCACGGAGCTGGCTGTGTCCTGGATTCTCCTTCCGGCCACATGGGGCAGCGCCCCCAGCCTGAGAGTCACGCTGTCTCCTGCGTCTTCCCTACAGATGACTCCTCCACGAAAGTGGATCTGAAGGAGGCCTACGACACCGAGGCCAGCACCTTGTGAGTGCTTGTGCCCCTGCCTTGCACCCCGCGTCCCCACCCTGGCCTTGTGCTGTCCCCGTTTTGGCCTCTGGAGTGGTCCTGTGCATGGCCTGTTGGGTGGCAGCTCAGCCCACGCTCCCCTGCTGTGTCCCCTGCACTGTCATACCCTTGGGGGCTCCTGGAGCAGGTGGGGGATCCGGGGTGGGGTCGGGCACCGGGGTGGACGCAGCCCACGCGTCCCATGCCTTATAGCTGCTTCCCTGACTGCGCGGATGCCGGCGGGCTGCCACCGCTATCCTGCATGCAGGCGTTGCCCCACAGCAAGACGGCAAGTGACAGCGAGCTGAGCGCCAGCGCCGCCGAGCTGCTGCAGGACTACATGCTCACGGTACTGCCTGGGCCTGGGGGGGCTCTGCGGCCCCACCCTGCCTGCTGCCACCGGGCTTCAGCGGGTGCCCCTCTGCCCTGCAGCTGCGCACCAAGCTGTCCTCGCAGGAGATCCAGCAGTTCGCGACGCTGCTGCATGAGTACCGCACCGGAGCCTCCATCCACGAGTTCTGCATCAGCCTGCGGCAGCTCTATGGGGACAGCCGCAAGTTCCTGCTGCTTGGTGAGGCCCGGTGGGGGTGTGGGTGGGGGCACGAGGCCCCTGCCAGGCTCAAGAGAAGGTGCTGGAGAGGAGCCAGGGGGCCCTTTGGGGAGGTGACACTTGAGTGGGTTTTGCTGCATCTGTAGGAGTTTGCTAGGGGAAAGAGACAGGGAGGCGCCATCCTAGGTGGAAAGATTAGCCTTTGCCAAGACCCTTGAGGAACTCAGTGCCTTAGGTCAGTGGCTGGCAGGTTGGGTAGTCAGTCCCGCCGTCAACACCTAGGCCGGAGCCTGCAACGCTGCCCTCAGGGGACATCAACCCTGCTGTGGCTTCCCCTCTGCCAGTGCTCAGAGCACAGTGAGTTGGCAGAAGCTCCTTGAGGGCTGCTGGGTACTGGGCTTACGGCCCTGAACCACGGGAGGTGGGTTTATGCCCCCAACACTGCTTATTTTGTTTGTTTTGAGGTAGTAGGGATTAAACCCAGGGCCTTTGCATTGAGCTGCATCCCCAGTCCTTTTAATTTTGAGTCTGGGTCTTTCTGAGTTACCCAGTCTGAGCCTGAACTTGTGAGCCTCCTGCCTCAGCCTCCCAGAGTTCTGGGATCAGAGGCCTGCACCACCTCGCCTGGCTTGTTTCCCCATCTATGGGTCTGGCAGGCATCAGCCACCTCCCCAAAGCCCCCACTCCTGGCGGGATGAAGAGGAAAAGGCCTCCCTGCTCCGTCCCTGTCAGGACACAGCCTAGGGAGCCACAGCCAGTAGCTTCCTGTCTTGCTCTTGGGCAGGGTTACCTTCAAGCAGTGGGTGGCAGAGGGCTGAGCCATGGGCCCTCCCCTCTCTTTTGGAGCCCTGGCTCTGGGGCTGGGGCCTGGCTGTGCCCTGCCGAGTTGTGGGTGGTCACCCAGGCTGGCCCGTGGCTTTGTCCTGAAGCCTTACTGGGGATGGCAGCTCATGACCAAGGCCACCAGTGGCTTCCAGTACTTCCCTGGGCCTTGCCTTTCTTGTCTTAAGATGGGAACCCCAAGGACTGATGGAATGGAGGTCACCTTTGATGACAACAAGCCCTTGGGCTGGGATCTTTGGGGTCCTCAGCTGGGTCCCTGAGCCGTGCCTGTGCTGGTCCGTGTCGCAGGTCTGCGGCCCTTCATCCCCGAGAAGGACAGCCAGCATTTCGAGAACTTCCTGGAGACCATCGGCGTGAAGGATGGCCGTGGCATCATCACCGACAGCTTTGGCAGGCACCGGCGGGCGCAGAGCATCGCCTCTACCTCCACCGCCAATGGAAGCAGGGCCGCGGGCAGCCCCGATGACCGCTCGGGGCCCTCTGAGGGGGATGAGTGGGACCGCATGATCTCGGACATCAGCAGTGACATCGAGGCGCTGGGCTGCAGCATGGACCAGGACTCGGCATGACAGCAGCGGTGGGAGCACTGCACCGTCCGCAAGACTGCGTCAGGCCTTCCTGCGAGGAGACACCGACCCCGTGGGCCCCTCATGGCAGTAGAGGTGGCCGGCGGCGGTGGGTCCTCTACTGTGAAGGGGTGTGGAGCCTCCACAGGACACGTCCTGTGTAGGGCAGAGGTGCCACATCTGTCCCAGGCTCCAGTGGGCCCTGCACTGGCTCCACATGGGGAGGCCAGGCCCAGCCACACTGGCACGAGAGCCAGGCCTGTGGATGGGCCAGACAATTGTCACTTTTGCACATGACGTTCCTCATGTAACTCTCAGAGAACTTAAAGAAGTTTACTGCAATGTGAATAATTTAATATCCCGTTGCCGGGCTTTTTTCTCACCCGCCTGGATGAAAGCTGTGTTACCACAAGGGCCATCCACTCTGACCTCCATCCCTCGGGCCACCGGTCCTCCTGCATCCTGGGAGGGTGCCAAAGATCCTGTGGACCCAGGGCAAGTGTTCTAGGTCTCAGGGTCATGGGCCAGTGGCTGGGGGTGGCGGGAAGCCTTGGTCTTTGTCCCATGCATGGATCCCAGCAGGGCCCTGGCTGGTGTGGTCCTGCCCAGCCCTGCTGGTGATAGATGCCCCTGGCAGGCCTTGGTCTTGGCTTTTTTTGTTTGTTTGTTTTTTTGGTACCAGGGATCGAACTCAGGACCTTGTGCTTGCAAGGCAGGTGGCAGCACCACTGAGCTAAATCCCTGGCCCTGCTGACCTCTGTACCCTGGGCCCTTTCCAACCTTCTGCAGGGCATGGGGAAGGGACCTGGGTCAGGACGCACTGGGCTCTGCTGAGACTCGAGGCGCCCCCGGGATACTCAGGCCCTCTTCCACCCATGCTGGGGAGAGGGATGCCCTGGACATTCACTGTGTCTCAGCCAAGCCACAGGGTCCTGAGCAAGATGGGCAGGCCATGTGGTATCAGCCCAGCAGAACCCTGGGCTGGGTCTTTTCTGTTTGTTTTTTGAGATAGGGTCTGGCTGTGTAGTTCAGGCTGGCCCTGAACTTGCACTGGGTTTCACAGCGATTTCTCTGTTGCGCCTTCTGTTGGAGCTGCCCCCCACCCCTTGGGCCTCAGGAGAGGCAGAGACAAATCACAGACTCGTCTCTGGCCCCTGCCTAGTGCCACATGGGTAGAGCATGGCCTCGGCGCCATCTGTGTGGTCACGGGCCACACTTCTGATGCCACGGTGTAGCCCAGATAGCCCAGTGTTCACCAGCTGCCAGCAGGGAGGCACAAGAATGTGGGGCCTCGAATGTGCCTGAGGGCAGTGGAGGGTGGGAGGGGACCCAAGGATGAGCAGCAGTCAGGGATAGGAGGGGAAGCCAGAGGGTGCAGGGGGCACTGAGGTCTCCAGAGCACACTGAGGACAGTGAGGTGACACCGTGCGGTCGATTGGACTCCGATTTATTAGGTGGCAGCGCTGGGGAGGGCAGGGTGGACCGGCTCAGGCAGCAGCTACATCGTCAGCTCCTGTGGAGAAGGGCCACAGGTCACACCGAGGGCCACCCCCTGCCCAGTGCAGTCCTCAGGGGATCACAGGAAGCCCCTCATGGCCCACGCTCCTCACCATGATGGCGTTGACGATGTCGCTGTGGTTGTCCCTCAGCGCTCGCACGGCCTTGGCCCTGGACACGTTGGCCTGTGCCATCACCAGCTCGATGTCACGCAGCTCCAGCCCCGACTCGTCCACCTGCCAGGGAGCGGGGACGTCACGGAGGCCCACGGCAGCCCCACCCTGTGGGCTCCTGGGACCCTGGGCCTCACCTCCTCCTCCTCCTCCTCCTCCTCGCCACACTCTGGTCTCAGCCGGGGTCCAGGTGCCACTTCGGGGACCAGGGCCAAAGACTCTGAGGGCACCTTGAACTTCTCTGCCGCAGCTTTGTGCACTTGCTGGGACAGGTCCTCGATCTGTGGTGTGGGAGTTGTCAGGGGAGCCCGCGCATTCTGACCCCGCCACAGCCACGACCAGGACCACGACCACAGCCAGGACAGACCTTGGCCTCGCCGAAGACCACGTAGGTGTCAGAGGCCGGGCTCTTAAAGACATCAGGCTTGGCGATGGCAAAGAGGATGTTCTTCGACTTCTGGATGGTGATCCTCGTGACGCCCTGGATCTGCCGCAGGCCCAGCTTCGACATGGCCTGAGACGGAGGGTGCAGGTTGGGGAGGGCAGTCAGGGACAGACACTGCTGCCAGTGTCCCCATGACCTTGGGCACCTGTGACCCCAGTCTAGCTGTTCAGGGGAAGGGGTGCAGGCTCCCATATGGCCCCAGAGCCCCCTTTCAGATAGGAT
This sequence comes from Fukomys damarensis, assembly GCF_012274545.1. NCBI lineage: Eukaryota > Metazoa > Chordata > Mammalia > Rodentia > Bathyergidae > Fukomys > Fukomys damarensis. The sequence goes on from NW_022900929.1 coordinate 25,174,735, forward strand.
TTCATTAGCATGGGTGAGGATCTTCACGAGGACAGCCCTGTCCCACGTTCCCAGTCCTGGGGTCCCCGTGGGGCTCCCCTTACCTTCCGAGCTTTCTTCTCACTGCGGCTCTGCTTGGCTTTGGCGATGGTCTCCTCGCTGCTGCCTGTCGGGGCCTGTGGGGAGAGGGGCTTTGAGCTCCTGTGGGACTGCAGGACCACCCGAGGCCACCCTCCCTGCGGCCCTGGCTGGCACCTGGGCTGGGCACTGCGTGTGAGGGGCCGAGAGGTCCTGCTCGTCTAGCTCAGCCGATGACTCCCCGTGGCTGTCCGAGTGCTGGCCAGAGCCTGGGGCCCTTGGGGAGTCTGGGGAGGGGACAGATGTGAGGTCACGCTAGGGCCAGTCCCCTAGCCCAGGTGACAGTGCCCCTGAGAGAACTCACCTTCCTCCAGGCTGTCCTCGTCCTCATGTTGCTCAGGGGCTGGGAGCCCTTGAGGACCACGTGGGCCCTGGGGCCCTGAGGGAGGAGGCACTTGGCAGGGGGGTACGATCCTTGAGGCTGGCTCTTTGGTATCTGTGGGAGCCGCCTTGGGGCTGAGGGGGGATTGGGGTGCCAGGCTGATACGCTGTCTAGCTCCCCGAGGCTGTGTGGTTCCTGAGGCAGTGGCAGCCCGCTGGGCTCCCACCTGAGGCAGTGGGGAACCCCGAGAGGCTGGGGGCTCCTCACCCTCTGTGGAGTCTTCCTGGTGATCCTGGTGTGGGCAGGGGGCACCAGGAGCAGAGGAGTTGGGGTCCGGGAGCCTGCTGCGGGGTGTGCTGGGTGCTCCCCGGGCTGGGGTTCTGGGGGGCGCTGGTGGGGGTCGGCTGAGGAGACTCGGGGTGGAGGGGGGCTGCAGTCGCAGGGAGGGTGGTGCTGATGGGACAGGCTCCTTGGGGCTGTCCCCGTCCAGCCTGGACACAGCCCTGACTGGGGACCCTGGGCAGGAGCCTTGCTGGGCCTCTGCAGCCCGGGCTGTAGGGAGCCTGGGCCCTGGAGTGGCCTTTTTGCCCAGGGCCCTGCCCTCTCTGGCTGGGCTCAGGGGTGGCACCTGGCTGACCTCAGGGCAGGTGGCACGAAGGGCCTTGGGAGCCCCCTTTGCACCTCGGGGTGCTGACTTAGGTCCATGTCCCTGTGTTGGTGGCTTGGGACCCCTCGCCCTCTGGGTCTTAGGCCCCTGGGCCTCCTCTGGATGCAAGCAGGTCTCAGCCCCATTGCCTGGTGCCTGGGCTTCCACACAAGCTTCCCGCTCTGCAGTAGGCAGGCCTGAGGCTCCTTCCTTCCTGGGACCAAGGCTCACCTTGAGGGCGGCAGGGGCCTCCATACCCAGGGTGGGCCCTGCTTCTTCCGGAGGCCCAAGCATCCCAGCCTCTGCTGCTGGCTTGGGACCATCCTGTGGGCCCAGGTTCAAGGCTGCAGGCTCTGGGTCACCAGGGGGCACTGCAAGCCACTCCTTGGGCACAGGCCTCCGTTTTAAGGCCACACCTAATTCCTGTTGAGCCACAGAGGCCATGGCCTTGGTCCCTGGGGTGCAGCCTGCTTCAGCCTTCTGAGTCCCTGGTGTGGCCACTGGTACTGTCTCCAGGCCTGAGGTGGAATCTTCATCTTGCAGAGGTGGAGAAGATTCAGGAGGGTCCTGGGGTAACAAGATGCCCTGTTTGGCCTGCAGGGGAACTGACATGGCTACAGCCATGACCTCTGGGCTCCAGGTGGGATTTTGGTCTTTCAGGGGTAGAAGAGCAGTCTCAGTACAGTCCTGGGGTAATAGGACACCCCCTCCAGCCTCCTGGGACGCTAGTGTGGCCACAGCCATGACCTCTAGGCCTGAGGTGGGATCTCCATCTTGTAGAGATGGAGGTGAAGATTTGGGAGAGTCCTGGGGTAACAGGATGCTCCCTCCAGCCTGCAGGGGCCCTGGTGTGGCTGTCACCATGGACTCTGGGCCTGGGGTGGGATCTTCATCTTGCAGAGATGGAGGTGAAGGCTCGGGAGAGTCCTGGGGTAATGAGACACTACCATCAGCCCTCTGGGACTCCAGTGTGGCTGCAGCCACAGACTCATGTCCTGAGGTGGGATCTTCATCCAGCAGGGGTGGAGGTGCAGGTTTGGGAAAGTCCTGGGGTGATGAGACACCACCTTCGTCCTCCTGAGACTCCAAAATGGCTGCAGCCACAGACTCTAGGCCTGAGGTGGGATCTTCATCCAGCAGAAGCTCAGGCTCAGGAGAGTCCTGGGGTGATGAGACACCACCTTCGGCCTCCTGAGACTCCAAAATGGCTGCAGCCACAGACTCTAGGCCTGAGGTGGGATCTTCATCCAGCAGAAGCTCAGGCTCAGGAGAGTCCTGGGGTAACAGGGTGCCCCCTTTGGCCTCCTGAGACTCCAAAATGGCTGCAGCCACAGACTCTAGGCCTGAGGTGGGATCTTCATCCAGCAGAAGCTCAGGCTCAGGAGAGTCCTGGGGTGATGAGACACCACCTTCGGCCTCCTGAGACTCCAAAATGGCTGCAGCCACAGACTCTAGGCCTGAGGTGGGATCTTCATCCAGCAGAAGCTCAGGCTCAGGAGAGTCCTGGGGTAACAGGGTGCCCCCTTTGGCCTCCTGAGACTCCAAAATGGCTGCAGCTGCAGACTCTAGGCCTGAGGTGGGATTATCCAGTAGAGGTGGAAGAGCAGGCTCAGAAGAGTCCTGAAATAACAAGACACCTCCTTCAGCCTTCTGAGACTCTAGCATGGCCATAGCCACAGACTCTAGGCCTGAGGTGGGATCTTTATCCAGCAGGGGCGGAAGTGCACGCTCCAGAGAGTCCTGGGGTAACGGGCTGTCCTCTCTGGCCTGCAGGGGCTGTAGTGTGGCTACAGCCATAGACTCCAGGCCTTCTGGGAGACCCAGGCTGCCTCCATGCCCCGTGAGCTCAGGAGGGTCTGGGCCCACAGCGGCGCCTGCTGCTTCCTGCAGATCTGGCTTTGCCTCTGCAGCATCAGGCGGCTGGCTGAAGGCAGTGCCCCTCCTATCCTGGGAGGGCTGAGCTGGTACCCAGATGACAGGTGTTCCTCCAGCCATAGAATCAGCATCTTTGGCTCCCACCTCAAGGGTCACCCCTGTGGCCGCCAGCCCAGCGTGAGGGGTCACAGCAGCCGCAGACACCTGGCTGGAAGCAAGGCTCTCTTTGGAGATTCCTGAGATTGACTCAGGGCTCTGGCTGACAGGGGCTTCTCCCTCTGGGACCTGAGGGGCCGGTGCCATGCCCCTGGCTTCTTTGCTCCAGAATGAAGCCCTGCCTGTACACTCCTGCTCCGCCTTCAGGCCGGTGTCCTGCAGCAGCATGCCGGGCTGGGCGTGGGGCTCCCCGCTGTACAGCAGGTCGTCCTCAGCCCCTGCGTAGGACGCTGAGTCAGAGTCTGAGGAGGCCGCTGAGGTGTCATCCCGGAAGGCGAAGGCCTCATCCATGCCCTCGGTGATGGACAGGTCGGACAGTGACTGCAGGAAGGAAGCTGAGGCGCTGTCCTCCTCCTCCTCGTCCCCTCCGGCCACTTCCCCCTCTGGGCCCAGAGGGTCAGGTGACCCCTCCTCTTCCTCCTCTTCCTCTTCCTCCTCTGGGGACAGTGGCATCACCTCCACTGACTCCACCTGGAAGATGAGGCTGCCCTGAAAGGGCAGCAGGGTCGCAGGGATCATTGGGTCATCGGCCAGGAAGTCCAAGTCAAAGAAGTGGCCCTCCTGGCTCCAGGAAGAGCCGCTGTCCCCTGAGAGGCTGGACTCAGAGGACGGGGGCCCGGCAGGGTGCTGCCCCCCTCCCTCAGCTGCCCACCCCGGCTGGGAGAGGCCCCAGTGTGAGGCGAAGTCCAGCCCTTCAGCAGTGGCCGGCAGGCTGAGGGGACAGGAAGGTGATGAGGCCTGGCTGTCCCCATCAGCCGTGACATAGGAGGAGCCTGAGGGCGAGGCAGGCAGTGAGTCCAGCGGCTCAGCCTCAGCATCCCATGCGTCCCTGTGCGGCCCATGGCCGAGAAGCAGGGCATAGGTGGCCTCAGTGGGGGTGGAGGGAGGGGTGAAGAAGGGGTCAGGGTCCGGGGATGGGGAAGGCACGGGAGGGTTGTCCTGAGAGCAGGGCTCCTGTTCCCTGAGCACTGGCAGGGCTGCCCTGGCTGACGGCGGTGCCTGGCAAGTCTCCTCGCCCATCACAATCCGGGGCTCCAGGGCAGCGGGCAGAGCCTGGGGGTGCAGGCCCTTGGACAGGAGTGCGGGGTTGGGACTGCCCTCTGCTGGGTCTGCCCAGGCCGAGGGGGCCCCACCAGGCCCTGCATCCCAGCTGGCTCCCTCGGGCTGGGGCCGGGCACCCGGCTTGCTGGGCAGGAATGTGAGAGCCAGGGGGCTGGACCCTGGGGTCAGGGCACAGGGCTCCTGCCGGTCTCCTCCCAGGATGGTAGCAGCAGGTACATCACAGGTGACATCTGTGGAGACAGAAAGACAGGAGTTCACATCCCCAGGCCAGGCCAGGTGAGCTGGGTGTGGGACAGGAGACCTGTGTCCACTTTAGGGGTTCAGGGAGAGGTGTGTGGAGAAGGCAGGAAAGAAGAGCTTGGTAGGGGAGAATTTTGAAGTTTTTCAGAGCTGAAAACTGCTAACAGCAGCTCTGTGGAAAGGAGGGCTGGGGGGGGGTTTGTGTTTATAAATCCAGGGTTCTTGGGGACACTTCAGGAAAGATGCAACCAGCACTTCTCTTTCTGGAGACAGCTTGCTGTTTGCTTTCCCGTCATCAGCACGGTGCAGCTGGCTTGGCAGGAGCGGGTGGTCCCCCGAGCCCTGTGCCCAGGCCTGCTGTGCCCTGTGGCCTGGGGGATGTAAGGAGGGCACTGTGTGTGGCCATGACTCTGGGCAGTGGAGGCAGACACATCCTGCATAGTCTGAGCTGGAGGTTGCAGTGGGCATGGGTGGTGACCATGAAGGAGGACAGCAGTGAGAGGTTGGTACCACCTGTTGCCAGGTGCTCTCCATGACAGCCACCCATGGTGAACACCAGGCTTCCCTGGGTGCTGGGAGCCGAACTCCTTCTTGCCCTGGGCCCTTCTCAGGGTCCCCAGGTGCTCAGGCAGCCTCTGTGGATGTGGACTGATAAGCCATGCCACAGCACGCCATGAAGGACAGCAGATCAGAGGGCACTTAGGGGACCCAGGCAGGTGGAGGAAGTCCCCTCTGGCCAGCACCACACAACTGCACAAGGGTCTGTTGCCTCCTGGGTTCATGCCAACGTGCATTTCATCACTGCTGAGGTCACTGCACACGTTTTTTTTTTTTTTTTTTTTTTTTTTTTTTTTTTTTTTTTTTTTTTTTTTTTTTTTTTTTTTTTTTTTTGACATAAGTTCTCCCTTTGTAGTTCAGGCTGGCTCTGAACTTACTTTGTAGCCCGGGCTGACCTCAAACTTGCAGTGATCCTTCTGCCTCAGCCTCCCAAGTGCTAGGATCGCAGGCGTGGGCCACCATGCCTGGCTCTGGCTACTCCCTTTTGAATCTTTCAGTCTCTCCTACCGTCATCTGCTAAGTGCTTCTCAGTGCACACTGAGTGCTCAGCTCACCGCTGCATTTTTAATGTTCCATGACAGCCCTGCCTCACCTGGACGGAGGCCAAAGACCCATCTCTGTGCTCTCCTCCTGCCTTCCTGGCTGGTGACAGGGTGGCCGACCCATCTTGGCTTTCGCTTCTGCTCAGTCAAGATGGGCTGGGATGAGGAAAACTACAGAACCAGCAGCCTCACCAGGTTGCCCAATCTGACCCTAGCAGCCTCAAGGCACAGGGCCCTCAGGCCAGCAGCAGGGCTTGGGAGCTGCCTGGGTGGGGTCCTCCCCGTCCCCTGGGGCAGCGTGACACTGGGAGTGGGTGTGGCTGGTGAGCACTACTAGCTCCGGAAGACAGGCCCTAGCACACTGTGGACCTCTGTGTGGCCCAGAGATGGGGCAGAACTGGGCCAAGGTTAAACGGGAGGGTAATAGAGGCCAAAGGTTCTGTACCCCCTCTGAGGTCCCCGAGCCAGGAGCCAGCAGCTCCGGTCCGGGGAGTCCCAGCGGTGTCAGCTGTATCCCCACTTGGCCAGGCCCTTGGCCCAGCTCTGGTTCCATCCCCAGGTGACTTCTGGCCCACAGCAAGGTGCCCTTGGCCTTGCCCCAGCCACACTGGCTGGCCTCCAGCAGGGACCGGTCCAGGTAGGCGGCCCAGCCGTGGACCCACCCCTGCCTCGTGGAGGTCGCGAGGGCTGCGCAGGGGCCACTGCTGCCCGGGCCAGCTCCCTCTTC
>NW_022900929.1:25181517-25184254 GCF_012274545.1 Fukomys damarensis
CCCTCCTCCTATCGAGGGAGGGGCTGGAGCCTTTCGCGGCTGGGCCTTTCCCTGGGTAGCATCACCCCTCGCCGGGAAGAGGCGGAGGCAAGGCCGGAACCGGGGTGCAGGGCGCGGGGCCCGAGGAGGTGGCTCTGCATGCTTGGGGAACGGGGTGGCGCACCCACCCCTCATCGGCCAGGCAGAGGGCACGGGGGCCCGTCCAGCCCCATGCTTCCATCCAAAGAAGAGCTGGAGCCGCAGCTCCGGAGTGATTGGCTGGTCCTTGCAGTCGTCGGTCTCCATGGCAACCGCCTCCTATCTCCTTGGCAACCAAAGAGGGAGCCCTGGAGAGCGCAGCGAGGAAGGCGGCCTCAGATGAGCTCCTGGGCTGAGCGGGTCTCTGGTGCCCTCGGAGCTCGTGGATCTGCCCCCAACCTATTCCTTCGCCTCCCAGTTCTCTGCGCAGGAGAAGGAAATGGGAAGAAGCGCCTCCCTAGGTCTCTTCCGAGAGTGAAGCTGCCCCTTGGCCTTCCTGAATGCGCTATTGCTTCCACATAGGCTGCTGCACCGCCGGGATCAGCCCCCTCTCCCTGGTGCCAGGCACCGGGAGACGGATGAATGGCACATTGTCGGAGCTGGGGTGGGGGAATCAGAGGAGCCATTGTGGCAGGCAGGTTCTGCCCGCGAGCTCAGGAAGCCAGGGGCTGCCCTCCCCCGCCCTGCACCTCCCTCAGGTGGACGTGCCCCTACCTCCCCGGGGCCCAGGCAGCAGATCCCCTACCCTAAACCTAAACCCAGGATCCGCCCCAAACTGGCCCCTCAGCTGACGGCACACAATCTGTCTTTCCACCCCGCGGTGAGGTCTTCTTCCTCCTCCCCTTTCCACTCCCCTCCCAAGCACAATAAGTTGTCACCTCCTGTGACCTTCCCTCTGAGCTGAGCTCTCACTGAACCGCTCTGATGGCTGCCTACTGCCTTGTCACCGGCGCCATCACCCGCTTTCCAGAAACTGAATGCCCTTTAATGAGTCTAGATGAGGTGGTCTCTGTGCCTTCTAAGGACAACCATGCATTCTGGCAATGAGAGAAAACCAAAATGCAACTCTAAAAGATGCAAAGAAAGTGGCAGGTGGGAGAGGGACCAGGTGAAGAGCAGGGCAGGGGTATCCTAGCACCCCCACCCCCCAGCAGAGCCCCAGCCTGTCTCCTGCTCTCAGTCTTCGAGAGGAGGAAAGCCAGGCTGACTCCTTTGACTCTTGCAGGACAAGGCCTGCTGAGCCCATCCACCCAGCCTGGCAAAAACCAGGGCCTGACCCCACCCTGTGGCTCCGGGAGTATTTGCAAGGAGGTCCCCCAATGGAAAGAAACTGTCACTCATGAAGAACCCTGCTGTGTTGGGCAGATCCTGAGTTCAAACCAGGCTGTCTGCTTCCCAGGATGCCTAAGGCTCTGAGCCTCTCTGGCAGCCCGAAACCTGGCCTCCTCCCAGGGTGTTGCCTGGAGTGGCAGAGCTAGGCTGGGGCCTGCCCTTTGGCACCTCTTATTCTGAGCAGCCTGGCCACAGCCCCTGCAGGACATGTGGCAGGGAGCAAACCATACTAGGCTGAGGTGACCAGGCCACAGGGGAGGACTCAGGCAGGGTGGCCCAGGAGGCCAGGTTGGGGTCAGAGGGTTAGGTGCAGGTAGAGGTGACACTACCTGGGCTAAGGCCTGAATGTTGGCAGACAGCAGCACCCTACAAATGAGAGCAGCAGCCAAACCAAAATGAAACATGACAAGGCCTACTGAAGGCATTTGGAGTTGGTCTTTCCTTTGATGAACTGGAAACAATTTTAAAACTATTAGCTGGGTGTGGTGATACAGGCCTGTAATCCCAGTGCTCTGGGAGGCTGAGTCAAGCAGACGAGTTCCAGACCAGCCTGGAATGGCAACTTCACAATTTAGAGCGACCTTGTCTCAAAGTGAAAAAATAAAGGGGATATTTCACAGTGTGAAGACCCTGGGTTCAATCCCAGCACCACACATACATACCCACACTTCCTTTTTATTGAGAAAGCTTTCAAATGTGCACAAAAAGTATGCAAATCAAATACTATTATAGGTGATTTGGGTGCCATCCCATTAGGGATCTCCCTGGGGACCTCAGTGGTCTCCACTGAGCGGCCACTCCTGGCCGAATTTTAAGATACACCTCAAACTTACACTGAAGATAGGATCTTATCAACTAAAAAAGATTCTTTCATGTTTAAAGGGTGAGGAAATTCAGTTTTGCAAAATGAGGAATGCTGGAGGTGGGTTGCACAATGTGAATGAATGTAGTGCTACTACCAAGCTGCATGCTTAAAAATGGTTGCCAGGTGTGGTGGTGCATGCTGTAATCCCAGCATTCGGAGGCTGAGGCAGGAGGATAGCTTCTAGTTTGAAGACAGCCTGGGCTCCATAGTGAGACCTTGTCTCAAAAACACAAACTCAATTTTACGAGGTGTAAGGGCTATCACCCTGGCACAGGCTCCTTATTGTGGACCCTTCAAGCTCTCCAGCCCTGTTTTAGCACCCAAAGACCTGCTCTGCCCTTGCTGAGGGAGAAAACATCTATAAAGAGCTGCAGGAAGGCTGGGTGTGGTGGCGCATGCCTGTAATCCCAGCACTTGGAGGCTGAGGCAGGAGGATCACTGTGAGTTCAAGACCAGCCTGGACTACATAGTGAGTTCCAGGTCAGTCTCAACTACATAGTGAGACCCTGTCTCAAAAAACCA
>NW_022900929.1:25184270-25224244 GCF_012274545.1 Fukomys damarensis
AAAAAAAAAAAAAAAAAAAAAAAAAAAAAAAAAAAAAAAGCCAAAAAAAAAGTAGAGCTGCAGGCAGACGTGGATGGCTTTGTTCATCCTGGCCGTGTAAATTTATCTGGGTGGCCAAACAAGGTGTCCTGCTCAGTGCGGTCCTGTCTGGCCCACTGAAGAGAGAGAGGCCGGGAGCAGCTGCCATGTCCTAAGTCCCATCTCAGACAGAACCCGAGGCCCTGTCTTCTTGCTCCGGGCTCTGCCCAGCAGGGTGAGACACCCACTGGAGTGTCCGGTTGCGAGACTGCTCCTCCCATGACCTGGCAGTGTATGGAGATCCTGGGCTGTAGACTTTTCTCTAAATCCACTCTGCTGCTGCACACAGCTGGTGAGAAGCCAGCCGACGGGAAGCAGCTGCAGGCTGGTGTGTCTCGGGCAGGGCCTGTGTGGAGCTGTTGCGGAGGACCTGTCAGTTCTGGGGTTACTGGAAACTTCAAGCTTGTCAAGCGCCCAGCTAAGGGGAGGAAGTGACCATAAAGTAACCAAGAACTAGGCTGACCGCTTCTGCGCATTGAACCCTCTGGGCAAGATATGATAGGGCCCCACTGAGGCACAGGAGGCTTGGTACAAAGTGTATACCTTTCCCCTGAGGCAGTCCAGGCTGAATTCTCTCTGGGTTCTCTTAAACTCTGTTGTTAAAGGAGGAGATAAGCATCTCTTTGTTTTGAGACAGGGTCTCCCTTTGTAGTTCAGGCTGGCCTTATACTGTGAAGCCCAGGCTTGCCTCAAACTCACAGCAATTCTCCTGCCTCAGCCTTTAGAGGGCCAGAATTAGTTTTGCTCAACCATGCCAAGCTGCTACTACTTGTTTTTACCTGTTGAGTAAAACGTCACAGGTTACAAACTGTTCTGTGGTTTTGGCTTAGAACCTCCCTCTCCATTTTTCAAAGAGCCCTGGGCCCTTCCCTGGAAGAACCTCGAGGATATTTTGCAAGTTTCCAGAAATCTGGGCCCTGGTGCAAGTCCAGGCAGACCAGCAGGCCGGGCACCAAGAGCAGCTGGTCTTTATCCCGGTCTTTGGTGCTTCCTGGAGAGAACACAGTGGAGAGAAGCACAGAAGAGTTTTTAGTGAGGGCTTTGATGTTTTTCTCCCAGTGCATTTTAGAGCAGGGAGGGGTGTTTAAGGAAGCACAGGCTGCCAAGTGTGTTTTATTTTGCTGTTTTAATGGACTTAAATCACTTGGAAATTATCTTTTTTCTGCAACACTGGTAATTTAACTTTTTAAATAAAATACTTATTTTTTTAATTCTTTTTTCCTAGGAGTCTTTCTTTCTTGGTGTTTTGAGACAGGGTTTCACTATGTAGTTCAGGCTGGCTTCAAAATCACAGTGATCCTCCTGCCTCAGCCTCCAAGTGCTGGGACTACAGGCATGCGCCACCATGCCCGGCTTAAGGGATAGTCTTTACTGGGTCCACAACTCTGTCTTGGATGGGATGGAAATGCTGTGTTTGTTGTTAGATGGATTAAAAAGTTAATGCTATACATGTTAGGTGATAGATTGTTGAAGTTTCAAAAAAAGTTTTAAAATGAGCTTTTAGAGAATACACCTATTCTCTAAAGGTGGTGCACACCTGTAATCTCATCCCCAGGAGGCTGAGGCAGGAGGATCACTAGGAGTTAGAGGCCAGCCTGAACTACAAAGTGAGAACCTGTCTCAAACAACCAAAACCAAAAGCAACAGAAAATGTAAGAGGCAAGTTAATATCCTGACAACAAAACTAACAAAGTAACACCAAAACTCAAAAACTATAGACCAATCTCTCATGAATTTAGGCACAAAAATTCTCTCAAAAAAGCATCAGCAGGGCCAGGGATGGAGCTCAGTGGTACAGTGCCTGCCTGGCAAGCTCAAGGCATTGAGTCTGATTCCTGGAACCAAAAAAAAAAGCAAATCAGTCAATAACATGAAAAGAATATACACCATGACCAGGTGGAATGTGCTCTAGGTATGCAAGGCTGGCTCAACACTTAAAAATATGAGTGTGATGTCCAGCACCAACACATTAAATGAGAATGGTGGGAGAGCCCTTGCCCTGAATGCATGAGGCTAGAAAATGTAAGTTGCTGGGATGTGGTCCAGAGGGCAAACAGCAGTGGACTGCAGTCTTGATGGCAATGCCAACCAAGTGAGAGTTAGAAATAACTACTCAGATAGAAATAAATCAGCCGCGCTCTGGAAACCCTGATGCCACCGGCAGACACCATTTACTGTGTGGTGTCAGTCCATGCTGCTGGTTGCTGGTCTCTGCTGTTGGCGGCCACCACTGTGGGATACTCCTTTGTGGCAGATACGGCCAGAGACTGCTGGGGCTGGTCTCTGCTGCTGGTCGGTCTTGGCTGCTGCTGTTTGGAGCTCTTCAGGGGTAACAGCCCCTGAGGTTTATTGCACTTTCTTTTGGAAAGACTGCTCCGACCACCCTACTCAGGATAAAAGTTCTGAGCAGACTTTCAGGATCTTCCAAGCCCACACCACCCAAGAAATAAATCACGAGCAGATTCGCAGGACCATCGGAAAATAAGCAGCGAGCCTTTCTGGACTGACTGGAGAATGCGAGGGGGTTCTGCTTATGCAGCAGCTGCTGGCTTGTGATTGGCCCAAGCAAAGCTCAGTGAACTTGAAGTAGGGTTACACGGAAACAGACCCATAGACAGACATCTCCAAGCAAGTCGGTTCAGCAAGGCTGCAAGATTCAGTCAGTACATGAAAATCTATAGTACGCTATCCACTTGCAATGAGAAATCCAAATTTAATGGGGGGAGAAGGGAAGTAAAAAGAATTATGATGTGCTATGTAAATGTACCAATTCCCTGTGACGAAATTATGTACTGCAAATGCATACTAATAAAAGAATACGTATTCCATTCATAGTAACATTAAAAAAAGAATAAATCTGTGAGTACCCAGCTTTGATCCCCAGCACCACCAAAGTAAATAAAAGTAGAGTGGATGCTGTGAAGGCCTGAGGGTCCCACCTTCTTCTCTGGAGACATGCTTACTCCAAGACTCAAAGAACTGTGAGAGCCCCAGAGCAGCCAACGCCATCCTGCAAGACATGCAGGACGAAAAGTTGCCATTTAAAAACTTACTACCAAGCAAATGAAATTGAGATGCTGCACACAGATGCTGAAGAAAACAGACCCAGGAGTGACTCAGGCCTCATGGGCAGCTGACCTATGACAGAGGTGCTGGGCGGGGGCCGGGCGCAGTGGCAGTTGAGTGTATGAGTGACACTGGGAGGCTGTGGTGCAGCTTGGTGCTATCCTAAGTGCCTGAGCAACACGCCCAAGGCCTTCCTCACACACACACATGCAGGAACATACCACAGCACACACACACACACACACCCAAGAATGAAGGTGACACTTGGTATTATACAAAAAAAGTAACCAAAATACAAGAGTGAAGAAAATTATAAAACTCTTAGAAAACAGGACTGAATCTTCATGATCTTGGACTCACCAGAGGCTTCTTAGAAATAGCAGCCAAAGCACAAGCAAGAAAAAAGTAAACTGGACTTCTCCAAAATTTAAAACTTTTGTGCCTCAAAGAATACCATGAAGAAAGTGAAATTATGCTGTTGGGTATGGTGGCACATGCCTGTAATGTAGCTACTCAGGAGGCTGAGGCAGGCGGATTCCAAGTTTGAGGCCAGAATGGGCTACTTAGTGAGTACAAGGCCAACCTAAACTATATAGTGGGATCCTATCTCAAAAGACAAAAGAAAGCTATGTAACTGGTTGATAAGTACATGGCAGGATGCACACTATAGTTATCACAGAACTGGAAATCAAAGCCACCGGAAGACCCCACTTCACACCCCTAACAAGGCCCGGACAGCTGCATGACATGGGCTGCTGGGCAGAGCTGCGGCTGGAACCCACGTGCATGGCTGCTAGGAGTGTGAGCCGTGAGTTGCGGCTTTAGGACACCGAAAACTCGACAATTCCACTCTGGGCTGTACCTCCAAGAAAGGAAAGCATGTCCATGCAGACCTGCAGATATCCCAGTAGCACTATTTACATTAGCCACAGTGACAGCCCTATAGCCACTGATGGACGAGTGGGTGAAGAGAACGCGGAAGGATGGCCCTTGGACTCCACAGGGTCTGCTCTGGGATTCCTGGTGATGCCCATGTTGCTGCTAAAAGTGGCATCTTTGCACAGAGCCTATGCAATCCTCCTATTTGAATTCTCTAGATTACCTGTTACCTCCAGTACAATGTAAGCACGACACATTTTAAGACCACATGGCTTAGGGAATAACAAGGAAAAGTCTGTGTATATTCAGGACAGATATCTCTTTTCTACCCAAGAGTCTCCATTTGCGGTCAGTGAATCTACAGATGCGGAACTCAGATACAGAAGGCTAACACAAAAGCCACGCAAAGGAGTATTATACGGCCATAAAAAGGAACGAACACTGATACATAGTAAAACACGGATGAACTATGTAAATATTACACTGAAAGAAGCCAGTTGTAGAAAAACATGTCCTGTACAGTTCCATTCACACCCAAGAGCAGAAGGGGGAAATCTATAGACTGGCAGATTAGTGGTTGCCGGTGTGGTGGTGCATACCAATAATCTGAGCACTCCGGAGGCTGAGGCAGGAGGGTTGCTCAGTTTGAGGCCAGCCTGGGATGCACAGTGAGTTCAAGGCCAGCCTGAACTACACAGCAACACCTTGTCTAAAAAGAAAAAATTAGTGGTTGCTTAAGGATAGGGGGCAGGGAGAGGGTATACGGAAGCAGTAAGTAAAGGGCAATTCCTTCCTGAGGTAACAGAGGGTTAAAAATTGACTCCAGTGAGTGCACACACCCATGAAGAAGCTGAAAAACTAATGAGCTACACATTTTCTATGGCATCATATTAACCAATACTTAATGGCATTAATGACATTGTCTATAAACTTCATGTAATTCAATTAATAGATATTATTTCAAAAAGCTGTTAAAAAATGTCAGGTGCAATGAGACAGCCTTTTAACCCCAGCTACTCAGGAGGCTGAGGCAGGAGGATCACAAGTGTGGGCTCAGGCTGAGAAACTTAGTGAGACCCTGTGTAAAAAAAAAATTGAAAATAAGGGGTGGGGATGGCGCTCAATGGTGGGGTAGTTCTAGGTTCAACCCCCAGTACCACCAAAAAAATAAAAAGGGGCACAGAGGCCAGATCTGTGAGTCACTAGGAGTCCAGAAGAATAAGACAAATGCATAGAGTTCAACAAGACCACTACAAAATCAGCCCAACTGCCACACATGAACAATCAACTTAATACAACTAAAAACCACGCAACGCTGTGGATGTGTTCAACAAAAGTCACAAAGCACTGCGGACACCAGGACCGAAACAGACAGGCATGTGCCATGTGCTCCAGTGAGAAGTGAAGGCAGCAAAGGGGTTGGGTCTCCTCTGATGATCACAAACTCAGCTGGTTCTAGTGGATAGGCCTAAGAACTAGAGTTAGGCTACGGTGACACATTCACCTCACTCACTCAGTGATTTTTTTTTTTTTTTTTTGAGACAGGGTCTTACTTGGCAGTTCAGGCTGGCCTTGAGCTCACTACATAGCCCAATAGCCCAGCCTGACCTTGAATTCAGTGATCCTCCTGCCTTAGCCTTCCCAGCGTTGGGTTTACAGGCATGTGCTGCAACAACCAGCCAAAGGCTTGTTTTCTAGCAACAACCACCAAGAATGAGATATTGTGATGTTGCCAGAGGGGCAGATGACACAGCAACAGCTCAAAAGCTAAGAGCCACACGAATATGCTGAGCCTTTCACAGGAGCACAAAAGCCAGTCAAGGGGCAAAGACAAACTGGGTATGTAGGGCGCGGAGGAATGAGGCACTCGGAGCAAACTCAGCTCAGGAGCTACTGGACACCAAGGGGCCAAACTCCCTCGGTTTTTCCATTTGACAAGAGATCTTCAGGAGAACTCTTCCTTCAAATGGATCATGGTCTTGGGAGTAAACCAGGAGTGGCAGCACTCTTAGGAAAATGAGTCTCAGGACCTTTGGTCAGGGCATAGTCTAGCAAACCATAGGAGACTCACCACTGCACTTCATGAAAATTTAAACTTGTGCTCTGCACAAGACCCGAATGAGGGGAGGAAAGACAAGCTACAGAAGGAGAGAATGCACAAATCACACCCAGGGGGCCGGGACCAGAGCACAGGCCGATGTGATGCCTCACCAGAACTGACAGCAGGTGCCTTTCAATGTATCAGAGATGAGAAGACAGATGCCTGCATACTACTGCCAGAGAACTGCCACTTTCAACAGTATTGCTCCAGACGCAGAAGCCACTAACATCTAAAACTCAGTAACACCACCCCACACTGGTGAGGAGAGGACCTGCCCTTTCTCCCACTCAGGTAAACAGCTGTGGTCTCTTCACACCATCTTGACATGTGAACCCCACAGGCCTGGGCAATGGAGGACTGAGATGAACTTACAGGAAAACTTGAGATTTTGGCGGTCACTTTATCCATCACTGCCCCCAGCTGGCCTAGCGTGGGCGGATATGGAGCCATAGCAGGGAACGTGTCTCTGAATCCAGACCAAAGGCAGCAGCCTTTGGATCACAGAGCAGCAGCACAGACTGAAGTGCAGGTGGCCCAAGATAGGTGGCCTCCAGCCTGACCTCTGCCCCTGGCACTTGGCCCTCCACTGAAGAAACCACTCCAGTGTTTAGCAACTGTACAGCGACCCCAATTACTTAAAAGAAAATCCAGTGGGCTGAGCAGTGAACAGGGCCAAACTTTATTTCCTCAGACAGTCCTGCCCAAGCGGGTCCCACAGCCCCTCAGGCCTGGCGCTCGGCCCTGACGCTCCACTTGGGAGGTGCTCTTCCTCCCTGGCCCCTGTCCTCCACTGTCACCAACTGCCCGAGGACAGAGACCTGCTCCTTGCTCCAAGCCAGGCAGAGGACTGGGCTGCTCTTTACAGAGGCAGGGTTAGAGTGGGTGCACAGGCGGCTTATTCCCACAGCACTGTCACGGAGGTGAGTCACAGCCCCAGGTGCTCACCTCTTTGGCCCGGGACGAACAAAGGGATCTGGTCAGGTGTTTCTGGGCCGTGCGACAGCTGAATGGGTCTTTTCTTCCCAAGTTCCACCCAGCCCCTCACCACCTGTCACCGCAGGCCTTGAGGGGCCTCATCCGCCAGGCTGAATCCTAGGACGCCACCCTACAGGTGCAGAGGTCAGCAGGGTGATGACCAGGTGTGACAGGGAGGGGCCTCAGAAAGAAGCCAGGACACAGCAGAGCCCTGCAGACCCACACTATCCTCCAAAGCAGAGAGCTGGGTGGAAACACAGGTGCACACGCGCATGTGACAAAGCCTGGGAAGCCACCTGCTGCTGACAGCAACACTAAAATTTATTACTCCCAAGAGGCCACTTGTCCCTCGTGGGGAGCAGGTGGCCACCCTCCAGCTTGGCTGAAGGTCTGTCCTCAAGTGTGACCCCTTTGACGCTGGCCTGGGTGAGCCCAGGGCACTGTCCAGAGAGACGCAGCACGTCACTTGGCCAGCTCCTCAGCCACGGCTTTGCGCATCTTGTCCTTGAGGTAGGCATTTTTCTGCCATTCAGACTTCAGTTCCAGCCACTCATAGTAGGGGACCTGGGGGAGGCAGTGGGGATGGTCACACGGGCCAGGGGTAGACTGCCCTTGCCTGGCTGCTGGCTCTGTGCTCACACTGACTCAGGAGCTGAGAGCTCTGCCCCTCATCCCCAAGGCCCACACTGGGGTTGTGAGGAGAGGCCTGGCTGTCAGCGCCAAGGAGGCCCGCGCACTGCACAGGGCCTAGTTCAGGTGCTAGGTTTTAAAGGACTGGGAAAGACAAATGTCACAGAGAAAGAAAACATGACAAAGACCACAGACTCGAAAGCCAGACCTTCACTCCCTGTACCTCAGTTCCACAGCAGCTCTGCAGGGCCTTTTCCAGGAGCCAACATCAGCACCCACAGTTGCAGCCCCCCCACTAGAGGGCTAGGAGCCCGCCCTGCCCACCTCCAAAGCTGGACAGGGCTTGGAGACTTCTGGACCCAGCTGTCTGTGAGGCTGAGGCCCGGGGACCCTCCCTGTCCAGCAGGTACTCACATCTACCAGCAGAAAACCTGCAGCCTGCAAGTGCCGCCGGGCCAGGACGAAGCGGCCCAGCAGGTCTCTGCTTTTGCTGATGAAGTTGGGGAACTCCCAGAGCAGGAATGCAAGCCTGGGGAGGAAGGAGACAGTCTGCTCTGTAGCCCTCTTGAGAGGCGGGACCCCGTGTGCACCGCCTGGGGACTGTGTGCCTTGTCACCCACCTCTTGGCCTGGGGGGGCAGTGGCCGGCTCCCAGTGGGCTGGGCAAGGTGAGGCGCAACAAAGTCCCTTAGCGGCAGGAACTGGCCATCAGCATCCAGCAGCACTTCAGCGTCTGGGAAGGGAGGATGCAGGTGAGAGCCAGTTTGCTCCGCCCCCAGAGAACCCAGGGCAGGCGGAGACAGGAGCAGGGCAGCCTTGTCCCGGCCACGGGGGCCCTCACCCAGCACCCAGCCGTACTGCGTGACCACATCAAGGCTGCCCCGGCTGGTGCACCCCAGCAGCCCCTGCAGCATCTGCCGCAGCTCCTTCTGCAGAGGGGTCACCTTCCGGTCTGGGGCAGGGGGTGTGGGGGTCACAGCTGCAGCTGACAGGAAGGGGCCCAGGTACTCTGGGTGCTCCAGCTGGGCAGTGGCGTTGATGTGCAGCAGCTTCTGGAAGGTGTTCTGGTCCCTTGGAGATGTGGCCCCTGTGGCAGAGGAGAGTGAAGGGAGGGACACAGAGGCCCAGGCAGGATGGTGGTCTCCACCTCCCCTCTGCAGTCGCCTGCTCTAGGCAGGAGGCCACTGGGCTGTGGGGGTGGGTGAGGGGCTCACCAAGAAACCGTGTGTGGAAGCTGGGGTCCAGGACAGCCCTCAGCTCAGCTGTCTGCACCTGCTGCAGCACGCACAGCGCCCACACCGCGTCCACTTGCAGGGATGGCTCCAGGCTCGCCAGCGCAGGTACCAGCCTCTCACGAACCTGGGCAGACAGGGAACACTGAGGAAGCCAGCGTGGCCCAGGGACAGCTACACCAGAGGGCAGACCACAGCCAGTGACACTGCGGCGCCCTCCTCAGGGCGCAAGAGGGCTGCCTGGAGTGGGCATTTAGCTGGGTGCCCCAGCACCTGCCTCTGTGTTCTCCTGCAACGCCTCCAGTGGGTGCCGGGACAAGAAGGAAGTGGGGACCCCTGGCTGAATGGCTCCAAGACAGGACCAGGCAAGTCCCCAAGGGTGTGCCAGGGAGCCTGTGAGGCCCAGGTCTTCATAACCCCCATGGCCTACAGCTGGTACAGAGCAGGGAAACATGCGCAGTGCGTTTGTCACAGGACTGGGAATGTCTGCTCACAGGTGTCCCAGGATGGCCATCGCCCGCCCAAGTCAGGTGCCGTGGTCCCCATCCTGTCACTCAGGCCAGGCCACTCCTGGGATGGTGGCAGGGGAAGGCTGGAGCCCGTACCAGGCGGAAGAACTGCTCCTCTTGCTCTGGATGGAAGTTCAGACGGGCAAACGCCAGGAGGATGCGGCATAAGTGGGGCACGGTGAGGTCTGGGGCTCTGTGCAGGATGTGCTGGGCCAGTCAGAGGTGGCAGAGGGACAGGATGAGCTTCAGCCATGCCTGCCCCTTTGCCACCCAGTAGCACCCACTCACAGAGAAAGGGCTCTGGAAACCAGCTCCGCAATGGTGACATCACAGATGCCCCCTGGTGTAGGTCACGATACCACCGCAGTGGCCAGCAGCTGGGAGAGCTCCGTGGGGACACCCAGACAGGTCCTCTGCTTTCTCCACCATCTACCCAAGACTGAAGAAACCTACTACCCCTTTCCAAGTAAGCCCGAGAAAAGGAACTCTGCACCTGCTCCCCACAACTGTGTTCTCAGACCGACTTTGCGACAATGGTGACAGTGCCTAAAAGGCCTCTGTGCTAGCCTTGGGCTCGGGCCCAGACAGTGCACGAGTTCTTGTGCCCAGGGTTGTGGTGGCTCACCTGGACAAAGGCCTCAAACAGGGGTAGGTTGAGCCACTTGAGGAAGGCGAAGGATGTGGTGCAGTGGGCCACCTCGCTAGGTGTCAGGCTAGGTATGAGGGGCAGCAGGTCGGCGGCCAGGCGCTGGCACACTTGGGTCTGATGGAAGCTGAGTTTGCCTTTGGGACAGAGCAGAGCACAGGGCTTGGCTGGGGAGGGGAGCAGCTACCTGCTGCCTGCCTCACCCGAGGTGCAGTTTCAGTGTTTGTGACCAAATTTATCCCTGTGCCCAGGCAAGGGGAGCAGGGCCCATGAGTCACAGTGTTTCTGTGGCAGCCTTCTGGGCCAGTGCCTGCCACATGAGGCAGGCACCGAATTTGACACAGCTGCAGGCCTGTGGGCTGCAGGCTCCCCGCCACTCACTGTAGGCATAGGCCAGGTCCAGGAGCACAGCTTTCGTCATCGAGAAGGGCTTTTGCACCAGGTGGTAGGAGATGGCCCGCAGCAAGGGCACCGACCGCCGGCTCTGAGCTGCCAGCGTCAGGAGCACCTTCTGTAACTCTTCGGGGCCAAACTGCTCCACCAACTCCAGGCACTGTCAACCACAGCCGTGCAGGGGTGAGCTCGATGGCCCAAGATGGCAGGGACGAACTGGGGGCAGGGGTCCCATCCAGTGCAGCCCCTGTGAGACAGCAACTGGGCCTGAGCTGACCCCACACAGCCCGTCTGTCTGTGTGGGGCCTGTCTCCCTGGAAGCCTTGTTCGAGGCCCAACTTATTCTCAGGTCCCAGGTGGGGACCCAGAGCCCATGAGCTGCGGAGCCTGCTGTGGCAGCCATCTGAGCCAGCCCCTGTCGCAATGAGACGAGGGCCGAATTTGACTGACTGCAGGGTACAACAGGGCTGGGAAGGAGAAAGTGACAGGGATGGGATGAGGGGGGTGACACGGCATTTCTGGGAGCGGTCCAGACAAGAGACTGTGTAGGCACAGGGTTAGGAGACCCAGGAGTCACCCAGGGAAGCAGTGGCTAGGACAGGGCTGGGGTGCTGCAGGACTGAAGAGGCCACAGAATGAACACCCGCAGCTCTCTGGAGCCCTCTGGTCTCTCCGTGGGTGACACCTGCACTCCTGGACCAAAGGTTCCGGAATTCCCATCCCCAGGCACATGACACTCCCCTTCCCCAGAGGACTGTCACCCGCAGACAAGCCCAAGTGCCGGCTGCTCTCAGCCCGTACCTTGTCTTCCAGCCGGGTCATCAGCGACTCTGAGAGGTGGCCTGCCTTCATCATGACGGCCACCAATGTGTGGCTATCCTCGATCTCCGTCCACCGCCTTTCTAGATGCACCAGGAGCTTGGCCAGCAGCTCCTGGGGGTGCTGCCCTTCCTTGGACGCGGCACAGGACTCTGCCAGGGAGGCCAAGTGCTTGTACTTGAGCCTCCGAAGGCGCCAGTGCACCTCCTGCTCCACTGACTTCAGTGGCTGCATGGTGCTGGGTACCTCCAGCATGTACAGGCTCCTCAGCAGCTTCACAAGTGTCCCGTGCCACACAGAGGATACCTGGGGGGGCATTTACACAAAGGCTCATTCACATGTGGCACCCCAGCGACCCTGCCTCTGGGCTGCAGCTGCCTGTTCAACAGGAGTTTAGAGAACAGTTAGTGCCCACCTCTCTTAACAGCTCCCTGAGCCTGGTCCTCCAGCCTCAGGGAATGGTTTCTGTTCAGCGTGGCCAGGATAGTTTGCTATTGCTTGCAAGCAGGATCCCTGAGCTCTAAGAAATCTCCAAGGTTTCCTTGAGCACCCCTGACTGCCCAGCTGTACCACAGACTGTGGTGCTGCACACAGCTGCGTGGTACAGACCTGACCTGTAGGTAGAGCTGGTCCAGCCCATGGCTGTGATGCGATGGCGGAAAGGAAGCTTCTGTCACTGACTGGACTTTTACATAAAATGATAAATAACTGAGATGCTCCCCAAAAACAAAAACAAGAAAACCCTAAGTTTCTAGTTTCTCAGGAATGCAACCACTGCTGTGAGAAGGGCGGGGCTCAAGTGCACACCACCCACCCCTCCAGCTGGGCGCAGGAACCTGGGAGCCTTGAACTGCTGCAGAGGCAGGTCTGCCTTGACATGCGGGTGTGCCCACGTGTGTCATGTGAGCAAAAGCATCCTGGAACTGCCATGCTCTGGAGCCCCAATACCCTCATGGGCGGCACCCTGAGATGCCTCTGAGTACTGGGCATCTTCTTCTTTACTTCGGTGCTGGGGATTTAACTCAGGCTCTCCGCACTGAGCAGCACCTTATTTGTCTTTTCATTAAGTTTATTGGTACTTTTTAGGTATGCAGTACAGTTGCATTCATCACTAGGATCTTGTACCTTTACACGATGTATCTTGGTTCTTATTTTTACCCCAATCCTTTTAGTTTTATTTATTTTTGGGTACCAGAGATCGAACTCAGGGCCTTGAGCTTGCAAGGCAAGCTCAGTGCCACTTAGCTAAATCCCCGCCCCTTTTTTGGTTTTTACACAGGGTCACCCTTTATAACTCAGACTGGCCTCAAGCTTGCAGCCTCTTAGTCTTCCTGTCCCAGCCTCTTAAGTGCTGGGATTACAGGTGTGCACCACCATGCCCAATACCTTTTAGGGTCTTGATAAATTGCCCTGGCTAGGCTAGAAGCTGGAACTAGCCCATGTCAGCCTCTGGGTGCTAGGGTTACAGGTGAGCACCACTGCATTCAGCTCAGGCATTCTTCCTGCACAGCCCACACGAGCTGTCCACATTGAACTCCACTGAGAGTCTGTGGGTGCCCAGCCCCACCCCTTCCCTGCACCACAGGGAGCAACTCTAGGTCTTGAGGAGTGGCCAGGGCCACAGGTCAGTGTGGCCCAGCCCCACTCTTGGAAGATAGCAAGTGGTGAAACGGGAATCCAAATCTCTTCATGCTGATCACAGCCTGTCTTTTTCTCCCCAGTGCTCAGCAGGAAAGAGATGCACATTTGATCCCCCCACAACGCAGAATTATGTACACGCACTTAGCCTAAAAAAAGTTCCAGGAGACAGGCTTCCTTTTTACTAATGTGTCTTCTACACTTCTCTACTTCATTAAAAAATAAGAGGCTTGGGCCAGGCAAAATGACACATGCCTATAATCCCAGCATGCTGGGAAGCTGAGACAGGAGGGTTACAAATTTGAGCCCAGCCCAGGCAATTTACAGACTTGTCGAGACCCCATCTGGAAAACTAAAAAAGGGCTGGGGATGTAGCTCAGTGTGAAGGCTGACTTAAAAATCTACAGTTTGAAAAACATGTAGCACAACCTCCTCCTCACCTTGGCTGATACTTTCCTCACAAAGCAGACCAGGGGTGAGGGCCAGCTCACCAGGCCAATGGCCCAGGAAAGCACTGGCATGAAAGGGGCTTTCCTCACCTTGAGCAGAAACTGGCTCCCACATCCAGTGCTGCCCCAGCTCAGCCACACTTGGCTCAAGCCCCAGGGAACCATCGGTCACACCGCATCTCCTCTAGCCTCAAGAGCGGCACCCAGCCAGCACCTGGATGCTTGGTGGGGGTGGGAACCTAAATCAAGGCCATATGTCTAGGAGGCAAACACGGGAAGAAATGAAAAGAACCAGACTTGTCTTCTGAACTTCTGTGACCATGTGTTTTGGTAAGATGAGAACAGCAACAATGACCTAACAGGACTCTTGTGAGGACTTCCAAATCTGCCAAAAAACACACGCCACAAGATGCTGGGCTCCTGTCCAGGTGGCGGTCTAGATGCCCTCTCCTTGTCAAGCCGCAGAAAACACATGGTACCCACCTGACTGCTGACCAGATGGAGAAGCTGTTTAAAGCGAATGTCCTGTATGAGAGAGGCCTTGTCCTGTGGCTTCTGGAACAGCAGGTGAGAGAGCCGGATAATAATGATGGCTGACTGATTGGACTGTAGGTTGTGACTGCCGTCCAGCAGCTCAAGCAGCTCCTCTGGCCTGGTGGCCTTCTGGATGAGCTGGTCCACCTCTTGCTGGCTTGGTAAAGGGATGAACATCTGCTCCTTTTCCTTTTCCAACTCCTTCAAGGAACTCAGGGACCAGGAATTGGGGGAGGTGGCTGACGAGGTCAAAGTCTTATGGGCCACCCTGGCAAATTGCAGCTGGCCAGCTGGAGCCAGGGCAGGGGCTAGGCGAGTGGCTTCTCTCAGAAGGTATGAGTACCGCCTCACCAGGTGCACTGCCATGATGGCCCAGTGGGCAGGGAGGTGATACTCCTAGCAAGTGATGCCAAAGCCCTGGAGAGAGAAAGGAGGAACTAGAGGGGCAGTTCCTGATCCACAAACAGGAGAAAAACATGACAAATGACACGGAGTCACAGTTATTCTCTGCCTAAAGCCAGCCTTAATCTTTCTCCTTCTGGCTATTCATACCAGTAAAACTACGTTCTGAAGCAAAAATCTCAATGATGTTTCAGTATAAAAAGCCATAAAATATCAAAACTCATTACAGCTTTGCTTGGAAGGTTTTTAGTCTGTCAGCTTCAGAATCACCTACAAGTGGTTCGACTCAGATCCTGAGGACTACTACCGCCATAAGAATAAATTGGAGTCATTTGTGGTAAAATGGATGCACCTTGAATCTGTAACATTAAGTGAAATAAAGCAGATGCACAAGCTTAAGTATCCCATGTTTTCTCTTACACAGGAAAACCGAGGTATAAATAAACTAAAGAGTAAAATTAAGATAGACAATAGGAAATAGAGATAAATCTTTTGAAAATGTGAAATAGACCAAAAGTGTTGGGGATGAGGGTGTAAAACGAATGAAAATGTTATCTTGTACCAGCTACCCCACAATCAGTGTATTCATCACGTACTGCAAGTGCATACTTAAGTCAGATTCTGCTCAGGCTCCCAAATGGGAATCTCTGCAGGTAAGGAGTGCACAACGTTGATATTTTCATCTCAAGGTTAGGCGGGATTAAATTACTGATTCACAGAGACAGGACAGGATATTCTGAATCAGAATGATTGTACAAAACCCAAGACATACAACCTACACTCCTCAAGTTTCTGTGAATGTATTTTAACACCACACACACAGAAGTGAGCTTTCCCAAACAAAAGTGGCCTACTCGGAAAAAAAAAAAAAACAACCCTTGCTTCACCTTCTGAGAGCAAACCCTCCTAAATCAGTCATAAGAGCACTTTTTTTGGGGTACCGGAGATGGAACTCGGGTCCTTGAGCTTGCGAGGCAGTGGAACCACTGAGCTAAGTCCCTGGCCCTGAGTACTCTTAACATGGCCCTGAATTGCATTCCCAGTTTTTTCTCTCCCTCCCCACAACACCTGCTCCATTCTAATCAGGTTTTGCACTTTCACTCCGATCACAGGGCCTGGCAAAATGCGCTTCATCTTTGCAAGTCCCTAAAATGCTGCCTCCTTTAAAACATGTCACATACCCTTAGGATGCTGCTCTTAATAATTCTGTCAACTACTCTTGCTCCCTAAAGTGTTCAATTGACCTCGTGAAACACATGATCAGGGCCTGGCATCTTGCCAAAGCAGAAAGCACCTTTAATTTTCATCTATTTCCGGAAGTTGGTATATGGCCGACACTTTTTTTTTACGTGAGCAGATTACCGCAGCTATAAAAAGCTTAGTCCATCTAAAGGAACACTTGCCCTAGCCCAACACTTCCTGGTCCTTCGAACTGTAGGAAAGCGTTGGAAAACCTTTCCGGCTTTAATAGTAACTTACAAGAGGAACTTTAAGAATAAAAGCTAGACTTAGGTTTAGGCAAATATCAATCAGCACGCAAGTCTGGTCCTAAAATGCTGAGAGAAATCTGACTGGCTGGAGGCATCCAGGATCACTGCGGGTAGCGCCTCGCAGGCCTGGTCTGACACGGCGGCAACAGCGGCGCGTGCGCCGTAGCTGCCAGGCGCCTCATCCAGCGCCCCACCAAATTCACACTCAGGGCCCACCGGGCCCAGATCCCCAACCCCTCTTCCGGGCCCGCTGCCCTACCCGCCCTCGCTTCTCCTCCTTCCACGCCTATATTCGCGCCCTCAGTACCCACGCTCAGCAGATTCTTCTCCCCAGGAGCGAGAACTACGCGGCGAACGCCGCTGGTGACCTCCATGTGTCTCCCAGACGGTCCCGAACCCACGCGACTAGGCGCCGTGCGTAGGTATGCGGAGCGACGCCGGAAGTGAGGGACGCACTCTACGTCACCGGAGCGCCACCGGCAGCGAAGCTCGTCGCCCACCGCCTGGCCGGAAGCGACCGTTGCCCATCTTTCCCGGGTTACCATCTTTGCTGATCGTTTATGCGACACAATGGGGAATGTAATGAGAAACGGGTGATGGAAAACTTAGAGATAGGAAGGAGAAAAGATAAAGTGCCCCGTACGGAAAGCTGGAAGGCTTGAGTTCTCCTCTTCCGGTATCCCGTAGCTTTAGGGAGGGAGCAGGAGAGATGGTTCTATTGAGGCACCAGGGATTGAACTAGGTCCTTCAAACCGAGTTCTACTGGCCATCACGCCCTCTTGTCCAGGCTTGACTCCAACTCGCGATCTTCTTGTCTTAGACTTCCAGGAGGCTGGACTGTACGGGGGCGCATTCTCTTACCTGGTTTACTTTGTTTTTCCTTGTTGGATTGAGATTCTCACACTTTATACAAAAATTAAATGGTCCCGGAATCTAAATGTTAGCGCTAAAGCTATAAAACTCTTAAACATAGGTGTACTTTTCTGGGGTGGGGATGTAGTCGGAACGTGGCATGTGTGAATTGGTGAGTTTGATCCCTGGAGCTGCGAAACAAAACCCCCTATATTGTCATGGTTTTGGATCCGTGTGTGAGAGGCCAGTGCCGCTGGTGGTAAAAAGAACACAAGTCAAGGACTATAGGAAAGTTAAGAGTTTATTCATACACTGCAGGGGACCAACGGGCAAATTCCAGGAGGGGAATGCATTACCTGGGAGAAAAGCAGGGAGCTTTATATTTGATTTTAATGTAAGGAGGGAGTATAGGAACGTTATCTCAGGAATGCATTTACCATGTCCTGATGATTTTATTGTCCACCCACCTCACCTCTGGGAATAGCCAAATGTTCGAAGACAGTGATGTCTTCTTTTGATAGTGTTCCTGATGTTTAAGGAAAAGGAAAAAAAAAAGCCATAGTTCTTTTCTGAGTAGAATTAACAAATATTTTTAGATTAATTTAAAGACTGGTGGTTAAGGGCATCAAAAAATACGTTTAAATTAAAAGGGGCCTTGACATTATACAGGGACAGAGGAAAGGGTATTCCCTAAGGCAGTGCTGATGAACCTATGGCATACATGCCACACTTGGCTGTTTATATTGAAAGCTCTTAAGGGCTCGCTGTCACTGCTGTATGTGATTAGGTCACCTGGAGATGTATGCATAATCTTTGCAGCCTGCAAGGTGGAAAGTTAATGGTTTACTCCAGACTCATTGCTCAGCTGCAATTTGGCTACTGTAACCCTAGCCCTAGCCCTGGGCCTTGGTGCTAGGTTAATGAGTCGTGCTTTGGCTCACGAAGGCATGGCTGAAACTAAAGAGCCCACCAGGTGCTGAGTTCCCTCCGGGGAATGGGCAGGCCGTGGCCCTGTGGCCAGGAAGGGGCAGGGTGTGGGCAGGTGGAGTCTGCGCTCTTGAGCTTCCTCCAGGCTGCCTGGCCAGCCTGGCCATTCTGGCCTCATTGCTCATGCCCAGAAGCAGTCCCTGGAGCCACAAGGACTGGGCAGGTGCTAGGTGGCTGCCAGCCTGGATGACCCACAACCTTCTCCTGGTGGCCATGTAGCCCTAAGCAGCAGAATCACATCTGCCTCGTGCGTGGCTGGCCATGGCGGTCACAGGGCTCAGTCCCCAGCCTGGTGGGTCTAGGTAGAACAACAGCCCATCTCCTGTCCACCTGTCCCCAGAGCTGGCCTGGCCCCAACAAACACACACTCACACACACACACACACACACATACAGAGATCAAATCCACTGGCTTCTCCTGGTACCACCTTAGTTCTGCTGGAATAGGACTGGCAAACTCCTCTGATGACCCCTCTGCCCTGATGGGGGACAAAGCCCTCTGTTTAGGAATCTCTGTCCTTCCTGCCTCTAGGGGGATCTGAGGTCCAGTCCACTCAGGGCCATGGCCTGTAAGAACGAGAAAAGTTAAAGATTAGAGGCAAGAGCTGGGTGTGGTAGCTCACGTTTGTAATCCCAGCATTTGGGAGGCAGAGGCAGGATTAAATTCGAGGCCAGCCTGAGCTACATAATGAGTCAGGGCCAGCCTGAACTATAAAGTGAGACCCTGTCTCAAACAACAACAACAACAACAAAAAACAAAAACAAAAAAGATTAGAGAAAAGAGCAGGGGGCCAGGGATGTAGCTCAGTGGGGCTTCGCTTGCCTGGCAAGCACGAGGTCTTGAGTTTGATTTCCAGTACTGGGAAAAAAAATAGAGGTAAGGGAAATCGGGTGTGGTGGTGAATACTTGTTTTCCTGGCATTCAGGAGGCTGAGACAATTGCTGTGAGTTTGAGGCCACCCTAGATGACATAGAGACACCCTGTCTCAAAACAAACAAACAAAAAACTGCTCTGGTCCTGGAGACCTTAGAAGTTTGTTTCTCCTCTGGATAAAGGCAGTTATCAGACTCAGCTGGCTGCCTCCATTACCAGGTGGGTAACTCAGTGCCACAAGTTCTAGGAGCTCCGTACCAGGAACTACAGCAAAGGTCCTTGTAATGACCTCAGTGTTTTGCCTGGTGTCTGCCACCTTCGCTCCCTAGGGGCTCCTCTGTCAGTTTAGTCCCTGTGGTTGGAGGCCACTGTAGCCCTACCCAGCCCAACCCAGTTGCAGCCGTGCCAGAGCAGGTGGCTGAATGGGGGACTCAGAGCCTGGTCCCCACTGTGGGGCTCTGTAGGTGGTGCTACGTTTGCAGGTGAGCTTGTGGGACCTGACTGAGCTAAAGTGACTCTATGCTGGCCTGCTAATGGGCCAGAGACTGTGCTTCCCTCTCCTTATCAAACATCAAGAAAGATCTGCTCAAACTTTCATATGCTAATTGCTAACTTGGTTAACAGCCCACCCAGGGACAAATGGTATGACAAAAGGTGACCATAGAACATTTCCTGCATAGGATAAGCAGTGTGTTTGGAATCTTATCCCCTGGTAGTTCTGTGAATACCCTGACCTATGTTTGAACTTTTCTGTTTTGAAAAACCGTATAAAACAACCTCAGCCCCTGAGCGGTTGCCTCTCTGAGCTACTTGGCTTCGGGAGTGCCATCTGGCCAGACTAATAAAGGTCTTCTTATTGGTGTGTTCCTCTCCTGGTGATTCCTGTTCCTCCGTCAAGCTCCCGGAGCCTCGCTGAGCTATAGGTCCCATCATCGTGGAGGCCCTTTTGGCTGTTCACAGATCCCGGAAGTAAGGCCCTGGGTCTTGCATCTAGAGCCCTTGTTGGGCTATAGGACTCAGCATCACGGAGGCCTTTCAGCTGTTCACACTCCGCGGAGTGGAAGTGAGATTTTAGGTCTTACAAGCTGACTGTTGGTGGCCCCTTTCTGGCTTCCAGGGCAGAAGTTTGGAACTTCCATCCTCTGACATCTGGAAGGGGAGGGGCAGGGAGGGGACCCAGATAATTCTGGTGTTAATGGCCGGTGAGCCAATGTCCAAGCCTGGTAGGGAAACCTCTCAGTACTTTGACACTGGAGCTCAGGAAGCTTGGGGCTGGTGAGAGGGGACCGTGGGGACAGACTGTCCTGTGTCCCCTGCCCCCTCAGCCTCACCCTGTGTTCCCTTCCTGCTGGCCTCTGGTCTGAATCCCTAGTGATAAAGGGTTGGGTCCCAGTATAGCACTTTCAGTGAATCTGGGGCCCTCATGGGACACTCCCATCATGGCCCCAGTTTGCAGGGCTGAGACCCTAGCTCTAGGGGTCTGATGCGGACCTGTCCGCTGGCATCACAGCTGGTGTGGGCTGCAGGATGCCCAGCCCATGGTGGAGCTCTGCTGTGCAGACAGTGGGTGGCAGCTACCCACACCCCTTCTGGTCTCCCTGTGCAAATCCGGGAACCATCCCTGTACCCTCTTCATGCTGCCCAGCTTCTGCCCCTGTCCCCTGGCAGGGTCTGGTCACCCTTGGGAAGGGGTCAGAGGCAGGAGGGCCTGGCTGGCACCCAGAGTGGGGTGGGGCGTAGCCTGCCCAGAGTGAGCCCTGCTCTGCGTGCCTGGCTTGGGGTGGCCTGTGTGCATCTGCCCTAGCCCCCTGAGATCCCAGGGGCAAGGCCCAGGTTTACTGTCCCTCCAGGATCCTGGGACAGAGAGACAGACAGACATGAAGTCAAATGGATTTTTATTAGCAGCATCTGGGAGGCATCACGCACTCTTGTGACCCAGGAGGGGAGGTTCAGGCAGGCAGGGAGCCCCGCGGCTTCTCACTGCAGGGGATTCTCTGCAGGGGACACTGTAAGGATAGGAGAGAGACAGTCACCTCTGGGCACAGATCTGGCTGGCAGGGAGGAAGCCCAGCCCTCACCCTCACTCAGACACTACCGTCCCTGGCCACTGCCGAGGGATCGAGTCCTGTAGGGGCCCGAGGGATTGGCAAAGGTCCCCTTGAGCCTCGGGCCCTACCCACAGATCTGCAGAAGGAAGGAGAGCAGCCCGGCCCCTGTACCTGCATTGGGGCCCATACACCGCATGTTGCACCCATCAAAGCAACACCTCTTGTTGTTGGTACAGTCGTTGTCTTTGGCGCAATCATTCTGGAACTTGCACACCTTGGGTGTCAGGTCCGGCTGCACCCAGGGGCAGTTGCGCATATTCTGGATGTCTGGTGGGTAGAGGTGGGTGGCCCTTTGTCTCCGAAACCTTCATGGTCCCCCACTGGGCCCCCTCCCAAAAGACTCCACTTTACCACACTGAAGTTCAGTGTCTGGAAATCCCGGGCAGGAAGTGTGCCCAGGCCTCCCTGCTGTGGGTCTTAGGGCCAAGGCGCAGGGCTGGGGTGGGCACTGATGGAGGACTGGGCCCCTCCCAGCCAGGCAGGGCCTTACTGTAGACTGGGGTCCTGCAGGAGCGGCCGCAGGGGCTGGGGCAGCACACAGCATTGCCGGAGCAGTCCTGGTTGGTGGCGCAGGCCTTCACTTGTTTGCAGGACATCTTCTCAGAGGAGCTTAAGTCAGGGCACATGGCCTTAGCTGTAGGGTGGATGGGGACCCCGTGGTCACCCCTGGGCTCCTCAGGGGAAGGCACAGACAGACACCAGGGACCCAGCCCCTGGTATCCCAAGACAATATTTCTCAGAGGGGAAAAATCTCCCAGATCTGTAATAGCTGAAGAAACCTGAGAAATCAGCAGTGGAAATTAGGAAAACAGTGAGCATGGGGCCTCATTCCTACCATCCCGGCACTCAGGAGGCTGAGGCAGGAGGATCTCAAGTTTGAGCCCAGTCTTGGCAATTAAATGACTTAGTGAGACCCTGTCTCAGAGTAAAAAATAAAAAAGGCGGCTGGGGATGGAGCTTAGTATGAAGGTTGTGGGTTCAATTTAGTGCTGAAAAGAAAAATTAGGAAGCCAGGGCACAGGCCTACTGTAGGAGGAGGGAGTTAGGAGCCTGAGTAGAAGAGAGCACCATCACCCAGCTCCCAGCCCAGGCACCTCTACCTGGGGCTGTGCAAGTGGGGTACGTGGGTGGTGTCACCTGGGTCCCTCTCCACATCCTGGGGTGAGGTGGCTGGGTTACCTGAGGAGCTGGAGTCCAGGTCCACTGCCAGGGCTGCCTCCAGGGTGAGCAGGCCGAGGGCGAAGCTGAGGATACAACGCATGGTGGCGGTTGGTGGCAGGCAGGTGGCAGGCAGCTGGCGGTCTGAGAGCTGGGGTGCATTTAAAGGACCAGCAGGAGGAAGACTGGGGCAGTGGGAGCTGGCACAACCCCGGCTGGGCTGAGTAACTTCCTGTTGGATGCGTGGACAGGCTGGGCCAGGCTGGAGGAAGGAGTGTTGAAATTGAGTCATTTCTTATTTTTTAAATTGCTTTGGATCGAACCTGGGGGCATGGTACGTGTGAGGCAAGTGCTCTACCATGGAACTACAACCAGCTCTTTTCATTTTACTTCTCGATAGGGCCTCACTAAATTGCCCAGTCAGGCCTGGGTCTTGCAACCTTCCTGCCTCAGCCTCCTGAGTAGCTGGTGTTGCAGCTGTGCACCACGGTTTCTGATTTTAAGTAAAAAAAAAAAGTCATTTATAAGGTGACCATTTCCTCTCTGCTTTAAAAGTGCTACATATTTATCATGAGAAAGAAGAAAATTGAGAAAGAAGACACAGGATCTAAGACAAACATAGTTGTCCTTTTGAGGTGTCTTATGGGGATCTTTCAGGGACCCCAGATTTGTCCAGAGTCACATGGGAAACAAAGCAGGAGGTGAGGGTGACCTTGGAGGGTGACCTACTCCTCTTGTGGTCTCATCATTTTCCGCACTTTATTCAGGGCTTGGCCCTGGCTCCTTGCCAGGCATGCGGGGCATGGGGACAGCAGGGCCATCTCTTCCCAGAAGGTCCTGCTGGTGCCTGGGGACAGACTGTGGCTGGGCCCTGTCTCCCTTTCAGGCATTTCCCTAAGCCTCTGCTTGCAGGGCCAGATGGGGAGAAGGTGTGGGCACCTCGGGCAGGGTCCCCTCTGGCAGGCACCCATGGCCTCTCAGTTTGGGACGCAGTCTGTCAGAGCTTCCTGCTACCAGACCTCTCCTCCTCGTGTGCCCTGGGACGCGTGTGGCTCCTGCAGGGCCCTCGAGTCCCCTCCGAGTGGCTTGAGACATGGGTCCAGGCACCCCTCTCCGTGGGCCCTCTCCGTGGCCGGAAGTTCCCTGGGGCTATCTCACTTCCAGGGACAGGAAGTGGCTCGGTGGGCTTGCCAGGCTGCCCATTCACTGTTCGTCCCCACCTACACTGAGGACAGGCTGGGCTGAGAAGGCCAAATCCTTCCAGCTCCTGTGTGGAGTGGACCAAGGGCAGCACTGACCCTCGGTCAGGGCCTCCCCATGGCCCTACACCGCAAGTTCCCTGCCACACCATGGTCCATGCACCTGTGTCCCCTCGGCCAGCTATGCCTACAAATGGGGAAAAAAGGACCAATAAAGGTACTGAATTATTTTTGTTTGTTTTGACCTTTGAGTTGGTTTTGATCCTCCTGCCTCAGCCTCCTATGTGCTAGGATTACAGGCATGCACCGCTGTGTCCAGTGTGATTTTGATTCTTTGTTGAACTATAATTCTCATGCCATAAACCTCGTCCCTGGAAAGTGTGCAGTTTGGTGGTTTTTATCACCTTTGCAGGGTTGGACAACGTCCCTGCACCTAAATCCAGAGCACTCCTGCTGCCCTGTGAAGAGGGCCCACACCCTCCAGCTGCTCTCCTGCTCCTGCTGCTGCCCGGGCCTGGCAGCCACCAGCCTGCTTTCTGCCCCCCAAAATTTTGCCTGTCCCAGTCACTTCCTCACATGGACATGACTGCACCCTGGGACCTGCTGTGTCTGTGTGTCTCTCTGAACTTTGCACCTTTCTCTGGAAATAGGGTCTTGCTATGCAGCCCAGGCTGTCTCGGCCTCCCATGTGCCGGGATCCTGGGTGTGTGTCTTGCTGGGCCAGCCTGATGCTTTTGTGGACCAGCATGGTGTGGCCATTCCAGAGCTCTGGCCCTGCTGGTGACGCACACACTTTGCTGGTCCTGTCGCTGCCACACGGGGTCATTTCTGGCCACTGGGAAGAGGCTGCGTGTCCCACCTGTGCAGCCACATGCCCAGCCTCTGCCCACTGGTGGAGGAAGGAGCCCGCACCCTCTTCCCCTTCCCCTTGGCCCTGTATTTGGGTTACTGTTGCTGGCACCCAAGGGGACAGCGGGAAAGAGCCCAGCGAGGCACCTTGGCTGCTTTGGTTTCTCAGAAGGCCATGGTGTCTTTCTTTCTTTCCCCTTTCTCTCTCCTCTCTCTCTCTCTCTCTCTCTCTCTCTCTCTCTCTCTCTCTCTCTTTCTCTCTCTTTCTTCAGGGTCTTACTATGTAGTTCAGACCGGCCTTGGACTCATTATGTAGTCCAGCCTGGCCTCAAACTCACGGTGGTCATCCTGCCTCAGCCACCTGAATGCTGGGATTATAGGCATGCGCCACTGTGCCCTGTCAGTTTTTCTTTTCTCGAGACAGGGTCTTGCCATGTTATTCAGGCTGGCCTTGGACTCACTAGCTCAGACTGGTCTAAAACTCTCTGCAGTCCTTCTGCCTCAGCCTCCTGAGAAGCCTGGATTATAGGTGTATGGCACCATACTGGACTTCACCATGGTGTTTGTTGTGCAATTTTGAAAGTCTCCTGCATGATTCACTTGGTCCTCCAAATACTATCATAGGAGGCTGGAAGATTCAGGCTGTTTTCCTGGGCATAAAACCCTCCTGCCTATGAAAGGACCGTCCAACTGCACCTCTACTCATGGTTTGTATGGGGTTGGCCTGGCCTCTGTCCCTGGGCCCAGCTGCCAAAGGAAACGCACTGTGTCCCCTCAGTGGCCCTCATGCTGTTCCTTCTGGGCCTCTCAGATGCCTCTGTGCCCTGCCGACCCCCTGCTCTAAGCCAGCTGTCCCTGGTGCTTCCCAGGGTGGTCTCAGCCAGGAGGGGCTCTTCGGCCATGGCAGGGCCAGCGGGGAGCAAAGGCTTGGCTGGCCAAGAATTCAGGTTGCCTTCCTGGAATGGAGCTGTCCCGTCCCCAGGGCAGGGACACAGGTGCCTGTGTCCTGGGGCTGTTCCTGGGCCTGGCTCCAGGCCATGTTCTCCCTTCCAAGATGCCCGGGCTGTGTGCCCCGGGGATGGGGACCTGGTGCTCCCTCCACGCCACTCATCCTGTGCCCCTGGCTGGGCTGTTTCCTGTCTCTGGTGCTCGAGGTCTCACCCTCAGCCTTCTCCATCTGCTCTAAGGCCCTTCCGGGGTCTCCATCCCACCACTCATGCTTCTGCACACAAAACTGCATCTCCTGTTCTAGCACTCACCCCTCTTCTCCTGCCCCATTGCACCAGAGGTCATGGGTGAGTGGGCTGAATGTCCTGGACCCAGCAGCGGGAGGGGAAGCTGCGGGTTAGCTTGTTCGCTGCTGGTCCATCTGCCTAGGGCACAGGTGGCAGGAGAGTCTCATTAAGTGGAACTTGCAACCCTCCTGCCTCAGTCTCCCAGAGTGCTGGGAGGACAGGTGTGTGCCACTGCGAGCCGCCTAGTGCTCCATTCTCCTGTGTGGCACACGCTTTCCCCTAGGTGCTCATGGTGAGTCAGAAGCCATGAGGGGATCTCCCTCTGGGAGTCTGCCTGCCCCTGAGCTGAGCTTCTGGCCTCCTGAGAGGGGGGTAAGGGCAGGGTGAGGTGACTACCATGTAATCGCAATATACCATGAACATTTGAATAAAAATATGGTGGAACAACTGATGACTGGATTAAAGAAGATGTGGTTTTGTTTATACCATGGAGTACTGCTCTGCCATAAAGAAGGATGGGCCTGAAATCAGACACACTTTTTTTTTTTTTTTTTTTGGTTTCTTTGAGACAGGGTCTCACTATGTAGGTGACTGAACTGGAACTCACCATGTAGCCCAGGCTGGTCTTGAACTCACAGCAATCCTCCTGCCTCAGCCTCCGGAATGCTGGGATTATAGGCATGTGCCACTATGCCTGTCAAATTGTTTTTTGAGATATGGTCTTAAGAGGGATTTTTTTTTTGTACCAGGGATTGAACTCGGGTCCTTGCACCTGCAAGGCAGGTGGCAGAACCACGGAGCTAAATCCCGGGCCCTCAGATACACATGTTTAAACACTGCATTGTTTCTCTGGTGTGAGAATCTGAAAGTGGAAATAAGGACTAAAATGTATAATAGTTATTGGGAAATAGGAAGAAAATGTTCAAATGGGATTGGGGACAAGGGAGGGAGGAGGGGAAAAGGAAGGAAGGGACAAAAAAAAAAGATTAGAAGCAAAAATTGAAAACAAAGCTTTTGTATACAGGGAGGAGAGGCTTGAGGGGAGGAGGGGAATGGAAAAACAGAGGCGGGATGTATCATGTGCAGGTACAAATTCCCCATGATGAGTGTTACTATGTATGCCTAAAATGTACTGATAAATGTTTTGCTATAAAAATAAAGTGAAGGCCCTCGGATTTAGCTCAGTGGCACCGCGCCTGCCTCACTAGTGCAAGGTCCCGAGTTCGATCACCGCTACCCAAAAGACAACAAAACAAAACAGCGAAACACACATTGCGATGAGCCCCTCAAAATCCTCCCCCTTGTTTCCAACACACTCGTTCCCTCGTCCTCGCCACTTCGTGCAACAGCTCTGGAGTCCTCTTTCCTGAGGGTCTGTAGTTACGCCGTCCTGGTTGTCCCCGTGTCCTGAATCCATTCGAAACATTTCCCTTTCGAGGTCATTTTGACCTTGAGAGGATCTGGAAGTCACACGATGTCGGATCCTGTGAGTAAGGTGGACGAGGACACGGCGTCATGTTTTTATTTGACAAAAATTGCTGCATATTTTTAATCAATGAGATGTGATGAAAATTAGTGAATATTTAAATTTAAAAAAATCAGACCACGCTGCTCCAAAGCCGGGGCAGGAAAAGGAAAGGCAAACCGAGGGACGGCCGCAGCGCCCTCTTCTGGCTGCTGTTTGTCACTGCCGCTTCTTCGCTCAGCCCCCAAGGCCCCTCCTGGAGCGAGTGTGCACCTCAGTAGCGAGTGAGTTTGAGCCGTGATTACGGGACCCTGGATTCCAGCCGCAGCATGGGGCGGATGGGCATCGGATTTCAATGCGGTGAGCGGGGCTTAACTGCAGCAGCGGTAAATTCTTAGGAACAAAAAGTCTGTGCCGTGCATTCTCCTGTAATCCGACACTGGAGAGGCAGGAAGATCTCCCAGAGTTTGAGGCCAGCTGGCTGCATAGTGGGTCCCTGTTCCCGATACCCCTGATAAAACAGACTGTTAGATACCCAGGCACAGCCTCCTGTTGAGAGCAAAGGTCTGTTTTCTTAATCCTTGCTCACCAAGGGCTAAATTCCTCAGGCCTTCCTCCTCCCGTCTTTAATAAGACAACCTGTGTTCTCTGCTCAAGTGCTCCCGGGGGGCAAACAGCCACAGACCTAGTGTTTACCATCGGTACTGTGGCTTCCACAGGAGGCCCTGGATCTGGGAAGAGACCCTGTCTTCTCCTTTCCCGGGGGGAAGACGCCGAGATCACACACACACACACACATCCCAAATACTGAAAAAAAAAAAAAATTCTCAATTGACCAGCCAGGCTGCATTCTGACTTTTTTTTTGGTACCAGGGATCGAACTCAGGACCTTGCATTTACGAGGCAGGCACAGTGCTGCTGAGCTAAATCCCCAGCCACTGGACTCTGACTTTTGACCTTCCTGCCTCAGCCTCCCAGAGTGCCATATTAGCAGTGTATGTCACCACCCTAGGCTAAACAAAAATATTTTAATAGAAACAATATAAATAGAAATTAATATTTTTTGCTAGGTGTAGTGGCATACCCCTGTAATCCCAGTACTAGGGAGGCTGAGACAGGAGGATGGCCATGAGTTCAAGGCCAGCCTGAACTACACAGTGAGACCCTGTCTAAAAAAAATTTTTTTTAGTACATGTTTCAGATACATATGACTATATGAATTGTGGGTAGTTGGTACATATACATTTTAATTCTACTTCCCCTCTTTTTCCTCTTTCTATTCTTCCCCTCCCCCCTTTTTCTTCTCTGGTTTTTTGAGACAGGGTCTCACTACGTAGTTGAGACTCACCTGGAACTCACTATGTAGCACAGGCTGGTCTTGAACTCACATCAATCCTCCTGCCTCAGCTTCCTGAGTGCTGGGATTACAGGCATGTGCCACCATGCCCTGGCTCTATCCTTCCCTTCTGTAAAAGATCTGTTTTCCTATTTTCTTTCAGAAAACTTACCTCTAGACCAATTTGGACTAATCAACAGGCTTGACTTTGAGCCAATCAGCAGGCTCAAATTTGGGCTTGCAGCTGCTATATAAAGAGTATTCATGTGGTGCTTCCCGGTGGGATCTGGGAGTGCTGTCTCCGGTTTCTCTGCTCTGTAAATCTATTTAAGGTTTATTTCTTGGGTCCTTTAAATCTAGTTGGGATTTTTATCCTGAGTAGTGTGGTCAGAGTGGTTGCTTAAGAAAAAAAAAAAAAAAAAAAAAAAAAGCTGTAAATCCTCAGGGCTGTTAGCCCTGAAGAAGGCAAGCCCACCATGGCATCAGGCCCAGAGCTGTCTCGCACTGAGGACTGTTGTCTGCACTCATTCTAGGGTAGTTCTCAGAATTATTCTTTGCTGATTCCTAATCCAGGGCCTGGGCCAGAACCTGGGGTCTCCCCAAACCCCTCAGTTCACTGCTCTGTATCCCTGTGGGACCTGTGTACTTGATGTCCTCTGTCAAATTGTCAACTGGGTAGAGCGGTTTCCAGGAGGTCCTGTGGGGCGAGTCAAGGCAGGAGGGCGTTCTGGAGGAGGATGTGCTGGAGAGGAAGCGAAAACACATCTAGAGGGGCTGCCGGGTTGCAGGCTAGGAGGGCAGGAGTGGCCCAGGGTATCTGCTGGGTGGAGGTTGAGGTCTGGGATGTGGCCTCCACTACCTGGGATGGGCATGTGCTTGCAGAAGGGAGGGTTGGGTGGCTGTGCTGATGCTCCACCCACAGGAAGCTGCAGAGCACAGAGAATGGGAGCTGGCCTCGCTCTCCATCCTGGTCTCCAGGCCATGCATTTCTCCCTGCTCTTTCCGCCTCAGATCTCAGGGTGCTGAGCTATAGGCTGAGGCTCTGTTACTTGCATTGTCTGGAGCCAGTTCCCTGGGAAGCTGACCGAGAGTTTAGGGTGCAGGAGGATTCTGGTAGGGTACTCCAGGACCAACAGGCGCAGCAGGGAAGGGAGGAAGCCAGAAGTGGTAGGTCAGGAAGAGGTCTGCAAGGCCTTCTGGGTAGAGGGCTCTGCTGAGTTCTGGCTCCTCACAGTCCCATGATGCCTCCCTGCCTTCACAGCCTGGCTCAGACTGTGGCTTCACCACTGCTTCGCACTGGGAATGCTCCAGAGACCCCCCATGGACGACTGCTGGGGCTCCCCATTTTCCTCCCTGGCCCTAGTGTAAGGCCATGGTCACTCTTCTCTCTCCTGGTGGGATCAGGCATCCAGTGCGTTAGTCAGCTTTCCTCTTATAACAAATACCTGAGATAATCAACTTGAGAAGAAAGTTAATTTTGTTTCATAATTTTGGAGCTTTAATCCATGGTTACTTGGTGTCAGTTGGACCTCTGGCGGGAAATCACAGGGCTTGGTAGAATCTCCTCCCGCTGGGTGGGGAAAAAGAGAAAGACCCAGGTCCCAAAGTCTTCTTCTTAGGGACAATACCAGTGTACTGATCAACTTTTCAGTTGCTAGGACAAAATTCCTAATGCCCACAAATTAAAGGAGACATCTATGTTGGCTCATAGTTTCAGAGATCTTAGTCCATGGTTGACTGGCTCCAAGACAAAAACATCACGGCAGAAATGTGTCATAAAACAAAGCTGCTCACCTCATGGCATCTGGGAAATAGAGAGGAGGGGAAGAACCAGAGAGGAAGGAGTCAGGGCCCAAATATGGTCTCCAAGGTCACACTCCCATGACCTACCCAGAAACACCCAGAAGAGTGCTTTCCCAGGTGTCCCTCAAGCCAATCCAGTTGATGGTCAAGATTACCCACCACACACAGTGATCCAAAGACCTGCCTGCTTCATGAAGGTTCCACCACTTCCCATCAGCACCAAGCTGGGAGCCTTGGGCCGGGCAGTCCCAATGCAGACTGTAGCCACCCAGCCTGCAGATCCCCACCACTGGGATGAATGGCACAGTTCCTCCGGGTAGGCTGTGGTGCTGAGGGGCCTCCCGCTTCCCCTTTGATACTCAGCCCACAGAGCCTGCACAGCACCATGGGACACGCGCCCCCTCCTCCCATTGTCATGGCCAAGCTGGTTTGGCAAGGCAGCCCCATGCTCCAGTAGGGGGCATCTCTGGCTAGAGCCACATGCCTATGAGCAGCCACATGCTGGGCTACTGTACTTGACAGGACATGAGGTGGAACTCATGCTGGTGGCTCATTGCCACATCTGGTTCTTGAGTCCTAGGAGCAGCTGCCCACTGTACCCATTGCCCAGCAGTAGAGGGACTCACTCAGGTTGCCTGTCCCCAGCCACACTAAACAACTGCTACTCCTACATGTCCCCCAGCTGCATACTCCTTTCTCTGACTTCCAACCATTTGCCTTCTGCCTTATTCCCTCTTACTCAGAGCCCTTCATGTTCACAATCTTCTCTGCACCCTTGCTCCCTGGCACCCCCACTCCCACTCCCACCATTGACATCACATAGGTCTGCAGTGTAAGCCTCCCTCCTCCCTGGATCCCCCCAACATCCTTGCTCCTATGGCCATTAGCAGAATTCAGCTCTTGTGGGTACTGACCTGAAAGGTCCCTGCTTTCTCTGTCTTCAAACTGGCCATGGTGGGCTTATTTGTGATGCTGGGTCTCGAACTCCAGACCTTTCCTTGCCAGGGAAGCATTCTACTGCTGAGCTGCATCTTCAGTCCATTCTACCGATTTAAACATTAATCTTGTCTCAAAACCAACATCCAGAATAGTGTCTGCCCACACATCTGACACATCTGACACAAGCAAACACTAGGCATTAACCCTCCGTGTCCTGTGCCACCCAGGGACACTTCCCCTGGCTCTGGAATCGGATGTGGAAGCTGCTGGGGGCTGTTATTCTGAGGTATACACTGTTCTTTTGCTCCCTTTCATTAAATCCAGGAATTTGTCTTTTCTTCAGCGACTCACTGCACAAATGGAACCAGCTGTGTGCGTGGCCCGAGTTGTC
The DNA here is from genome assembly GCF_012274545.1 of Fukomys damarensis. Lineage (NCBI taxonomy): Eukaryota > Metazoa > Chordata > Mammalia > Rodentia > Bathyergidae > Fukomys > Fukomys damarensis. The sequence goes on from NW_022900929.1 coordinate 25,215,307, forward strand.
CCGGCAGGTGTTTCCCCAGTCCAGAGGCAGCCGTCCTGGGCACAGAGGCAGCATTGGGAGCCTTTGTCCTCAGGGAGAGGGGTTCTTGCACCAGAGTTGTGGGAGGGGCTTCCTGCCCCTCCTTCGGTCTCTCAGGCGGTGGTAGAGACCCACTAAGGACATCCCAGCCTCAGTGTGCTGTGTGGGCCCTGAAGCACGCTCCTTTCTCTGTAGCCCTGGCTGAGGCAGGAAATCCCTGTCATTGCACCTATGCCACAGATTTAGAACAGATGTTTTTATTGGTACTTTTAACTTTGGGTTCACTGAGGATCAAAGAAGCAAAGGATGTGCCCAGGGCCACAGCATCCCCTAAATAAACCTTTCCTCCTCTAACTTTGGATGTTTGTTATTTTATCTCAGCAATGAAAAAAATAAGCAAAAAAAATGTATTAGCCTTTCCTTTGCTGGACACAATACTCATCTTGACAATTTAAAGGAAAAAATATTTAATTTGGCTCATGCTTTTTTTTTTTGGTACCGGGGATCGAACTCAGGTCCTTGCGCTTGTGAGGCAGGCCACCAAACCACTGAGCTAAATCCCCGGCCCTCATGCTTTTCATTTTTGGTACCAGGAATTGAACTCAGGACTTTGTGCTTGTGAGGCAGGTGGCAGAATCACTGAGCTAAATCCCCAGCCCAGTTTGGCTCATGTCTTAAGAGAATTTATTCCATGGCTGACTTGCTCAAAGGAAGAAGTGTCATAGTGAAAGGGTGTGGTGGAGCACAGCAGTCTGGTTTATGGTGGCTAGGAAGCAAGACAGAGGAATAGTACCAGAGAAGGGGTGAAGGACCAGATATAGACCCCAACCTATATCTCCACGACCCACTCAGACACACATAGTGGGCTCCACCAATCCCCCAGGTGGAACCAGTCAAGTCCACGCTGTGTGCTAACTGCCACATTCCACCCCTTGTCAATTTACTACCCCAAAACATCTCCTTATACCATACTTCATCTCTAAACAAGACAGTAGCAAGTTCATAATTCCACCTAACACGACTATCCTGTCACAACTGGAAATGTAACAAGCCCTTCTTCAAAGTCCAGCAGTTCCAGCATTTTTCAGAAGTCCAGATCTAAGTCTCTTCTGAGACTGAAGGCAAATTCTTAGTTGTGAACCACTGTAAAAATAAAAAGCAAATTTTGTAATCTCCAGGCACAATGGCATAGGATAAATATTCCTATTTTAAAAGTGAAGAATAGGGAAGTATAAAAGAATTGAAGCAAAGCAATTGAGAAACCCAGAGTGAAAACATTAAGTCCTGTGACTCCATATCTGTCATCTAGGGCAGACACTAGCAGAATGTGAGTCCAAAGGGCTGGGCAGCCCCATTCCTTTAGCCTCACCAGTTACACTCACATGGTCTCTCTATTGGGCTGGCTCTTCTCAGGTTCTGCAGCTTTCTTTGACAGATGTTCTATATTCCTGGCATCTCTGACTTCCTGGGGTCTTCACTGCATCTTCTGCTTTGTTCCTGCAGCTTCATGCACTGCCCTCTTAGAGCTACCTTTTATTTTATTTTATTTTATTTTATTTTATTTGGTATTGGGGCTCAAATTCGAATTCAGGACCTTGCACTTGTGAGGCAGGCGGAGGAACCACTGAGCTAAATCCGTAGCCTTATGGCCTCTTTTTCTGGACTCCCAGACTGTCCTTTGGAATTTGGGCGGAAGCCACCATGACACCACAACTCTTGCATTAAGGTGGATAATGCCAAATTCTACTACCAACAGAAACAGTAGGCAGGCACCCTTGTGCCATGGCTGCAGTGGCCTTTGAGTGCCTGGATAGCTGAGCATGATGAAATGAATCCCAGGGAACAAATTCCCCATGAAGCCCTTCTTGAGCAGAAAGTCTAGGGGCTTTCTTCTCAAAAGAAAGGTGTATAGTTTTGTATTCGTGAGCTTGAAATGGGTGTGGTCTTGCTGATTTCAGAGATACCCGCAAGAGATCTTTTTTCTTATTCTTGCACAGAGTACTTGGTGTCTTTTTAATGCTGCTAATCTCTTCAGCAATCATACTTCTTGAACCCTGCATTTACACATGGGCCAAGAATTAAGTTTTAAACACATTTCTGCTGTCTTTTGCCCCCAGTTCTTTTTTTTTTTTTTTTAATTGAGTTTATTGGTACATTTAGGGATACAGTACAGTTACACTCATTGTTGGGATCATGTACCTTTACATGGCAAGTCTTGATTCTCATTTTTTTCCCCTTACCTCTGCCCTCCCTTCACCCCCTCCTCCCCTCCCCATCTACAAACACTTTATTTTCATCTTTTCATTCTCTCACATTTTTTTCTTTTCCCTTTTTGTTCTTCCCCTACGTATCACACCTTCCCTACACCTTTAGCTCCTTTCCTCCCATTTCTAAATGTCAGTAATCTTATTAGAATCTTATGCATTGTTGCAGAATATTCACACCAGGGAAACTATTTGGTATTTACACATGTGGGACTTATTTATTTCACTTAGGAGTATATCTTCAATATGTATCCATTTTCCTATGAATGAATCTATTCTCTCGCTCTTTATGGCTGAGTAATATTCCATTTTATAGAAAAACCACAACTTCTTTATCCAGTTTCCAACGGATGGGCAAATAGGTTGTTTCCAAGATTTAGCTATTACAAACTGTGCCGCTATAAACATGGGTGCACATACTTCTCTGTGATATGATTCTTTTAGTTCTCTTGGAAAGATACCCAACAGAGGGATGGCTGGGTCAAATGGAACCTCCAGTCCAAGCTCTTTGAGGTATCTCCATATTGATTTCCATAGTGGTTGCACTAGTCTGCACTCCCACCAACAATGGAGGAGGGTTCCTTTCTCCCCACAACCCCGCCAACATTTGTTATTGTGTGATTTCTTGATAGCAGCCATCCCAGTTCTTATAATAAATCTGGCTAAAAGCAGTCAGCAGTTCTCATGACCCAGCCTGAACATTGGCTGCCTTGGAATTTCTTCTACCTCATTAGTCTATCACTCTCTATCTCAGTGTTCTGAAAAGTGTCAGGACAATGGTAAAGCATAGACACATTTTCTCTCAGAGAATAACACATATGGCCTCTAACCCAACTGCCAATGAAGTCCTTGCTCCTCACTGAAACCTCCTGAGCCTGGCCTTTACTGTTCACATTGTTATCAGCAATCTGATAATCTGAGCTCCAACCAGAATCACCCATCAGGCTCTGTTTACAGGATTCTAAGGCTCCACTATCTTGCATCTCCAAACCTTTTCAAATTCCTCTTGCAAGTCGGTCCCAAAAGCTTTTAAACCGCATGATCAGTTATAATCACAGCAAGGACCCCACTTCTCTGATACTAGTTTTCTTTTTTTTTTTTTTTGGGTGGCGGGGACTGAACTCGGGTCCTTGCGCTTACAAGGCAGGCTACCAAACTGCTGAGCTGAATCCCTGGCTCTGATACTACTTTTCTGTTTTAATCACTTTCCCATCACTGAACACAATACCCAATATTCAAGGCTTAAAGGAGGAGAGGTTTAATTTAGCTCACATTTTAAGGGGATTCAGTCCATGGTTGCCTGACTTCAAGGCAGAAACGTCGCGCGGCAGAAGGACATGGCAGAGCAAAGCTCTTTAGTTTGCAGCAGCTGGAAGACTGGCAGGGGAATGATGCATTCCTTCTCATATATTTTTCCTTGTCCTATTTTAACACACTGGGGGTTAATATATGACAGACCCAAGGCCTAGATCACATTAAACTGAGAGAAGCTGAAATTGTTTCCTCCAAAGTCAGGAACAAAATAAAAGTGTCTACTTTCACTCTCTTTTTCAGGGTTGGAAGTCTCAGAGCAATATGGCAAGAAAAAGAAATGAAGGACAACGACATATGACAGGAGGAAGTCAAACAACCTTGTTTGTGAGCAACATAATTTTATACATACACAAGCTTAAGAGTCCATCAAGACAGTGTTAGACTGATAAATGAACTCAGTAAAGTAGCAGAATAAAACCAACACACAAAAATTAGTAGCTTTTAAGTACTTCAATAATGAAATTCCTGAGAAAGAAATCGAGAAAGCAATCCCATTTACAATAGCTACCTAGGAATAGATTTAAAATAAATTTAAAATGAAATAAATTTAGCTAAGGAAGTGAATAAAAATTTCAAAATGCTGATAAAATTAATTGAGAGGATACACACAAAATGGAAGGGCATCCTGTGTTCATGAATTGGAAGTACTTGTGTTGTTAAAAGGTCCCTACTACCCACAACTACTACAGATTTAGTGTGATTTTCATCAAAATACCAGTGACAAGCAGGGCGTGGTGGCGCACACCTGTAATCCCAGCACTCAGGAGGCCGAGTCAGGAGGATCTCTGCAAGTCCAAAACCAGCCTTGGCTACATAGTGAGTTCCAGGTCAGTCTCAACTACATAGTGAGACCCTGTCTCAAAAACAAAAAACAAAAAACAAAAACAAAACAAACAAACAAACAAAAAACTAATGACATTCTTCACAGAACAGAAAAAGCACAAATTTGTATTGACCTACAGTAGACACTAAATAGTCAGAGCAATCCTAGGGGACAATGAAAACAAAGCTTGAGGCATTATGGTACTTGGCTTCAAGGTGATAGTGACTGAAACAGCATGGTACTGGGATAAAAACAGACACATAGGCTCATGGAACAGAAAGGGGAACCCAGATATTTACATATTTATAGCCAGCCAAATTTTGACAATCACAAAAAGAACATACATTGGAGTGAAGTATGGTGGTATAGCCTGTAATCCTGGCACTTGGGAGCTGAGACAGGAGGTTTGCTGTGAGTTTGAGGTCAGCCCGGGCTACACAGTGAGTTGTAGGCCAGCCTGGACTACATACTGTGAGACCCTGTCTCAAAGACAGAACAAAACAACACAAGAAAAAGCAAACCAACTCACAACAACAACAACAGCAACAACAAATAAAAATAGCCTCTTTAATAAACAGTGCAGGGGAGAATAGATATCCACAGGCAGAAGAAAGAAACCGGATCCCTATCTCTCTCACCATATACGAATGTCAATTCAAAATGGATCAGAGACTTAAATAAATGCAAGACCCTAAACTATGAAAGCACTAGAACAAAAATGGGCAAATAACCTGAATGAACATTGTTATGGCTTATATCTAGATGTCCCTCCAAAACCTCATGTGCTCACAGGTGGGGCTTTTTGGGAGGCGACTGGATCATGGGTTCATGATGGTTGATTAAGTGGATGATAACTGCGTTAGTCCCTTAATTAGATTAGTATGGTCCTGAGTGTGGCTGAATGGATTTACTGAAGTGGGACACACACCCTAAGTGTAAGTGGCACCAACTAATAGGCCTGTATCCTGGATGGAACATAAAGAGACATGAAGAAGGTAGGCTTGCTGCTCTTTCTGCCTGCCTTGCCATGGACTGTCTCTGCTCTGCCACGCCCCACTGCCATGCTGCCCTCCCTTGGAACCAGCTGACAGTGGACTGAAATCTCTACAAACTGTGAGCCAAAACAAACCTCTCCTTCTTTGACTTGTGGGTGTCAGGTATTTTGTTCCAGCCACAAGGAAGTAACTAAGACATGTATTTTTCAAAAAAGGATAATACAGACAGCCCAAAAGTGTATGCAAAAACAACACTCAATATTAATTATCAGGGAAAGGCAAATCAAATGTACAGTGGGATATCATCTCACCCCAGTTAGAAAGGTTATTATCAAAAAGATAAATAATAAATTCAGATGAAGATGAAAGGTGAACTCTCATGTGTGGTTGGTGGTGGGAATGTAAGTGAGTACAGCCATTATGGAAAACAATATGGAAGTTCTTTTAGAGACTAGAAAGATGACTTCCCTCTGACCTGGGAATTCACTCATGGGCTTCTATTTAAAGCAACTGAAGTCAGTATGTCAAAGAGGCATCTACACTCCCACGTTTACTGCAGTGCTATTCACAGGAGTCAAGATAAGGAGGGCTGGGGTGCAGCCTGTGGTAGAACGAAAACTTGCTTCTCATGTGCCAGGCCCTGGGTTAATCCCCAGTACCACAAACCACATCATCATCAACAACAACAACAACAAAATAAAGATCAGTGTCCATCAGTGGACTGTGGATCAAGAAGAATGTGGTACATGTATGTAAGTGTCTTAGTTATGTTTCTTGTTGCTGAGACAAAATGCCTGACACCCGAAGTTAAAGGAGGAAATGTTTATTTGGCTCACAGTTTGTAGAGGTTTCAGTTCATCATTGGCTGGCTTCAAGGGAGGGTGGCATGGCAGTGGGGATCACAGGGGAGAAACAGTTCATGGTGGGCAGAAGGCAACAAAGCAGTGAAGTAGCAAAGAATTAGCAAGTGACAAGCAATGACAGCAGCTCTCTTTCTGTTCCTTATAGTCTATCCATGGTACCTGCCCTTAGTGCTCACATCTAGGGAAGGCCTTCCCATTATCCACACCAAGAACTGTGCCAAACCAATCAAAGGACTAGTTTAATAATCACAGCATCACACACTGTAGATCCAGCCACCTATGACCACATGAGGCTTTGGGAGGACATCTAGACACAAACCATAAGAGTAAAAGAATATTATTCACCCACAGAAAGAATGAAATTCTGACATTTTTAGCACCATGGATGGAACTAGAGGTCATTGTGTTAAGCAAAATAAGTCAGGCACAGAAAGACAAGTACTTGTTCTCATTTATATGTGGAAGCTAAAATGATCTAAAAAAAAAAAAAGCAGAAATACAATAGAGGCACCAGAGAGAGGATGGTTAATTTATGTAGAGGTGAAGTTGGATAGGAGAGATACCTTGTTCTGTGGTACTGGGGGCTGAAACAAGGATCTTCCCATTGAGCTACATCCTGACCTTTTAAAAAATTTCATTCTGAGGGCTGGGCTTTGGCTCAGTGGCACCGTGCCTGCCTCACAAGTACATGGTCCTGAGTTTGATCCCCAGTACTGAAAAAAAATATCATTTTGAAACAGGGTCTCACTAAATTGTTAATTTGCCCAAAATGGACTTGAACTTGTGATCCTCCTGCTTTAGCCTTCCAGACTGCTGGGATTATAGTGTGTGTCACCATGCCCAGGTAGGAAGGAAGGAAGGTGTAACTTCAAATGTTCTGTAGCATCATGGGATGACTACGGTTGACAATTAATTAAATATTTGAGAATAGCTAGTAGGGAGGATATGGAATGTTCACAACACACAGAAGTGATACATGCCTGAAGTGTTAGAGGTGCCAATTTCCCCACTGGAATAATTGCACAGCGTGCAAGTGTATTGAAAGGACACTGTACCCCATAAATGTGGTTACTATGTGTGAATTACAAACAAATTTTTAAAAGGAGACAGAGTTATTCCCTGAGTGGGAGGCGGGTAGGAAACATCTGGGGTTCAGAGGCACCCCTTCTGGAATGTCCCCCATTCCACCTTAGGGAAAAGTCCTCTGTCAGCCGCCTCCTCTGGGACAGAAGCCCTCAGCCCCGACTGTGGTGAGGATGGGCTCTGGTTATTTAGACGTCTGTCCAGCAGGGGGAGCCACCCCTTCAGGAACGTTGGAGCTCATGGAAACCTCAGCCCCAGGTGCTGTGTGGACTCGCCGGCACCAGGTGGAAGCGTCTGCTCCAGAGAGGGCGCCTGTTGAAGCATGATGTTTGATCACAAGGTTTTGGTGTTAGAAAAGTAGCACACACACCACAGCACTCTGGGACGCTGAGGCAGTATTTAAGGCAGCAAGTTCAAGGCCAGCCTGAGCAACTTAGTGAGACCCTGTATCAAAACAAACAGACAAATTAATTAAAAATTTAAAAAAGGGTTAAGGACGTATGCCAGTGCAAAGGCCCTGAATTTAATCCCTCGTACCAGAATAAAAAAAGCTACTTGACTGTCAAGAAAAAAAATTCTTTTAAATCTATTTAAGAATAAGAATTGCAGAATATATACAATAATTATCAATTGGGATCCGGTCAGAATCTGAATCGGGGTTTTTGGCTTAGAGAGTTGTGAACCACACCAGGCAGAGAGAACCCCGAAGAGTTCTGGGTGGTGGACAGGGGCCGGGCCACCTGGGCTATTGCCAGGTCACAGCGGGGTGGCTGACCCCTCTCTGCAGTCCTGTGGGGCTGGGGAATGTGCCGGGTGCGGTAGCCATGGTGGGGGCTTCCTGTCTCAGGAGGATGTCGCTGAGGCTGTGGGGCTGCCTGCTTTGGGGTAACATGCTGCTGTCCTCAGGCGACTTCCCAGCCCTGTGCCTGGCAGCTGAGCCCATCATTTGGCCTGCAGCCTGTCCTCCTCTCTACCCAGGGCCACCATACTGTCTGCCTCAAGCCCAGGGGCCTGTGCAGTACACGTGGGCAGCCCTGAGGGGCCCGGGTTGTCCTGGGAGGCGGGCCTGCCCTGGGGTGGGATAGGGAGCACTGACATCGCCCAGGCACTGCCTCTGCCAGGATGTCTCTGGAAGCTTAGGTGCCATCACTTCCAGGATGTCCCCTGTGACCTCTCCTGGTGCAGGAAGATACCAGATCTTAGTCCTGGCCTCGACATTCCTAGAACTAAATTCTGCTGTTTGAGGGTCACAGAGATGCCGTCCCAGGAGGAGGCTGGGAGAGGAGTGCAAACCAACGATGACCTTGATCCCCACCCAAGGTCAGCTCCTCTGTCCAGGTGCTCTCTTCCCACGGGCAGTGTATCTCCCTGCCCTGCTGCCACTCAGACCCTCACCCACATCCCTGCCCAGTGAATAGGCTGCCCCAGGTGGCACTGGCCCAATTGGTGTGCAGAATGGTGGGAGGAGGAGGAGGAGGAGCTGGGGATTTGGCTCAGTGGTTCTGCTGGCTGCCTTGAGAGCACAAGGACCGAGTTCTATGTCCAGTACAATCCAAAAAAAAAAAAAAAAAAAAAAAC
>NW_022900929.1:25224425-25230127 GCF_012274545.1 Fukomys damarensis
AGAGCAGTCTGAACTACATAATGAGATCTGTCTCAAAAAAAGAAAAAGAACGGGAGGAGGAGTAAGTGGGGGCATTGAGGGGGTGGGGGGCAGAGGGGTAGCCCCTCTGCTTGGAAGGCAGCCAGGCTGATGTCTCCATGGCTTTGCTGTCATTGCCCTGCAGCAGGGGGCCATGGAGGCGTGGGACACAGCTGAGGCCTGACAGTGTGAAAGGGACGCGGGCTGCTCATTGGAGCTGGAGGCCTCCAGGCAGAGCAGGGAGGAGCGCCACCTTCCTGGCAGGGTGGCGAGCCTGGTGTTTGTCCTCATACCCTGTCAATGCTGAGCCACAGCCTCAGGCCGGTGCAGGCCTAGGGGGGCCGGCTGCCCTTCCCACCCAGTGACCCCATCTCCTTGACCTGGCCCGCAAGCTGTCTGCAGAGCCTCGGCTCAGCTTCTCCAAGTTTGTCGCCCCCAGTACAAGGGGTGACACCTGGTCCTGGACTCTCCGGTTGGGCCAGGGGCTGGGGCAGCCTTTTCCCTGAGCTGGGGTGGAAGGCCTGGGTCACTCCCACCCGCCTCAGCAGAAGGTGAGATGACTGATGGGCTTTTTCCTTTGCAGTACCGAAGATTGAACCCAGAGCCGCCTTCTGCATCCCGCTCCCCTCAGATCCTGCGGACCGCCCCCAGTTTGTCCCCAGCCGCAGCTGCAGTCTCCCTATCTGATCCCTGTGCCTTCAGTCCACAACCCACTCTCTCCTGGCCAGGCACAGTGCGTCCCCCGCTGGAGCAGGACGGGAAATGCCAGGCGGCACCAGGGGTCCGGACCCCCTTGGGAGGGTGGGAGCCTGGCCTGGAGACTACAGGGCGTGGCTTAGGGAGGAAGGCGTGGTCAGGGGAGGAATGGACTTGGACGTGTCCAGGGCGAGACTGGGGAGGGAGCCGGGGAGGATAGGCGTGATGTGGGCGTGGCCTTGACGGGTCCCTCCCTCCCCGGCTGGCTCCGCCCCATCCCCTGGTCCTCCGGGCTTCTCCCGCGCAGACCCATTGGGTCTTCGCACCGCGAGCCCGCGGACATACAGACCGCCAGCCATGGAGACGCGGGCGCGGCGGCCGCAGCTCCTCTGGCTGCTGTTGCTCTGCGGTAAGGGGGCGTCGGCCGGGGTGCCCCGACCCTTGGGGTCTACGCCTTCCCCAGAGCTGAGGAGGGGCACGCAGTGACGCCTGTCCTTGCCGCCCCAGGCCGGGAGCGGAGGGAGGAGCAGGGATGGTGGTCTGGGGCCACTGTCCCTTCCTAGGGAAGGGTCTGAGGGGGTGGTGAGCGCCTAGTCCAGGCCAGGGGCGCGCGCACACTGCGCAGGCGTCGGTGGGGGGAGACCCCGGAATGGGGGGCCTTGGTCTTTCTGAGCCCTGGGGGAGAATCATTACTCAGGAAATGGGAAAAGCTTATTTTGAAAAAATGTCACTAAGAAATTATCCAAGAATAAGAGGATGTGTGTGTGTACATCTGTGCATGTATGTGGACTTGTGCATGTGTGCGTGGGCGTGCGTGTGTGTAAGAGCTTTTACAAGAGAGTGCTTGCCAAGGGCTCAGGGTCGCTGGGTACAGCCTGGGCCTAGCCGGCCTCTGGGCTCTGGGTATCAGACTCAGGGTCTGTCCTCCAGGGTCACTGTTCCCTGGTCCTGGAGGACAGCTCCCCTTCTGGCCCCAACCTCCCTGGCTGCGAGGCTGTTTGCGGTATCTTCCTCAGCTTTGCTGATGTGGGATTCGGTAAACAAGGTGGGGAAGGTGAGCCGGACGCAGTGGTGACATCCCTTCCTTGGCAGGGCTCTCTGGGCGGTGCATGGCTTGACGTCATGTTTCCTGGAGCCTCAGGTGGGGTGGGCTTTTAGGACACGTGACTGCTTCCAGAAATCGGTGTGCTGCATTGGGAAAGCGCCTTCCACGAAGGCCCCTCTCTCACAGGCTGTGGCCTCCCTAGTGGCAGGAGAGACTGGAGTCTCTGCTGATGGTGCCCCAGCTCCCATGACCAGCTCCAGCGTGGGTTAGGAAAGGACCACAGGTGGAAGTTGCACAGCACACTCCCTGGTGTTTCCAGGGCCACCTCCTTGTCCTCTTTTGCTGGTCCTCATTGTCCCCCGACCCATGAGCTGGCCTCCTTAGTGGGGTCAGGTGCAGCTCCTGCAGACCTACCTCGTGTCTGCCTGGCCAGAGCAAGAGTCAGACAAGCTCACAGTCACATTCAGTTTGCAGCTGGGTCTCCCTCTGGAAGGAAGAGCTAAGCTGCCCAGCTCCCAGGCCTGGTGGCCATCTGTGCTCTGGGACCTCAGTTGCCTTCAGACCGGGGGCCTGGCTGCTGCAGGGAGTGGAGCCAGTGGGAGTGACTCCTCCTGATCAGTTCTGACCCAGGAGGGTGCTGGCCTGCAGGTCTACTTGGAGAATTGTAAAGCATTTCTCAGGAGGCGCCTGGCAGTGTGCAGGGCTGTGGGGTGGGGACTCCATTTGGCAAAAAGGTGCCATGGGCGAAGCTCTTGCCCGGATCCTTTTTTTGGTACTGGGGATTGAACTCCGGTCCTTGTGCTTGCAAGGCAGGTGCCAGAACCACTGAGCTAAATCCCCAGCCCTTGCCTGGATCCTTTTGGTCTGGGTCACTCCTAATCTTCAGGTCAGCAAGATCTGGCCTCTAGGCTCAGTTCCCCCATCTGCAGCGTAGAAGCAGCTCTAGCCATCTGGAGAGGGCTGCTGTGATGGTCAGTCTGGTTGGATTCTGCTCAGTCCCTGCACCTGGTACTGGGTGTGGGATTATGGGGCAAAAGGGCCCATGCATAAGACAGCATGCGTGTGGCAGGTGTGCCTCACAGGAGCTTGTGCACAGCACCTCCTGTGTGTGTGCCCTGCCTGTGAACAGATGCCACCATTTTGACAATGAGTGGAGGTAGCGATGCCCTGCCACTGTGTCATCTGTGGTCACATTGATCGCCAGTGTTGCCTTGTTGCTCACTGGTGGGCCCAAGGGCAGGGCGGAGTGGCAAGTGGTTCTGGGGATTCAGAGGCCAGAAGGAGGGGGCTTGTCAAGCTCAGGGACTGGGATTTTAGCATTGAAGGTGCCTTGTAGGTCATCTGCACCTACTCATCAGTTTACAGATAAGGAAACTGAGCAGAGGGGTTGGGAGGGAATTCCCCAGAGAAAAGGGACCCAGTGTGACCCACTGCAGCTACCCACCATGCTGGGGTCTGGAGGCTGCTCCTTTCCTTCCAGGAGGATGAGGCACTTGGGTCTCCAAAGGTCTTTCGGAAATGGATGTGTTTGGCTGTTTATCATCATGTCTGAGCTTGTGGAAGTCCTCGGGACAAAAGACGCGCATGCCTGTTTGTTCTTTGTTTCCGGAGGAACTGACCCAAATGGATTTCTATTTCGATTCAGTTCTTGAGAACTTCACAGATGCAGCCAGGAGCTAAGTGGCAGTGATCTACTTAGTGGTGTTCTGGGGGCTGTCTTCACCCTGTTGGTATTAGGTGGGTAGTGCCACAGTGCCTGCCCTGCCCTAGCCTAGGGCATTGTCACAGGCCTTCAGTCAGGGACCCTACATAGGAGGCTGGGTGTGTGGCTTCGACAGCACAGTCACCACTGCCAGGGCCAGGTTCCTGCTGCCCTGAGGATGCAGGATTCAAGAGCACAGGGGACCTGTGCAGAGATTCTGGAGGACACAGATTTGGGATTCTGTGGAGGTGCATAGAGATTCAGAGCACAGCAGGATGGGCCTGATGTGCCCGATGTGCGGGCCTCCCATCCTCCTTAGATAGCTGGGCCCACAAAGGTAGAGCCATGGAGAAGGCTTCTTCCTGGCACAGGGGATGGAGGGAAATCAGTGCTGTCTTGGATCAGCTCTCCACAGGGGGGACCAAGGGCATAGAGGTAGTGACAATCACCAAGGATAACTGGTACTTACAGGACCTGTCCCAGGGCACTGTTTTGGAACTTCACAGCTAACATGAAGAGGTGTCAGAGGTGGACCTGTGCAGCGGAGATGGGCCGCTAGAAATATCTGTGACAGACACCTCCTGGGGTTGGGGCCTGCACTCTCCATCTGGCCCACATGGGCCAGGGCTGCATACCCACCATGGGGGTGTGTGGTTGAGCAGGGTGCAGACGGGGCCCTCAGGCCAGGTGCTTGGGGACATGGCATCCCCGGAGCCTGTCGGTCAGCACCCTGGTCTGCTCCAGGCTGGCAGGCTTGTCATCCCTACCACCGAGGTGAACATCTGAGTGGAAATACCTGGTCCTTCGTCCCTTGCTCCCAGTGGGGTTACACACTGTCATGGCTTAGAGAATGGACGTTCCTGGGACCCCACCCAGAGGCTGTCCCACAGTGGGCCGGGCTGTGGCCAGTGGGCAGGGAAAGTGGTCTCTCTTTCTTCTGTCTCACATAGTTGCAATGGGAGATGGCAGATGGATGGAGATCCAGCTTGGGCTTCCCAGGAAGACTGCGGTAGGGTGGTCCCCACCATGTCAGAGGAAAGGTTTTTCTTATAATTGTCACCTCCTTCAAACAGATTTGGAGCCGGCTGGGGACACAGAGGGGACAGCCAGTCTCTGGAACCTGGGGAGGGGCTTGGTGAGGAGACGTTCTCACTCTGAAGGGGGTGGGCTGGTGCCTAGTGGGATGAAGCCTTACAAGAGATTTTGTAGGGACACCGTTATTAACTGACGAAAAACACACAAAATCAGAATATTTTAATTTTTGAATGAATTTATACTAGGTGCTTTGAAGTTTTTCTCTGCTAAGCCCAGCATTCACACCATCTCAAAGGTGGCTTCTTTCACCTGCTCTCTCTCCTCTAGATGGTTACTTTCCTATTTCTTTCAATGTTTAATTTTTTTTTGGTACCAGGGATTGAACTCAGGTCCTTGTGCTTGCAAGGCAGGTGGCGGAACCACTGAGCTAAATCCCCAGCCCCAATGTTTAATATTTTTAAACATTGAAAATTCAGAATAATATATTGTGGCTACTCTGCATACTGATCTTTCCCTGGGGCTTGTTGGGTTATCTGTTAGGGTCTTGGCTGAACTTGTAAGTTTGTGAAGCCTGTTTCTGCCATAGTGTACAAGGGGTGTGTGAAAAATATGGTGAATGTTTAAACTTTAAAAAATTATTACAGTAAAACATGCATTGCCATTCATTTCCCACAGACTACTCCCCCTTGGTTTGAACACACTTGTCCCATTGGTCTCACCACTTTCTGAAGCAGGTCTGGAAGTCCTCTTTCCTGAGTGTCTTTGTAAGACAGGATAAAGATACAGTGGATGCTGCTGCTGAACGCCATCCATTGGAAAGGCAGGCTCATAAAAACACTAAGACATGTTATTCACCAGATCTGGCACTGCTATTTCTGGCTCTTCCCTCAAATTAAAATGACCATGAAAGGCAAGGTCCCGAGTTCCATCCCCGGTACCCCCGAAAAAAAGACTATGAAAGGGAAACATTATGAATGAGTTCTGGACATCAAGGCAGCCAAACAGCACAACTAGTGACTTGCTTGTGGAGGCTTGTGGGTGGCTGATGTCCCAGTTGGAAGCTGTGACTCAGCCTGTGAGCTGAGCCTCACCTCAGCTGTTGGGTCCGAGTGTGGCGGTAGGGAGCTGTGGGCCCCGCGTCCTGCCTTTTGGTGTGGGCGGCATCCTGAAGGCTGTGTCCTTGGCCCCTGGACTGCGGCGGCGGGG
>NW_022900929.1:25230138-25274571 GCF_012274545.1 Fukomys damarensis
AAAAAGGGGGCGGGGGTGGAGGCTATGTGGGCTGCAGTCCCGGTACCTGCCTCCAGGCGGTGCTTGGCTCTGCTTCTGCTGGCCCTGTCCATGGTCACTTTAAACCCAAATGCAACCTGGGTTTTTCTAGGTAGAGCCATGTCAGAACTTGGGTGGTGAGTCCTTGAGGAGCTCACCCTGCACTGATTTGGGGTCCTTTGCCCAAGGGGGCGGGGGTGGAGGCTATGTGGGCTGCAGTCCCGGTACCTGCCTCCAGGCGGTGCTTGGCTCTGCTTCTGCTGGCCCTGTCCATGGTCACTTTAAACCCAAATGCAACCTGGGTTTTTCTAGGTAGAGCCATGTCAGAACTTGGGTGGTGAGTCCTTGAGGAGCTCACCCTGCACTGATTTGGGGTCCTTTGCCCTGCCAGAGGCCATCGGGGTGTCCTCGGCCGGTGAAGGTGTGGTATCTCTGGCTCATTTCCTGCTGAATATCCTTTTACCCAGTACCTTTCATCATGTCACTGCCTTGGGCTTCATCTGCCCTATGCTGTCCCCTGGCCCCCAGCCCAGTGACCCTATGGCTCTGGGCTCCCATCCTTCTGGTCTGTGGCTGGTTAGTTCCTTGCCATCCCTATCTTGATGATTTGATGATGTTATTACTCACGTTTTGCTCTGGGCTTTCAGTTGTTTTTGGTAGAAAGTAGGTCCATGTTTCTGCCTTATGCCTGGACAGGGAAGTAGATCTACTTGTCTCCTTTATACTCATATAGTGAGGCTTCTATACATGTAAAAAACCTGGGTGTAGGGGCCAGGGATTTAGCTCAGTGGTTTCGCTACCTGCCTCAAAAGCGCAAGATCCTGAGTTTGATCCCCAATACCCCCCAAACAAACCAAAACAGCAAAAATTCTGGGTGTGGTGGCATACACCTGTAATCCCAGCACTCTGGGAGGCTGAGGCAGGAGGATTGCAAGTTTGAACTCAGCCTGGGAAATTTAGTGAGACTCTGTCTCAAAATAAAAAATAAAAGGGGGGATGTGGATTGTTGTGAAGGCCTCCACTACAACAAGGGAAACAGGGAAGAAAAAATAAAAAAGTCACATACCAGCTGCAGGAAGCAGCTGTCACAGCTGTGGGCTGAGACCAGGTGTCAGGGTCCGGGCTGCACTGAGAACCTCTGGGGTTCTGGGTTAGTGGCGTGGCCCCGGTGGCCTTGTTTTTATGAAGGGCAGGGTGTATGCCTGGTGGTGGCTGAGGCCCTGGCAGGGCTGGGCCTGGGTGGGTGTCTCCCGGGAGGCAGGGGGACTGCTGGCCTGTGGGGGACATCAGCCCGAGGCACTGCTGAGGTCCCACACCTACTGTCCCCCCATAGGCACATGTGCCCGCGTGTGCTGCTGCAACGAGACCCGGATGCTGGAGAGGCTGCCCCGCTGCGGGAAGACCTTTGCTGAGAGGATGCGTGATGTGGCTGTCTGGAAGTGGTGTGACCTGTCCCAGTTCATTGTGTGAGTGCCCTGCTGGTCTGTCCCACCTCATGGGTCTCCTCTGGGTGGCAAAACCTTTTTTGGGGTGTCAAGAGGCTCCCTGGCCTCAGATCTGCTGGCAGGCAGAGGTGGGTGGCTGTGCAGTCTTGGGCTGTGCAGACAAATGGGTAGGGGAGGCAGGGTTTGCCCCAGGCTGGCTGCTGAGGTGCGTGCAGGGCCTTGGCACATGCAGGGACCCAGGAGCACTGCTGGTCTAGACAAGGATTCCAGGCAGATTCCAGACAAGGATTCCCTCCTTGAGCAGGGCAGGTGTGTCTGACCTGTGACTTGGCATCTATGCTGACTGCCGGGCTTAGACGGGTTGGGAGCCCAGGGACCCTCTGTTGGGTAGACAAGGAGGGTCCAGGACCACCTGCAGTCCTTGGACAGCCCTGAGACACATGCAGGCCTTTTCCTGGCAGTGGGGCCAATCTTGGGGGGGTTTGCTGAGATCACAAATGTGACCACCCCACAAGTGTTGGGCCAGGTGTGGCAGAGGGGATGGAGAGGAGGTGCTGGGGCTCCCGCTGTGACCCCCTCTCCACCTGGCCCACAAGAACAGGTGACCCGGAAGGCTGGAAGGTGCTGGGAAGACTTCCGCTTGGGTCCTCAGAGTGGTCCTGGATGGCAGGCGTCTGCTGGGGCCAGGTCCCTGGAGACACGGGGCTTGGCATGTCCACTCGGTGGGTGGTTCTGGGGGATCCTGGGAGTTCAAGCCCTGAAAGTCAGGGTTACAGACTCGGGGGGGGGGCGGGGGGCTGTGGACGTAACCTGGAGTAGGTGGCCCCGTGGGATGGCCCCACAGCGCCCCCTTCTGGTCCCCTTGACTGCTGAGGGGTCAGCCTCTGCCGATGCAGGTTCTACGAGAGCTTCACCAACTGCACCGAGGTGGAGACTGTCGTCGTGGGCTGCTACTGGCCCAACCCACTGGCCCAGGGCTTTATCACCGGCGTCCACCGGCAGTTCTTCTCCAACTGCTCGGTGGACAGGACCCACTGGGAGGACCCGCCCGATGAGGTGCTCATCCCGCTGATCGCGGTGCCCGTCCTGCTGACAGTGGCCATGGCCGGCCTGGTGGTGTGGCGCAGCAAGCGGACGGACCGGATGCCGTGACCGCAGGCCATTAGAGCCGCGGCTGCCGTCGCCCGGTCATGGCAGACTCCTTCCTGCCCAGGCGGCGTGCTCCCTGGTGACCGCCGGCTGGGGCCCTGTGCTTGCTCTTAAGTTCGAGCTCGTGTGTTGAGCGTCGTGTCGTCTGCTGCCGAGCGCTGTGCTCCCTATGCTGGCCCCAGGTCCCAACCATCTCACAGCAGAGTTCCGGCCCTGGCTCACATCACCTCCTGCTACAGCCCTGCCTGTCCAGGCCCCAGGGAGCTGGACATCCTCGTGTGACCCGCCGGTCTGTTCCCTCAACTCCAGGCCTCCCTGTGCCCCCTGGAGACCGTGGTCTTGTGCTGTGTCTGCCCCAACCCTCCCTTGAGTAAAGACTGTCTGCACCTTCACTCCTGCTTGTTTTATTTCAGGGGAGTCAGAGTTAGTTCCTGCTCTCTGGGGATGAGCCTGCGGCATCTATGTGATAAACGGGGAGCCCCAGAACCTCCAGAACCACAAGATGTCAGCACTCAGGCTCAGAGAGCTGCAGCCCTACAGGACAGGCCGCTGCCCAGCATCGCAGCCCCTTCTGCCCACTGGGATCAGTGGGACACCCTACCCGGTGGAGTTGGGGGTTGGGTGGGGTGTGGCAGACTCTGGTCCCACTATTGGGTGGCAGGGGTGGCCCAGGGCACTGGGAGTACAGCAGGAGGCCGCTCAGTGTCCACCTGGCCCTGTCCACAGTGGCTGTCACTGATGGATACCGGTGAAGGACACAGCCGGCCCAGGGGCGGGGGGCAGGTGGTGCTTGGAGTTGTGTTTGTTTCTGTTGAATGTGAAGGGTGGGTAGCGGTTGGGGTTCCACAGGACCAGCACCAGTGCAGGGGCTCCCCTGACCTGGATGGAGTGTGTGTGGCCCCACCTTGGAGTGAACCCCTCTGGAGCGGGTGGGGACCCACGTGGCCACACAGGGTCCCTTCAGTCCACACAGGCTTTCAGTGGAAGGGAAATAAACATTCACTCAGCATTGATCTTGGGCAGGCGAAGTGATCATGCAGGGAGGGAGTCAACAAAAGTTCACTCCGGCCACTGTTTGAATCCTTTTCCCCACTATTTTGCTCATTCGTGTGTTTTCCCCAGGGTAATAAGGGTGCAGGGCACACACTAGGAAGGTGTATTATGTGTGTGCGCGTGTCAGAGGCAGAGCTACACGAGGAACTTTTGTCTCAAAATGTCTTCAATTTCGTCCATAAGTTTTGGGGTGGTCTTTGACAGCTTCTCTCAACGAAGATTTTTCACTCGTGCGTTCAGAGCTATGGGGACCACAGCAATTTGAAAGGCACAGCTGGGTTCCAAGAGTCCCCCTCATATGTTAGGGAGGCAGACACCCAGCCCCTCAAGCAGCATACACAGAGGGAAAAGCAGATATAGCAGTGGGTCTGTCTGGAAGGTTCATGGAGAAGGGCTTTTGAGTGGGGTCTTGAAGGGTGAGTAGGAGTTTTCCATTGCAGAGGGGCATCATGAGCAAAATCCCAGAGACTGTGAGGGTGTGGTGTGGGCAGAGGCTTTGAGAAGTCATGTGACCCCACCAGGACAGACAGCCTGAGATCCCAGCCCTGACAGTCCCCGGGGCACCTGGGGGTGGGTCTGGAGGACCAAGGCAGTGTGGGACTGTGAGGACTGAGGAGAGCTTGTATGGGGCTGAAGGAAATTCTTGCCCTGTCCTGTCTGAAGCAGGCTTCACCCTCGTGAGCCTGGGCTGAGATCATGGCGACCTGGCTGCGGACACCAACCAGGCCTGTATCATAGCTTTGCTCCTTGTGGAGAAGTGGTGGCTCGTTAAAGAAACTGAAGTTTTCCTCAGGTGGAATCTCTGCAGTTTACAACTAAATGCAGGGGGTTAGCATGGCTTTAAGAGATCCTGGGGTTTCTTTGGATGTATAAGAAGCAAAATCACAGAATACAAAATGATGTAGAGAATCCACTTTTCATGACATGGAAAACTTCACGGACCAAACCACAGTGATGGTGCAAACCATCACAAAGAATAAATAAGTAAGCCACTTAAAGTCTCTGGAAATTGTCTCGAGGTCACACAACCAAGGGAAAAACATTTAAGGGAAATGGGCCAAATTTACATAAAACACTCTGTAGCACCTGTGCTGTGGCCTACCAGCCCTGGGAGTCGAAGGTCCCCTCACCCAGTTTCCAATCTCGGGATCCTGACAAGGTGACACCGCCAGCGTGTTCGGCCCCAGCTTGGTGGTGCAGAGGCCACAGTCCCTAGAGGAGTAAGGCATCAGCTGCCTGCAGGTCCCTGAGAGGGAGGGGTCCCTCCTCTATGGCCTTGTTGCTGCCTGCTGATCACAGGGCCCTGGGGGCCCCCTGACCCCCGTGATGCTATTACCACACAGGCTGGCAGAAAGGAAGAGCCCTGGCCCTGCTGGAGGGAGGGAGAAGGTTCCCCAAAGAGCCAGAGCCAGCAAGAGCTGGGTTTGGGGTGGGCTCAGGTGTGCAGAGGGTCAGGTGGGCTGGCAAAGGTGTGGGCTGCAAGGTGGCAGACAGTGGGAGGCTGAGCTCTCTGCAGGGGTCTTGGGAGGAAGAACAGCCCCTGCTTTCCCACAGGTGTGGGGCAAGGGGCCTCTTGGCACCTGTGTTCTCAGGGATGCAGGAGACTGCTTCAGGGGAGAGAGGTCCTTCCCACTTGGGCCTCACAGCAGCTACCAGCTGCTCCACGCAGCCACCTTGCCCAACGGGCCTTCCTGATTTCCTGTGTCCTCCCTCCGGCACTGCCAGGTGCCAGCAGCCTCTTCCCAGGTGGCTTTCGCTGTCGCAGATAGTGACACCCCTCCTTTTGGAGCAGGGTGGACGTGCCATCTGTGCCTGTAGCAGCCAGGGCTGAGACTCCATGGCAGAGCTGCTGTCCCCAAAAGCGAGGGCTGGATGCATACACGGTCCTCTCCTCAGCACCCAGTGTCAGGGGCTTGTCAGAGTGATGTCCCTGGAGGCCAGGTCACTAGAGCGAAGTGAGGACACAGAAACACTGGGGTCTGCAGCCACGATTCACCCCACAGAACACCTGCTGTCCAAGGACGTCCAGGGGTTCCCCCAGCAGTAGTGACCAAGGAAGAGAGGTTAAGCAGAGAGCTGGGTGGAAACAACTTCCTGCTTTTTAATTAAAAATCAAATTCTGGGCCGGGGATTTAGCTCAGTGGTTCCACTGCCTGACTTACAAATGCAAAGTCCTGAATTCAATCCCTGGTACCAACAAAACAAAACAAAACAAAACAAAACAAACAAAAAAAACCAAATTCAGTTAAAGTAGAATTTGCTCAATTCAAATGTAGTGGAAAGAAACCAGGGTATGCAAGCTGATCAGTTAAGAGCTGGAGGCAGAGGAAAGGCTCCCAGCGGGAAGACTCCTGGAAGCTTCCAGGATTAATCAAGGAACTGACTTGGAAGAGGGGGGAGACTGCAGAAAAGGGCCAGTTGCGCAGTCTGATGTCCCGGGTGCCAAGTGCATCTGACCAGTCCTGCTGAGCCCCCCAAGGCAGCCGAGTAAGGAGCCAGGACTGGGGCTAAGGATTGGTGAGGGACCTGAGGGACCTGAGTGACCCTGGGACCCTGTCTTTCCCTCTCAGGTGACACCCTCTTTCTTCCTGGCCTTCCCCATGGCGACCTCACCTGGCAGAGCTGACCCCTGGAGCTCAGGGTGTCGGGGCTGTGGTAAGGACTCACCAGGTTGTGTGTGTGGTGGGCACATGGGGTGCGATTGTGCTTGTCCATGATTGCACTTCCTAGTTTTGCCTGTCTGACCCTGGCTATGACTGGGCATGGAACACGGGGTCAGAAATGGGAGCAGTGCAGGTCCCTTCACTTGACTCGGGTGGCCTGAAGTGTGCTAGGGGCTCTCAGCTCCTGGTACAGCTCTGGGACAGAGAAGCTAGAGGCCTCAGCCCTTAGTATTACAGCTCTGGACCTCCCATCCACCCCTCAGCAGTCAAGGTTTAACCCTGTGCCAGCTGATTGAAAATGCTAGCCCTCCTGTCTCTATGGATCTCTTCAGACCCCTGGTTTCATTTCTGGAACTCCCCAGGGTTACAAGCCCCTAGTGTTACAGAGGCTTAGCTTAACGTCTGCTCTGGCAGCAGGACCCAGGATACCAAAGGAACCAATACACTCATCCTCCAGTGTGGAAGCCATTCTATACCAACCTGACAAGCTGCAGGGGAGCTGCTTATAAAGAGCAGTAGCAGGCCTGTGATTGGTTTCAATTCGAGCCTGCTGATTGGCCCAGCTCAAGTTTGAGCTTGTTAATTGGCCTGAATTTGAGCTTGCTGATTGGTCCAAATTTGAGACTGCTGATAGGTCCAAATTGATTCTAGTTCAAGCCTGCTGCTTGGTACAAATTCAAGCCAGCTTTGGTCAAGGCAGACATCAGTGGGTATGGGTGTTCCTGACTGTGCGTTTGTAGCTGCAGACCATGTACCCTTCTGGTGTCAGCAGGAAAAGGGACAGGTTGGGCTGTTTCTGATCTCTGTGGCACTGACACGATTGTGCATCTTGCCTTTGATGCTGTGTTTCCGGTCCAGGCTAGTTTTTCTCCTCCTTTCGTGGTGCTGGGATCAAACCCAGGGACTTTAACACTGAGCCACACAGCCCCACTCTGAGGTGTTTCTAATGGAATCTCCTGTGCCCCATCCTGAGAACTGGGCCCTGCCAGGAGCTTCTCAAACCCTGGGCCTCACCTCTGACCGAGGCAGCCCAGCTCTGCCCTCCTCCCACACTCTTCCAACCCCAGCCCTTCCGATCCACCCCGCGGTCCTCAAGGATTTGCCTGGAGCCAGTGGCTCCAACTGGAGAGAAAGCTGCTGCTCCAGTGTAAGCATCGATGCTCCGTGTGTTTTTGTTTCTAAGCGTTTTGCGTCTAAACCCACAAGGCCTCGAAAGGGCCTACATGCTGCCACGACAGCGTTTCTTGGAGGGGAACGATGAGGACAGGATGCAGAGACACAGTGCTGCTCCAACACATTCGCAATGGGACGCGTTCTGCACGTGTTCTGACACGTTGTCATAGGGATTTGCTTTGCTATAGGAGCAGTATTTGGATTTTAGCAGATATTAGATGTGAGCACTGAGACATCTGGGAAGTGGACGCCTTTTCATCTAGCAAGCCTCGATTAGTCAGTGTGGGGAACCAAGGTAGAAGGGCCACCCAGGGCCCCAGTTCCTCTCCAGGCCCACCTTGGAGCCTCAGGGACAAAAGCCGCCAGTCCAGGAGAGGTAAGTGGGGAGGTGCATCCGGGAGGCCTGGGTTTGGCTCTGCTCTGTGCCCTTGAGCCTGCGGAGGATGAGGTGTTTCAGCCTCAGGTGGTGGGGGACCTGGGGTTCACAGAAAGGCACCTATAAACCATATCACGGCCCCAAAGGAGCTGTGGAGACTAGAGGAGACACAGCCAGTTCACAGTCCTGGGAGATAGGAGCAGGCCTTGTTCAGAAATCAAGAGATCAGCTAAAGGCACACAGAGAAGTAGGAATATGCACATACTGTAAGTAGGAATATGTGGGTTTTAAATCATAGTTAACATACTCAATATATATCTAGTATTTGTTATCTTCCCCACAGAGAAATATTTATTCTTTTTGTATAGGCACTGGACATTGGCAAAAATTGAAGTTCTACTGGCTACATTCCTGAATAAAAAGGCAAAAGAGCCAGACTCAATGGCACAGGCCTGCAGTCCTAGTGCTCTGGGAGGCTGAGGCAGGAAGATGGCACATTCAAAGACAGCGTGGGAAACCTAGTAATTTAGCGAGAATTTGTTCTATTAGAAATTAAAAAAAAAAAAAAGAGCTGGGGCATAGCTCAGTGTGAAGGCTCTGGATTCAATTCCTAGCAACTTTCTTCCCTCCCCATGCATAAAAGGAAAAAGAGAAAAATTACAATAAAACCTTCTTTATAAATTTGCATTAAAGAGGAAATAAAAGCAAAACCACAAACTATTTGCATACTACTAATAAAACACCCTCCAGATATCAAAATACATTGAGATATATTTCTACACACAGGTGCACACACACACACACACATACCTGTGCATACACACAAACACGATGTGTGGGGATACAAAGTGTGCCACCCCCAGCAGTACCCAAACGGGCACTAACCAGTGAGTGGGGAAATTTACATCTCCTGCTGTTGAAACTAACTAGACATTCAGTGCCACAGGCTGGTAAAAAATAGCAAAAGAAAAATGAAGGAAGAAGTAATGTTAAACTGGGTGTGGGGATGCAAGCCTGCAATCCCAGCACTCAGGAGGCTGAGGCAGGAGGATACCTGTTAGTTCAAAGCCAGGCTGAACTACACAGCAAGACACCATCTCAAAAACAAAAAAACAAACAAACAGGGCCAGGGATTTAGCTCAATGGTGCCTCCACCTGCCTTGCAAGCACAAGGACCCAAGTTTGATCCCTGGTACAAAAACAAAAAACAACCAAACAAAAAGAAAAAGTGTTAAAAGCTAAAATAATGAAATGGAAAAGAAAGAGATTTGATCAGTGTTTATTTCAAAAGAACAAAGATGAGATAGAACACCTGAACAAAATAATAACCACAGAAAAAACTGGAAAGTTCCTCGAATGTTTACTTCTAAAAGGTGCCAATGGTTGTTCATATGTGGGTTCCATCATCCGTCCCCATGGGATTTCCCCCTAGATTGCTCTACAGTGGCATATTCACCTTGATACAGCAGGACTCATTCTGTGAAGGTCTTGGCACTTTGAGTCCATAGCATGGAGAAGTAGGGTGATGACCGACCCTGTGGCATTGCTGAGGAACATGGCTGCATCTAAAGACATCTGTCCACATCCAACAGGAAGAAAGTGGGTTACTGGCCCAAGTGTTTTTTCTTAGGATTCTACCTTGTCCTCTAGGAAGACCAGCTTCTCCAAGGCTCCTGTCTACCTTGCTCAGCCAATTCATCTCACACGGCTGCCTCTAGCTGCAAGGGAGACAGGAAGAAGCCCAGGAGTGGTTCTATTCAGAGATCCTGGACCTGACAGTCAGAGGGTCTCTGCCTCTTGTGGCTCATGGAAGACGAGAGGAACCACCCACTCATCCATAATCAGTTGCAATAGCTTCATGAAGGATGACATTTTTTTAAAAAAAGAAAGTGAAACTGGGTGCAGGGGCACGTGTCTGTATTTGTGTCACTCTGGGAGACTGAGGCAGGAGGATGCCAACCTTGAGCCCAGCCTGGGCAACACAGCCACTTCATGGGACCCTGTCTCAAAATAAAAATAAAAAGGGGATGTAGTTTAGTGCAAAGGCCCTGGATTCAATCCTCAATACTCCCTCCCCACAAAGTAAATTAATAAAACACCAGATAGGGCTGGGGATTTAGCTCAGTTGTTCGGTGGCCTGCCTTGCAAGTGCAAGGACCTGAGTTCAATCCCTGGTACCGAAAAAAAACAAAGCAAAACAAAATAAAACACCAGGCATAACTGAAGACCCCAGTGAGATGTGGCACATGCTGTAAGGATTAGGAGCAAGGTCAGAGTGGGACCAAGGCTCCTGAAATCCCTGTTATTATCCGACCTTGAATCTGAAGGGAGAATGTTCCAGAAGGGGCTCAGGAGTCTGAGGTGAAGACACTAAGCTGTTTGGATGATTTGGAAGCTCTGCATTTCTTTCCATCTCTTCTTTGCTCCTTTCCTGAAAGTGTGTCCTTACTACGGATGGAAGGATGGATGGCAGGATGGGGCTTGAGGATCCAGTAGACATGTGATTTGGGACAGTGGTAGCTTCAGGCTGGGCCTACTGGGGACAGCAACAGGACTGAATGTGCACTGGGGGCAGGGTGGGAAGTGGGGATAGGAACCGGATCTTGGCAGCGTCTTTAGCCAGACCTGAAGGTTTCCTGATGTAAAGCTGTCCGAGGATGGACGCGGGATGCTGGCTTCCTGGAACTCACAATAGCAAATCCTTCCTGAGCTGTTCTGTGCCTTCTAGGAGCTGCTTGTCCCCAGGAACCCTGCATCCTGTCACCCTGCCACCACCCTTGGAATCAGGTGCTGTTTTTTTTTTTTTTTTTGAGACAGGGTCTCACTCTGTAACCCAGGCTGGCCTTGAACTGTGGTGACCCTCGTGCTTTAACCTCCCAAGTGCTAGGATGACAGGCATGGGCCACCGTGCTCAGTGGCAGGTACTACTTTTACTGCCATTTTGCAGATGAGGAAACAGAGGCCTCAGGGTGATTTGGTAATATCCCCAAGACCACACAGCTTGTTAACGGTGGAGGACAGATTAAATCCTCCTCTGATCCCAAATGTATGCTTCAAGCACCCAGTATTGATCTGGGCCAGGAGAACTGCCAGTATTGGGACAGAGCAGAGCCAGGCTCAGCCTCCTGTGCCTGAGGCCAGGCAGCAGGCTCTGCCCGCCACAGTGCCTGGGCACCTTCAATCAAGGGCCTGTCCTTCAGTTGCTGGGCACCCCTGCAGTGTAAACTCATTCACTTCTGGATGTTAAACTAGGGGACATGGGAGGTCATTTGGCCTAGTGTCTCCACAGTCAGTACCACTTATGAGTCGTGAAACAGGCACAGAGACAGACCTATCCAAGGCTGTCTGGGAGAAGAACTGGAGTAAGTCCATTCCCTGCTGCTCTGTGCCCAGTCTTATGCTGGTCCCCTCCCCCACTTTATAGACCCACTGGGCAGGGTTTGGGTGTCAGCCTAGGTCCAGGGCCCTCACGGGGCCATGTCCTCACTGGAAGTATACACATGCATGTGTGTGTTGGGATTTAAGACCCATCCCCCCTTTCCCTCAGTGAGATCCCCAAAACCCCAGTCAAGGGTTTATTAGGGGAAAGAGTTACCTCAAACAGTGGTGGGAGAGGGTGAGACTAACTGGAGTGAGGTTTATATAGGGCGGTGCAGTAGGGAGAGTATCGTGAGAGTTGTGCAACGGGAGGATGGGTGATTGGAAGGAGAGGATCACTGGGAAGCAGGGTGGAGCAACAAGTTGGGTTTTGATTCTCCAGAGGGGGTAGATTTCACACACACACACACACACACACACACACACACACGCTCATTTTCATAAGCGGGAACCATTTTAGGCAGCCATTTTAGAATATAGGACCGTTGGGGCCATTTTGTCTGGTAGAGAGCTCTATCATTCCAGACTTTTGTTCCCTCAGGGATTTTGAAATTGCTGTTTTGCTGTCTGGCTTTGTCTGTGTGTTTTAAAAGGTGCACAGTTAATCTAATGACCCCACCTCCCTTTTGCAGTACTAGGGTTGAAGCCAGGGCCTTTACACTAAGTTACATCCCCAGCTCCTCACCCTTCCCCTTTAAAACATTTTTAAACTACTTGGAATCAGGGTCCAGCTAAGTGGCTAAATTGTCCAGGCTGGGCTTGAACTTGACAAGCCTCATCCCACCTCTTTTATTTTTTGTGGTACTGGGGATTGAACCCAGGGCCTTTGCACTGCACTACATCCCTAGACCTTTTCATTACTTATTTATTTGGTACTGGGGATGGAACTCTGCTCCTTATGCTTGAGAGGCAGGCAGCAGAACCACTGAGCTACATCCCTAGACCTTTTCATTACTTATTTATTTGGTACCAGGGATGGAACTCTGCTCTTTATGCTTATGGGCAGGCAGCAGAACACTGAGCAAAATCCCTGGCACATTTTTTATTTTGAGATGAGGGTCTTGCTAGGTTCCCCAGGTGGGACACAAACTTGAATTCTTCTGCTTCGGAGTGCTGCAACTACAGACTTGTGCCGCCATAACCAGTTTATTTGCCTTTTTAGTTTATTTTCTGTGCCTATAATTCATGAACATTTTATCTTCATCTTTGACAATAATATTTAGTAAAACATGTCTTAAAGTTAGCCATTTTTAGGTTAATTCTCTCAGCTTCCCAATGAGCCCTTATAATGTGCAAATCTACTTATCTTTAAAAAAAAATTAAACATTTGAATATTAGTTCTATTCCATTGTTCTGCTTTTGTTCTCTGGAGACCTCAGTAGCACAATATTATTTCTTTCTTTTTCTTTTTTTTTTTTTGAGACAGGGTCTCACTATGTATGTGAGGCTGACCTGGAACTCACTAGGTAGCTGGTCTCACACTCACACAACGAAAGCTCCATGTTTTTGCTTTTGTTTTGTTTTGTTTTTTTGGTTTTTTGACACAGGGTCTCACTGTGTAGTTGAGATTGACCTGGAACTCACTATGTAGCCCAGGCTGGTCTCGAACTCACAGCGATCCTCCTGCCTCAGCCTCCTGAGTGCTGGGATTACAGGCATGTGCCACCATGCCCAGTCACAATATTATTTCTTCTTGGCCTGTCTTCAACTTCTCCTCCTTTCTACATGGCCTGTTTTCCTTCTTTCTTTGTGACATTTTAATTGTCCTGGTTGTTTTGCTGAACTTCTCTGATTTCCATTATGAAATTCATATTTGAGTCTATTTTTCATAATGTCTTGTGATTTATTCCTCAATTTTAAGATAATTTTTTCCCTTCCATTTATTTATTTTTTGGGTCCAATTGGTGCTTTTTTCTTTTCTCTCTATTTTAGTCCATTTATTTTCTTTGACACTTGGGTTTTTGGCTCAAGTAGGTTTTCATATCTTAAATGATTGTTTCACTACATTTAAGTCTATCGTGACTGTAGGCTCACAGTTTTGTTCCTCTTTATGCTTTCTGTTTGTTGTCAGGGAGGAGAGTAGATCTTCCTAGTTGATTTGTGTGTAACTTTGCCTCCTGATTTTTTTCACAGCAGCCGTCTGTGGATTTTTATTTTGCATCATTTATTTTTGTGATATTGGGGATGTTGGTCTGGCAATGAACAGGTGCTTGGGATGAGGGTGTGTAAGTGTTTTGGAGGCAAGGAAGAAGTTAGGTGCAAATCCTCCAGTTTTGTGGTTTTCCTTTGCCCTGCAGGACCCCACATCTTCTTTTTTCCTTGCTTTTCCTTTCATCATTCAGTTTCCAATGCTGTCTTCTTTCTCTTTGCTTCCTCTCTTAGAGGATCTGCAAACTTCTCTAGACCATGTTTGCCCTTCATACATGCACCTGACCCTGAATTGCAGTCTCTGGGACCAGAGGGAAAGGGTTCAGGGTTGGAGGGGGTTTGTCCTTTCCCAGAGGCCCTGGTCCCTCCTGGCTCCTGAACCCTGGTCCCCTGGGTCCCTCTCTGGCAGCCTTGGTGGGGCCATTGGTAGGGACGGGGGGAGCAGGATCTTGGCTTGGGTTTGATGTCTTTTTTCTTTTTATTGACAGTTACTTGCAGTCTTGGGAGTCTTTGCTTTCTAATAATGTTCAGTGTGTGGTTTTTCCTAAAAAATTTTCCAATTGATCTACTATGTGTTATGTGAATTTTACCATAACTTTTTTTTCTAGTTCTAGTTATGAAACCCAGAGCCTTGGGGATGCTAAGCAAGTGCTCACCACTGAGATACAATCTTAGCCATAGTTGAATTATTTTGTATCATTTGGTGTTGTGGGTTGTATCTAGATGCCTTCCCAAAGCCTTATGGGCTCATAGGTGGGGCTTTTCTGAGCTGACTGGATCTAGGGTGTGTGATACTGGGATTAAGGGTGTGTGGTGCTAATTAGTCCACTGATTGGAATTCTGGTGTGGATAATGGATTTACTGAAGACAGAAACCTCACACTGGGTGTAAGTGGCACTACCTAAAAGGGTTGTAGCCTTACTGGGATTAAAAAGGTTAAGATAGAAAGGCTGCTGCTGCTTGCTGCTTGCTGCCTTCTGCCTACCCCACCATGAACTGTTTTTTCTCTGTGATGCCCCTCTGTCTGCTGCTCTGCCTTGGATCCAGCCAACTATCAACTGAAACCTCTACAAACTCTGAGCTTAAATAAATGGTGTTGGGTATTTTGTCTCAGTAACAACAACAAAAAAGTCATTAAGACATTTGGTGAAGTGATTTTTTTCTTTTTTTTTTTTTGCATCAGGGATTTAACTTGGGACCTTGTCCTTGTGAGACAGGCAGCAGAATCACTGAGATAAATCTCCAGCCCTGGGGAAGTGAGTTTTGAGTCTGGTGGTTGGAAATTTTAATGTTCTTCTTTCATTTATGGACAAAACAACTAGACCAGCAAATCAGTAAAACTATAGAAGATTTGAACTTTACCATTTCTGATGGGAATTCTTGGTTGTCAGCCTGATTGGATTGAGAAAAGCCTCAGAAGTCAATAAAATACACTTCTGGGTGTGTTGTGGGTGTTTCCAGAGACGATTGGCTCACAAGGGCTCTCACTCCCTGATGGATTATTCTGTTGATAGGGTTATAATTTGATGATATTTTGGATTGTGATGGAGATTTAGGAAGTTGGGCCTGGTTGAAGGAAGTGGATCATGGAAGTGTGACTTTCAGGACTCTATCTGGCCTCTGGTCCCTACCTCTCTGGCTCTTTCCTTCTTTCCCTGCTTCCTGGCTGCCAGGAGATGAGAACTTTCCCCTGCCACACCCTGATGATTCTGTTTTGGAGTTAGCTGATTGTGGACTGAAATTTCTGATATAAAACTTTCCTCCTGTAAAATGTGTATGTTGGGTATCTGGTCACAGCAACAGAAAGCCAACTGTGACACTATCAGTCAGTGTGATCTAACTGATATTTATAGAACCTACACTCAGCAGCTACAGAAACACATTTGCAAGGACATGCATCATCTCCATGGAGACAGATTTTCTTTCTCATTATAAACTCACATCTCATTAAATTTCAGAAGTTGATATTTAGACAGAGACCTTACAATGAAGATACTTTTGAGAGTTATAGTAGTAACCCTTTTAGAAAATCTCCAAAATGTTTGGAGATTGAGAAAAATTCTTTAAAAAATCCACAGGTCAGAAGCTGGGGGTGGTGGCACAAGCCCATAATCCCAGCACTCAGGAGGCTGAGGCAGGAGGATCATGTGAGTTTGAGACCAGCCTGGGTTACATAGTGAGTTCTAGGTCAGTCTCAACTACATACTCTGTCTCAAAAAACAAAACAAAACAAAACAATCCACAGGTCAAAGAACACATAGGCTAATTTTTAGTCTCAACTTTAATGAAAGTAAAACCACAACATATTGGAATTTGTGTGGTGTGTCAAAGCAGCCTTTGGTGGAAATTTGTAACATTCAGTGCTTTTATTAGAAAAGAAATACAAATTTAAATTAATGACCTGATTCCATCTTAACAAACTGGGAGAAGCAAATTAAACCTGAAGAAAGTAGAAGAAAATAAATTGCAGAGTGGAAATCAATAATAGTAAATGAGAGATAGAAGACTCAACAAAATAAACAAATTGGCTCACAGAAGAGATGAATAAAATGGACTAAAACAGTATGACTGTTGAAAAGGAAAACAACCCTGTTATTGTTAATGCCAAGGAGAATATACAGTATATAAAGAATTCAAACAATTCAAGAATAAGGGAACAAATAATTGAAAAATGAGCAAAGAACCTGAATAGCATTTCTCAAAAAAGACATACAAATGGCCAATAGGTATATGAAAAATATTCCCAATATTATTAAACCATCAGAGAAATGAAACTACCTCCTCACACCTATTAGAATGGCTATAATTAGAAAGACAAATGATGACAAGTGTTGGTGAGGATAGGAAGAAAGGGGAGTTCTTCTACACTCTGTAGGATGAGTGATGCTAGTATGGGAGACAGTATCAGTGTTCTTCAAAAAGCTAAAAATAGGACGGGGATTTAGCTCAGTGGTTCTGCCACCTGCCTCACAAGCGCAAGCCATTCCCAGTACAAAAAACAAAAACAAAAACAAAACCCTCCACAAAAACCTCCACTAAAAATAGAACTACCATAAGATATAGCAGTCTCACTACTGGGTCTGTAGCCAAGGGAAATGAGTATGTCCATGAGAGACCCACGGTGGAATACTATTTAGACATTAAAATGATGGAAGTCTTGCCATTTGCAACAACATAGATAAACCTGGAGGATATTATGCTAAGTAAAATTATCCAGGAGTGGAAAGACAAATATTGCACCACTCACCTGGATGTGGAATCTAAAATAGTCCAACTTGTAGAAAAAGAAAGCAAAATAGTGGTTACAGAGGCTGTAATTGGGAGATATTGGTCAGGAGATATAAAATTTCAGCTACATAGGAAGAATAAGTTCAAAAGACATATTGTACAATTTGATGATGATAGTTAACAATATACTTGAAGTTGTTAAGAAAGTGGATTTCATTTCTCTCACCTTGAATAAGTGTTGCTTCTTACTTATGCACATGAGGGAGTGGATCTATTAATTAGCCTGATTTAGTTGACCCATAATGTATACATAGTTCAAAACATCATTTTGTACATCATAAATAATATATTATGTTCATCAATTAAAATGATAGAAAGTCATCACAAGAGAGTCTATAGACAATAAAAGGATAATATAGAAATATTATGAATAAATTTATGCCAACAAATTTGATAACTTAGATGCAATGAATGAATTCCATGAAAAATAGTTTATCATGGCCAGGGGTTTAGTGGCACCGCTCCTGCCTCGCAAGCACAAGGTCCTGAGTTTGATCGCCAGTACTGAAAAAACAAAATAAAACAAAAAACTTTATCAAAGTGAACACAAGAAGTAATAATTGATCGGAATACCCCTATAGTTATTAAAGAAACTGAATTCTTTGTGCTAAAACCTTCCAAGAAAGACAGCTTTGGAGCTATAGTGCTGTATTTTTAATTTTTATTAGTACCTATTTGCAGTACGTAAAGATTGCATTCATTGCACAGAGCTTTACTGGTAAATTTCAGCAAACATTTAAGGAAACAATAACACTAATCTTTAACACAATAGGAGGTGAAGAAATGCTTTCTAACTCACTTTACAGGATTGTCATAACTCTGATACCAAAACCTACAAGGAAATTACAAGAAAATAAAATTATAAACTAATATTCCTTTTAACCTAGATGCAAAAGTCTTAAATAAAATATTAGCAAATGAATCCAGCAACAGATAGGAAAGATAAGATAGTGTTGCCAAGGGGGTTCGGAGCCCAGAGGCCTTGTGGTTTTACATTCGAGATGCTACCATGTAAATCAGAGTTCAGGGACTCAAGGAATGAGCTCATGGAAATGTGGACAAGTCCATCAGTCACTCCTAATGAAAACTCTGAGAGAATGAGAGACGGAAGCATGGAGGTGGATGGTGTCTCCATCAGGTTGCCTGGACCTGTGGTAGCTGCCTAGTCACAGACACAGCCCCACTGGTTCCTTGGACCTACAGCCGACTTGGAGAGCACAGTATCCACCTCCTCTAGACTAAAGAGGAGATGTGTAACCTCAGGTGGGGACCCAGGTGGCCAGCAGCCCCACTAGTACTGTAAATAAACCCCTGATTCAATCACCTTCCAAAAGTCCCTCCACTCAATGCAGGAGACTCTGGGATATTTAGATCTGAACTATAACAGCAAATGAGACGTTCACACCTGTGTCTTCTGGCTCTGTGCCACAGCTCCATTCCTCCTTGTGCCTGGTACTCCCGGTCCTCCAGGCCCTGCAGGCCTCCACTGTCTATTACCTTCCTCTTCCCTGCAGTCCCTCCAGGCAGATCATCCCCAGGGTCTCCAGGCTCCAGCTGGGCAGGGAGCTCTGCCATAAGCTGCCTGTGAGGAGCATGGTGGGACCTGGGTCTGAACTGGCCAGGTCTGGCACATGCTTGGCATGTGGCAGTGTAGAGGTCTACTTCTGCTCCTGTCCCTTCCTCTTTTTAAGTAATTTACTTAAAAAATTTGAAGCAATTAATGTATGAGGAATGCTTAAATTTAGAAAAAAAAAGTTACAATATCGCAGCAAAAGACATTGCCATGAATCCCTCTTGCTTTGAACATGCTTATCTCACCATTCTTGCCAGTTTCTGAAGTAGTTCTGAAGTTCTCTTTTGTGTTTTTACAAGGTAGATAGAATAAAAAGACACAGTGACTGCTGCTGCTGAGTGCCATCCAATGGAAAGGCAGGCTCATTAAAACGTTACAGTGCGTAGTGCTGGAATTTGTATCAGCTCTCTGCCTTTGCTTTTTGCGTGCTTCTTTAAATCCTGTGGCTACCTAACCCTTTCGTAGCCTTTCTGTAACCTATATATATATGTATATGTCACTGACCAAAATGCTGATGGGAATGCAGAAAATAAAGGCCAGGCTCAGGAGGTTTTAGTTGGGTACAAAGTTGCCACTGGCAGCTGGACAAGAGGCCAGGAGTATTACACTCTAGCAGAAAATTGGTCTGCCAGACACTGTGAAGTGTGATTTGAGTATTATAGATATTACTAATTTAGAATAGAATGGAATAAAAAATTTATGACTGCTATGGTCATGATTACCAAGTAAAACTAAGATACTTGGTCAGCTGGGTATGGTGGCACATATCTGTAGTTCCAGCACTCAGGAGACTGAGGCAGGAGGATCATCATGACTTTGAGGCCAACCTGGGCTATACAGTTCAAGGCTAACTTGGCCTACATAGAGAGACCCTGCCTTAACAAAACAAAACCCCAAAAATCCAAGAGTACTTGGTGAATTAAAGCCAGTGAAATGGAGGTAGCTTGTGAATTTATTATTCAATAAATTCTGACATTGTGGAAAGACACCAGCGTCTGGTCCATGTAAATGGTGGTGCTTGTCACTGACCAGAGCCAGACTGAGGAGCTCTTCCAGGAAGTGCCCAGCCACACAGCCATTCTGGATAGAGCTTGTCTTTTTCTTTTGGTACCCGGGATTGAAATCAGGACCTTGTGCTCTCCAGGCAGGTGCTGTGCTACTGAGCTACCTCCCTGGCCTCCGACTGATTGTTGCAGGTGAGAATATAGTATCTGGACCAGGAAGAATCAGTCCAGTCTCTCCAGCCCTCAGTGGCTGGGACTCCATGACACTTATTCCAGATGACTTTGGGGCATCCTGAGCCTACCTGATGCTGCTATGTTATACCTTATGTCTGAGTGGTCTGCATGGGTGGGACAGTGTGTCTGAACCCAGAGCTCTCCCAGACACTCTCTGTCTAGGGGGAGTGGCAGCCTACTCATGGGAAAAGGCATCCATACAGGTCCCAGGCTAAAGCTTGAGGTCCTCCTCCAAAAGAGACAGCAGGAGGAACATTGGCATGTCTACCTCTGTGGCAGTTAGGGTGGAGTTTCAACTTGATTGGCTTTAGAATAAATACATCTCAGGAATTGGAGAAGTGCATTTTCTAGGTGTGTCTGGGTGGGTCACGGAAGTATGGTCTTGGGATCTATGCCTGGTGCCTCACTGTTCTGCTTTCCTGCCCACTATGAACCATGCAGCTTTGTTCTGTCATACCCCTTTGCCATGATGTCTGTTCCTTGAAGCCAACTGATCTTGAACTGAAACTATGAACAAATAAAACTTCTCTTCCTGTGGGTGTTGGTTATTGTGTATCAGGATGAGAAAGCTAATGCAGAAAATTGGTACCAGAGAAGTGGAGTCATTGCTATGACTGTACCTGATCATGTAGTTTAGAATCTTTTGAACTGCGTTGTGGGAGAAATTTGGAAAGGTTTTGAGGTGCAAGCTAGAGAAGCCCTAGAATGGTATAAGCAGATGGGGGATTCTGGTCAGAGGTTAGAAGACCAAAATGCTGATAGGAATGTGGACAGTAAAGGCCAGGCTCAGGAGGTTTTAGCTGGGTACAAAGAAGCCACTGGCAGCTGGACAAGAGGACAGGAGTATTACACTCTGGCAGAAAATTTGCCTGCATTTTTCCTAAGTCTTGAGACTTTGTGGGATATTGAGATTAAAGGCAGTCTTGAAGAAGTCCACCTAATTAGATGGGTGAAGTTTCAAGACAGCCTAACTTTCAGAGGACATTGAAAAATAATGTCCACCAGTTAGTGCACTTTCCTGAGGAGAAGTTTGCGGTGCTCCTAACTACTCAGAATTGTTTTCCCTTGATTCTGGGTGATTGAATTGGGCATGGACACCCAAGCTACCTTTTTGAGCAGGTACTTTAAAAGTGTAGCTTCGCTGTCTGTTTGCTCAATTCATGCTTTTCTGTCATCTGGACTTTGTTTCTGTGTATTATGTCATTTTCCTCTGGTACTTTTAGGACTTTGTGAGCTGTGAATGTTTTGCTTATAATATGCCCATGTGCATTTTTCTCCATGTTCCTTTGGCATGTACTGTGTTTCTTGGATTTGTGAGTTTATAGATTTTATTAAATTTGGAAAATATTAGGCCATTGTTTTTTCAAACTTTTTTTCTATCCATCCCTCCATTTTTGTGCGTCTGGAGACTCCAAGGCCATGTCTTTTGAGGCTATTTGAAGTTGTGGCTAATGGTACTTTGTTCATTATATGAGTATTTTTTTTGTGTGTTTCATTTGGAATAATGTCTATCGCTACATCTTCTAATTTCCCTTTTCTACTTGAATATGTAAGCTGTTGTTAATTTCATCCAGCATATTTTTTCATATAAGATATTATAGTTTTCATCTCTAAAAGTTGACTATAAGTCTTATCAATACCTCAGTGTCCATACTTTAATATGCTGAATCCCCCTTCTGGCTTTTTGAGCATGTTTATAGTAACTGTGCATCTGTATTTATATCCTTATCTGCTTATTATAAGATTGATGGCAGTACTGGGACACTTTTCATGGATTGATTTTACTTTTCATTGTGAACTGTATTATGCTGATTCTTGGCATGCCTAGTATTTCTTGATCAAATGCCAGATACTGTGAATTTCTTCTGTTGGTTGTGGGTGTTTTTATATTCCTGTAAGTGTTCTTGAGTCTTGTTCTTGGATGCAGTTATTTTTATAGAAACTGTTTGAACCATGTAGGTAGGTCCTGATTTTAAGCTAGGACTGGACAAGAATAGTAGTCTAAGGTTAAGCATTTCCCCACGCTGAATCAGACATTTATGGGTATTTTGCTTAACAAATGGTGAACTATGAGGGTTTCCAGTATGGCAGATGGGCCATACTGGAAGGGGTTTGAATTGGGCAGCCATCCAATTGGCACCTGGCAATGTGAGTGATAGATTCTTTTCTCTTTAATCCTTTCTTTGAGATGGTTCTTTCCATGGCCTTGTTATGTTTCTTCATGCCCGCACCTACTGTTCTTACTTGAACTGAGGAGAACCCTCTTCAGATCTTCAGAGCTCTGTGTAGTTTGCATCCTGTCTTGTAATACATTCTGAAAACTTGAGCCCTGAGCCTCTCAGCTTCCCCTCTGCAATGCCTCTTCCTTGAGTTACAGCCTGGATATCCTCTGGGATAGTGAGCTGGGGACAGTGTGGGGGGTCCTCTTGATATCTGGCTCTCAGGGACCATCACCCTTCCTTGTCTGATGTTTTGAAAGATGTTATCTTCTGTGATTTTTCTTCTCTTTTCCTTCCTTCCTTCCTTCTTCCTTCCTCTTTTTATCCCTGCCTCCTTTTGTCCCTTTTAAGATCTTTTTATTTTCCCAGACAAAAAAAGTAATTACAGTTCTGTTCCTGTTTATTGATCTATGGCACAATTCCGATCTCCTAATCCTCTCTTCAATCCCCACATTTCCTGCTGTGTCTCTCTTCCCAGGGAATGGCTCTACCTTTCACTTAACTCACTAACCCAGAACCTGAGATCTATATATAATTCTCCCTCTCTCACCTTCCAAACCTATTCAGTTCTCAAAAGCCATCCTTCCTATACCATTAACCCTGCATTTCTTTGTCTGCTCTGCCCCTGGGATAGTTTTGACCACCACAGTTGCTTGCCTGGATTGTTAGATCTTCCTGTTCTCTTTTCACCTTTCACATCTTTTTTTGGGGGGGTGTATGGGGAATTGACACCTTCTAAATCTTTAACAGATTTTTTTTATCCTCCTGTATTCAGTGAGTGACATATTCATCCACCACATTGTCTAAGGCAGAAACAGGAATCATTCTATTTTTATCTTTTCTACTCAGCCAAACACCAAGCATACTGTATGAATAGTTTTTTTTGAAATGATTTCTATATGTAGAAAAAAATACTTAACCTTATCAAAATAAAAAATGTATATAATTTAAGCTAATGAAGGAGTCACCACCCTTCCCTGGTCAGATTGGCAGAAATCTGAGAGTGGATGGAGCACTACATGAGGGGGACATGGGGAAAGACCTTTCATAAGTTGCTTTGGTGGTATCATTCAGACAACAATACCCTATACCCACAATTTAAAGGAGGAAAGATTTAATTTGGCTCATGGTTTCAGGGGACTCAGTGCATGGTCAGCTAGCTCCAAAGCAGGACCATTGTGGCAGAAGAGTGAGGTGGAGCAAAGCTGCTTGGTTCATGGTGGCCAGGAAGCAGAACAAGGAGGAGGGAGACCCAGACACAGGCTCCAAAGCCACATCTCTGTGGCCCAGCCTGACACATCTACAAATGTGCACCACCCACCCCTGGGGTGGATCCCAAAGCCAGACTAGTTGACACTCCACTCCAATCACCAGAGGGTTGGAGCAATCTTTGTGGATAGCAGTTTAACAAATTTTGTCAACTCAAGCTGGATATGCACATACCTTGGACTTGAAGAAATAAATCTCACTAATCGATTGCACATTTATATCTATAATGATATTTACTACAGCAAAAGCTTCAGAGTTCGCTAACGGTTCAGGAGTAGGGTGATTTTGTTACTAGGTTTAGGGGTGCTGCAGTTTCCTCCTAGTGGTGATTTCTAGGTTCTTTCTGTACTGAGCAAAGAATTCGTCAAGACAAGAGCAAAGAGTACCAAGATTTTACATTTATTAAAGGTTGGTAAAGAAACAGGCTCTGCAGAGCTAATTTGGATCCAGTAAAAGTAGGAAAATAAAATAAGTACACTTGACAGGATGAGAGTGGGCCATTGTGGAGGGACACAATAACCCCAAGCTCAAGGCTGACTGTCCTATTTGTACTTCCTCCTCCTGACGTCAGGCCTGGACCATCCTATCAAAAACCGACTCAAATTCTCATGAGAAGTCCACACGCAGGGGTTTGAGAACTGTTCTGAGCATGTGTCTTGGACTTTTGTAATTACAGTAACAGGTTATGCTTACTTCCCCACCCAGCTTTGCCACGCCCTAGTCTCTTGCTTCAGTTTCTCGTGAGTTGATGGGGCAGGGGTTCTCTGCGGGTGGAGGTGGCCTCTCTGGTGTGCCAGGTGCAGAGGCCTATTCTTGGAGGGAACACAGGGCCTTGAAGGATTCTGACTTTTCATGTTTTTTTTTTTGTGGTCTTTGAATATTGAATCATGTATATGTATTACCTATTCCAAAAATAGTTAATACTTAAAAAAGTACATCTGAATACTTTTGAATTCCAGCCACACTCCTCCCCCACTGTCACAGTAATCCATCATGGAGCCCTATTGATTTTTCCAGTTAGAATGGCTTGGAATGTGTCCTCACCTGCTCACCATCCCCTTTCCCATTTCTGCCTCCTCTCCTGTGAGTTCCAATCTAGAGACCCCCTTTTCCAGGAGATCTTTCTGACCCCTCCACTAGGGGGCGCTTTAGCTATGTTAGCT
Organism: Fukomys damarensis; assembly: GCF_012274545.1. NCBI lineage: Eukaryota > Metazoa > Chordata > Mammalia > Rodentia > Bathyergidae > Fukomys > Fukomys damarensis. Next base: position 25,254,292 of record NW_022900929.1, read on the forward strand.
TTGGGTTGCCTGGGGCGCACATCTCAATCCGGAGCTCTGAAGAGAGATTTAGACCAGAGACCTAGATTGGGAGCTGTTGGTGCATTTTGTGGCTGCATTCTTGAGTACCTGAGGTAACCAGCATCTCTCAGAAATGACAGGATTTTTGTCTGAAACAGCAGGATGGGGACAGAGAGTAGCTGCTCCCAGGCCTTCATTTTGACATTGGATTTCCAAACCGCTGCAGGAGCTATAAAAACACACCAAGTTCCATCCAGCAGGATTTCCTCTGCCTGCACGTGGGACCCCACTGCTTGAGCACTCTGCTAAGGCTAGAGGATGTCGGCTAGAGAGCCCCTCCCATGCCAAGCAGCAGTAGGGCCTGGCAGAGAGGAAGGACACTGTGGGAATGTGTTTCCCTCCATTGTCCCCTGGGATGTCCCTTAGAGTATCTGCCAGAGCTGCATGTCCACGGATGGTGCAGCTGCCCTGTGGTCCCTGCTGAAGTCAGTGCAGGGGACCAGGTGAGTGGGCAGAGCCAGGCAACAGTCTAAACTGGTGCCTTTGCTTGGCATATAACCCAAGGTCACCACCTAGCTTGACCTGGGCCTGAGTGGGAGCTGTCTGTAAGTTGAGGCTCAGCCATCCCGAGTTTGATGTTCAAACAGAAAGCCTGCAGGTTTGACCAGGGTGCTTGTCGTTGCTTCCTGAGATAGTGTGACTGTTAGGTTTAAGTGACAACTTGATTAGCTTGGAAGCTGCCTAGGGGATGAGTAAGGCACTTTTGGGTGTGTCTGAGTGGGTCATGGAGGCATGGCCTTGGGGTCTATGTCTGCTCCCTGGCCCCTTCCTCTCTGGAGCTGTTCCTCTGCTCTGCTTCCTGGCCCCCATGAACTTCTGCTCTGCCATGCCCTTCTGCCACGATGTTCCTGCCTTGGAGTCAGCTGACCAGGTTTCAGACTAAACCTCTGAAACTGTGAGCCAGACAAACCTCTTCTTCCTGTACGTTGTCTCAGCAGTGGGAATGCTGGCTTACACAGTGGGGCAGGAGCCCGAGACCTGACGTGTCACAGCTGAGAACTGGTCGCAGGTGCAGCCTTCAGCACAGTCTTTCCTGAGCCACTGGCACACCAAGTTCCCTTGTCCCTCCCTTCCTGGACTAATTAACACCTCCCTCTCCTTCAGTTCTGAGCCCCACCACCCCAGAAAACCTGAAAGACTCACAGCCCTCCTAACATGTGGCTACTGGGGGATCTGGAGTGACAGTGGCTGTTCAGAAGGTCCAGTAAATGCATTTATATTTCCTTCCTGGATCACATAGTCTCATGGTTCTTCTGACTTAATATCACTCAGGTAGCAGGAAGAAAGAGGCAGCCCCTGCTTGGCTTTGAGTTTCAAGACTGATTTGGTTTCCAATGAGGCCAAGAGTATAGGCAGTGGGGTGTGTCCAAATACCATACCTTCTTTTCCATGGAAAGCATGGGGTTCTGAGGGCACAGGGCTTGTCTAGGCTTGTTGGGGTCCCCTGACTCCTCTTGTCTTCCTTCTTGGAGATCCTTAATGTTGTCTGGGCTCCCTCTGAGCAGGTGGATGGAGGCCTCGGGAGGTGGCTGTGCCTGAGGCCTAAAGTGCTTTGCTCATCTCCTGAATGACAGGTGTGATGGGCTGAATTATGTTCCCCAGTATCCATATGTTGAAGCCCCTCTGGTGTGACTGTATCTGAAAATAGGTCCTGTAAAGGGGTGATTGAATTAAAGAGAGGTCACTGGGTGGGCCGTAATCCCCTCGGACTGGGGCACTTATAAGAAGAGGAAAGGACACAGTCACACTCAGGGTGATCACCTGAGGACACAGGGAGTCTACAAGGTAAGGGGAAGCCTCACAAGAAACCAGCCATGCAGACACCTTGAGCTCAGATCTTCCGGCCTCTGGAAGCCTGCAGTAATTTGCTACAGTATCTCTAGGGAACTAATGTAACATCTAGCTCCAGCTTGAAAATATTCTTGGTATTATCAGCCCACAACAAGATGATTCGTATCACAAGTCACCTCCCAACAAAAATCATGTGAAGAGCAAGTCTGTTGTTATACAGCCAAGGAGGGCTAAATCAAGCTGAGTTTCTGGTCATTTTTTCTCTTCCTAACGCTTCTTCTTTTTTTTTTTGGTACTGGGGATCGAACTCAGGTCCTTGTGTTTGCAAGGGAGGTGCTGGAACCACTGAGCTAAATCCCCAGCCCCCTATGGCTTCTTAATTGCTTTGAAAATTCTGAAGACGATCAGAGATCAGCCAAGGACTAATCAAGGCTCTGGTTCAACAATGGGCCTCGGAAATTACATTTAAGGTCACCTTGAAAGCCACGTGTTCGCTGCTGACATCTTGACTCTGCCAGAGAAGAGGCTGTGGCCCCTGGCACAGCGTGACATCTACGTGAACTGATTTTAAACAAAACAAGGACATTAGTCATTACTGTTCAGTCCAGTTCACACGTAATTACATTCCCATAACCCCTAAACGTTTAGTGGAAAGGATAGTGACTCATGAACCAAAATAGGAAATTGAAGGCATTCAAATTAATTAGATTTTAAAAGAGAAAAGAATCGCAAAATTGCTTTGCCTGTGTTATATCCTACACTGTCATGCACTAAAGCAGAAGATGAACCATTTTCTTATAGTAAAATTATCCTATCTGTTACATTTGTCATAGGATGAATTGTGACGTGTAATAGTAAACTAATCATTTTTTGTAACATCCTTGTGTAACTCTCCTGTGATTTTAGAGCACCATTAATATTCTCTAAATCTTGCTTACAGGTCTTAATTTTTGGCCTTCTTGGAGCCTTTTCCTCTTAACTCCTGACTGCATGATTGCATCTCTGACTTCTTATCCTGTATCTTAGCAACCACCTCTGCATTCATGGTTGGCTGGTGATGGGGCCAGCTCCATTTCCGGCTGTTTGAATGGAGTCCCTCCCATGGGTGGCGCTGAGAATTGCTCTTAAAGGATAGGTGTATGCAGATCCAAAGCTTTCAGAAGCACCTCGCCCCATCTCAGCATTCTTCTACAAATGCCTGCGAGGATGTATCAATCAATCAAATCAGATAAATCTTTACAGTGGTGCAGCTATTGACCTGCAGGGCTGTGGATCTGTCTTTCTGATGTGGAGCTTTTTGCACGTCTCCATGACTCACTGACAGCCAGGGGACCACCTCTGAAAGGTGCCAATTTCCCCCACCATTGTCTCTGGGAACAGGAAGTGGCTTCTTGCTTCTGATGTACAGACCTGTGTGGAAACCTGGATGAGGTCCCTGGGGGAGAAACTGGAGGGGGCCCCTCACCAGGTGAGGAGACCCCCTGGGTGCCTGTGGGTGCAGAGCGATTCTGTAAGTGGGGGCTTGGGTCATTCCTTCAAGAGGGAGTGTGTCCGTTTCCCCAGCCAGCGGCTTCCTTCTAAAGACCCAGTGGCCAGCTCCTAGGCCAGGAGCCCTGTCCGTTCCTCTGGGTCCAGAAGTACAGGAGTCCAAGGCCATCTGCAGACACAGACAGCACTGTCTGTGAAAGCTCTGGGAGGAGGCGCTGTCAAAGTTTTACTTAACTTATGCATGAAAACTGATTGTATTCCTGAACATGACAGAGAAGACAAACCCACAGCAAGTCAGGTTTGTTTCCAGTTCTGGGAGTTTCTGATTGAGCCACAGCCCTTGCTGGAAATGTCTCTTCCGGCTGCTCCATAGCTGTGAGGCCCTTTTTCTCCAGCTGCACTGACTCCCTGGACACTGAAACTTTTAATGAGGGAGACATGGTGGAGGTTGACTATGCTTCAAAATCACTTCTACTTCCTGTGCCGCGTACTTGGCCAGCAGTCAGGCGCTCAGCTCAGGGGCTTATCCTTTTGCCACCTGTGCTCCCTGGGTCCCCTGGCTCAGCATGGGGCTAGAGAGGTGGTGCAGACACTGAAGTCGCTGTGGCCACGGTGATGGATCTGTGATCCTAGCACTCAGGAGGCCAAGGCAGGAGGATCACCATGAATTTGAGGCCAGCCTGGACTCCATATTGAGTAAACAAACAGCCGGGGCATGGTGGCTCATGCCTGTAATCCCAGCACTCGGGAGGCTGAGGCAGGAGGATTGCTATGAGTTGGAGACCAGCCTGGACTACATAGCTAGTTCCAGGTCAGTCTCAATTACATAGTGAGACCCTGTCTCAAAAAACCAAAAAAAAAAAAACAAACAAACAAACAAACAAACTAAAAACCCCCCAAAAAAACCAACCAAACCAAACAAAACAAACAAACAAAGCATTCTAGATCAGGAACCCAAAAGTAAGAACATTTCCTCCTGTCCCTAAGAAGCACATCTGGGCCATGCTGCCCAGGAGGGTTTTATTTCTTGCTTTCATACTCAGCATTGTGTAGTCAACTTTGCATGACTACAACAGACACCTAAGACAATCAGCTGACAGTTTGTTTTCTCTCAAGCTTTGGAGCTTTCTGTCCACGCACGGCTGGTTGGCGCCGAGGCTCTAGGCCTGGGGTGGCACTGAGCATCATGGTGGGAGGAAGCCTGTGGCCAGGAAGTGAAGGAGAAAGAGGAAGAGGAAGGGATTGCTTCCATTTCTCCTCCAAGGGCGCATGCCCAGTGACCTAAGACCCAACACTCTGGTTCCACCTCTTGAAGGTTCCACCGTTTCCTGGTAACACCAGGCTGGGACCACACCTGAGTATGGCCCACATACTCAGGTGAGTTCCTTTGGGGAACTTTTCAGGTCAAGTTTGGCTTGGGACTTTGCTGTTGACCATGCCTCCCCCGAGACCCAGACACCCAGACACATAAAAGTGTTGTCTTCATAATCTGTTGATGACACTTAAAGCTTCCAAGTGACTTGTGTGTCTCTATGCCGCTTAGATGGAGTGGAAAAGCAAGTCCCAAACCCCTGGCAGGACAGTCTGGTTGCATCTGTAATCTCCATCGTGCCCTGATAACTTGCCAGCACCTGCAGTTCCCAAGGCACAGATAGCATAGAAATATTTCCTCCTCTTCTGCGTTAACTTGAGGATTGCAGTTCACTACCAAGGTGTTTGTTTTCCTCATTAATATTGCTAAGTGGTTTTGGTTTTAGTGATTTCAATGAAAAATTTACATGGGGGAGCGGTTTTCCTTGAGCTCACATACATTCTTCAGGGACTAATGAAGGAAAAATGAGCTTTTCTCTTTATCTGGAGGGAGCAATGCATCCTTAACGAGGCAAGAAATAATACTGCAGAAGGGACAGGGCGAGGCACAGCTGATTTCTGCTTCAGCTCAGCAAGGCTTTGGATTCTCCTTTAATTCAACCTATAGTGCAAAATTACTTGCTTAAATTGAGCATTGTTGCCAAAAACAGTGAGACCCAGGTTCATATTTGGGTCCTGATGACCTTGGACATTTGGCTGACGTCTCCTCTCCCTGTGTGCCAATAGTCTGTTCTCCCAGGGAGTTAATGAGGACGAGAGGGTGTTGACCCCTGCACCGGGTCCCTTGTGGGAATAAACGCAGACCACCCACAAGGAAAAGCAAGGCTGTGTGTGGCTGAGACATCCAGGAGTGGAGGGGACAGCTTCACAGGGAAGGGGAGGCTCGGAGCCCTGCTGGAGGGATGGGGCCTCCCTGTGGTCAGGGGAGCATATTTGACTTTCTGTGGTTGCTTCTAAGGTGAGAGTGGAGATTCACTTACGAAGCTGCTGGTTATTTACTAGTCAAGTCCTGGTCATTTGGGGCTATTTCAGAAGTTGTTTGGCTTCCTGGTGGACACAATGCCTGCTTGCAGGCTGGGCTCCTTCTCCAAGGAGAGTAGGGGCTGCAGGTGTGAGTTGGAGTCCTTGGTTATCTGTTTGCACATCCAATCTGTTGCCTGAAGAGGCCGTGACTGCCCTCCAGCCCCAGGGGAGATAAGTGGAAGTGGGGACCGAAGATGTGTGTCCTGGCTGCTTCTGGCTGCCTGGGGTGGACGATCAACTGGGTCCTGATGGGTGGCTGGTGATGTTTGGCAGGGTCTTGGGGAGTAGGCTGAGGAGGGGCTTCCAGTCCTTAAGGGACCTGGGGCAGGACTATGAGTAAGCACAGAGTGACAAGAGTCTTCTTGGGTGGCCAGGAATAGGAGGGGAGGCCCAGAGTTCTGCCTCTGAAGACCACCAAGGGCAAACATTTGCTATCCAAGTAAAAAAAAAAAAAGAACCATTCTTTAAACATAATAGCTTGTTTTTAATTTAATGAAACACACTGGATCTTGGAGAAAAGCCCAGGCCCTGATATCATCCTAGTAATACTGACTCAGCAAATTTGAAGGGGAGGCCGGATCTGTGAGGTGCGGGCTCAGCCCTTGCCTCAGCCCCTGCCCCTTCATCTCAGGGTAAATGACCAGCACTGATGAGGTATGACCACCTTGGAGAATGAGACGAACTCAGGGACCCCAGAGGATGTGTCATCAGCAGGGGAGAGAGGACATGGGTCCCTTGAACTGATGTCCATGCACCCTCACCTCCTGCTTGGCCAGGTGCAAGCCCAGTGTGGACGGGAGGATACTGGAAGCTTGCCTGGCTTTCCTGGGTCTTCTTTCTGTGTATGCCCTGCCCTGCCCTGCCCTGCCTTTCCCTCTCTTTCCCTCCCCTCCCCTCCCCTCTTCTCTTTTCTTTTTTTGGTACCAGGGATTGAATTCAGGACCTTGCTCTTGTGAGGCAGGCATGGTGTCACTTAGCTAAATCGCTGGCTCCTCTTTTCTTTTTTGTCACTGAAGGATGAAGCCAGGCCTTCTCACAACTACATTCTCAGTCCCTTTTCCATTTTTATTTTCACACAGGGTCTTGCAAAGTTGCTAAGTTGCCCAGGGTGTGTTTGAACTTTAGATCCTTCTGCCTCAGTCTCCCAGTGTGCTGGAACCATACCCTGCCACATCTTCCTTTCTTGGGAGGAAACAGTCCTGGCTTGCAGTGAGGGCTCTTTTTTCTCAGGAATTTGAGTGTCACCTTTGATGTTGTTGGCCAGGGACCCCCCCCACCCACTTTGTCCTCCAAATCATCTGTCACTTGCAATCTTGGGACACCTCTAATCTTCCAGCCACAGGCCTGCTCTGCTCTCCCTTCTGCTCCTGGCCCGACCACTCCTCTCCTGCGGAAGAGCAAGTGTGTATCCCAGAAGCGCGTACGCACACACACACAGGAGGAGCATTGGGAAGTGATTTGGAGGAGACGCCCTTTGGCCTGGGCTTTGAAGGCAGGGTCCCGGCTTAAGCTGGAGTACTGAGGGTAAGGCATTTGGCATGCGTGGCAAGTGTGTGCTCCACCAGGGAGGGTGTCCTGGGCTTTTCTGTGACAGTGACCACTTGGTCCCAAGCACCAGGGAATTGGCTATGCCCATCACAGAGCCACTCAGCCCTGAATCTGAACTCACTTGGCCCTCAGGAGTAAATGACAAGTGAGTGTGAACAGCACCCTGGACAGGCACTTTGGAAATCTGTCGCTTCCTTGTCTCCCTGTTTGCTCTTGGTTCCCACTCTGGCTGGTCTGAGGAGGGACGCTTCATCTGTGGTTGGATGCCTTAGACCCACAGTCCCACTTGCAGTTGCTGCTTGATTGGCTACTGGATTGTTCTCACAGGGTGCCATGGCTCTTTTCTTCCCTATGGTCAAATCACAAACTTATTTTTTTTCTTTTTCCATTGTGGGGGATTGAACCCATGGCCTTGCACATGCTAAGCCTCTGCCATTGAGCTACACTTGTGGCCACCAAGTGACTTCTCTTGTCTTCTTGGTTTCCCTATTGGTTTCCAAAGGAAGAGAAACATCCCAAGATTTATCGGGCTAATAGTTGCTGCTCCTGTATTATGATTTCCTCTGAGATTAAATATATTGCTAAATAAATAAATAAATAAATAAGAGATATTTCCTGGTAAAGAGCATGTGATACCTTCAGATTTTAAAATCTCCCTCCTTCGGTTCCTGATGACCTTTATAGCGGAAAATGAGGAAAATTCCCATCCTCAGAGAAGGAAAGAGGTATATAAACTGGGGCCATAGCATTGAGGAATGGCAGCGGTAGAACAGTCTCTAGGAGTGACTCACTGAGGGCATGCTGGGAAAAGAATAAACAACAGAAGCAGAATGGTTCTCCTGGATTTCTCCCAACCTGGGAGAGGGTGGAGAAGTGCCGAGTGTGAGCACTCCTGTATACCACTGTGGGTTCTCAAGGTCTCAGCAGAGCAAGAGAATTACCAGGGTTTGACATTTTCTGGGACTCCACACAGAGCTAAGGGAAAGGCCTATGCAGGCATCTGCTTTGGGGCCACCAGTTCCTAAATAAGAGTGACAGTACAGACTCAGAAAAGACAGAACCTGACCAGACGATGAAGCCTAAAAGACCAAGATGCCAGCCACAAGGGACATTTTGGAGCATATATTAGAGAGTGGGTACCAAAGCCAGCACCTTCATATACGATAACGACAGACAAGGAGCAGACTATCACAGAAAGAATGCAACCTACTCTTCTAGAAGAAAGGCATGAAATAATTCCTGGGGAGACATAGGAGCTGAATGGATATCACAATATTAGGTATACTCTAGAAAAAATCCTTATTAAATGAACATATTATTAAGTGGGCATTTTTTTTTTTTTTGGTACCAGGGATTGAACTCAGGCCCTTGTGCTTGCGAGGCAGGCGGTGGAACCACTGAGTTAAATCTCCGGCTCAAGTGGGCACTTATTGAGAGAGAAGCAGAATGATTTATGTGTTGAGGAAAAAACGCAATTCATATCCAAAAAGAAAAAAAAATCAGGCTGACCACACATTTCTGACCAATATTTCCTGTGAACCAAAGCAACTGAGCAATTATTTGAGGGCAATTAAATTGTTACTCTGAAAAATTGATTTATGGCATTTCAGTAAAATTGTTATGAAGTCTAATTTTAGTATATGTGCTGCCAAAGGGAGCACAAATTGTTATGAAATCTAAAGGCAATAGTAGATGGTCTTAAAAATCTCAGTAAATGTAGAACCAATGAATTCTTTCTTTTTTCTTTTTTTGTTTTTTAAAGAAAAAGTCCAACTGAGCAATTCGATGGACCCAATGAAGGGGAGAGGCAGAGGGAGTTGGGCTCAGGGTCAGGGGTGGGTACAGCAACGCTCAGAAAATTCTGAGGGAGGGAAAGAGAGAGTCAAGGATTTTATACCCCACAGTCTGTCTTTCAAATACTAAGGCACAGATAGACACTGTGGCATGCATAAATCTCGGAAAAGAGATTATCTATGAGCCTTTTTCTAAAAAAAATGTGACCATGGAATCCAGCCAATGAAGGATGAATCAAAACGGAGAATGCAGTAATGGACTAGATAACCAAAGAAATACAATTCTGCATATGGGTGTTTTTGGTAATTGAATATCAATGCTATGAGCCAGGACAAAACATTAAAATTTCAAAATATTTTAGATAGGTGACAGTGCACTGTCCCATTCATGGATTATCCAGTGATGAGTTCATGGCTGGATGGGCTTGTTAGGAGGTGGGGCACAGTTTCAGGAGAGTGCCTTGAAGACTATGTCCTGCCTGAGGCCTCTTCCTTTCTCTATGGTTCCCTCTTTCTCTGCTTCTTGGTTGCCATGGGGTGAATAGCTTTCCTCTTCTCTTTCCTTTCATCATGATGTTTCTGCCTCACCACAGGTCTAAAAGCAATAGAGCCAGCCAGCCATGGACTGACACCTCTAAAACCGTAAGCCAAAGTCAATCTGTGGTCCTTTGAAATTCTTGGCTAAGATATTTTGTTACAGCAATGAAAAGCTAAATAACCTAAAGCATTTATCTGAAGCTTGACACTTAATTTTTTACTTCAGTTTCTTTTAAAAAAATCAGTTTCAAGTAAACTCAATTAAAAAATTTAATATTAGTATATTTAAGATGACTCTATCTCCCATCTACCTATCTCATGCATCACTGACCATCATGTATCTATCTGTCCACCTGTCTAGCTTTTAGCTCTATGCATATAATATTATAGGAACAACACTATGAGTTTATCCCCCAACCCATGGGGAGGGGTGCAAAAGAGGATTAAAGACAGAAGACACAAAGATAATTTGGAAGAGGAGGAACAGGAGGTTCTCTGTCTCTAGTGGACAAAGGAACAGGGAGGCTAGAAAGCCCCATTTTTTTTTTTTTTGAGACAGAATCTCACTATGTAGTTGAGACTGACCTGGAACTCACTATGTAGCCCAGGCTGGTCTCGAACTCACAGCGATCCTCCTGCCTCAGCCTCCTGAGGGCTGGGGTTACAGGCATGTGCTACCACGCCTAGCTTAGAAAGCCCCATTTTTATTAGTTGAACAAGGCAATGTAGCAAACATGTGATTCAAGAAACATAACAATCTCACACCCGGATATGTAATTTTCTTTGTTTTTAGCCTTTGGCTGATGATTCTGTCCCTTCAAGCAAACAAGGTGGGGGGCACCTTCTATCCCCTCTCCTGTCCTTGGGAGAGGTCAACAAATCCTCGAGATCTGTGGCTGATCACATAGCCCAGTCTCCCACATAATATTTCCACTTCTTTTTGGAGTACCAGGGATTGAACTGAGGATCTTGTGCTTGCATGGTGGGTGGCAGCACCACTGAGCTAAATCCCTGGCCCATTTCTACTTTTGTTACACTGCAACTCTCCAGTGTTCCCTCTGTGTACACGCATATGTATAGGAACACGTTTTGGAATTGGGGTATTGGTATGCATTACTCAGCTTGGTTTGCTATAACAAGAAGCTACAGATTGGGTGGTTTAAGCAATAGACACTTACTATGCATGGTTGGAGGCTGAAAGTCCAGGAGAAGGTGCTGCGATTGTGTTCTGATGAGTACTCTGTCCTGGCTCACAGATTAAACTCTTCTTCTTCTTCTTTTTTTTTTTCTTGTTTTTTTGTTTTTTTTGAGACAGGATCTCACTATGTAGTTGAGACTGACCTAGAACTCACTATGTAGCCCAGGCTGGTCTCGAACTCACAGCGATCCTCTTGCCTCATCCTCCTGAGTGCTGAGATTACAGGTGTGTGCCACCACACCCGGCTAAATACACTCTTCTTATAAGAACACTGTTAGCTTTCCATCACTGTGACAGAACACCTGAGAAAATCAATTTAAAGGAGGGAAAGTTGATTTTGGCTCACAATTCCAGAGGTTTCAGTCCATGGTCGTCCAGCTACATTGCTTCTATGCCCTTGGTGAAGTAGAACCATAATGGAGGAAGGGTGTGGAGGAGGAGGAAAGCTATTCACCTCGTGGCAGTCAGAAAGGAGAGAGGGAGAGAGAGAGCCAGAGGTTCAGAGAGAGAAGGGTTCAAGGTCAAGGTATAGTCCTCAAGGACATGCTCCTGTGACTGCTCCCTTCATTTATACCCCCACCTCCTAAATTTCCATACCTTCTCAATAGCACCCAAAGTTGTGAATCCATTAATGAATGCATCCACTGCTAAGTTAGAGCTCTCATGACCCAGTCACTTTCCAAACACTTCTGAACATTGCTGCCTGGAGGACCAAGCCTTCAATACACGAGGTTCCAGGGGACACTGCAGATCCAAGCTATGCCACTAAACCTACTGGACCAGGGCCCCACCCTTCTAACTTCACTTAACTTTATGACCTCTTTTGATAGAACTTTTGAACATAATCTAAAAACCTACAAAATGTTAGGAAAATGTAAAATGACTTCTGCTGTCTCTAACAGCAATCTGCTTTGTTTAGTTCAAAATTAGCAGGCTCTGGAGGCATTGACCATGAAATGGGACATCTGGCCTCATCCCTGACCTTGAACACCCACTTCCTGTGCACTAGAATACATAGCTAGATGAATCTTAAGGTAAACTCCCTAACTACAAGGAATTGTTATGACTGGGTTACAGTGAACTGTCTTGTTACTATAATTTGTACATGGGTAATATGAATGAGGAAATGAAATGTAACCGCCTGAATGAGACCATGGCCATACAACCTATAAAAGAAAAAGCTGCAACCCAGTACCGGGTCGATCACTGGCACTGCTCATAGTGTGGACTGGCCTTTTGTTGACCAAATAAACCTTTCATTATTTTACTTCCAATCCGCATCTCTGTGAGTGTCACTTACCAATTCCTTCCGCAACACTTTCGTGGCTCTCAGTCCATCTATAGTCACTGAAGGGGCTGGAGATTCAACATAGGAACTTTAGGGGGACTCAAACACTCACCTCATAACACACTGTATGGTAAAATTGTTTCTTATCTGTATTGCTTTTCCATATATATATATATGTATGTATATATATATATGTATGTATATATGTATGTATATGGCTTGCATTTGTGACGTGTTGCATTTCTCCAGGATGGCACTAGCTTAGGCTATCCTGGGCTATATATATATTTCTTTTGGTACTGGGGATGGAACTCAAGACTTTGTGCTTGTCAGGCTGAGCTTCATCCCCAGCCCTTTAAATGTTTTATAATAAATCTTATAGGTCTTCTAATAAAGTGTTATAAAACTGAGTCATTCTTCTAAAAACTGTAACTGGTGCTATGGATTTTTCTAGAAGTAATGATAACCCAATATTATCTTAATCAACCTTTTAGAACAATTTACATTTGATTTCCATTGACGGACACAAGGCTGGCAGTGGGAACTGAGGCTACAGAAACTCTGGTGTCGTAGCTAATGAGTATCAGAGTCCAGGTCCACATACACATGTCTCAGCATCTTTCTTTTCTATGTGACAAGATGTCCACTTCAAGGTAAGTCTCCTTTTCTTGCTACCTTTACAAATTCAGTAAGAAAGCCAAGATCTCACACAGTGGAAACCAATGCTTCTGCATTTGAGGTGATGTGGGAGCTTGCTGTCTTTAGGGAACAACATATAGGAGAGGCTGTGCCTGGCTACTGCACCCTTGATGTGGCCACAGTGACCCAGACATCGAGGTTGCTCAAGATGTGCCGGTCACTTCTGCTGCCTGGCCTATAGGACTCAGGAGGTCCCCTGCTGGGTGACTCAGTTTTGGGGTTTTTAGAAGCCATACAGGCCTCAAGAGTCTTGGACAGATCCTCCCTTGAGGCTGGACTCACCCAGCACATCCCTGTTACACATCCTACTTATTCAGGTGCTTCTGAGGCCACCTGGGAGGGAGCTGCACACCCCAGCTGCCTCTCTGCACCCTGCAGAGCTGGCTATGACCATGCCCATCTTCCCAGGTGTCCTGCAGCTGATTCTGGGGGTCCCTTTCTTCAAAACAGTCACTCTCCTTCTGGGAGGGACAGGTCTCTTTCACACACATGGCAGTTACCTGCTACTGTGGGACAGACAAAAACCTGCCTTTCTTTCACCTTGCCCTGGCCACTGGCCCGTGCTCAGCAGGGCCTCATGGACCCAGGGGCTCCCCTTCAAGGCTCCCATGTCTTGGATGGGTCAGAGCATGGCACGGGCATTCACATGTGGGTTGTAGGTGAGCAGTTGTTCCACAGACACTGCAGTTTTGTGACAAGGGGCCCTTCGCGGGGTGGGACAGAGTTGACTTGGGACAGAGTTCCTAGCTGGTGATGTGTTACATTCTTACTCTATCCAAACCCTTTCCCTCAGGGGATCTGGACCACAATCCTATGTCCCTGGTCATGAGGACAGTGTTAGAGCACTTGGCTACTATGCACAAAGCCCTGCAGAAAGAAAGAAAACAACTGAATTGAGATTTGGAGTAGACCTTCTCTATTGTGATTTTACTTTGCTCTTTATATTTCTCTCCAGGGCTGTTTCTCTCTTCTTTCTCTCCACTCTCCCTCTTCTATCTCTGCGCTTCCTTGAAAAGTTGCCCTGTGGGGTTTGCAAATGTCCACAGGACCCAGGAGGTGTCAGTCACAGGCGTCTACCTGCGAGGAATGAGGGAGGACTCCTCCTGCCCATTCAGTGTCCTGGGCTGGCCTCTGTGTGCTGTGACAAGCTGGCCTACAGGATCTCAGGAGCAACATGACCTCTCCTTGGGACCCTTGCCACGGGAGGCTCCTATTTCCTGACAGTGTCACTAGCAGTCTGGGGAGTCCCTATTGCCACAGCGGGGACATGCTTGTACCTGGAGGGAGGTCACTGCGGGTCAATGCTCCAATCACAGGTGCCTTGGTACCAGGGACAGAGATGTCCTCCTGTGTCCCCTATTTCTAGAGAACAGAAATGGACAGGTGCACAGGTTCAATATGTCCTTTTTGTGTTGGCCTCTCCTTGCCGATTGTTTTCCTTGCTTAAGAAAGTATAGTTTAAGCAGTGCTGGAGAAATATCTTCTTTCTTTTATATTCTGAGGAAATTAGAAATTGTTTTCATGTACAGACAGTGTAAGTCAATAGTGCCCTTATTCATAGTTTTGGAAGTTAGCCAGGCATGGTGGCACATACCATAATCCCAGTGCCCTGAGAGGCTGAGGCAGAAGGCTTGCAGGATCGAGCCAGCCTGGGCAACTTGGCGACTCAGCAAAATCCTGTCTTATAATAAAAAAATTTAAAAAGGTCTGGGGAGGTAGCTCAGTGCAAAGGCCCTGGATTCCATGTCCTGTTGGGGGAAAAAAAGTAGAGCCTTAAGCCATGCTGGAAAATCTTTTTTATTTTATCGTCACAAGGAAATTTTCTTTCACACACAGTGTAAAGTCAGCAGCTCTCTTACTCATATTTATAGAAGCCGAGGTATTTTTCAAGTCTCGATTTTAAGAAGTGGATTTCAAAATGCTGGAAAGTTCCGTTGTCCTCTATCAGCTTGTGAGCTACTTCACTGACTGAGATACTTGGTGGAGGAGTTGACCTCACTGAGGGGGTTTAGTCAATATTACTTCAAAAATCAATGCTGGATTATTTTTTAAGACCTCCCTCTCCACTTTACAATGATCCCCTCTAAGCACAGCGGCTCCTCACTGGGCAGTGAGTGCAGCACAGGCCCAATCTGTCCCTCCTTGTCACCTCTCCTGAGTGACACTGGCCCTCACCAGCTGCTTGATAAATTAATGCAACTCATTCTTTTGTCACATCTGTTTTATCAAAAGCAAAGCTTCCTCTGTTTCCTAATACCTTAAAAAAAAAAAAAACCTGGGCGTGGTGGCACATGCCTGTAATTCCAGCACTTGGGAGGCTGAGGCAGGAGGATCAATGTGAGTTTGAGACCAGCCTGGGCTACATAGTGAGTTCGAGGTCAGTCTCAACTACGTAGTTAGACCCTGTCTCACCCCCCCCATACCAGCCTGGGCTACATAGTGAGTTCCAGGTCAGTCTCAACTACATAGTTAGACCCTGTCTCACCCCCCCCATATATATATAAAGCAGTCTACCTACGAGATTTTGTGTTTGGAAGGGAAGCTTCCCCTTTTTCCTTGACTCAAAGAATTTGAAATTTCCCAGCCTGCCTCACTGAAATTCACTCCAGTTATCTCCTTATTTCAGCAGTGGTTTTCTAGAAATATGCAAATCGCCAGAGTACAGATTATTACATGAGATTGTCTCCTAAGCGATGAAGGGAGCAACGTGGGGCACAGTGAGCTGGGGGCCTGTGAAGTCACAGCGGGCCTTCTTATGGGGACAGGGCTTGCTTGGAAGACTGTCAATGTAGTTTCCATGAAAAATTCATATCCTTGACTCTATGCTTATTAGCTTCTACTTTTAACTTCTTATCTTTCTAAGAATTGTCTTTGAACAAAGCAGATAAGAAAAGATCCTATGGTGCAACAGCAGTGTAAAGCATTCGGGATGTAAAATGAATTCCACCATAGCGAACAGGCTTCATGATTTAAATGGTGTGTAGGCAGATCAGGCAGTGGAGCTGGGAGGAGCAAGGGCCAGTCCCCTGCAGCTCACCTGGGCCCTTGGAGAGTCTGTGTGCACTCAGGTGGGATGCCCAGGGAAGAGGGGGTCCTGAGGGGACTGGTCTGGGAGGACAGTGAGGAGACATCACGCTGACAGGTTTGGAGCTTGCCTGGAAGAGAGAGTGCCAGCGAGGATGCTTGGTGGAGAGGTGGCCATGCTGCCCAGGGGAGGGATTGGCCAGGAAGGAGAGTGTTAAAGGGTTGGACACCCATGTGGACGGGCGAGAAGAGATCAACCCAATGGAGAGAGTGCAGGTTGCCAGGGAAGGAGGTCTCTGGGGAGGGCTCAAGCTGATCTACAAGAGACCAGGACACAGGCAGGGGCAGGGATGACTCAGCAGAGTGGATAGAATTGAGGGATGGAAGAAAAAGAGCTTCCTAAAGGTTGATAGAGCAAGAGGGACAGGCCAGGTGCACAGGATCATGGGGGCTTTGGGAGAAGGGAGTTGGTCCTCATAGTGAGAGATTAGCAGAGAAAACAGGCTCTTTAGACTGCCAAGGGAGGCAGCCCTGCTGGAGGGGTGGGGGAAGTGGGGTCTCAGGCAGCTGAAGCTCAGAGAAGGAAGACGGTGTGTGTGGAGGGAGAATGGGTCACATAAGCCAGAGAATATTGAGCTGAAAGATGACAGGTAGCCCAGGCCATGCAAACTTTCAGAGAAGAGAGAGGAAAGTGTCCCAGGTCAAGACTGAGTATATTGTGTCCCAGCTTCCCCTCTCTTCCCACCGTCCTCCAGCTCTCTTTGTTTCTTTCTCTCCACCCTGCTTCCTGGCTGACATGAGGTGAGCAGGTTCCTCCTCCATATACCCTGCTGCCATGTTGTTCTGCCCCAGTGAAGGCCCAAAGTGATGGAGCCAGTGGACCATGGATTGGAACTGTGAGCCAAAATAAATCTTTCCTGCTTTTTTATTTTTTCCTCAGGTATTTTGGTCCAGCAATGGGAAGCTGACTAATAGCATGTTTGTGTCTCAGGTATGTGTGTGTTCATGTGTGTCTGGATATCTATTGTGTTTGCTTTGTCTCTGCGGGTGTACACCTGTGTTTCTGTGTCCGTTCATATGCTGTCCCTCTTTCGGTGTGTGCCTTGTGTATGTGTGTATGACTCTGAGCGTGCATCTGTGAGTGAGTGTGCCTGTGCAGGAGTTGGATGTAAAGGTCTGGGACCATGAGTGACTCCCCCAGATCACAGGCTTCTCTCCACCTGTAGCTTGGATTAAACCAGCTCATTCTCCTCATAATCAAGCTCCCCTGGTATCTTGGCCTGGGATGACTTTATTTCCATTTCTGCTGACCGTGCTGTACTGAGCTCCCTCTTTAGGTGGACTAGGTCAGGGGTGAATGTCAGGTGTGAAGTAATGTTGCCCTGATAGAGTTTTTGTTCCTCAAAAATTTAGTCAAGGAGTGCTGGGGATTTAAGCCAGTGGTGCTGTACCCGCCTGGCAAATGCAACGTCCTGAGTTCTATCTCCAGTACAAAAAAAAAAAAAAAAAAATTTAGTCAAGGGAGGAAGTGGATAAGGTTTTTGAATAAAATCACACATTGCATTTTCTGTAACACCTCTGAGAGCCCTCTCCACATTCTTATTTTTGTGTTCAATGTATGGTATACACAGGTAAATGAGGAATGGAGATCAGAGCTGAAGTCCAACAGCACAGGAGCCAGAGGAGCCTTGGGAAGCTTGGATCTTGGGCAGGAGCAGGCTTTTCCAGGATGGTGTCCTTAAAACATGTTGAAACACATACAGTCTCAGCAGCTCAGGTGTAAGGGGTTAGGCAGGGCTGGGAGTGACCATGTGCTGGCCAGCAGTGGCTCTGACTGCCCTCAGCCTGTATTAATAAAGCTGCAGAGGCAATAGCAAGTTTGATACATGTAGTTGGCTCTGACTTTTGCTTCCAGTTGGCTGGGTACATTGTAGGCTCCAGTTTTTCTTTTTTTCTCTATGAATGATACCAAGACTCCAATAACCCTTTGCATCATTGTTCTAGATGCAACAGAGGGCCCATGGGTGATAGGCACTGGTCCTAGAAATGTACAAATCTCCAGATGTGAAATCTCACTCTTTGTGCTTTCTCACAGGCAAGGAACAAGCTCTGTGAGCACCACATGAATTTGTCATGGGGGAATGTTCGGTGCTGCCTGTCCAGTGACTGATGCAGCAGGAGCTTCAGTTATCAGCTGGTTCCAGGCATCTATGTCTATTCTTAACAGCTGCTCAAAGGAAATTCAGTTTGGTCTCCATGGGTTCTCCAAACATCCTGGATGCAAGTAAGCTAGGACTTCCCAGCCTGCAGCTTTAATCAGGCATAAAGCTCAGTGGTTTGCATTTGCGGATACATTGCTCCACGGATTTCTTCTCTGTAAGCATTTGCTCCTGTCTCCCTGAGGAAATCTTGAGACAGAAGCTCTTGGTGACATTTTCAAGGGCTCTTTTGAGTCAGGTTCACAGGTAAGTTTTCCTTCTTGTCTGAAAATGTCTTTTACCTTGAATGCTAGAAAGAAGATGAGGATCACTGAGAAGACTGTGGGCCAGAGATGGCGCTTGTAGAGCTTACCCTGAATGCTTCAGAAAGTCTCACATCTTCTGTTATCGGCTTCCTATTTTTACATCTGATGATTATAATGCTTTTATGCTTTGTGTCTCACTTTATTCTCAAAAGGTCTCCAGGCAGCTTTAAAAAAGACTGTTGAGCAAGACTGATTTTTTTGGAATAGTGGATCTTGAGAACCTGCTCTCCCACAAAAGGAACAAAATGATGGCAAAACAATAGAAACCCATAATTTCAGAACTCTGGAAATGAACGAAATACATAGGACAAACTGAAAAGTTCTTATTCATGAACAAAACAAAATGAAACCAAACCCCCCAAAGCCACTGAAAGCTCAGTTAAAATAGAAGGGTCTGTGATGGTTCAAATTGAGACGATTCCATTTGTCTTTCCACTCACCCCAGCACAGAGGCCTGAAACACGCATGTGTACACACACACACACACACACCTTGGATAAAGTTCCATCCTCAGGCTGGGGTCAATTTGTTTGAACTAGAAGCAGCCTGTGAAATCTCCATTCCCATGGCATAGTCTCCATTTGGTTTGACACTCAGGGTGTTGTGGCTTTGGGCGGGGGAAGGTCCTATCCCATTACTGAAAACAACAATGTGGTGGCCACAGTTGTGATTGGATGAGGTAGTAATTTCAGTCCAGGCAAAAGAAGCCTGGCCGAAACTTCCCAAGGTGGATTAGAGAAGCTAGATGACCACAGGCACCTTACACAGCTCTGCTCATTGCTGGGCAAGTGCAGGGCCACGCATAGGCCTGGGAAGGACTGGGAATTGAGAACACCTTGCTGGGCTCTGTGGAAGGGGATGGAGGTCACCACTGTCTGGTAACAAAGTTCCAAGGTATGACTTTTAAGCAGTTACCTAGGTAGAGGAGCACAAGATGCTACTGAATATCTTCCAATGGACATCTGACTGACACTGGACAGTACTGATCCAGCCTGACTCCAAGGGAGCCAAGTTTAAAAATAAAAATAAGCATTTAAAGGACAATTTTAGCTGAGGACTCAGTGGCCACATGACTAAGACTCCATCTTTCTTAAGGATACAGATACAGAAATTCACAGCAAAATGCTAGCAAATCAAATCTAGGAATATCTGAAAATGATTATGATCAGCCACGATTTACCTTTGGAACACAAAGTTGATTTACTATCTGAAACCCAACTAATATTATTAGTAAAAAGGCAAAAGCTACACGATCATCTCAAAAGATGCAGAACAACCATTTGAAATAATCCAATACCCACTCATGATAAAATATGGCCACAAACTTGAATAAAAAAGGAACTTACTTCCTCAACATGGTAGAAGGCATTAACTTATTAAAAGAATAAAATACTGCCGGCCCCGATCCACCACGGGAAGGAGAACCACTCCTGCTCCCGACCCAGCCGCCATCGCTCAAGCGCCCAGAAGGTAGGTGCGTGGGCGCCCCTGAACCCCCATAACCCCCCCGCACTCTCAGACCTCCTGACTGTGCAAGTCTTTGAACCCACTCTGCAGAGGCAGAGGTGGTCATCAAGGGTATTTTTCTGAGTTCCCAGCTTTGAACATCTTTAAAGAAAGGGTGTGGGAAACCTGTAATAGAACGTTGTGGAGTTCAACCATTCAGAAGGATGGGGAACTCAATCTGGGCCTTGCAGCCCGAGGTCAGTCAGCGTCAGGGGGTTCAGCAATCAGCTAAGTGAGATCAGGGGTCTTGCATCCTCGCTCTGTCTGAGCCATTAAATGGTAAATATACTATATTGAAAAGTTTGTTCACTGCAGACATATTCTGGACTGCTTCTTGATTTCAATTTAATTCAAATGATTTAAGGGTGATAGACTAGTGACTACCACAGGTGGTCAGTGTCCAAGTTGTGCTTGATCTTAATGTGTTGCT
>NW_022900929.1:25275463-25275863 GCF_012274545.1 Fukomys damarensis
AGTAGCAGGAGAAAATACAAATGACTTAAAAAAGCTTTTTGCAGAATTAATGACAGAAAACTTCCCAAACAGAGGGGAAGAATTTGACATTCAGATAACTGAGGCATATAGGACCCCCACTAGCTACAATAAAAAAAAAATTTACACCTAGACATTTAATAATCAAGATCCCAGAAACCCAACAGAAGAACAGAATACTACAAGCAGTAAGAGAAAAGAAACAACTCACATACAAAGGCAAGCCCATCAGAATCACAGCAGACTTTTCAATACAAACCCTTGGGGTAAGAAGAGCCTGGAATGAGATATTTCAAGTACTAAAAGAGAACAACCTCCAACCTAGACTGATGTATCCTGCAAAACTCTCTTTCAAAATGGAGGGGGAAATAAGACGCTTCCA
>NW_022900929.1:25275953-25276470 GCF_012274545.1 Fukomys damarensis
AACACCATGAGGCCCAACAGAGCAAATCAAATAGGCAAGGCAAGAAATTAAAAGGAGAAGGTGAAAAAGTAAAAAGAGTCAACAAAAGGCCAATAACATGTCAATAATAAGTCAGTACATATCAGTTATAACCAGCAATGTCAATGGCCTCAACTCACCAATCAAGAGAAATAGACTGGCAAAATGGAATAAGAAGCAAAATCCAACAATATGTTGTATACAAGAAACACACCTAGTGCAAAAAGAAGCCCATAGACTGAAAGTGAAAAGAGAAAACAATTCTCCATGTGACAGGAGCCCCCCCCAAAATAGGAGTAGCAGTCTTATTTTCAAACAAAGTAAATTTCAAACCAAAACTGAATCTAGTATTACTGATGTAGGATAGTACTGTATCATACCTCTATGAATGTAAAATATCTAGTACCTGCTTTATGATACATAGTAGGGACCGTGCTTTATCAGAGCTACATTTAATGATATTACTCTAGAATGTTTTCTTTCCAGATGATGATTAAGA
>NW_022900929.1:25277196-25279079 GCF_012274545.1 Fukomys damarensis
AATTAATAATGTGAAATAGGAAGTAAAGGGCTAAAGGTGTAAGGAAAGTGGGAAGGGTGGGGGAGAGGTCATAAGGGAGAGGAAGAAACTGAAAAAATGGAAATAAAGTGTTTGTAAATGGGGAGGGGAGGAGTCTAAAAAAAAAAAAAAAAGAGAAAAAAAAAGAATAAAGTACTTAGGAATAAATATATCCAAAGAAGTTTAAGAATTATATACTGAAAATTACAAAACACTGCTGTCACTGTAGGTTAAGTTGTATATACTTCCATCACTGTATGCTAAAATTAATTCCAAATGTATCACAGACTGAAAGTAAAGCTAATAATGCAAAAGTCTTAGAAGAAAGTTTAAAATTGTTGAGATTTGGGTTAGGCAAACATTTCTTAAACATGACACCAAATTTACAGCCCATAAGAAACACACACACTAAATTGAGCTTCATCAAATATTTAAAATATTTGTGTTTCAAAAGAAATCAAGCAGGAAAGGAAAAGACAAGCAAGAGATTTGGAAAAAATATTTGAAGAATATAGGTTGTTCAAAAGAAGTGGAAAATTAGAAGAGTTTTAGAGAAGGAATGTTGATAGCTTTCTGGATTGTGGAAAGCACCAAATTAGAAATTAGAGATATGCATCTTCCTCTCAGCTTATCCGATTTTTTTTTGCCATGAGGTGCAATTTTCTGAGCCTGGGGAGTCATCATGTCCACAGGATTGAGGTGTTTCTTAGAAATTGTGGTTAGAGGTAAACTCTCAGGAAATGATAGCCACTATTGCCATAATAATACATGACGTGATCTTATTAACTAAGGTAACACACAAAAGCACCTCATGGTTCCTTGTACATATTAAATATTAATAATGCTAT
The DNA here is from genome assembly GCF_012274545.1 of Fukomys damarensis. Taxonomy (NCBI): domain Eukaryota; kingdom Metazoa; phylum Chordata; class Mammalia; order Rodentia; family Bathyergidae; genus Fukomys; species Fukomys damarensis. The sequence continues at coordinate 25,278,063 of NW_022900929.1, forward strand.
TTATTATGAATCACTAATTTATTACATAGAATCTAAAAGGAAAGTCAAGGTACAAGCAGGTCGTCTTTTTAACTCTTGATCATTATGAAGAGAAAATATAAGAATTTCCAAACTCCAGACTATAGAACATTATTTTAAAGTAATATAACAGGAAGAATTGGACATCCTTCAGGGTGAAGATTTTATTTTAGCACCATATTTTGTTTTAGTCCAAATGTGCACCTTGGACTGGCTGGGGGCTAAGGAAGGTGGATGATGGCCATTACAGAAAGTCACATCATGTTTTATTCCTTATCTACATTCACCAGATCATGTTGAATTCATACCATCCTTTCTATTTCCAAAACCAAATTCATTTAAATTATTTCAATGACTCACAAGTTCCCAGGCCTCTGGGCGGCCCAGGGAGGTCCTACTGAGACAGTTCTATTTGCCAGGGTAATCTGGGGTCGGAAGGCACTTGCATTAGACAGTGGCCCCAGGGAAGGCCCGAAGTTTCAAGTTCCTTCACGCGAATTTACTCCCATCCCTGTCCGGGCTACTGACTGGCTCCCTAAGCAGCTGTATGCGGTGCAGAATCTGCACCCTTAGTCACCTCCTTAAATCCAGGCTGCTCTGCTCTGGGGCCTCTTGCCTTGATCCTATGCATTCACAGCCCTTCCCAAGGAGCCTCAAGTTTCTAGACGAATCAATGAGAAATTTCAGCACTATGGAGGGTTATCAGCTTTATTTAAAGTCTGCTGATCTATTTACTTCTTTAATTTTATAGTAATGCACAATAGTGGTGCTCTTTTTGATGTGCTGGTACATGCAGATAACACACTTTATTTTCAACCCCTTCTGTTCCCTCTCCCCTAAGCCCTTCCTCACCTCCAATCATCTACCTTCTATTTACCTGTTACCTCTCATTTAAAAAAAGATTCTTCACCATGGTATTTTGCTTAATATGATGGTCTCTGTTCCATCCATTCTCTGCAGATGCAAAACCTCGGGTGTAGGGGCGGGGGGGGGTTTTTT
>NW_022900929.1:25279120-25342504 GCF_012274545.1 Fukomys damarensis
GGGGAAGAGGCTCGGCCTCCCAGCCACAGTGATGGGTGACGTGGGGGGAAGGTTCGGCAGAGCCGGTACCTAAATGTGTTCACAGCCTGATGGAGGAGGGTGTGCTCAGCTGTGACAGAGCCCCGCTCCAGACGCAGGCTGCGCTGTGGGGTCTTCAGGGCACCTAATCAGGGAAGGCATTCGCGCGTTTGCACGCACACATGCACACGCTTTCCAGCCAACTGCCCTCTGTTTGCAGCCGGTCCTAGCCCGACACTGGGCTGTGAAGTGAGCGTCCCACACTCGAGGGCTGCAGTGTAGCACCGTGACTTGGGCCCTCGTCACACAGTTCCATATCCCCCTGGAGCTGGGCCCGCACTCAGAAGCCTGGCGTATTGCCATCAGTATTTGTTTATTTATTTTTAATTTTTTTAAAAAATTGAGTTTATTGGAATGTTTTAGGTACACAGTACAGTTACATTCATTATTGAGATCTTGTACCTCTACATGACAGGTCTTGGTTCTCATTTTTTCCCCTTGTCCCTACCTTCCCTGCCATCAGTATTTGAATGGCGGTGCTTGCTGGGCCTTCCGCTAGAGCTTGGTTTATTTAATGCACGAATAACGAAGCACGCACACCCCAGTATGCTGACCACACAGCCTCTCACTTAGGGTTTTTGTTCATGCGTAGGACGTCAGAGTTATCTCCTGCAGGCCAAAGGGCAGGAATCTGACAAGATCCGGCTCCAAAGGCCAGACACAGTCAACAAAACTCAGGGAATCCCGAGGGTTCATTTAACAGGGCAGGAGGAGGTGGCGGGGGACGCGGCTGAGGGGCAGGGTCTTCCTGAGTCGGAAGGAAAGGCCTGCGAGGTGATGCCAAGCTGTCAGATTTAAAGCAGCAGCTCTGAAACACTGTGGACTCTGTTGTCAAAAGTGGGCTTTTCTTTGTGTGTTGGTTCATGCGAAGGTTAAAAAACCCAAACAGAGGTATTTTAATGACTGCCTGGGAAGCAGTTATCTTCCATCGCTCAAGGTGCCAGGAAGCTCCTTTTGGGAGAAAACCAGAGAAGAGGTGAAGGGCTTCTGGATATCGACACGAGGTGATGGTGGTGTCCCAGCTCCTTGGAGAGGCCCAGGGCGCCCAGGATCCCAAGAGGCTGGGTGCCGTCCTGGAGAGGCGGGCAAGGAGATAGATGACTATGGGGCAGCTGGCAGAGACGTCTCAGGGACGGAAAGCAGGAGGGCTTGAGGAGGCTGGGGAGGAGGAACAGAGGCCTGGGCTGGGATGGGGGAGCTGCCCCGGGACCTCTGGGGGTGGATCTTAGCGTGTGCACCCCGACTCTCCCCAGTGTCCGCCCCCAGGTGCCAGGTCTGTGCCCTGCCTCACCAGGAGCCCAGATGCTCCCCCACCCTGAGACGTGGCTGTGTGGAGGGCAGTGGGTTTGTGAACGTCTCTAGGTGGTGGGGAAACCCTGTCCTTGCCTCTGGACCCCACAACCTCGCTGCCTCCAATCCTCCTGTGAGCTTCTCCTGAGCAGGAAGGTGACTTTCCCGTCGAAGGTGTCCTGACATCTCAGTGTGTCCTCTTTTCGCAGGCGAGCGTCCACCTCCCGTCTCCCAGGAATCTCCACAGAGGTTGGACCCCCGCAGCTCCCTGATCCAGCTCCCTTCCCTCCTGGCCACAGGATCGAATCCCTGCCCCTCCTCCTGATGCCAGCTCCGGGTCGCTGTGCCTTATGTGCTGCTCTCTGCCGAAGGGAGATTACAGGTCACCGAGATCACAGTCCCTATGGAGGCCTCACAGCCTTTGCCTCCCAGAAAGATCCCTGCTAATGGAGTAGAGTGGAGAGGACAGAGAGGCTGCGGGGTGACCCTGAGCCCTGGTTTCCAACTGCAGAATGGAATGGGGCTGAAGGTGCGGGGAGTGTGAGAAGCGGGTGGGGAGCAGGGCCCGCGGGTGGGGTCCCCCAAGCGTCCCTTGGAGCCTCACACCCTAAGAACCCCAGAATGAGCACCCCCGGGGGGGGGTGTCCCAGAGGAGCGTCCTTTCTGGAACCAGGACCCAGGCGTAGCATCCCGCAGGCCCTGGCCGTGTCCCGGCCTCTGCCGCCCCCTGCCGGCCGCGAGCCCCGCTGCACCCCGGCTCTCTCCTCGGTTCAGCCCCGCCCTCCCCTTCCCAGTTTGGGCGTCCTCCCAGCGAAGATCGGCTAAGAGGGCTGCTCCTCCGCTGACCCTAAGTCCGCAGTCCCTCCCTTACACTTGGTAGAGGCCGGAGTTAGGGTTGACGTTGGATTAGGATTAGCCTTAAAATTAGGGTTAGGGTTCTGTCCCCTGCCCAAGTTCACAGAGGACTCGACTCCTAGAAACTTTTAAATGCATTTCTTTTTGTTTGCTTCTTTGTCTTTGGAGACAGGCTCTCCCTGTGGCTATGTTGTTGCCCAGGCCATGGGTGTGTAGCTGAGCCGCCCAGGCCCATGCAGGAGTGGTGGGGCAGGGCCTTCCCGCGGGGACCGGCTCCTCTTCTCAGGACGCTGCTGGCACAGGCACCAGCTGTGGTTTAGCCGAGGGAGGTGGGGAAGGGGACCCAGGGACCACGGTAATCACTTCCTTTCCAAAGCAAAACCATAGAGGCTCCCCGAGAGCGAGGGGATGCGGCTGGAAGCAGAGCTGGGAGACCAGGAGACACGCGAGCTTCTAGAACTCAGAGGAAACCTTGCAGACATTGGTCTTTCTGCAGAGGCAGGGCCGGGGATTGTAAGAAACACGGGCCCTGGTTCCCCTCAGGGTTGTGACTGGGAACAGCTCTTAACACTCTGCAGAGTTGGGATGGGAACCTGGTTCTCTGCGCCCCGCCAGCAGGCACCTGACTCTGGTTACAGCTCCCTCCCTGTCTGTCTGTCTGTCTGTCTGTCTGTCTCTGTCTTTGTCACTGTCTTTCCTTCCCTCTTGGCCTTACCCAGCCAGAAACCCAAGAGCAGTGAGAAGCCTGCCTCAAAGCATGTGGGAAAAGGAGGACGTGCTTTTGTCTTTTAGGTGAATCTCCTTTCTCTCTTCCTTGGGATCAAGACTAGGCAGGAAAACGGATGGACAGAGCTGCAGAGGCCAAAGGACGGGCCTGGGGAGGAGCGGGACAGCCTGAGACAGGGGGGCTGTGACCTTGGTCCTCCAGCAGGGATGGCCCCGGGGGTCCTCAGAGCTGCAGGCAGCAGGGAACAATCTGGCCCCTCCTTGTCTGTGGAGGACATTTCCTCATTTTTAGAACAGATTTAATCTATATTAGTAGACATTTAATACTTGACACACTGTCATCAGAACATTTTATACAATATCCAGAAGAAATGACAGTAACGGGCTAAAGCTGGTGAGAATAACCAGAGTCTCTCTGCCCTACCAAATCAAAAACACTTGCCTGGAAACATCATGATTGTAATTTTATACTCATGTTCTCAGTGATTACTCGTAAGTTTGAAGCAATGTTTATTGGTCTTTACAATGGTCCCTTTATAAGGAGGGCCCAGCTTTCTTCTTGGAGACATATCATAGTATATCCATGGCCTGATAGGAAATATAACTGCATGGTATTGTCGAAGGTAAGAACTATCATAGACATATTCTTATCTTCAGAAAGGTAGCCTTTCCTCTTTGGAGACAGCTATTCACTTAAGCAAAGTGTCTAGGAGTGGAATTACCCAGAGAATATTTTATAACTATTTAAGCATCACTGGCAAACCATTGTCCCTGTCTTTTTTTTTTTTTTTGGTAAATAATGTATTTTGCTATTTCCCTTCCCCTATTACACCACCTCCCTTACAGTCCCCTCTCCCCCTCTTCCCTTCCTCTCTCCTAATGGTAGTTTCTCTTCTTTTTTGTCATCTCAGATTCCACATATTAGGTGAAATGTGTGATCACTGTCTTTCTGCATCTGGCTTATTTTGGTTAACATGATGATTTCCAGTTCTATCCATTTTCCTGCATGTGACTTAATTTTGTTCTTCTTTATGGTTGAATTAATACTCCATTGAGTCTGTTGACCACTTTCTCCTTGTCCCTTCATCCACTGATGGGCATGCATGCTGGCTCCACTCCTTGGTTATTGTGGATTGTGCCATGATAAACATGGGTTTGCGGGTGTCCCTGTGGTTTGCTGACTGTAATTCCTTCAGGTATATACCAAGGAGAGGTATAGCTGGATCAAATGGTAGCTTTGTTTGTAGTCTTTTGAGGAACCTCCATAGTGATTCCCATTGTGGCTGCTGTAATTTACACTCTTACTGGTGCAAAGCATTCCCTTTTCCTATATCCTCACCAGCATTTGTAATATTTTGTAATCTTGATGATAGCCATTCTGAATGGGGTGAGGTGGGATGACAGTGTAGTTCTGATTTGAATTTCTCTAATGGCTAAAGATGTTGAACATTTTTTTTCATATGTTAATTGCTATTTGTATTTCCTTTGAGAAATGTCTGTTTGCCCATTTATTTATTGGATGATTTGACTTTTTTGAGTTCTTTATATATTCTAGATATTAATCCTTTGTTGGCAGAGTGGCTGGCAAAGACTTTCTTCCATTCAGTAGGTTGTCTCTTCATCTGCTGTTTCCTTTGCTGTGCTGAAACTTTTAAATTTGCTGTAGTCCCATTTGTTGATTCTTACTACTACTTCCTGTGCTACCAGAGTTCTATTTAGGACATCTATGGCTTCAAGGGTTTCCCCTGTGTTTTCTTCTAGCAGTTTCAAAGTTTCAGGTCTTATATTTCAGTCTTTGATCCATTTTGAGTTGATTTTTGTATGGGGTGAGAGAGAAGGATCTAGTTTCAGTCTTCTACAAGTGGATATCCAATTTTCCCAGGACTACTTGTTAAAGAGGTTGTCTTTTCTCCCGTGTTTGTTTTTGGCTCCTTCGTCCAGAACCAGATGGCTGTAGTTGTGTGGGTCTGTTTCTATTCTCTCTATTCTGTTCCACTGGTCTCATGTCTATTTTGTGCCAGCAGCATGCTCTTTTTGTTTCTGTGGCTTTGTAGTACAGTTTGAACTTGGGTGTTGTGATATCTGCAAACTTGCTCTTGCTGCTTAGGATGGCTTTGGCCATTCTGAGTCTTTCATGCTGCCCTATGAATTCCAGAATTTTTAAAAGTTCTATGAAGAATGTCATTGGAATTGCAATGGGAATTGCATTAAATCTGTAAATTGTGTTTGGTAATATTGCTGTTTAAACAGTATTAATTTTGTCAATCCATTTTAGCTTATTTGGGGAGCCTAGGAGTAAGACAGCTAGCTAATAAAAAGGCCTGAGGTAAAGTTGGGTAACCAGCCATATTGATAAGAACAAAAATAGTCTGTGAACTAGGACTTGGGACAAAGAATGAGCTCCCCCAGGCAGCAGAGAATGCAGCCCACCCCCTACTAAAAGCAGGTGCAGCCACTCCCTGCTAAGTTCCTGAATTTCAAAGAACTTACAATTCGAATTAACCAGTTTCTTCTGAGGACTCAGTTTCCTGTAAACCCTACTTATTGAAGAACTGGGTCTCATTTTAAATCCACAGAGCTGCATGTGATAGGTGAGCACTAAACAGTTGAGCAATTCCTGTGCTTTTTTGATCCTTAATTAGCTCTAGATCAGGGAGATATGCTGCCATCCATTTCGGGGCCCCTCCTGGAAATACAGGAGTTATTCTTTTTATTTCCAGTAAAAACTCTCCCATCTTCCTCCTTTGGTTTGAAACGTCATTCCTCAGTGTTTGCAGAATCACAAGCCTGGTGCACACAGTACCACATGAACACAAGGTAGCTTTCCATCTTCTGGTGTTTTCTTCAATGACTTCCTTCAGTGTTCTGTAATTTCCATTGCGGAGGTCTTTCTTTTTTTGGATGTTTTCTAGGTATTTCTTTTATTGCAGCTATTGTAAATGGAATTGTCTTCTTGATTTCTTTCTCAGCTAGTTCTCTATTGGTGTATAGAAAAGGTATTGGTTTTTAAATGTTGATTTTGTATACCATATGGCTCACTTGTCTTTCATATCTGGTTTGGTCACTTTCTCCATAGAAATAATTTGCTCTTCTTCTCTCAGGGAACTCTAAGAGCTTGACAAATATTATCTGAGCATAATTGCCTGTTTCCTGATGGGAAATAGAGAAGAAGATCACAGCACCTCCAAGGAATCTCAAACACTGACACCACCAAAGGCCAAGATGCTCTGTAACTCAGAGTCCTTAAATCTTCATTGGTAAGAGCCTCTTTCAGTTCCAGTGTTGAATTATCAAAATCTTGAGCCGGGCTCTGCTGTTCAGTCGTCTACCTGCCACGGTCATGCTTTTCTTCCAGAGCTGCCTGTTACTGTCCCCCACGTCCCCGGGAGGTCCATTTCTCCAGAAACTCAGTTCTTCCCACTTTTGAGGCCAGCCCTGGCCTGTTCTGGCTGCAGCCCTTTCCTGATTATCTCGGTGTGGAGTAGATGCCAACCCCACCTGCCTGGCCCTGGGATTTGCCCAGTTGGGCACCTGGCATGTTATCTTGCCATTTGTTTTCTGTTTGTTCCATCTGCTGTTTGTCCTCTTTTCTTGTTTCTCCGTCTCCTTTTGGATTCATCGAACATTTAAAAGCAATTCCGTATCACTTATTTGTATGACCATTAGCTGTGTTTTTGTGGTGACATTGTAATGGTTTCTTCAGAGGCTATGCTATGTATCTTTATTTATCACAGGCTGTCTTCAATATTTAGGTCACTTCCGGAGTTGTAAAATGGACATAGAACAGCATGCTTCTACTCCTTCCTTTCTTTTCTTCACTATTATTAAAATGCATTCCACTTCTATATATGTTATAAATTCCATAACATATTATTGTTGAGAGCTAGCTGGTTGTCTTTTACCAAGGTTCAATTAATTTTTCAAAGTCTTAACACTACATTTCTGCCTCTCTCCACCTCTTCACCTGGGGCCACATTTCCTACGGCATCAGCGTTTCCTGCATTTCTCATAGCTCAGACCTGATAATGAGAAATTATTTTGACCATTGAATGGTGGGAAAAAGTCTTTATCTTACCTTAAAAAAATGACATATGTTCTCCTTGGGCAAAGGATTCTAGTTGACGACAGTTCCTTCAGTGTCTTGGGGCTCACCTGAGAAAGCGGCTTTCGCTTGTCTTTGCTCTTCTTTCTGTAAAGCATCTTCCTTCTCTAGCTGTTTTTCAGGCTTTTCCCTTTGTCATTAGCTTTGGGCGGTGTGCTCTGACATGAGTCGAGGTAGTTTTATCCGAAGCCTCTGTAGTTTGTGGGTTTACACTTTTGTAATGATGAGCTTTAGGGAAAGTGGCCTGATGCATTGTGGGAGTGGGGAGGTGAGAAGACAGCCCTTTGCATGTTGGCTCTCCATGAGGGATGGGCTTAGGAAGGCTGGAGCCACTATGCAGGTTTGGGCAGTGAGGGACTACAGGACTGGACTGTACTGGTGGCCCGCTGACCCCTCAGAGGTAAGCCATGGCCTCTCACTCACATGCTGCTCCTGTTCCAGCTCTCACCTCTCCCAGGTGCTCCTCTGACCCCGTTACACAAGTTTGCCCCCTTTTCTTACATCCTCTGTGACACCTTCCTGTTGTCTTCCACACTGAATTACTTTTAGGTCCCTGGTGGGTGTGGGTCTGCCCATTCAGGTCCAGAGCCCTAGGAGAGACCCAGCACTGTGGCCCAGAGCCACTGCTGGAGGATGCTGAGTGAGTGGTGGGTGACAGGCAAGTGGCTGTCCCTCACGGCATCCTGCCCTTCCTAATTCTCAGCTCAGCGTCTCGTCTATGGCTTCCAGAGTGAAGAATCTGGACACAAAGGGAGAGCTGGAAAATTCACCAGAACTTCGAGGAGAGCAAACTGTGGAATGTGTCACTAGAGGGACCTCAGGTGGGGATTAAGGCTGTGCTCAGGGAAACCTGATGGTGGTGGGGTGCAGGAAGACGCAAACACTAATTAAAATTTCTCTGCATTAGGTCCCAGAGCTGTGGGGTCCTTGTCACAGTTCTCTGTGTGGCGTGTGCTTTTGCTCTCTTTTTTCATTTCTTTCTCTTTTTTTCAGTGGTGGCAAAGTTTATTTGAAAAAGTTAAAGTGAAGAGTGAGGGAGAAACTGGTTCTACAGAGTGAGTTTGGGCTGAATACTCTCTTCATTTTGACACTGGGTGTGACAATCAGTTGGCATAACGGGCCTTTGTCAATGGTTTCAAAAGCTGCAGCTTTTATGGGCTTCCATCTCTCTTGAAAGAAGATGGATTTTCCGAGTGCTTTGAATTTACTAACGATCTTGCTGGCCCATGTGGATGGTAGGTACATTGTGAGGAATTGAAGCTCAGGTCTGTGACCTTGTTTGAAGCTCTGGAAAAACACTAGGCTGATAATTCTCAGTTCCTTAACATTCTGAGTAAATCTGTGTTTAAAATTCTTTATAGTGTAAAAGATGCACAGTAAGAGAATGAGCCAAAAGGCCTGAGTTCCAACCAAGTTCTGCTGGAGTGAGGCTTCCGGCTGGGATGAAAAGATGTAGACTCATTTCCTCCTCCTTCTCTTCCAAGTCCAGCAACAACCCTTTGACGAAAGCAGCAGGTGACCAGAGGAGAGCCTGAGGGACCAGAGGAGGGAGCAGGGCTACATGGGGCCTGAGGACAGAGGGACCATGTGCTGACAGAGGTCTGCATCCCACCCAACAGAGGAAGGGGCCAGGCTCTCAGATGAGCAGTGGAGGCTGCCCTGGTCCTGCGCAGGTGGAAAGGAAGTCCCTCCCACCAATGCAGGTGAGAGGCCCCCTGACCCGCAGGTGTACCCTGCGGTGGGGGTGCTGTCCTTTCTTGTGGTCCTGAAGCTCCCAGAGAGGAGCCTGCCATAGAGTAGGGCCTGGGAAGCCCTTTCTCTGCCCAGGACTCAGAGTCCCCTCACTTAGAGACCCAGGGACGGCGGCCATGTCAAAAACCTGGGTAAGATGAGGCATGTAATGCTGCAGTGTGGTGTTGGGGAATGGCGGCGACTCACAGATCAAAGCTACCAAATAGAGAACGCAGAAGCAGATCCACAGAAATGACCCCAGAGCGTCTTTCTTTCTTGCCCCTTTTTAAGGACACAATTACAATTGATTAAAATATTTATTTGAGGTAGATGATGTGATATTTCTGCTCAACTTAGAGAAACATTCTTACAGTCCAGAGGTCTTTTTTTTTTTTTTCACACCTAGTATGGTGTGGATTAGGGAGGAGTACCTTCCCACTGGTTGCCACACGGTGGCTGCCCTGGGCAGGGCAGGCTGGTGCTGCTATTGAGCCCGGTGTCTTTCTCTTTGGCATTCTCCTTTTTCTGACCATTCACCTTCACATGTTCCAGGGAGTTTTTTTTTTCTTTTCTTTCTTCAGTACCAGGGATTGAACTCAGGATCTTGTGCTTGCAAGGCAGACACGGTGCCACTGAGCTAAATCCCTGGCCCCTTCAGGGAGTATTTGAAACTCCTAGGGTGCTTAATGTGCTCAAACCACATTTATTTTCTTGACAGGTATCATAGCTACTCAACTTTAGGACCGAATACTCAATACCCACAACTTAAACAAGGAGAAGTTTATTTTGGCTCATGGTGTTTAGAGGATCCATAATTGGCTGGCTCCAAGTGCGTGGGGGAAAGCTGCTTACCTCCTGGCAATCAGGAAGTAGAGGGAGAAGGGAGGACCCAGAGAGGGAGATATGCCATTTGAGGTCACACCCCTTGTGACCTGCTTCCTCCATCTGTTTCATCCAGGCCTACTTCCTAACAGCACATTCAGCCTACAGACTCATCAGTAAATTACCCCACTGAGAAGTATGGCACCTCATGATCCAGTTACCTTATAAAAACCCAACTTTTGAACACGCAAGCCTTTTTGGAGACATTCCAGTTCTAAGCCTTATCATCTACCTCTGGTCCCCAAAAGCATCATGTTCATCTCATTATGCAAAACACATTTAGCTAATTTCTAAGAGTTGGCAAGGTCTTGATAGTTCCAGCACTGCTGAAAAGTCCAAGTACAAAATCTGATATTCTAGGCAAACTCTTAGCTATGAGCCCCTGTAAAAATCACAAGGACTATTAAACACTGTTGACATACAGCAGCACAGGATAAACATCCCCATTCCAAAAGGGAGGAATAGGGGTATAGAAAAGAATAGGACCACAGCAAGGTGACATTAAATCCTATAACTTTATGTACAACAACCAGAACAAGTTGCTGTGAGATGTGAATTCTTTTTTTTTTTTTTTTTTTTTTTTTTTGGTACCACGGATCAAACTCGGGTCCTTGCGCTTGCTAGGCAGGACACCAAACCACTGAGCTAGATCCCTGGCCCTGTGAGATGTGAATTCTAAAAGGCTCAAGTGGCCCTTGTCCTATAGCCTTGCTGGTTTCAGCTTTCATGCCTCACTCTTTTTGTGCCTCCACTCACTTTCCTCAGGAGATTGTCCATGCTCCTGGCTCCTCCGACTTCTTGGAGTTTCCACTGCACCTTTGGCATCATTCTGTCAGCTTTGTGCACTGGTCCCTTAGGGGCACACTGCCTGACTTCCCGGACCTTCCCTGACCACACAACCCTTGCATGCCTGTAAATCCAGTAGTCATGTGGATGATGCCAAGGTCTGCTGCCAGCTTGAGCAGTAGCGAGGCCCCCTTGGACCATGGCTGCAGTAGCCTCTGAGTACCTGAATGGCTGAGCTCTGGGAAAAATTTCCCTCTGCATCTTAGAAAGAGTAGGGTATCTTGGGGCCCTCTTTTCAAATGAAAGCTTTACAGTTCTGTACCCTTGAGCCTGTGAAGGGTGGAATCTTCCTAATTTCTGAGATGCCCTCAAACCATCTTTCTTATTGTCCTGATGTAAAGTGCTTGTCTTCTTTTTAATGCAAATATTTTCAGTAACCCTGACATCCGTTACCTCAACATTGCAAGAACTTTCTTTTTCTGGGGAAACTGAAAACATTTTACATCAGCTTTTTGCTGCTGCTGTTTCTCACTGTAGATCTGCCTGAAAGCAACCATGTTACCCAGATCACAGCCTGAACATTGGGCCACCTTGAAGTTTCCTCCACAAAATTAGTCTCCTGCCCTCAATTTCAGTCTCCCACAAAGTCTTAGGACATCGGCAAATCCTGCCAAATTTTCTGTCAGAGCATAACATGCATGACCACTGGTCCACCTGAAACCTCCAGAGCCTGACATTTACCATCTGAATTTCTTTCAGCATCTTGGTCTTCTGAGCTTTGAGCAGAATCTCCAATCAAGCTTGGGTTACAGCATTCTAGGACTTCTTTAGTCAACCTCTCCAAACCTTTCCAAACTTCTCCCATGAGCAAATTTGGAAGACTTCTAAGCCACATGGTCAGGTATAGTTATGCAACAACCTCATTTCTCTGGTACCAAACTCAGTCTTGGCCACTTTCTCATTGGCTGAACAAAATACCCAACACCCACAACTTAAAGGAGGAGAGGTTTATTTTAGCTCATGCTTTTCAGTTCATGGTCTGCCAGCTTTCAAGGTAGAAATAGTATAGGGGCATGGTAGAGGAAAGTCTGCTCACATCATGGCAGCCAGGGAGCAGATAGGGAAGGGAGGAGCCTGGGACAAGAACACACCCTTCTGGGTCACATCCCAGTGAGCACCTCCAAGCAGTCCTCGCCTCCCAGAAGCACATTCAATTCTGAATTCATCAGTGGATTTATTCACTGAGGAGTATGGCATCCCTGTCATTCAGTTGCCTCCCAAAAGCCCAATCTCTGAATGAAAGAATGTTTTGGGGTCCATTCCAGATCTAAACCACAACAGCAAGAATCTTGCCCTTAATGTTGGATACTACGATACAAATGCTTTCCCTCTATCTTTGACATTTTGGAGGATTTTTCTGAGGTGGATTTATAGATAGCCAATAAGTACAAGAGACAAGTTCAACTCATCAGTCATTGGAGCAATGCAAATGGAACTTATTGTAGAGTATGACTACATATGTCAGTCTGTTTTCTGTGGTTCATAATGCACTACCACAAATGAGGTAATTTTAGGAAGGAAAGGGGTTTATTTTGGCTCAGGGTTCTGGAGGTACAAGGCACTGGTGTGAAGACCTGCTCACCGGCAGAGTCCTGAGAGGGTCCAAGGTCAAGGAGCACAGGTGTGTATGTGTCAGTCTGGCCACCCTTCCTCTTAAACAGCTGCCAGGGTCCAGTCACGGGGCCTTACCTTGATGACCCGCAAAGCCCTACCCCTAAGCACCATTGTCAGATTAAATTTCCACCCTCCTGATCCCTCACAGTGGGGATTCAACTCCTGCACAAGAAGCTTCCAGGCTACATCACTGCACACATATCAGAATGACCACCCCCCAAACAGTGACCACATTGAATTCTGGTGAGGATGTGGAGAAGCTGGAGCCCTTTTTCCCTGGTAATGAGAACATGAAATGGAGATCACTCTGGAAAACAGGTTGTCAGTTTCTTAGGCACACAACTGCTGTACAACCCAGCAATCACACCTCTGGGCTTTTATCTCAGGGACATGAAAATTATGTCCACACAAAAATCTCACAGGAGGTTTTATCAGTAATAGCCCAAACCTGGAAACAGCTCAGATGTCTTTCAACGAAAGGAGAGAGGTTCCACAAACAGGGGTGCCCTTGGCCATGGGATAGCAGGCAGCAAAATGACAGCATCAACGAAACACACATGACTGTTGATGTTCCCAGGGATCATGCCAGGTGAACAAGACCAGCCCTCAGAGGTTCCATGCTGCCCGGTTCCATTTACGTTCCAGTGAGCACATTTTGGAAATGGAGAGTAGGGGGTAGGCTGCCGGCTTAGAGAAGGGTGGAGGTGAGGGAGGCTACAGAAAGTTGACCCAGAGACCTCTGTGGGGTAGGATGTCCTGTGCGTCAATTGGGGTGGTTGATACATGAGGCTGTACCCATGATAGCATTATATGGAACTAAATGTGTGGGTGGAGGTCATATTAGGCAACATTAGGTAAGATTGGTTGGCTGTATCAATATCAGTGTCTTCAGTGGGATATTGCATTGTAATTTTGGGGAGAAACTGTGCAAAAGGTGTGTGAGATCTCCCTCCCTAGCTCCTCCCCTCTCCCCTTCCTTTCATGGTACTGGGATTAAATGCAGAGCCTTTGTACTTTGTACTTTTTTTTATTTCGAGACAAAAATCTCACCAAGTTCCCCATGCTGGGCTCAACTTGTGACACTCCTGCCTCAGCCTTCCAGAGTGCTGGGACCACAGGTGTGCACCACCATACCTGGCTCTCTCTGTGTTATTTCTTCCAAAGCATCTGAATGTATAGAGCATCTCAGTAGAATCTGCACTTCAGACAATAAGTGACAAGCCCCGAGTGGTTCAGCCAAATCCCTAAGGGTATTGGAAGACCTAAATTGTGCTTATAATGAAGCCAGGATTTCTAAAATAGAAAACCAAAAAGGCAGCTGGCATTTGTCTAGCACACAAGACATCCCAGGGCACCCCACTAAGTGGCCACACACACGCAGCCTCGTTTCATCGGCATCATGCTTGTCTTTCCAAGATTTCCCCTCACTAGGGATCCCGTGCCTCAGTTTCCTCAGCAGTGAAAGGGCGATGACAGCCGTTGGTGGGGTGGGAGGAGGTGCTAGGTGAATCATAACATGTGATTTGCACCACCCAGGCCCTAATACACCAGCTGCTGCTTAAGCAGAGCTTGCTATCAATTCAGGAATGGCTCCCTCTCCCTAGGCCGTCACTTCTCCCCCGTCTCCCAGTCTGTGAAGTGCACACAAACACCCTGTTGGTCAAGTGGTTCCAGAGCAACAGAGAATGTGGCAAGAGACAGGCCTCCAGTGTGTGAGGGAGGTGAACTTGTTTGACTTCAAATGGCTGCAAATTAAGTGCCTGAACGAAGCCATGGAGTGTTAAAAAATTCTGGCCAAGTTCATTCAGTGGTCATGGCTTATCCTTAAAATGTCTTTTAGAATAAGCTCCTAATTTTAAAATAGTTTTAGATTTATGGACGTCTAAGTCACTTTCCTCATGGCCAACATCCACAATTTAAAGGAGGAGGAGGAGGGGTTTATTTTGGCTTCCCGTTTGTGGAGGTATCAGTCCATGGTCCTCTGACTCTAAGGCAGGATGGCATGGCACAGGGTGTGGGGGAGGAGTAGCTGCTCATCTCGTGACAGACAGGAAGTAGAGGTCCAAAGGAGAAGCCAGGAAGGGACTTTGACCTTCTGGGTCACACCCACGGTGACCTACCTCTTCGCGCCAGGTGCCACCACCTAACTCAAGTCAGCTGTAAGCCTGCATGATCCGGTCCTCTTTCACACGTCTTTCCTATGAGCACATGAGGCTCTTGGAGGACAGAGATGCTGTGAAGATGGTACAAAGGGCCCATATGTCGTGGCCTTAGTTTCCCTGCTGTTAGTATTTTAACACTGTGGGATGTTTGTACCAGGTAATGGGACAACATGGTTATGTTATTATTAACTAAAGTCCACATAAATTCTGGGAGCCCATGTTTATTGGGACTTCCTTGCTTTTTTCCTGCCCCAGGAGCCTGTCTAGGACAGGATGTCCATTGTCCAGTCTTGCCAGGCTCCTCTGGGGTAGGACAATTTCTTAGATCTCCTCAGAAGTGGGCTGGGGATTTAGCTCAGTGGTTCCACTGCCTGCCTCACAAGAGCAAGGTCCTGAGTTTGATCCCCAGTACCAAAAAAAAAAAAATCTCAGAAGTTCCCCAGAACTTTGATGACAACAGTGCATTATTGCATTAGCCATTTTTTTTCTGTCACTTGGACAAAATGTCTGAGAAGTCGACCTAGTGCAGTAAAGATTTTTTTGTTTTGTGTTTTTGGCTCATAGGTTGAGAGGTTTCACAGGTTTGTTGCTTCTGGCCTGGGTGAGCAGAGCATCCTGGCAGAGTGTGTGTGACGGAGGAAACGTCACCTTCTGGTGGCCAGGAAGTAGAGAGTGCAAGCTCGCTTTTTATAACAAACCTCCTCCCCCAGTGCACTGATCTATGAGTCCGTAAATAGATCATGAACCAATTACCTCCCGAAGGTGGACATTCTGTGTTGGAGAGCAAGCCTTTGACACACGTGCTTCTGGGGACACTCAAGATCCAAGCAATGACAGGTATTTGAATAATGTCTTTCAGCTGGTATTTGCTTGAAATTCTTTAAATTGCTTGTCTGGAGGAAGATCACAGAGGAAATAGGTCTTCATCAGTATCTGCTCTCAAGGTACCTCCTGCCACCATGACTTATCAGTGATCATGGTGACCATGGTCACCTGGCTGGGCAGTGCTTGCCAGTTTCTCCACTGTGAAGTTGCTTCCCCTTCCACTTTCCACCTCCCACTTTTCTGAAAGAGGCCTATGTACATCCCACTGTTGAGGACAGGGGGAGCGAGGCTCCGCGCTGCCTTTGGGGGGTTGGGTATCAGGAGGTGTCAGCCCCGGAGTAACCTGGGCTGCCTGTGGCATGTGGCTGGGCCTCACTGCATCTGGCTCTGAACATCTGGAAACTAGACTTGGTGTCTGGGAATCAGGGCTATCTTGTTTGACCCAACCCTGGGGCCCCAGGTCACAGAAATTGTGCATCTCTGGAGTGTGGGGTCTGCAATCTCCAAGTCTCTCTCCTGCCTCCATATGCAAGAAGGTGAGCTACATGGCCAGGCTGGGGGCTGTGCTTGATGCAGAGGGGGTATTGGGGTCCTTGGGACTGTCTGGCAGTGCTCCTGAGCCCCCGTCCAGCACTGGCACAATTGCATTCGTGGGCCTCTGACTTGTCTTGGTCTGGAAGCCTCCACCGGGGTTCTGTGACTCCACTGCCATGATCTGCTGTTCCCCTGCCCCTTTTCCCTGTGCATTCACTTTTCTGTTAAGCTCAGTGTCCCCAGCTTATGCCTCCCACAAATTCTACCTCTGATTCAGAGTCCTATAGAGATCAGCTTTTGGTCCTGTTTACCTCCCTGCTTCCCCATAAGGCTTCGTGTTTAGCAATTTTTCTTTCCAGTACTAGGGATTGAACTCAAGGCCTTCACACCAAATGACATGTCCAGTGCAGTTTTTTTCATTTTTTATTTTTCCTCATTGAGTTTATTGGTACATTTTAGGTATACAGTACAGTTACATTCATTATTGGGATCTTGTACCTTTACATGACAGGTCTTGGTTCCCATTTTTTCCCCTTGTCCCTGCCCTCCCTTCACCCCCTGCTCCCCTCCCCATTTACAAACATTTTATTTCCATTTCTTCATTTTCTCTTGCTTTTTTCCTCTCCCTTATTACCTTTCCCCTACCCTTCCCACTTTCCTTACACCTTTAGCCCTTCTCTTCCTATTTCACATTGTCAATTATCTCATTAAGATCTTATGTACTATTATAGTTTATTCACACAGAGAAACTTCAGTATTTACACATGTGTGACTTATTTATATTTATATTTATTTTTTTGGTACTGGGGATCAAACTCAGGACCTTGTGCTTGCAAAGCAGGTGGTGGCACTACTGAGCTAAATCCCCAGCCCGAAGTGCTTTTATTTTGAAAAAAAAAATGTAAACATCTAATCAGGGTTAAAACGATGATGACAACAACAACAACAATAACAAAACAACATCTATTCAGGTCTTGTTAAGTTGCCCAGTCTGGGCTAAGACTCATGATCCTCCTGCCTCAGCCTCCCAGAGTGCTAGGATTCCAGGTGTGTGCCACCACATCTAGCAGTGAATGTCCTCGAGATGAATGAATGAAAAACCCATTCTCGGAGAGGGCAAGTGGGCGCTGTGTATCTTGACCAGGAAAATCCTTTGCCTGTGGTGGTGTGGGGGCTCCTGGTCCCATCACCATCCCAGTCTGGCCCCCTTGCCTGTGCAATGCAGAGGGCCACCCTCCTTTGCAGGTGCCCCAGGATGGGCAGCGCTGAGTGGATATCACCTGGTCTTTGGGCACTTACTCTAACCTCAGGCAACAGCAGAGGCAAGCCAGCTCTTGCACACTTGCATGGGAGGAGGCTCTGGGGATCACCAGGCTTCAGGGCTCTGCAAACCTCCCTGCCTCTGCCTGCAGAGGCTGCTTCAGAAGAAACAACCTGCTTCTATTTTATCACAGGAATCTCCATGTCTGGCTCAAGTTGCTGGAGAGTGGAGGCCCTCCTGGAATTGTTTGTAGGAAACTATTTTTAGCAGCAAGGGTACACATGTTCCTCAGAGCTGCTGGGGAGTGGTGTCATCAAGTTCTTGCAGACCCATCTGTTGGGAGGTTTCTGGGCTTGTCCTTTCACGAGACTTCTTGGGTGGATCCTGCATGCTTACCTGGGGGTCACCCTGGCTGGGCAAAGAAGGGCAGATGGCTCCCTAGTGACATGGTCAAGCTGGATGGAGGAATTGCTGGCCGGCTCAGCATCCTCATCTGACCAGTGGAGGACCCGACCCCCAAGTCCAGCAACACAGTGGTGGGTGACCTTGGACCAGGTGGGGACTGCGGGCCAGCTTTCTTCTCTATCGGTCTCTCCGTGTCAGTGCTTCTCTTCACAAGGAAAGGAAAAGCCCCTGCTTCAGAGAGCTGATTTTCCTTCGATTTGTTGGAAGGATACAGCAGGGAAGGGACAGTCCTGGGGAGGGTGCCTCCCAGGGGCACCAGCTAGGGACAGAAGTCAAGGCTGGGACTGGCGCAGAGAGAAGCGCGAGACGATGACCAAAGACTCTTATGCTTCCGTTTTTAGTCAGAGCTGGGGCCTTCTTGCCGGTGAATTTTCCCAGCCCAGGTCAGTAACTGCAGACTCAGAATGTGCCGTGGGCCCTGCATGGTGCTAAACATCAGGGACACAAGGGTGCCTGTCGGTGTGCTGCCCTGGCAAAGGGCTCCGAGTTCCAGTGTGGCCTGAGCCCCGCACGGGGTCCCGGCAACTGCCGACTGCTGCGTGATGTGACGACATAAGCAGGGTTTGCAGCGGGAGCCCGGCTCAGGGAGAAGGAGTCTCGGCAATGTTGTGTGGCAGCCATGGCTGCTGTCCCAGGAGGACCAGTGTGTGACTTGGGCTTCTGCTTCCCAGCTGGGTCTGAGAAGTCAGTGTTGTTATCCGGTTGCCCAAACTTAACGGAGATACCACAAGAAGAGAAAACTTCAGGCTAGCATTCCTCATGAGTGCAGAGACAAAAATCCTTGGTAAAATACTACTAAACCCATCCAGAAGCATAGCGAAAGGTGGGGGTCATTCCAGGAGTTCGAGGTTGGCTTAATAATTCAAAAATCAATTAACGCTGAATATTAATAAAGGAGGGAAGCCCCACAACGGAGAGGCAGAAAAAGCTTCTGGTGAAATGCAGCACCTTTTACAGTGCAAACTTCTGACTCACTGGGAGTAAAGGGAATTTGCTCACCTGGACAAATGGCATTTAAGGTGAGGGATTTAGCTTAGTGGCGCCGTGCCTGGCTTGCAAGCGCAAGGTCCTGAGTTCAATCCCCAGTACAAAAAAAAAAAAAAAAAAAAAAAAAGAAAAGAAAAGAAAAGAAAAGAAAAGAAAAGAAAAGAAAGAAAAGATAAACGTCACACTTAAAGGTGAAAGGCCAAATATTTATTCCCTAATGTCAGGGTAAGGAAGGGGCATCCACCCACGCCATTCTCCCTCAACCTTGCACTAGAAGTTGAAGCCGGTATGTTAAGATACAGAGGAAATAAAAAGCATTTAGTTGAGAAGATAGCAACCTGTCCGCTCACAGATGACATAGTCTCATGTGGGACCCACACTCACAAAGACACCCTCATAAGAATGAAGAAGAAGCTCAGCAAGGTTGCATGATACCAGACCAATACATGAAACTGAATTGTATCATTAATACCGGCCTTAAGTGATCTAAAATGAACTTGAAAAAACAGTCCCATCCACAATATAAAAAACATATTAAATATTAGGACTGAAATAACATAGGAAAGTACAGCACTGAGATGCATTAGGATGAGAATAAATAAGGCGAGCCTCTGGGCCCGTGGAGCGGAAGTTACAACATTACCAAGATTTGCTTATTCTCAAATAGATCTATATATTCAGGGCAAACAGTGCAAATATTGAGGCTTTTTGTAGAAATGAACAAGCGAATATCCAGAAAACCCAAACAGCCTTGAAAAAGAACAAAGTTAGAGGGTTTAGACACTTCCTGATTTCAAAACCCGTATGAATATAAATGACCCAGCGGTGATACTTGTACAGGGAGAGACACGTCAATCGATGGCACAGACAAAATGCCCCAGACAATCAATGGAACAGAATGGAATGGTAAACAAACCCTTGTTTTTATGGCCAGTTAGTTTTCAACGTAAGTACCAAGGCGTTTCAAAGGAGAAAGGAATGTGTAATAAATGACACTGAAGCAACTGGATATAAACGTGCAAAAAGACACATTGAAACATTTTACAGCATGGACAAAAATTAACATTAAGATGGGTCACAGACTTAAACGCGGGAGCTAAGCCCATAAAATGTTTGAAATAGAGGACTTAAATATGTCACAGAAAAGCCTGATTCAGATAAGAAAATAACGGCTCAATTGGATTTCATCAAAATTAAAGCCCTTTTCATTTCAAAAGACATAATTGAGTAAATTAACAGGAAATGAAATTCTTCTGATTAACAGACAGTTTGCAGAAGCCCCACGCTGAAAGAAATTATTTTGTAAATCATGAATCTTAAAAGGATTTCTGTCCAGGATATTAAACAAACCCTCATAACTTAATGAAAAATAGGAAACAGCTCAATTAAAAATGGGCAAAAGATTTGAATAGAAATTCTACCAAGAAGATATAAAAATGGCCAAAGGCACTTGAACAAATGCTACTAATCACTGGATAAATGCAAATTAAAGCCCCAATGAAACATCACATCGTAACTCTTTGAATGGCTCTCTTAGTCATAAACATCAATTTTATGGCATAAATTCATGCAGTTATAATTTCCAATATACAAGAATAAGTTCCAATTCTCATTGGAAGCTGGATGTGGTGGCGCATGCCTGTGATTCCAGCTCTTGGGAGGCTGAGGCAGGAGGATCGCTGTGAGTTCGAGACCAGCCTGGGCTACATGGTGAGTTCCGGGTCAGTCTCAACTACATACTGAGACCCTGTTTCAAAAAAACAAAACAAACAAACAAACAAATTCTCATTGGAACAAAATACCCAATGCCCGCAACTTAAGGGAAGAGGCTTATTTTGGCTTACATTTCAGTTCATAGTCTGCTGAGTGCAAGGTAGGATAGTGTGGCAGGGGGCCTGGTGGAGGAGAGCTGCTCATGGCATGGTGGACAGGAAGCTGAGGTAGTGGAGGAAGGGAGATACTGTGTGACCTTCTGGGTCTGCCCACATGACCCTTCTCTAACCAGGCCCTGCCTCCTAGCAGCAACTCTGCCATAAGCCTCCATAACCCAGTCACTTTCCAAACACCCCCTGTGATCCCTTGAGGCTTTTAGGGTACATCTAGATATACACCATAGCAGTGACTATTGTCAAAAAGACAAAAGAAAAAAAAGTATTGGAGATGTGGAGAGAAGGGAACCCTTCTGCACTGTTGGTGGGAATGTAAATTAGCACAGCCATTATAGAAAGCTATGGGGGGTTCTCAAAAAACTAAAAGTAGATGATCCAGTGATCCCAGGAACCCGGCGACCAGCCAAAGGATTGGAAATGAGCATGTCGGAGAGACATCTGCACCACCATTGCAGAATTACTCATGGTCGCCAAACTGTGGGATCCATCTAGTTGTCCACGAGTAGATGAACCAATCCCTGCAGAAAATGTGGTGTGTACACACAAATGAATACTTTTTAGGCTTAAAAAGAAGGGTGCCCTGTCATTTGCAACCTCATGGATGAGCCCAGAGCACATTATGCCGAGTGAAATAATCTAAGCACAGAAAGACAAATATCACAGAAGCATTGTCACAGCAGCAGAGTGTGGTTACCAGTGGCTTTGGCAGAGCTTGGTCAAAGAGTAGAAGCTCTCAGTTAGACAGGAAGAATGAATGTTGAGTTTTAGACATGCTCAACATGTTAATTAGCTTGACTCCATCAGCCCATCTTATGTGTCATAGCATCAATTTTATGGCATAAATATATACAGTTATAATTTCCAATGTACAATAATATATTCAAACTGGGTGTAGAGGCTCACACCTGTAATCCCAGCACTCTGGGAGGCTGAGGCAGGAGGATCATAAATGTGAGCTCAGCCTGGGAAACTTAGCAACGTAGCTAGATTCTGCCTAAAAATAAAAATAGAATGGCCTGGGATTTAGCTCAGTGGTTCTGCCACCTGCCTCGCAAGTGCAAGGTCCCAAATTCAATCTCGGGTACCCCCCTAAAAAAAGTACCAATAAAAATAAAAACATAAAGTGCTAGGAAGGATAGTCATATAGCTCAAAACAAAGATCCTGAGTTGAATCTGTAGCACTAGAAAAAAAAAAAAGAAAAAATAAATAAATTGAAAGACATACAGCCCAGGAAGGAGAGAGTTGCAGTATTAGCTCTTGTCAATGTATCTAAAGAATAATAACCTGATAAGAAACATTTTAGCCATTCAGAAAAAAACCCCACAATAGGTTAATGAAATAGGCAGTATAAGGAAAAGCAATACTTAATCATGAGTGAATAATCAAGAAAAAGCCACTTTTTAAGTCTATGGATGGGTTTAGATGTCCCTGGATGGCAGCACCTGGCAACACTGGGAATGGTACAGATGCAGGACAGCAGGACTCAGTGCTGCGGGTGGGGTATAAGGTGCTGTGACCTCTGGACGGCAGTGTGTCAGTGGTGACTATGGTGTGACTTGCCCCCGGGGACTCCCTGGCTGGGAGGTCCCATGCGCACGTGGCCACCCCCGGCAGAAGTGTTCTCCCCACCCGATCTGCAACACCCTCTGAGTTTGAAACGATTGCCAGGAATAAAACAAGACAATAAAAAGTAACCTGGGGGCCCTGAAGCTGTCAACCAGGAGATGAGAACGCCCCCGCCCCCAGCCGGCCTTTGGATGAGCAGTGGATCACAAGCCTCCGTCACTAACAGGAGGCGCCAGGTTGCCCCAGCAGCCATGCTGGTGCCATGTGTCCACACACAGCCCTGTGCATGTGTGCACGCAGGCATACAGGTGTGAATGTACACACCTGTGCATGCACACACAGGCACACAGCCCCACTCACAGCCTCACACTGTGTGTACACACATGCACACAGAAGGCCTTAGGGACACACACACATGCACACACATGCACATCTGTACACACGCACACTCACAGTCCTATGCACACTCGTGCACATTCTCTGCCCATTGAACACAATAAGGTTGGAGGGGCACTCTTGGCATCGGGCCCTTTTTGAGAATGGATTAGGCTTCCTGGTGATACAGGAAGAAACATAGAGAGAGACCTCGACATCCCCTAGCGTTTCTGCTTTTCTACCTCCCAGCATTCCCATTCCCTCAGGGCTCCTCCCTCTCACCTGTCTGCCTTCACCACGGGATAGGTCAGCAGGTGCAATGGAAACCGCAGGGAGGGGAGCCATGCAAGAGCAGCACAGAACCTGAAGGATAAACAGGGCAGAACCAAGCAGAAGCCTTCTTTAGTATGGATATCTTTATATACAAAGAAACGAGCAGTAAGGAATCAAGAAGGAATAAGTAGGATCGGAATGTATGGCAGTGATGAGAAATACAAAGCCATAGCATGTTAACCTTCCTTTGCTTTGCTGTTCCAGTGACTGGGAATTTGTTTTAGGAAAATAATACCCAGCCATGAAAACTCTGCATGCTTCATGACTAACAGGCACCACATTAGCATTCAATTAAAATGGCAAAGCTAGAAGAACCATAAATGAATCTATCGCAGTGAGTCAAAGCTGCAATTTAAAGATCAAACTGCTGTTAACCAAGATGCAGATGACATGGTCATGGAGAGTTGCATATGTGCTGTCTGCCCACATGTAACACGTGTGTTGGACCTGGGGTGCAGGCTGGAAAGGTTCCTGAGAAACGAGGCCATCTGCAGAGTGTCTAAAACAAGATGGTCATCACAGTTCCGCTTATTCAATCAACAGTCCTTTAAAAGACCGAATTAATCTAGGTGACTTTTTTTCTGTTTTAGACTAGCAATAGGGCCCTCCAAAGTGAGTGGCCTCTTCAGAAGCTGGCCAGCCTCCGGATCCGGGAGGTCCAGAGTCACATCAACAAGCTGTCTCAGGCTGGCTGCTCGTGGCGATTTCCCTCGTCCTGCTGACGAGCAGCAGATGGTTTCCCATACTGTGTTATATTTATTAACATTCAGCCCAGACTTAATTGACAATACTAAACATTGGTTCTTTAAACATTCAGCTTCATTATTTGCAATGGTAATTTCAGTAAACAGTAGCTATTCCAAAGCTCTGTAGTGTGAAATTAAATTTGTTGGTTAATTAATTGGAAGAATGTAGAAACTTCAGACTGCTTAGAGATGGTGGCCTTGGTGTGGCATTGAGATTAGTGATCTGTAAAATTGCTCACAGTATAGCAAAGTCAAGACAATGAGATAAATAGACTTGTCAACTTTTAGACACTAGCAAGCGCTGAGTTCTTGGAATGATGCCATTACAGAATGAACACACTGCTGTATTCAGTAGAGGATGTTCTTGATGCACATGTTTTTTTTGTTTATTTATGTTTTGTGATACCAAGGATTGAACTTAGGACCTGCGCTTGCAAGGCAGGGATGGTGCCACTGAGCTAAATCCCCAGCCCTGCACATGTTTATTTTAATAAATTCTGGCTCACTTACTGCTTTGGGATCACTATACCCTCAGATTTGTTTGCCTGGACACTATTTATCTTACTAACATTACTTCTGACAGAGTGCGATGTCAGAGTACTTCACCCTAATAACAATCCAAAGTGCAGTTATTCATAGCACCAGTTCCAGCTCCAGTTAATTATTATATTAGTATTTCCTATTAGCTCATTACAAGCTTTCATTTACAAGTTATAACACAAAAGCTCCAGAGTAGGAAGTGACTAACTTCAAAATCTGATCACTACAGAATATTTGATCTCCTTTAGGGGCCCCACAACATTACTGACCATGGTAAGGAAATGCTCACTTCTCCACCTACTGATTGACAAAGATGAAATGCATGGCTAACCAGTGTCACATGCCTTCAGAGATGTGGGAATCGATCCAAAAATGAAAGCAATTTAGTAGTGACGTTGCATCAAATATGTATCAAAAGCCTTTGTCACTACCTCCCTAGATATTCCATATCTGGAAATGTATTATTCAGGTGCAACAGTGGATAGGTTTGAAAGTGTATGCATGAGGGTTTTAATTACAGAACTATTTATGATAATGAAATATTCCAAGTGATGAATTTTTTATTGATTCTGGCCAACAGTATGGAACAGATTAAATAAATTACATGGTGCTCATCCAATATGATAATTGTGCAGCCACTGAAAATGAGGTGACAGGGGCTGGGGATTTAGCTCAGTGGTTTCAGCACCTGCGTTGCAAGCACAAGGGCCTGAGTTCATTCCCCAGTACCAAAAATAACAAAAAAAAATTGACAGAAGAAGTAGGAGGAGATGGAAAATGTTTGCAATCTACTGTTAAGCTGTGAGTAAAGATCATGTACAGAATGAACCTTTTTTCCTGGAAGGCCCATAGCAGTGGAAAGTAATAATTTTGTGTTCTGAGTGTGTGACAGAGAGAGAGGCTGTAAGGCTCTCTATCAGTTAGTTTGTATATCAAAGACTTGCTTCTACCTGAGCCCTTCCTTATGTCTAATAATTAATTAGCTCCAGGGGGTACATGGGCCAGAAAGATATCAAAACACAATGGTTTTCATAAAACAGCAAACGACAACAATTCTAGCAAGGCTGGGGTCAGGAGGGGACTCCGCATTGTTGGTGGTAATGTAAATTGGTACAACCACTATGGAAATCAGTATGGAGATTGCTCAACAATGAGAATCACAAATTCCATTTGACCCAGCTGTCCTCCTTCTAAGAATCTTCTCGAAAGAGTTAAAGGCATCATATTACAGTTATCTGTGCATACTCATGCTTATAGCAGCACAGCTCACAACAGCTGATCTTGGAACCAGCCCATATGCCCATCAACAGATGAGTGGGTGAAGAAAATATGGTATTTGCACAAGAGGGGGGCACTATGCTGCCACAAAGAAAAACGTGAGTCATTTGTAGGAAAATGGATGCACCTCAAGACCATAATGTTAAGTGAAATAAATCAGATACAGAAGGTTAAATATGACATAACTTTTCTTATATGGGAAACACAAAATATAAATAACATATAGGGCAGACAATAGGAAACAGAGCAATATTGTAGTTCTTTTGCAAATGGGAAGAGTATCTAGAGATGGAGGGTAAGGGAAGGGGAATGAAAAAAAATCAAGATATGTTAAGTACATGTACCTATTCGCTAAGATGAATGTAAAAATTATGTACTAAAACCATATACTAATAATTAAAAAAAAAAACAAAAACCACCGTGCACAAGCTGGGAATGGGTGGTGACACATGACCATAAATTACAATAATCCCAACTATTCTGGAGGCTGAATCAGGAGGATCACAAGCTTGAGACTCGTCTGGGCAATTTAACAAGACCCAAATAGTGAGGCCCAGGTCTCAAAATGTTTTTGCAAAGGGCTCAGTGGTGTTCTTATCCTGCATCGGGACCTCATCATCCTTACTGAAAAACAAAAGTAAATACCATACTAGAAAAGATGTCAGATGAAATAGAGGCTCCTAAGCAGTGGCATTTTTCCAAACACAGGAGGAACCTCAAGACAGCAGAGCAGTGAGTGCCCTGCTCCAGCCTTTAGGGCCCTCCTAGCCGCTGTCCTTGGTGCTGATCCGGGTTCTTCTGGACTGCTTTGTTCCTACACATCATGGTGACTTTTATTGGCTGCCACAATGACCTCGGTGATTGACACATAATGAAATTCAGACTTTCAGACAGCAGAAGGGAAACACTTGTGAGTCCTCGAATGCAGCTGCTAGAGCACCCTAGCCACAGGTAGTGCTGTGTGTGTGGCGGAGGGACGGGCGGCCCTCGAAGTGGGCAGGTGCGAGAGCTCTGAAACTGTTTCCCATGACAGAACTGGCCTCATAGACACAGTCATCGGGGTGGTGG
This sequence comes from Fukomys damarensis, assembly GCF_012274545.1. NCBI lineage: Eukaryota > Metazoa > Chordata > Mammalia > Rodentia > Bathyergidae > Fukomys > Fukomys damarensis. The sequence goes on from NW_022900929.1 coordinate 25,305,275, forward strand.
CACAGAGGGATGGGCAGAGGCAGGGTCCGTTCCAATGATCCAGGTCATTGAGGCAGCCATGACAGTGCAACTAAAGACCCTCAGGAAAGAAGACTCCAGAGCTGCTGCAGAAAGTGGCAAGAATCATGGGATGAGTGAGCTCAAAGTGAAGGGGAGGAGTTTGAGATTAGTGGAAATGTGTTTTTTACTGTGATACATTATTAAACATTTAAATATTCACAGTATAGTTTTTTATCACACCTTGTATAATGTTGAATAAAACACTAAGAAGAGAAACGTGTATAATTTGGTCCCATTTTTAATAAAGTTCTGAAGTGAACAAAGTCAAACTATACTGCTTGAGGATGGGTACATAGTTGATAAAACTATAAAAAGATTCAAAAATATACTTATCATAAAAGCTAGGATTGTGATTTGCTCCCAAAAGGAAGAGATTGTTGCATTATTTTATTTTTTATTAGTCAATACCTAAATTGGTTTGCAATCTTAATCCTTTTCAAGACTCTGCCAGCTGCCTGAGCCCAGCCACATGGTATAGCTGCCTACACAGTGTGGACAGCCCAGAGGTAACCACAGTGCCAGGCAGGGGGCAGGGGCTGGCATGGTCCATGCAGTCAGGTCAGGGCATGTGTGTCCTGGAACCTCAGCTGTGGTGTGGGTCAGATGAGCAGGGTGGAGACCAGTGCGGCTTTGGCACTGTCACCGTGAGTTCTGCACAGCCACCTGTACCCCCCAGAACCAACCCCTCCAGAACCGAGAGTGACAGTGACACCCTCAGAGCTTTCCACACTCCTGGGTACAGTGATGGCTTCACAAAAGTGCCCTTATCTGGGGGATGTTTTTAGACAGTGAGTCTTGAACATCAAGACAAGCATGAGAATAGTGCATGTAGTCCACGCCATCTAAAATGCTTCCTTCAGCCCTAGAGAAAGTGCATATCAGAGCTGGTGGCTTCAGAGACATTTCTGAATGGGAGCCCAGAGCATCAGAGGTATTTCTAAGTTGAGACTTCCAGACTTTGAGGCCAGTAATGAAACCCTTCTGCAAGTGCCTTTCATGGAGGAAACTGAGGCTGGGTGTGTTTGCTCTGAGGCTGTAGAGCAAGAGAGGCCAGGTGAATGCAGCTTGTGTCTCCCCCAGTGTATCTGGAGGCTGAGTGGCCTGGTGGAGTGGCCTCTTCTGCTTTCATTCATCTGCTCCAGCTGCTGCTTAAGCCCCAAGTCTCTCTGCAGACACCAGACACCCAGACCATGAAGCTCTGGGTGGTTCTCGCAGCTGCTGCTGCCTGGCCCTGGGCTGTGGTGAGCTGCCTCACCAGCTGTGCCTGTGCCGCCTGGCCATGGAGCTGTGGAGGTGGCTGCCTCTGCCAGGGAGCTCTCTGGCTCCCTGCAAAATCAATTCATTTGAGAATCTGGCCGGCAGCTCTTCCTGATACCAGGACTTCTCATTAGTTGGAGAAAATAAATAGCTCTTTGGTCAGAGGACAAGCTGAGCACCCCAGGGCTGCCAGCCTTTGTTCTGCAGCTGTGTCCCTGGTACCTGCTTTGGCTCACAGGTGCCTGCATCCTCCCTATGTATCCCAGGGCTCATTCTTTTTCCCTTGTGTGCCAACTTGGCAGGGCCACAGGGCCACTCCTAGATGCTGCTATGATGGTGTTTTTGGATGAGATTAATGTTTAAGCAGAGGCTTTGAGTAAAGCAGACAGCCTCCATGATGTGGTGGGCCTCACCCAATCAGTTGAAGACTCCTCCTCTTTGTTTATGTCTTGTCCATCAGGAGCAAGCTAACTCCCACTGGGACCCAGTTCACTAACAGTTCATTTCCGGTGTAGAGACCGTGCGCCCTGAGGGGAAACCCCTTTGCCAGCTACACCAGTATCTGCGCAATTCCTATTAGCTGTTATTCTCAGATGCCACTGATTTCCAAAGCTACTTGTGCCACTTTCTGTCCCCGGCCCATGAGTGTGTTCCACACATCTGTAACAGCTGGGTTCCTGGGGACTTTTGGCATTCTGTGCTGGGATTTCCTGACTTCTCTTGCAGGATCTTTTTGTGTGCTGCTAGAGATCAAACCCAGGGCCCTGCTCATGCTTGGTGATATACAAAACTTTGCCTGCATTGGAGATCACTCTTTTTTTTTTTTTTTGTACCGGGGATCAAACTCAGGTCCTTGTGCTTGCAAGGCAGGTGGCAGAACCACTGAGCTAAATCCCTAGCCTGGAGATCACTCTTTGTGTCGTAAATTCTGTGAATTTGGACAAATGCCCATGGGATTACATAGTCTTCACACTGCCTTAAAAATCCTCTTTGAGGGCCGGGGATTTAGCTCAGTGGTTCGGTGGCCTGCCTGGCAAGTGCAAGGACCTGAGTTCAATCCCCGGTACAAAAACAAACAAACAAACAAAAAAACCTCTGTGAACTTAATTAAAAAAAAATCCTCTGTGATTTACCTAGCCACCCTCTCCCTTGCCCTGAAGTTCTGGCAGCTGGAGATCGGTTCTGCACTTCTACATTTTTTGCCTTTTCCACATTGTCCTATAACTGGGATCACATGGTATGTAGCTTTTTTACTTTGGTTTATTTCACTTAGCAACATCTGTTGAAGATTTTTAGGTCTTTTGCAAGGCTTGCTAGTGAATTTAAATAAAAAACCCCTACTAAACAATATTCTGTTGTAGGTGTGTAGCAGTTTATCTTTCACCTACTGAAGAGCATCAGGATTGGAGGATGAATGAAGCTGCTGTGGACATTTGAATGCAGGTTTTTGTGTGGATGTAAGTTTTCACAATTGGGAAAATTGTGAGGAGTTTTGTTGCTTGGTCACATGGCATGAGTATGTATTTAACCTTATAAGAATCTGCTGTACTTCTTCTAGGAGCTGGGCCACCCCACGCCCCCTCTGCAGTGATTAAGTCTTCCTGGTGTTCCTCATCTTTGTCAGCTTTTAGGATTGTCGGATTTCTGGATTTAGCCTTTCAAAGAGGTTTATGCTATTATTTTGATTTTCATTTGCATGTGTCTAATGACAGGTGACATCGAGGGTCTTTTCATGTGCTTATTTTCGGTATATATCATACTTGGAGTGCTGTATCTTCAGATGTTGTGGCCTAATATTTAATGCAGTGTTGGCTTTCTCACTGTTGATTTTTAAGAGTTCTTTGTGTATTTTGGACACAAGTCCTTTGGCAGATATGTGACTTACAAATATTTTCTTCTAAGTTGTGGCTCCTTTTCATCCTTTCAACAGTGTGCTTACCTGAGCAAACATTTTTAATTCTAAAAAAGTCCAAACGATTAATTTTTGTTCCATTGATTTTGCTTTTGTGTTGTTTCTAAAAACTCACAAAGATAAGGTCATGTAAACTTCCTCTTAAAAGGCTCATAGTTTATATTTTACATTTAGGTCTGTGATATACTTTTAATTGATTTTTTTGGAAGGAGAAAGGTATGTGGCCAAAGATTTTTTTGTTTGCTTTTTTTTTCTTTGCACATAGACTCCTAAATTTTCCAGCAAACTTTGTTGAAAGCCTATACTGTCTCCACTGAATTGCCTTTGCATCTTTGTCAAAGACAATGGACTATATTTGTGCAGACCTAGATTTGCTCTATTTTGTTCCATCAATCCACGCATCTATTCTTTTACTGGGCCACCCTGTGCTCATTATTGTAGCTTTATAGTAAGTTTGAAGTAGGGGAATGTGAGTCTTCCAACTCTCTTCTTCAGAGTTATGTTGGATAATCTATGACTTGTGTCTTTCCACAACAGGGCTGGAATTAGCTTTTCAATTTTTGTTCATATTGACAACACAGTCTGCTAGAATTTTGTTTTGTTTTGTATTTCTTGGTACCAGGGATCCAACTCAGGGCCTTGTGCTTGTGAGGCAGGTGCAGTGATACTGAGCTACATCCCTGGCCCCACCTGCTAGAATTTTTAATGGAATTGTGAATTGTCCAGTTGGGAAGAACTGACATCTGATAGTATTGAGCCCACCAAACCATTCAGAGAGAATCTCCACTTTAGATCTTTTGCTTTAAGAAACCCCTGCATTTTGTACATTTTCATCTATTAATCTTGCATACCTTTGTTAGATTTATACTAAAACACTTTTTTTTTGGTACCAGGGATCAAACTCAGGTCTTTGTGCTTGCAAGGCAGGCAGCAGAACCACTGAGCTAAATCCCTGTACCTATACTAAAACACTTTATTTTTGGTGTTATAATGAGTGATATTTCTTAAAAAATAAAATTCATTTTATTTTTCCCATTGCTCTTCTCAAGCCCTATCCCCTACCACGTACAAAAGTTTTGTTTCCATTTTTTCCTTCTATTTTCACCTTTTTTCTTGTCCCATCCTTCCTTTCTCCCTCCCTCTTCACTGTTCCCCTTCCCATTTGAGCACTTTCTTTCTGGGCCAGGGATTTAGCTCAGTGGTTCCAGCACCTGCTTTGTAAGCACAACGACCCAAGTTCGATCCCCACTACCCCCCCCAAAAGTGTGCATAAAATGTGAAGTAAATGAACACTTTCTTCCCATTTCCCAACTATCATTCTACATCTCTGTCTTATTTCCACACTCAGTTTCTCACACCAGAGAAACAGTGTGGTAGTTAAACATGTGTGTCGGATTTATTTCACTGGTCTCAAGGTCCATCCATTTAGCTCTAAATGTCTGAAGGTCATCCTTCTTTATGGCAGAGTAGTACTCCATCGTGTGAAAAAAACCACATATTTTTAATCCACTTATCAGTGGATGGGCATTTGGGCTGTTTCCAAGATTTAGCTATTACAAACTTTGCTGCTATAAACATGGGTGTGCATATATCACTGTGGTATGATGTTTTTAATTCTTTTGGGAAGATACCAAGAAGAGGTATACCTGGGGAAAATGGAAGCTCTAGTTTAAGTTTTTTGAGGAGTCTCCATACTGATTTCCACAGTGGTTGCACCAGTCTGCACTCCCAACAGAGGAGAAGGGTTCCTTTTCCCCCACAGCCCCTCCAGCACTTGTTATCGGTTCATTTCTTGATAGCAGCCATTCTTTCTGGGGTGAAATGGAGTCTCAGAATTGTTTTAATTTGCATCTCTTGAATGACCAATCATGTTGAACATTTTTTCATATATTTGACACTTCTAATTCTTTATCTGAGGAGTATCTTTGTATTTTAGATGCCCATTTTTGCAATGATTCTTTAAATTTGAGGGATCTGATTTTTTGAGTTTTTAAAATACATTCTAGAATAGTCCTTTATCTGAGTAGCAGGTAAATTTTTTTTCCCTCTATGAAAGGTATTTAGAAAATCAAATTCCAGTTTCTCTTTGTTGATATAGAAGGGCACAATTAACTTTTGTATATTCACTTTGTATCCTGTTGACCTTACTGTGTAATTGCTTATTAGTTCCAGAGAGTTTGTTTTATTAATCCTTTGAAATCTTGTCCGTAGGCATTGCACTGCCTGTGAAGTTTGTGTGTCCCCTTCTTTTCCAATTAACACAAGCTCCAGGCTTGAGGGGTGGTGGTACAGCCCCTGCAGTGTGTGTTTTCTGGGGCAGCGGGTGGTGAGCCTCCCTCATGTAGCGGTGCACAGAGGATAGTGAACAGGTCTCCACGCCTATCCCTGGGGGTGCAGGTGGAGGCCAGGAAGGGCAGGTATGGAGCTCAGTAGGTGTGGCCAGGAGCGGCTGCAGTCTGTGCATCAGTGTGAAGGTGACTGAGCACACACACGCGCGGGCTGCACGTGGCTTCCCTTGGCTGTCAGAAGCAGGCAGGTTTATGCTGCTGATTTACAGAACCGGCCATGTGATGCTCTGCTCAGGGCTCTGTCTGCCTCTTCCAAGACAGACTGTTTAGTTGAGGAAGAAACTCAGGAAGGAGAGGTTTAAGGTCATGTCTCTTGCCTCACCGGGACCTGGCATGCTCTTGGTGACCTGTGCTGTGGGTGGAATCGATACTTAGAGCCTGCAGAGTTTGGGCCAATGGAGCAGTCCATGCGCCACCCGGAAGGGGTGGGAAGAGCCCACAGTGCCCCTCCCCTGGGTTCAAAGCAGGGATGGCTCAGGTGTCTCTGAAGCCAAGGGAGACTGCATCCCTGGGGCTCTGCCCCTGCAATCCTGCATTGTCCCCTCCCCTCTCCCATTATCATGGGGCCGTGGAAGGCCCACTTCTCTGCGTGGGCCAGTCTGTCCCCCACTGGAACCTATCTCCTTCCTCCAAGACTCCTGCAGAGGCGATGTGTACAGGGAACAGCCGGCCTGGCACGGGCATCTCCCCTGGAGAGGGACCACATGGAGGGAACCCCCCCAGCCACTGTTCTAAGGCTTTACTTAGTGAAGCATGTTACAGAATTGGAAATTAAGGCACAGAGATGTTTTTGTAACTGGCCTGAGTCCCAGAGCCCAGAAGCATCAGAGCCAGAGCCTGTGCCGGAACCAGAACCTCCGTGCCACTCTCTTTGTAAAGGACATCCACAGTGATGCCCAGGGATGTCCACAGCCATCTACAGTGACGCCCTTATGATACCACACCTGGACCACAGTGATACCCACAGTGAGGCCACAGCACACCCGGCAAAGTCTGCCCTCAGCGATGCCGGCGGCTCACCGCAGTGATGCTCTTTGGCCACAGGAGACCAGGCTGGCTGTGGTTTCTCTGCCGCGGATAAGTTCTGTGTGCGGGGAACATAGCTGAAGAACTACCTGGATGCCCCTGTGACCCTGGGATATACCTGCCACCACCTTACGGCCTCTGGAATGGGGCTGCTGTTTCCTCAATTGGTGGGAGGTCCCTTCAGGAGATCAGAAACCACGGGGCTAGGGGGAAGGTGGCTGGGCGGTCTGGCCGTTCTCTGGTCCAGAGCACTGGAGGGGAGTAGACCAGGTCTTGTCCTGTCTTCAGCCAGGGCTGCCCCTCCCCTTGTCTCCTTGGGCTGACAGGAGGCCTTGTCCGGCCTGGGGAGCCTCTCTCTTTCCCTCTGTCTGTCTGTATGTCTGTCTGTCTGTCCCTTTCTCTCTTTCCCTCTCCCCCTTTATTTCCTTGTTTCTCTCTGTGTTTTGCTTTCTCTTCCCTTTCGGTCTCCCTCTTTCTTTCTCCGTTTCTCCCTCCATCTCTGTCTTTCCCGACCTCTTTCTCTCCATCTCCCTGCTGCCCAGGTGCTAAGTCCAGGCAGCAATGGAGCCCTCCCAGGGCATGCACAAGCTCTGCCTTCTGAGGAATCACAGGCTCGTTTCACAAATGTTTAACAATGTCCTGTAAAGGTCTCCTGTTCATCCTTTTGCATTTAATTTACTGATTTTATTCTATGTACATTCTTGTGGATTGCTTATGACTTTCTGTCCATTGTGATAATTTCTGTCTTTCAAGTGGTATGTCTAATTACTTATATTTAATGTATTTACTGATGTGTTTGGATTTAGGCAGGTCCATCATGTTATTATTTGTTTTCTCTTCGCTCCCTGTGACTCTTGTTCCCTTTCTTCCTTGAACATAATTTGTATTCCATTTAAATTTATCTACTGTGACTGCTGCTATATATGTTTGTACAATATTTTTAGTGATTTCTCTACTTAAAGTCTATTTTTATCCTTTCAATGAGAAAGTATAAACCTGACCACTACCAGTTCCCTTTTCAGTCCCCATTTTATACGATAGTGAGTTTATAAATTAGCCAGTCAAGGGGAGCTTTGGATCAGTGTTAGACTTCCAGCTTCCATAACTAAAAAAAAACTGAATCTGTGTTGTTTTAATTGAATGTTTTTGTGGCGATAGGTGACAGTAGCGACAGAAAATCAAGGTACCAGCTAGTTTGCAATCTGTCGTCTCAGTGCTTGTTGATCATCTTATCCTATGTGTGCTGGGATTGTCGTGGTTCATTGTATGAGAGTCAGATTGGATTGTCAATGCTATATATGAACACTATGTCATGTAATTTAGGTCTTGTTTAAATTCCATGGAGCATGTTGATTGTTTCGGCATGCAGTCAACTCAGATAGGTTCAGGCCTGAGTTCCAACTGTTTCCTTGGCCATGGTCCCAGTGGAGGTTGTGTTCACAGCCCTCTTTGTGCTCCCTGGATCTGCCCCAAACAGGCTAATGGAGCCAAGGACTGTGGAGACTGTTGGGATTGTGCTCAGCTCATAAACAATGTCAAGAGGTCACTTCCCGGAGCTCCTTCTTCCCCACTGTCTCACCATCATGTCCTAGTTCTCCGAAGTCCTCATGGTTTTCCTCCATCCAGAAATCTGGGGCATGAGCTGTCTTGCTATGCACGTACTTCCACTGCTGTGACCACGTCAGAGCCCAGGCAATGGGAGGAGGAAGGAAGAAGAGAGCAAAAACAGCGGGGCTCATCTAATCCTCCAAAGATCAAATCTTCATTGTTTGGAGAGGAAAAGCCCCCTCTTTATTAAAGTTGCTTATTTTTCTGTAGTGATAGCCTTAAAAGATATATTGATATGGTCAAAGGGCAAATGAGGTATCTTTTCGTGTTTTTTTTTTGTACCGGGGATTGAACTCGGGTCCTTGCACTTGCAAGGCAGGCCACCGAACTGCTGAGCTAAATCCCCGGCCTACAAGTGTATTTCAAAAATATATTTTGACCCAATGGCACCCGTGCTTGAGGAGGCAGATAAATGATGAGTAAATTTTAAAAACTTCCCAAGATTTCTGCCTCTGAAAGTCCCTGCTGGGGCTCTGGCCTGTTCTCATTTCCACTCCCTAGAATGGAACATAACAGTGTCTATCTCCCAAGATTGCTGCAAAGATTGTGAGTTAGCTCAGCATTATGATTTAGATCTAAGATGTCCTCCTAAAGCCTCATGTGTTCAGAGGTGTGGCTTTTGGAAGATGATTGGATCTTGAGGGCACTGTACTCATCAATGCATTAGTCCATGGGTGAGTTCAGAGCTGACTGTGCTGCCAGGAGGTGGGGCCTGGTTGGAGGTGGTCACAGGGGTGTGACCTGGAAGGGTGCATTCTTGTCCCCAGCTCCCTGTTTCTTGCTCTCTTCTTGGTTGCCATGGGGTGAGCACCTTCCATGTGCATGGCCTTTCACCTGCTCTTTCTTTTGTGGAGCCAACTGTGGACTGAAACCAGGAGCCAAAATAAACCTGTTCTCCTTTAAATCGCAGGTGTCAGGTATTGTGTCCCAGCAACAGGAAAGTAACTAAGACTCTTAGGCAGAGCACCTTCTAAACACTCTGCAGACATCACTTTAACACTCGCCAAACACAGTATTTGTAGACGCAGTCTCTGTGTTCCTTCTTGAAAGTTAACTGTGTTTCGATCCCCGGTACCAAAAAGAAAAAACAAAAGTTACACTATGAAGCCAGGAAACCACACAAGCTGCTCCTGCAGATCACCTTGAGGTCAGCAGAGACAAAGGGGAGCCTGGCCAGAGGCTTCCATGAGGCATCAGACCAGCAGCTCTGATAAAAATCTTCTGCTTCGGAAGTCACAGGAGAGGAAAACCCAGAAGCGTCCCCAGGAACTCAGAGAACCTGGAGAGGACCAAAAGCAGATGACAAAGAAGGAAAACCAAAACCCACAAAACACAAAATCACAATGAATACAGGGATTTAAAAAAGATAGTAAACAGTTCCTCTTTCTATGAATTAGGGAACCTCAGTGTTTTCAGGAAACTACTAAAGTGGGAAATCACTGAGAGACACCAGCTGTTTGTAGAAAGATACTGCTGATGTCATCTCGTCACCTTTGAGCATTGCACACATTTATGTTCAAAGTGTGAAGCTTCTGTTTTGAGTTTTAATTTTCTAATTAAGAAGCAGAAAAAATACTTCCATCATGTTTAGTATTTAAACTTGAGATAGAATGTGTGCAAAATTAATGTGCATGTTAGCCAGCTTTCTGTTACCACAACAAATACCTGAGATAGTCAGTCTATAAAGAGAGCAGGTTTATTTTGACTCACAGTTTCAGAAAGTTCAGTCCATGATTGATCCTGTTGTTTTTGGGTCTGTGGCAAGCAGCACATAATGGCAAGAACAGCATGACAGCAAAACTGCTCATCCAGAAATTGAAAAAGAAGAGACCAGGGTCCTACAGTCCTTCAAAGCCACACCCACAATTACCCAAAGACCTCTCCCTAGGCCCCACCTCCCAAAGGCTTCTCCATCTCCTAATGGTGCCACTTTGGACTATAGAGACTATAGAGTGGACACTTAAGATCTCAACCATAGCAATATTTTAAATAACACATTTACTTTCTGCTCTGACTTGTCCATGATTTATATTCATATCTTAAAGACCCATACACAAAACAAACTAGTCTCTTAGTCTTAAACACCCTCATTGCTTTATCAAATAGAATGGAGTAAATACAGAATTGCCTGATAACTTAAAAGGAATTAAAGGAATTAAAAATTAGCTTGCATCAGTTGGAAACTGGATAAAGAAGACGTGGGTTTTCTATAAAATGAATGTTACTCAGCCATAAAGAATGAGAAATTAAATTCATTCATAGGAAAATGAATACATAATGAAGATACACTCCTAAGTGAAATAAATAAGTCACACATGTGTAAATACTGAATAGTTTCTCTGGGGTGAATAAACTGTAATAGTATATAAGATCCTAATGAGATAACTGACATTGTGAAATGGGAAGAAAAGGGCTAAAGGTGTAGGGAAGGTGGGATGGGTAGGGGAAGGGTAATAAGGGAAAAGAAAAAAATGTGAGAAAATGAAAAGATGGAAAAAAGTGTTTGTAAATGGGGAGGGGAGGAGGGGGAAGAGAAGGCAGGGACAAGGGGAAAAAATGAGAACCAGGACCTGTCATGTGGAAGTACAAAATCCCAATAATGAATGTAACTGTACTGTATACCTAAAATGCACCAATAAACTCAATTAAAAAATTAATTTGCTAAATCACCTTTTGTTTTCCTAATTTTGAACTCAAAATACTTTAAAGAGACACTACTATTAAGAAGTAAAATATATCTCCCCCAAAGATAATTATACCTTTATCCAGATGTTAAATTGTGCCAAAATGACCAGGTTGAGGCTTTAGCTGTGAGAACATTTCCTCATACATACTATGATACAAATAAGAGCTACACATATTCACAAAGAGAAAGCTTTTATTAACTAGTGTCCCTTTTAAATCTCTTTAAATTGCTACTACCTTAAATCCTCACAATAAAAATAATCCTCAGAGGCACATCATTTTCATTTATAAAACAAGATATAAAAACTCCTCTGTAATCAGAAAAGTACTCAGTCTTTTGGAGTTTTGCAAAAAACAATGTGTTTTCAATTAATTTAGTAAAATTGCCCTATTAAGATGGTAAATCCATAATAGAATTTTGCTTTTGCAAGTAAATATATCCACCTTCATATGTATTAAATGAAACTTGGACTATTAAGATGGACTAGCAGGTATGAATGATTTGAATAATTTAACAAATTGATATGATTTATATTTTTGGAGACATTACTAAGATAAAAGGAAATTAAAAAAAATGAACTTTTTACTTTAGAAAAGTGTTAGATTTAGATAATACTATAAATATGGTAGAGAGCACTCATAATCCCAAGCCTAGATTTCACCCTTATACTATTGTATTAAACATTACATGTCTTATTTGTATGAGTACATATTATAACCCACATATTACAGTGCTATGTTTCAGCTAATGAAGCAATGTTGATACCTCAGTGTTAGCTGATGTCTCCTTTCTTTTCTGTCCCATGACCCCATGCTGCTGTCAGATAGCCTTAGTCTCCTCTTGCTTGTAATAGTTTCTCACCCTTCTCCTTGTTTTAGATGGCCCTTACAGTTTGGGGGAGCACTGGTCCATTATATCATGGAATCTCCCAACAGTGGGGCTTGTCTGGCGATTTTCCATGATTACGCTGGGGTTATGGGTGTTTGGAAGAAAACCCTGGGTTAGGTATCGTTTTCAAGGTGTCCTATGGAGCTTTCCCTCTGCTATGCTATGCCCTTCCTTCACCAGGTCCTTTCTACCTTGGAGCCAGCAGGTTATGGGCTAAAAATTTCAGCCACAATAAACTGCCCCTCTTTTAAGTTGAGTGTGAAGTAGTTGTCCCAGCACTGAGGAAAGTGACTGAGACCGTTTTGAATTTTGCATTTATGTCTTTTCTCTATCTTGAGTTATTTTTGTGTAAGGTGTGAAGTCTTTCTCTCTGTCTCTGTCTCTGTCTCTCTGTCTGTCTGTCTGTCTGTCTGTCTTTCTGTCTCTGGACATGAAGGGATAGATAAAAGCAGCCAATTGTTCCAACGCCATTTGTTGAAAAGATCGTCTTTTCGCATTGAATGGCCTTTTCACAAACCAGCCCACCATATTTGTGTCACACTATTCCTAACATCTCTCTTCTCTCCTACTGATCATTGTGTTCTTTCATCAGCACCACGTGGGCTCCATTACTGGTGCTTTATCCTCAATCTTGAAGTCAAGTGCATCTTCTGATTTAATTCTTTTTCATAATTGTGCTGGAATTCTAGGTCCTTTACATTTCCATGTGAAATTTAGAATTGGTTATTTGATACATAAGAAAAACTCACTGGGGTTTTTAGTGGGACTGGGCTGAGTCTATAAAATGAACTTTGGTTGTGTATTTATTTTGAGTAAGTTTTGGTAGTTTGATAATTGGAAGCAGAAACAATTTAAAGGAGGTGGTTTGTGTCATCTATTTGTTAAACACCTGAGCACAGAGTCATCTGTAACATTTCCGCATAATTCTTTGTGACCCACAGGCTCATGCGTGATACCTCTTTCACTCTCGATATTGACAACTTGTGTTCTCTCTCATAGCTAGAGATGTATCAATTTTATTGATCTTTTCGAAGAACTAGCTTTTGATTTTGTGTATTTATCTATTGTTTTCCTGTTTTCAATTTTGTTTATTTCTGGCCTAATTTTTCTGATTTCCTCTTCACCTGCCCACTTTAGTCTAATTTTCTTTTCTTTTTTGTTTGGTACCAGGGATCAAACTTGGGACCTTGTGCTTGTGGGGCAGGTGGCACAATTTTCTTTCCTTACTTCTAATTTCCTAGGATGGAAGTTTAAATTATTGATTTTAAATCTCTGCTTTACTATATGAATTTTAATGTTGCATATTTCCCTATCAATTACTTTAGTTGCATCTCACAAATTTCAGAGTTTGAATTTTCCAGAAATCTCTTCCCCCAAGTGGAAGCAGAAACAACTCCCAACTCATATATACGATCATCACACAAATGCTGGCACCTGGACCTCTCACACATTTCTAATGAGAAGGTAAAATGGTACACTCATTCTGGAAAGCAGTTTGGCATTTTCTTTAAAAACACAAAAAACATACACTTCGCAGTGCAACCCTGCAATTTCACTCCTGCCCATTCATTCCAAAAAATAGTCCCATGCACATATATTCTTATACACAGAGTTCAGAGCACCTTTATTTGCAGTAGCCAAAAACTTGAAGCAAACAAAATGTCCTTATGTGAATGTCATAATGCCAGTATAAGGATGATTAGGCAAACTACAGTACAGCCATACTATAGAATCTTAACAATAAAAAGGAACAAACTATTGATACATGCAATTATTCCGTGTGATAATATTACATAAATAATCTGATGATTTCAAGGGTGTTATGCTGGGTAAAAATAGCTAACCTCAAAAGACTACACCTTGCATTCTTCTCTTTTTGTAGCATTTTTGAAACTACAGGTTTAGAAATGGAGAACAGATTCATGGTTGCTGGGAGCAAGGGTTGACAGGAGAGACAGAAGGGATGACTGCGGAGAGGAGAGGCAGCACAGGCAGCTTTGTGTTGGGAGCGACTCTGTATGTTGATTGCACCGGTGCAGGCCGAGGGTGGAGGTGATACACTGGCAGGGACCTGCACACACCTCTGCCAGGTAAGGTGTGGCTGTCACGGAGACATGGTAATGGCCCCACAGCCCTTCTTCTGCCTATGTGTGCAACTTCCTGGGAATCTGTAACCATCTCAGAACCAAAACTTAGCAAAAGCATTAACCCTTCAGGCAGTTCACAGTTAAGACTATTTTAATGACAACTGGTTCCAAATTCTTCAGCTTGGCTTTGGAATCTTTATGACTCTTCCAGACATGACAAAGATAATCCTACATTCTCTTCTTTTCTTAGAAATGAAACAGATTCATGTGCCTAAAATAAGGCAGTTTTAATTCAACCTAGCTTAAATACTCAACATAAATCTCTCACTATTTCCTGGAGCCCCATGCGTCATAGTTCTGTAGGAACGTCCCACTTCTGAAGTCAACCCACCAAGACCCGGCTCTGGGGCCCACCAGTGTTGGGAATGTGCAGGGACCCAGCAGGGAGAGGACCAGGCCAGGCTCAACTTTCTCCATAAATGTGAGCCAGGGCGACAGTGCAGAGGAGGCTTTCTTCAAGAAGCTTCCTATGGTGTGAGCATCTTGCTTCTTCTAAGCATCTGGTCTACAGAGAGAAGAGAAACCTGGTGATAGAGAGGGAGAGAGAAACACACAAGAGAGGGAGCGGGGGATTATCTTTAGGAAGCACTTTGGATCCTACTGGTGCATGGAATACACTTTGAGCAACACAGATCCAAGGGCGTTCTCTTCCACCTGGCCCTCAGGTTGTGTAGACATTGGCAGACCCAGCCTGTGCATCTGGGTGATCTCTTGGAAGTGGGATTTGTTTGACGTGTTTATTTTATTCAATTTCCAAATTTCAAGTTTTGGAAACACAATGATTTAAACACCTTTATCTTGTTCATTTCAGTGTTTCAAACCCTGAAATAGATGCACCTGTGAAAGGCGAATATTGGCCAGAATTGTACCTGGGAATAGTTTGTAATTCAGCCGGGAGGAGATCCATGCAACCTCTCTGCCTCATTCCCCAGGAGAAGTCGTGCCAGAGATGGCTTAGGTTCAAAGAAACACTTTGGGCCTTTTCTACCCCACTAACACTTTTCAGACTTCAGGGTGTGTGAAGCCGACCTGGCGACGTCATTACACACAGTGCTCATGCAGTCAGTCTGGACCAGGGCTTGAATGCTGCATCTCCTGCAGGCTCCCAGGCAGTGACTGTCACTTGTCTTGGGCTATGCTGGACAGAGTGTTCATCCTGGTCTGTTGGTGCCCCTTCCGTGGGAAGTTCACCTTGGGGCATCTTCTCCTGGGCAGCCTTCTGCACCTGCCCAACCAAACCACTTGCTACTTCCACACTGACACCAGGGAGCTCTCTGACCCCCCAACCTGCCTACAGCCAGCCCCGATCAGGACCTGGGGACAGCCTATCTTGCTCTGCCTTCTTTTTTGACTGAGGTAACAAATAGACATAACATCATGCTGTCTGATCTAAAGTGTGTACACCTGTGGGACTTAGTACTTTCACAGAGTTGTGCAAGCAGCACCACTGTTTACATTTTCCTCACCCCTGTTGTCATCCATGAGCCGGCTCTTGAAACAAGGTTCGGGAGCTTGGACTGGGAGGGTAAGGTGCGGAATCACCAGACAGATTCCCGGGAGGTTTCTGGAATGCTTCCGCTTTATTCAGGAAATGCACAGGCTTATATAGGGACAACCATGGGGGAGGAGCATGGGAGGAGCATTTAACATTTAGCGATATCTTATTGGAGGCATGGTGGAATGATTTTTTTTTGGGGGCGAGGTGAAAGAGTCACAGACTAGGGGCGGAGGTGTAGCCTGTTGGACCCAGCATCTAAGCACTTAGGTGAGTTAGCTCAGCCTTAGCAAGGTCTCCGAGTTAGCTCAGGAGACAGGAGTGCAGCGCACCTGGCCCAGCCAGGCTCGAACTTCTCACCGCCCCCCCCGATGAAACTCCACATCCGTTTAAGAGCCATGCTCCATTCTCCCCTGCCCCCAGCCCCTGGCAGCTTCAAGTGTGATTTCTGTCTCTGTGGATTTACCTATTAGAGTATTTGATATAAATGGAACCAAGTGGCCTGCGATGTCTGCCTTCTTCCATGCAATCTCCCCGGATACGCTGTAGCATGTATTGATACTTGCTTCTCTGAACGGCTGCATGGTTGTAAACTGCACAGCCGCACCTGGTTATGTTTATCCATTCTCAGTGGGTGGACACCTGGGTTCTTACCTTTTTGGTTTTCCTAAATTATACTGCTGTGAACGCTCATACACAAGTACTTGTTTGAATATCTGTTTTGGGTGTGTACCCAGAAGTGCCATATGGCAATCCTATGCTTAACTTTTGGGGCTCTGCCAGGCTGTTTTCCACAGCAGCTGAGCCATTTCACATTCCCACCAGAAGGCGCGAGTGCTGCCATTTCTCCCATCTTTGCAAACACTTGTAACTTCTAGTGAGTGTGGTTTGGATTTGTATTTCCCCAGTACCAGTGATGAGAATGTCTTTGTGTGCTTGTTGGTCTTGTGTATATCTTCTTGGAAAAAATATCTATTCAAGCACTTTGTCCATTCTTTAATTGACTTTTTCCTCTTGGGCTGTACAAATTCTTTATACACTGTGGATTCCAGATGCTTATTAAACATATGGTTTGTAAGCATTTCTTCTATTCTGTCAGTGGCCTGAGGTTCACAGATTTAAAACATTTTAATAAAGTCTAAATTGTAGTTTTCTCTTTTGTTGCTTATTCTAAGAATCCCCGTTGCCAAATACAAGGTCATGAAGGTCTATGTTTGTGTTTTCTTCTGTGAGTTTTATCGATTTAGCTCTTATCTTTAGGCCTTTGATCTATTTTAAATAAAATGTGGTGAAAGTAAAGATCCAGCTTCCTCAGTTTGAGTTTGGATGTCCAGTTCTCTCAGCTGTATTTGTTGAAGGGACAATCCTTTTCCTCTTGAGTGACATCGACACCTTGTTGAAAGTCAGTTGACCGTAGAAGTATGGGTTTATTTCTGGACTTGAAAAATTCTATGTCATTAATCCATATGTCTACCATTATGCCAGCACCATGCTGCTTTGATAATTGTAGCTTTTTTCAGTCTTCTTGAGGTCTAATTGGTAAACAGGAATTGCATATACTTAAGATGCATAATTGGTTGTGTTTTGATACATGTATACATTTGCATTGATCACCACAATCAGGCTAATTAGCATATCCATCACCCCGCAAAGTTATCCCTTTCTTTCTTGCTTGTGTCCCATGGCAGTGCTTAAGATCTATCTGCTGACAAATTTCAAGGGCATAACCCAGTACTGATAAATGTAGTCACCATGCTATAGATTTTCAGAAGTCATCCATACTGAAGATTTGTCCTCTCTGATCAGCTTCTCATTTCTCACCACCTCATTTACCACCTCCACCCCCAGACCTGCAGCCACCACCCTACTCTCTGCTGCTGTGAGTTTGATTAGATTGCACGTGAGTGAGTTCGCAGAACACTTTTTGTTTCTGTATCTGGCTTATTTCACTTAGCACAGTGCCTTCCAGGTTCATCCATGTTGCTCAAAGGACAGAATTTCCTTCTTTTTATGGCTGAATAAGCTATTGCGTATGTCTACACATTTTCTCTATTCACCCACTGGTGGATAATTCAATTTTTTCCTGTATCTTGGCTATTGTGAAGAATATTCCAGTGAGCCTGGGGTGCATATATCACTTTGAGATTCAAATTTTATTTCCTTTGGACATAGAAGTGCTGTGTACATAGCAGTATATGCTAGTTCTAATTTTAATTTTTGTAGAACTCCCATTTCCCCCACATCCTTACCAATGAATGTTTTGTCCTTCTTGATAATAGCTATTCTAACAGGCATGAGGTGACTATCTCATGGTGGTTTTAATTTACATTTCCCAAATAATTCATGGTGTTAAGTGTAACTCTATGCACCTGTTGGCTGTTTTATGTTTGTTTTTGAGAAATATTTGTTCAGATACTTTTCCATTTTAAGATGAGGCTGTTTTCACTTTTGAATTGTATGAAATATTTTGAATATTAACCACTTGTAAAATGTAAAGTTTGCAAATATTCTATAGCTTGCCTTTTTATTGTTTATTGTTTCCTTTACTATGAAAACACTTTTTAGTTCAGTCTCACTTATTTATTTTTGCTTCTGATGTTACCACTAAAATGTTGCAAAGACTAATGCTGTGGAAATTTCTCCTTATATTTTCTTCTAGTGGTTTTAGCATTTCAAATCTTATGTATAAAGCTTTATCCATTTGAGTTGATTTTTATATGGTGTGAAATAAGGGTCCAACTATTTTGATATCCAGTTTCCACAACACTGTTTATTGAAGATATTATACTTTCTCTCTTTTGCCTTCTGGGGACATTTGCAGAAGGTCATTTGACTGCTCAGATGTGGGGTTATTTCTGGGCACGGTATTCTGTTCCATTGGTCTTTGTAGTTGTATTTATGCCAGTCAATACCATACTGTTTGGATTACTATGACTTTGCAATTAGAAAGTATGGTGCCTCCAGTTTTGTTTTTTCTCAAAATTGCTTTGACTACCTGGCATCTTTTGTGACTCCATGTGAATTTTAGGATTACTTTTTCTATTCTTGTGAGGAGTACCATTGGGATTTTGATAGAGATTGCATTGACTCTGTAGATCGTTTTGGTAGTATGAACATTTTAACAGTACTAATTCTTCTAATCCATAAACACAGATGTCTTTGCATTTGTCTGGGTCTTCTTTATTAATTTCATCAGTATTTTATAATTTTCAGCATAAACCTTTCACTTTTTTGGTTAAATTTATTTCTAAGTACTCTATTATTTTGCTGCTATTATAAATGCATCTGTTTTTTGAATTTACTTTCTGATGGCTCATTGTTGGTATACAGAAATGCTATTTATTTTTATATGTTGATTTTATGTCCTGCAGCTTTAATAAATTTGTATATTAGTTAAGACAGATTGTTTGGAGTATTTAAATTTCTCTCTCTATAAGATCATGTTATCTGCAAACAGATAATATTACATCTTTCAGAAAGTTTTTTTGTTTCTGAGACAGGGTCTCACTACGTAGTTCAGACTGGCTGTGAACTCACTATATATCCCAGAGTAGCCTTGAATTTGTGGCTATCCTCCTTTCTCAGCTTCCCTAGTATTTTAACTATAGGTGTGCACAGCCACACCTGGTTTCCAGCGAGTTTTGAAGTCAGGTGTGAGTTCTCCAACTTTGTTTTTTCTTTTCAAGATTGTTTTGGACACTCTGTATCCTTTGAAATTCGTATAAATTTTGAGATTAAAGTTTTCATGCCATCAAAAACAACACTGAGATTTTGATAAGGGCTTTAGATATGCTTGGCAAATGTTGCTATTTTTTTTCTTTTATTGAGTTTATTGGTACATTTTAGGTATACAGTACAGTTACATTCATTATTGGGATCTTGTACCTTTACATGACAGGTGGTCTTGGTTCTCATTTTTTCCCTTTGTCCCTGCCTTCCCTTCACCGCCTCCTCCCCTCCCCATTTGCAACACTTTATTTCCATTTTTTCATTTTCTCATATTTTTCCCTTATTACCTTTAAATGTTGCTATCTTAACACGAAGTCTTCCCATCCATTAACAAGAGATTTATTTAGGCAATATTCAATTTCCTTAAGCAGTATTTTATAGTTGCCACTTATTTCTCCTTGGTTAAATTTATTCTTAAACACCCTATTCTTTTCATGTTGTAAATGGAATTCTTCTATTGTAAATTGTTCATTGCTAGTGAATAGAAATATAACTGACTTTTTTGTGTTGAGCTTGTATCCTAGAACTTTGCTGAAGTTGTTCAGTAGCTCTAGTACTTGTGTTTTTTTTTGGTGTGTGTGTGTGTATGTGTGTGTGTGTGTGTGTGTATTGTCAGGATTTTCTGTGTCTAAGATCACGTCATTTGCAAATAGAGATAAATTTATTTGTTCTTTTCTAGGTGCATGCTTTCTATTCTCGCTCTAACCTAAGAGCTCTTGCTAGAACTTCCAGCATAGCATTGACTAGGAAAAATGGAAGTGGGCCCCAGGGACTTAGGGAAAACCTTTCCATCTTTCACCATGGAGTAAAAACTTAGCTGTGGAGTTTCCATAAATGCACTTTATTGTGTTAAGGGTATTCCCTTCTATTCTTACTTTGTTAACTGTTATTATAGCCCAACTGACCATGATTTATAATGCTCTTAATATGTTACTGGTTTTGGCTTGTTAGCTTTTATTCAGGGTTTTTGCTTCTATACTTATACAAGATATGAGTTTATGGTTTTCCTTTTAATAATGTATTTATTTACCTGGATTTGATAGCAAGGTAGTGATGACCTCATAGAATAAGCTAGGAAGTATCCTCTCCTCTTCTATTTTTGGGAAGAGTTCAAGAAGATTTCTAGCAGTCCCTTTAATCTTATTCCACCCGCACATGTACCTGTGATATCACACAGTTCAGAGGAGGAAACACAGAGTCAGGAAGCTCAAACAACCTTCCCAATTCCCCAGATGAATTGTGGGGCCAGGACACAGCCACAGAGCCATGGTAGGAAGCCTTGAGCTCTCTCTCCTATCCTGGGACCCCACCACATCATCCCATAGAACCACAGCTTGTGCTCCAGAAACTCTGGGGCTGTCTACAAAGGGTGATCCTTTGCCCACCCATGTGCCGCACCCATCACAGGAACAACCAGTATGCCACTTGGAAGCTTAATGCCCTCTGGGGATGATTCCTGCTGTTAGTCATTGAGGAGGCAAGGAGAGGAAAGAGTTTGAGTGGCCTTCAGGGTTTTGGGTTCTTTTAGCTGTTTCTTGTGTGAGAAGATGTTTCCAGACTCCTCGCCATCCTGGTCTCTCATCCCCTCCCATCTTGATTTACATCGCCCTGGGACAGTGGTACCCAGAATGGAACACATATTTCAAGCGTGACAAGGATTCAGGACCATGGACAGGAACCTCTTCCACGCCACACCCCACATGGCTAAAGCTCATCTCAAATATCAGGTCTTTGCACACTTGCTGAAGCCAAAGTGCCCCATCCAAGCCTTTCTAGTTTTCCCTCAGAGATTGACAGACTTGTTCAGCTTGGTCTGATTGCTTTAGATATTTACTCCTCCTTAAGTAGTCTTGTTTCCTTTACCCGAAGACTTGCTGAATCCCTCTTGCTGCGATAAATATGCCAGTGAAGCTCATGAGGCAGAGCCTGCTGGTCTGGGCCTGGAGACTTCTCTGCAGGCTAATGCTGACCCCATATTGCCCAACCAAGATGCATGTGGGGCTCTTTGGAGACCAGAAATGTGCTGGGACTAGAGGAAGCTGCTTCAATCCCACTTTTTGTCACCCTATCTTTCAGGGAGGACAAGGACAGCCTGATCTGAAATCATTTATGGGACTAAAGGGATTGTTAATTCAAAGCATATTAAAACCATATGTATTTCATGCATCCAGAGTCAAAATAAACTACAGCTTCCTGCTGACTTCTCTTGAGTCATGCCACTGACTTACAGTGAGGGGAGCCATGCATGGCTGTGTTAATTACTGGGACCATATGCTGTGGGAATATCAAGCAGTGCTATTAAAAATGCCTCCTGTGTTACTGAGGCTCTCTTCCTCAGGGTGGCAATTTTGGTAAGTGTTGATATTTGAGCAATGAGCCTGTCCATGAATATTTTTAGATTTCCTTTTCACCAGGCAGTCTTCAAACACTCCACAGGGCTGAGTCTGACAAGGGATCCCAATATCAAGCACTCTCAGCTCCAGCTTCCCAGGCCCTTCCTGCATCATGAGTTCCCCGAATGGTTGGCAAGTTTCCAGCATGGTTGTTTAACTTCTGCTGGTTTAACAAATACCTATGGTGCATGCACTAGGTAGAAGGGAACATCCTTGGAAATCAGGAAGCTGGTCACTGTGCTTTTGAGGAGATCCTCAGGTTACAAGATGTCCTTTCCTTCCATGTTCTGTGTGCCTGTGCTCAGTACTTAAATTGCAGAATTAGGCTTTACCTTTAAGACAGCCCCCTAGCAAGGGAACTTGGAATAACGGGCAAAGTTACTTTTGCAGTGATGCTACAGGCCTGGCACCACCGCTGGAGATGAATCCAGGCCCCTAACAGGGACACCACAGATACCTTCTTTAGTCATCACTATGCCCTGTAAAATGGTATCAAGCCCTCCCAATTTAAAAGTTCACATGATGCAATCCAGCTGTGGGCTCCTGTGTCCTGGGGAGGGGCGTGACCTTTCTAGATCCTGGAGATTTTGACTTACACCCATTGCTGGTGCCACTTCCTGTCTCCTGACCTGGCCTGTGCTTCCCTGCTCAGCTTTGTTGCAACCCCAGTAGATCTTGGGGTGAGGTCTTCCAGGCCCTGCCCACCACCCCACCCTTGATACCCCTCTCTGGGGTCCTTGCAGCTTGAGAGTCCCCATTGCTGTCTCTGCAGTGCTTGCCCTCTTCTCGTGCCTGTGGTCAGCCATGGCCAGGGCTGGCCTCCAGCCATTCATGACCCAGCAAGCCCACACTCTGATCCTGAGTCATGCGGCCTTCCCTGCCTTAGGATCTCTGCTCCCTAGGGGTTCCTGTAGCGGTGGGACTTGGGGCTTAATTTCATGAGTGCACTTGGCTGGGCCACTGTGCCCAGTTATATGGATAACACCAATGTGTACATTGCTGTGGAAGTGCATTTACTTTTGTTTTTGCTGTGCTGAGGATGGAACTCAGGGCCTTTGCACTGAGCCACATTGCCAACTTTTTTTTGTGTATGTGTAATTTTCTATTTTCTATTTTGAGACAGGATTTCACTAACTTGTTTGCCAGGCTGGGCTTGAACTTGCAATCTTCCTGCCTTGTCCTCCCACAGTGCTGGGACCAGGCCTGAGCCACCATGTCCAGCTATGTGGAAGAATTTTTAGATGAGAGTAACACTGAAATTGGTGACCTTGAGTAAGGCAGTCTGCCGTCCACAGGGTGGATAGGCCTCATCCGATCCACTGAAGGCCTTAGGAGAAAAGGCTGTGGTCCCAGAGGAAGGGCGAATTCTGTGTGCAGATGGTCTCGGCTTGGGCTGCAGCCTGCCAGCTCTCCCTGCAGATTTCAGACTTGCCAGCCTCATCACTGAATGAGCCAATTCCTTAGCATAAATCTCTTCCTCTATATATACACACACATCCTGTTGGTTCTGTTTCTACGCAAAAATTGAAGATAGCAGGAAAAATCAGATGGTTTGAACCTGTATCAGTCAGCTTTCCAGGACTGTAGCAAATATGGAGATAGCGCAACCTACAATGAGGAAGGGGCCACAGTGGCTCACGGTGTCAGAGGCGTCAGTCCCTGGCTGCTTAGCCCCATTGCTTGGATGTGTGTGGCACAGTCCATCATGGAGGGTGGCTGTGGTGAAGCTAGGTGCTTACTGCCTTATGGCTGGGGAGCAAAGAGAGATAAAGATGGCCTGGGTTCCCATGTCCCCTCTAAGGGCTCATGCCAATGTATAAATGGTCCCACTGGGCCTCACTTTCTGGAGGTTCTGGCATATTTAACAACCAGCATGGAGGCTTGGGCATGGCTGATGATTTAATCTTTACAAAATAAAGCCAGTTAAGACCTTAAATTGTTGTAACTTTGTCCTTACCATGTGCAGGTAGTGTCCTAGCTAGTTGGGGTGGATTTGAACATTTGCTCACACACTCACACACACACACTTCTGCACTCGGAAACACTCACATTTTCTCTCTCACACATGCACACTTACACTCTCAAGCAAGCTCATATATTCAGCCTTCCACACACATGCACTTGCAAACACACCTCCATTCACATACGCAACCATGTTTGCTGGCACATGACACACAAATCACAGATGTGGGCCTTCCTCTCTGGTTGCCCCAGGAGGGTCCTGCTTAGGGGGCTGAGGGACTGCTGCAGACCCTGGGTGGAGCATATTCTGCTGCCCCTGGGGCAAGGGAGGCAGATCCAGTGTACTCAGCCTCTGAGCCTGGAGCACAGGATGAAGATGAACCAAAATTCGGCTCTCTGGCCGCAGAAGCCCCTTCCTGGTGCATGGAAGCCCCACCCCGCCACCTGCTCCCACCAGCCACTGCTGCAAGGCTCCACATGTAGGGCCATTCCAGCTGTCTCCATCTAAGAATGAGATAGAAAGACAAATCTAGCCCTTCTCTTTTCCTCTGACAACCAGAGGGGCTGTGATCCCAACAGCCATCAGGTCCCTTACTTGCTCCCTGAGGGTGGTCTGGGCAACCAGACCCAGCATTGCCCAGCTACCTTTGCTGGGCCACGCCCACTTCAGCAGCTCTGACAGGTGCTGCAGCTTGGGACAGCAGCTTGTCCTTCACCTCTCCAAGTATTGCTGCCACCTCTGAGGAGTGAGGAGGACCACACCTGACAGTGCCAAGATCTGGAGAGCCTGGGTCCACTGCTAATATCCCCCAATTCCCAAGCCCCAAGGGGCCAGAGTGAGCACAGGTCCTTCAAGAGTCCTCAGAGGCACTGGCCATCCTGATTTCAGCCCTGTCCTTTTAGTAGAAACAAAGGAGCTGTCATTAAGCAGCCTTATCTCCTGTGGTTTCCCTGACATTGACTGCTGAGGCTGTCCTAGGTGTCACTTGCTGCATTAGGAGTTATTTGCCTTGGCCGTGGCAGGCTTGAGACATGGACCTATTCCAGATGACTCTGCCCTGCAGCCACCCTGGATGACTCTAGGCTGTAACTTCCAGATGATGCCGCCCCCTCTGTCCCCACTGTGAAAGCCCTCAGATAATTCTGTGAGATGCCAGAGACTGTGTGTGCACCGCCTGCCTCCTCTCCATGTAAGCAGCACTCCTTCATGTGCCTCAGTTTAGTCCAGGGGGGCTCCTTTCTGTGCACACTGCCCTGTGCTGCAGCACAAGTCCCAGTACTTGGGTGGCCCTCGTTCATACTTTTGGCTCCAGTCTCAAATAGAGAGGGCTGATTGTGTTGCAGTGCAGAAGAGCTGGTGAAACCAAGGGTCATCAGCCCTGAAGAGCTCCAGAGCAGTGGAGCAGGAAAAAGCAAAGAGTTGCCATGACATGCAAGGACCCGCAGAGGCCCGTGGGAGAGCTCCAGAGAGGCAGTGAAAGCTGCTGGAAGAGCTGCAGGAAGCTGCCAAGGGGGCTCTGAACCCTGAATATGAGGACCTGATGAGGTAGCTTAGAGACTGAAGGAGCTGTAACACCAGAGCTCAGAGGCACTCAAAGCTCAGAACTATTACATGAAGGGAGCTGTGTTCGCTAAGTTCCAATTTTTACCCAAATTGAACAAGAGAACCCTCCGCTAGCCAGGGACCAAGGACAGAGCCTTTCCTGGTGATTCCCTTCCTGTTCTCAGAGCACAGATCATGGAACAGCCTCCCATCATCTGGTGCCTATGTGGGACTCTGCGAAAGGGGCTGGCAGCCTGAGGGGACGTCAAGGAGGATGTGGGGGACTAGGACACCACAGCAATACTTCCTGCTTTGTGCACAGAGACTACAGAGTGCAGTCTCTGGAGTGTGGCCTCTGTTTCCTGTGGTGTTTTCACATTTTATTTGATTCTCATGGGAGTCCTGTGTGAGTCACATAAAAAGAGACTGAGAAATTAAACACACTTTTGAGAAAGTTAATCTGTGGTGTGCCGAGTGAGCTCTGCCCTCAGATCACCTCTCTGCTGTTGAGTTTCCCCTGATCATTGTCTCTACACCCTCTCCCAACTGGTGCTCCCATCTGAATAACCCGCATTTGACCTTGTCATTTCTCTGGAGCCCCATGTTTCATGTTAAGTCTTGTGGGCACAGCAGTGTGAAGCAGAGAGACCATCTGCCGTGTTGAGACCACTCTGTCTGGGATCCCTTGTTCAGAGTTACAGCACATGGATTACGGGGAGTGTGGACCATTTGCTCCCAAAGTTCCTAAATTCAACTCAAATCAACCTTAGCTCCACAAACAAAATCAGTGCATGCTAAACCTTTATTCTGGTTGGGTCAACACATTTTGGGGCTGCATTAAGGATTGGGTGGGCCAACGTGGTCCCTTTTCTCATAGGGACGATGGACACTAAACACACAATGTGTCTTTAATGACAGGGTGTGTCATTAAATCAGCAAAGGAGAATAGGATCCCACAAAGCAGTCCCTTCAGTTTGCTAAAGTATAATCTACAAAGTTGAAGGGCACAAATTTGAAAAGGCAAAATGCTTGTTCTCACATCCATCAGCAAGCAGCCCTTTAATACAGCTTCAATGGTGGTCTGAATGAAGGATCCCGATTGTGCTTCCCTCATCCACTGGCTCTGCCTACGAAGTTCATTCCCAGTCCAAAGGCGTCTGCTTCTGGCCTGAAAACATTCCCAAAAATTGTGACTTGGCCTTGGGGAACAGTGTGAAAGTTGTTGAAGTGAAGGCAGCCTCATCTCCGCTGCACTCAGACCTTGGAACTGAGTGGTTAGCTCCCCATGTGGTCCTGAAATGAATCTTGTTCATCAAAGACCTAGTTTCTCAGCCTGCATGCTAGATCACAGCCTTCCAGCAGTGGATGGCTGGACAAGCAGGTTCTGGTGTTGACAGGGGTATAGTTATTTCATTATGGTAACCAACAGCATGGACGTGGAGGAAGATCAAGTTCTATATTGGAGTACAACACATAATTATTTCATGTGATTTTAATCAGTGTTACCCTCTGCAGTTAAGAACATACACAGACCTTTGTGATTTTCTAGTACAAAATTCACCAGAATGGTTCTAAATAATTTTTAAAAATGTAAATACCTTTTTTCCTAAAAAAAAATTTTAAAAAATTTATCTCATGTAAAAATAAAAAGAATTGCCAGAGATTTGGTCACTTAATTATGATTGAACCCCTGGGTGCCTATGAATAATAATGTGATGTCCTGTTAAGCAAGACAATGTATACAGTTTCATTTTGGTACCAGGGATCAAACTTGGAACCTTGTGCTTGTGAGGCAGGCGGTGGCACCACTGAGCTAAACCCCTGGCCCCATTCTACAGTTTTAGATAAACGTGTAAGGTAAGGATATTACTGCAGGAGCCCGAGCCTTGGGAGTGAGGAATCACCTCCCATGTCCTATTTGCCATGAAGGACACAGCCAAGTCACCCAAAGCAGGCACATACCTGAGACTTCAGAGGTCTCTGCTCTGTCAGTAGATTATAGAGAGCAAACCTCTACTCCTCCCAGGTTAAAGTCCGACTAAACACTCTAAGATGGTCATTTTAAGAGAAAGAAAATCCAGTTTCTAGTTTGCCAACAAGATAATAACTGGCAGTAAATGATTTACAGATGCCTTCTTGGATAATCGTTTTACAGCTCACCTGGGGGAGGCTGGGCAGAGGCACGGATGGTCTTGGATGGGGCAGCAGTGAGGAGGCACGTGTAGCCTTACTACACGGGTGGTCCACAGACAGATGGGCATGGACTTGCACAGACAGACATTAGCAGTGACAACACAGCTGTGTGTGAGTGTTGGTGCACACACGTTTCTTAGCTCTGTCGTCTTCCAAGGCCTAGGAACAAGATGCTCAAGAGCATCAACTACACCCAGAGCCCAGGGACTGGTTTCTAGCATGGCTCTCTTGTAAGAGGAACAAGAGCTCAAGGGAGAATTGGTTGATTCCAGGGCTGGACAGAGAACGCACAGGAGGAAAGCAAGGGAGACAACAAATAAACAACACATGACAGGGCACATCAAAGGGACCCAGGGATCAACTGAAAAGTCCCGCAGTCTGAAGTCGGGACCATCTGGGCAAGAAAATGAATAAAGTTGTATCATAACATAGCCCTGAGTATTAAAAAATCCACAAATCCAAAATGATTTAAATACATGCTTAATAAATAAAGGGAAGAATAGACAAATCTGTAGAAAAAATAGCACACGTGGATCCTTCCTCCTCTGGAGGGGAGCACACCTTGCACACCTCAGGCATGGCTGGGTACCACCTGGGCCAGGTCAGCATTGCCACAGCGGCGGCATCCACTCTGATCTCATAAGATGTCAATGGCATTTACCCTTGTAGTCTTCCTCTCAATAACCCATAAGTCCAGTCCAGCCATGAGAGAACGCGGGGTAAACCCAGCTCTGAAGGACATTCTGCAAAACCACTGCCCTAGGTCCTCAGGACTATCAAGGTCATCAAAGACATGAGCTGTGTGGGAACATGTCACAACCAAAGGAGCCCCAGGAGACAGGACGATGGAGGTACTGAGGGAGCCTGGGACAGGAAATGACCATAGCATAAAGGCCCGTGCTGCCCTCCAACACTCTGAGCCCCAAACTGAACCCTGGCTCTGCACTACCCCGTAGCAAAGCCATGCAAGGTCTGGAGCCCAAACATCCAACACCACCAACACATGTGTGTGTGTGTGTGTGTGTGTGTGTGTGTGTGTGTGTGTGTGTGTTTCATGCAGTGACAGTCACAAGGACAAAGTGACCAGGACAATGCCTGGCACAATGGACACAGTCAATGTCTCAGTACTCTCTGCTCAGCCCTGGGAGGCCTCTGTGTCCAGCAGGGTGGGTAGAGGGAGCACATTTCCAAACCACGCATGTGTGGAACAACTACACACAAGGGAACTTTTGGAACGGGAGAGGTAGGTGAGGCCGTCTCTATTCGGCTGGTAAGGACAGAGCCTCCACCTAAAAATAGGCACAGTCCTGAGTGATTTGAATTCATGGGTATGTTTGAGGGAAGAGCAGCTGTGTCTTGATTATTACAGGACACATCTGGGCACTCCGGCACCTGGGACACTCAGGGAGGTCCTCAGCCGGGGGCCAAGGAGGCTTGGCTTCTAGATGCATTGTTGGATGTGGGGAGGGGACAGATTCGCACATCTTTGTCATAAGTCAGCGATGATAAGAAAGAACCGCGCTGCCAGACAGTCGAAGACCTTTAAATGCTATTTTTAACTACTTTTTTTCTAAAGGATGTCATAAAGGAGAAGCTCCCTCATTACTTTTTCACTTTTAAAAGTATCTCAGCAGCTCCGTTATGAATTCTTTAACGTGGATTTTCAAATCAGTGTCTCTAGTTCTGATGAATCCCATGGAGATAAAATTGTGCAAAATCTCTGTGCCAGCTCAGGAAGGCTGCATGTCTCTGCCAGGCTGCTCTTTCGGAAACAATGCCGTAGCCAGCGTCTGGAACACAGGTTACGGCATTCACACAAGGTTTTCGGGGAAAGACAAGACCTATCTGAATATTTCAAAATGTCTGCCATCTTTTATGGCAGAAGCAACATTTCTTTGGATTTTGCTTTTAATCAAAGTAGAATTTAAAGCACTTTTTATCATCCATCCTGAATCTTAACCTGTTCTGCCTTTTGTCATTCATTTTAAGCTTTTTAAAAGAAAAGCATCTTTTAATCTGCTGTTTCTCAGAAGAAAGTGCCAACTACATTTTATTTACTTTTCTTTTTTGTGGGGCATCAGATGGTGAATGGCACAGAGGGCTGAGCCTCAGGTCCTGTGCAGGAGGGCACAGCTCGGAGCACACAGGACAGGTGGGGTGTGGGTCCCTTATTAGCTGTGTGCTGCCCCGGCCTGCTCCTGGCTCCCCTGGGTCTGGGCTCAACTCAAGGTACGTGGACCACATGTCCACATGGCCCACCTGGGCACCCTGGCACAGGCACAGAAATGCAGACACGAGCACGAGCCTGTCTTCACAGACTACCAGGGTACAGAGGGCCTTTGATGTGTTTTCTACAGGTTGGAAAGATAGACACACTGCTGGTTTCTTTGTGAAGAGTAAAGCACCCCACTCACCCCACCTGTCAGCTCTACCATGGTGGGAGAGCCTTGGTCTGGCCCCCTCAGGGTACCTTCTCTTGGCCGGGGAAGCTGCCTCTTCCTGCTGCTCCTCTGTCCTTCCCCTGCACAGTCCCCACTGTGGCACCTTCCCTCTGGGGCCTGGGGACATCTTGCTCCCTGCTCTGCAGCTCCCCATGGCTGGTGCACTGGGCAGGGTCTGCCAGTGAATGCTCCAGCCACAGCCAGCGGGCACCGTCCCCAGCTCCTGACCTCAATGAAGCAGTTTCTCCTAACTGGCCCCTTCGTGCTCTTTATTGTCTGATATGGGGTGAAAGGAGACAGGGCTGGCCCTCTCCTATTCAAAATCCTGAAAAGTCAGGCCAGAAGGAGATGCTGGGGAAGCTGAGACACGTGCTAGGTCCTGTCCTGTGCAGTTGCCCCCCTGCCCCTTTCTTCCTGCAAACCCCTGAGCAGCACGTGGTCATCCCTTTCCAAAAGTGAGCTAATCGGAGCTCAGAGGATGGGGATGCTTGCCTGACACTGGAACCTGGTGCCTCACAGGGCCAGAGTTTGGGTATTTCTATTTTGCCTGCAATGCTGCTTTGGCAGCAGGAGGACCTGCAAAGGGAAGGGACATGCGTGGTTTGAATATGACTTGTCCCCTGTCCCCAATTAATCCCCAAAGTCATGGAGGTAGAGACTTAATCTGTCTATGGTGGGGACTTTGGAAAATGACCGAGATCAGCTTATGTCATTAGGGTGGACCCCCATCGAAGCCTGGGGGCTTACAGAAGAGGGAGAGAGTACACAGGACAGAGAATACCTATGCACGCCTGCCATGGTGCGACATATCCAGGGGGCCCCGGGCCAGGGCCTGTGCCTGGCTGTTTGGTCTTCCTGCCTCTGCAACTCTGAGCCAAACAAACACACCTCTTTTCTTTATAGCTGTCTCAGGTATTTCATTACAGTCATAATAAATGGATGAATACAGAGTGGAAAGAAATTGAAAATACAAAGAAAAGACAAAGCCATTTCTTTCTTGGTAGGCTGCCCTAAAATAAACATCCACATGCGTTTTTGGGTTCTACTCTGTGGGGACAGAGACACCATGTCTCACCAGCCAAGGATCTGTACAAAGCACATTCTATAAAAAAATCAGGATATTTTCCCAGAGTACTCTGAGCGCTCTGATGAATTTTCATGAGGCTTAAGCATCAAAGGCTGTGTCTCCAACTTCCCAGGATTCCATTAAGCATCACAAACATTTCAAGTCTCATTAAATACAAAGAAATTTCTACCAGTTTGCCTTTGATTTAGTATTCATGGTTTGGATTTGCAATTGGCCAGCCTGCCTTTTTTTTAATTTTCATTCCCTCTGGTGCAATTTTCCTTTGGCAAAATTGTCAAGAGAGTCAGAAAATGGGGAGAGGACCACTTAGATTCTTGGAATGTGCACAGGATTTTAGTGGAAGGCTGTGGTCTTGGAGGACATGGTCAGGGAATGGGACAGCCATGGAGGGATAAGGAGGGCTTGGGGACAAGCTGGGGGAGGGAGACCAAGCTGCCTGGGACTCTCAGCGAGTGTCTTCCCCGCACTCAGTTGTCCCCTGTGCATTCCATCATGGGACCCATAAAGTAAACCAATTTCTGTGTTTTTGTTTGTAAAGATCTTTGCTAAATTTCTTGCAGCTCAGACTGCTCCTGGCATGTCGGGGCAGGGGGCTCACAGGACCCTGCTGGGCAGACAGAAGCACCAAGAGCCTGCCCAGGGCCATTTGGCTGGATTTCAAGAAATAGAGTAGTAGGACAAGTTGAATATTGATGTTCCAGACAATTGTGATTACAGAGGTGGAGAGACAGAAAGAATATAGGCTATTTAATTTCCTTGTCTTATTTCTTATCTGAATATTTTTTTCCAGACTGTCTTTCTTTGTGTGTTATATGAGTTTCTTGGGGCTCTTCTAATGATCTCCCACCAACTGGGTGTCTTAAAAGAATGGACATTTATTTCCTGTTTTGGAGGCTACAAGTCCAAGGCCAAGGAGTGGGCAGGGCCATGCTCCCTCCAAAGGCCCCAGAGGAGGATCCTGCCTCCCCTCTTCCAGCCCCATGTGGTTGCTAGCACTCTGGTGTGCTCAGTCTCTGCCTACACCATACATGTTCTACAGCCCTGTGTGACCTCAAATCTCTTCTTCCTTATGAGGATCTCAGCTATTAAATTAGGGCTGACTTTTGGGGCCTCATTTTAACGGCAGCTGTAAAGATTCTATTTCCAAATTCACAGGTTCAGGGATTAGGATTTGACATATCCTTCACAGGACAAGTCATTCCCCAATATATGTTTTTACTTTGTGTGTGTGTGTGTGTGTGTGTGTGTGTGTGTGTGTGTGTATTTGTGTACTGGAGATTGAACCCATGTCCTCTTTACTGAGCTACATCCCAGTCCTTTTTATTCTGAGACGGGGTCTTGTTAATTTGATCAAGCTGGGTTAAAACCAGCACCCCCCTCAGCCTCCCAGAGTGCTGGGATTACTGGCAGGCACCACCACACTTGCCTAATTTTCATTATTACTTGATATAATTTGAAAGTCTGCGCTTTACATTTAACACTTAATATATTTTCTTTATTGCTTCTTATTGCAAACTTTGACTTTTTATTTATTTATTTGTTTGGTACCAGGGATCAAACTCGGATCCTTGCGC
Source organism: Fukomys damarensis (assembly GCF_012274545.1). Lineage (NCBI taxonomy): Eukaryota > Metazoa > Chordata > Mammalia > Rodentia > Bathyergidae > Fukomys > Fukomys damarensis. Next base: position 25,337,624 of record NW_022900929.1, read on the forward strand.
TTGCAAGGCATGCAGCAGAATCACTGAGCTAAGTCCCTGGCCTATAAATCTCTACTTTTAATTCTTAGTTTTCCACAATGTGTGTGCATGCATGTGTGTGCCTGGTGACATGTGTGTAGGTGAGTGTGTTCATTAGTTTTTTGTCACTGTGACGATGTACCTGAGATAATCAATTTACAAGGAAGAAAGGTATATTGAGGCTCAGTTTCAGAGGCTCCAGTCTGTTGTCACCTGGCCCTGTGGCTTTAGACCTGGGCTGTCCATCATGGTGGGAGGGTGTAGCGAAGGAGGTTCATACAGGGACAAAAGAGAGAGGCAGAAAGGGGGAGGGCCAAGGGCCCTGAATGTGTAATCACATTCCCTGTGATCTAGCTTCCTCACACTGGGCCCCTCTCCTAAATACTGCACCACCCCCTGACACTGCCAGGCCTGGGCACCAGCCTTCTGCATGGCCTTTTACCCCAGCGGTGAGTTTGTATATGGCTGCTCCACTGTCAGTGTCTTCCAGTCTGACGTGGTCCAGGTCAGTGCCCTGCTGTACTGTCGCTAATGCCCTGCTTCCTCATTGCCAAGACATCCACAGTCTCACACAGGCTTTGCTCTAGCCCTGCGGGTGGGAGGGGAAAGATAATCACACCACTTCCCAAAGCAAGAAAAGGAGATCAGAAAACAAGTGACTGCTTCTGAGTGACAAAACCAGGACACGCAAACCCAGATGCTACGTGGCCAAAATTGTCACCTGTCTTTTTTTCTAACCTCCCAGTGGGGTCTTCAAATATCTCAGCATGGATGTGATCACATTTAGGGGGCAAAAATTGTGCAGTGACAGCTCTGACCAGCGGGGAGAAACAGCTGGAATCCTCCCTTCAGATTCCCTCGGGTGCCCATGGGACTTGTCTTCTGGGTCTTGGTGTCTTGAACAAGTAGCTCCCACCCACTGGGACTTGGAAAGTTCTGGAAATCTCCCCGTAACTCAGTGCAAGAGCCTTGCTCATGCCCCTGCAGATGGAAGGGGGAGCTTACTGTCCCTCAGCACAGTCCTGTTGCTCCAGGAAGTTCTATCCATCACCATGGTCCTGGGCATTGCCATGGTTCTGTCCCTAAGCACAGTTATTCCCATCAGCAGGGTCCCGTCCACATGGTCCTGCTGTTCCTGGGAAAGGGTGGTTCTGGCCGGAACAGGGGTCTGTAAGCTGACCCAGGTGAAGAGAAATCCTGAATCCTGAGCCCCAGACCCTGGGGTTAGAGTACAGCTCGTCTCATCTGGTTCCCCTCCTTTCCTCCCTCTTGTTAGAACAGGGCAATAAATGCAAATCTTTTCAAAGCCTGGCCCTGCCTGGAAAGGCTGGGAAGTCAGGGCAGTAGGTGGGCAGCAGATCACAGAGTGAGGTCTGGCTGGGACTTTGGGCAGTGTTATGTTTGGATAAAAAGTGTCTCCCCCAAAGTCTCGTGTTTGGAGGGTGACTGCATATGGGGGCGCTGCACTCATCAGTGGATTCCTCCATTGTTGAGCTCATGGCTGAATGTGCCGTTAGGAGACAGGGTCTGGTGGGAAGAGGTGGTTCCTAGGGTGTGACCTGGACTCTTGTCCCCAGTGCCTCCCTTCCTCCTCACTCTCTCTTGCTTCCTGGCTGCCAGGCAGGGGTTGAGCAGCTGTCCTCTCCAAGGCTTTTGTGTCTTGCCCTTTCTGCTTTGGGGCCACCCACCATGCACTGAAATCATGAGCCAAAATAAAGCTCTTCTCCTTGAAATGGCAGGGGTTGGGTATTGTGTCCCAGTGACGGGACAGTGACGAGGACAGGCAGGCATCAGCCCACACAGCTGGCTGTGGCTCAGGCGGTTGGTGGAGTGTCAGGGGCCTGTCTGGGCTCCAGGTCTGCCCTCACTGCCACTGTGGGACACCACTGGAGGTTCTGGGGTGCAAGCATCCTGCCCAAGGTCACACAGGACAAGAAGAGGGGGACGTGGGTCTAGGTCCCCCTAACAACCCAGGGTCTGGCTGCCAGTGTGGAGAACCCTTGAGAGGTGGCCAGTGTTGTACAGCACAGTGGAGACCTGCTCGTCCTCTGTTCCTGGAAGGAGAAGGGCCATTCTCTCTGCCGCCCTGGAGACGCCACAACCACTGTCTGTTGATTCTGGCTGTGGACATGGCTTCTTCCAAAGGCTTGGGTCTGTGTCTCATTAACCTCATTGTTTATTTCTATAGCAACAGAAACAACTCCGAAAATTAAAATAATGATCCAGTGTAATTGGCAAGGCCATGCATGGCTTCAGGAATTTTTAATTTCTTATTATTCCATGTTGGCTCCTAATTACCTTGGGTTGGTCGCACCGGCCAGGAGAATCAGGAACACGCCATCTCCTAATTAATTCCGCCTTTGGTTGGAAGCAGTTGGAAACAATAAAACCACCCTAGCCAGCTAATAGGTTGGCTCCATTCGGGCCTCACTATGGAATGGAGTGCAGTGAATACTCAAGTTTGGAAGGTGCCAGGTGAGCTGTAGTCTCTTGCTTTATAAACAGTGTTGTGGCAGGGCACGTGCCTTTGTGACCCCACCAGGCTCTCCACAGGCACATTCCCTCTTCCCTGCAGAGCTCACGGAAGGAGCAGACCTGAAGCCACCTGAGTTCAGGTCAAGGTGGTACCTGATGGGTCTGGGGAGTGAGCTTTTCACAGGCACAGGGATGGTTACTTCCGCATACCAGAACTAGTTTACAATGACCCATAATCCCAGTACTCTGGGAGGCTGAGGCAGGAGGGTTACAAGTTTAAACCCATCACAGGCAGTTCAACAATTTAGAAAGACTCTGTATTAAAAAAAAAAAAAAAGCACTGGAGATGTAGCTCAGTGCTCAGGCCCCGGGTTCAATGAAGCCCATCCCTCTTCCCCATAAAAGAGAATTAATTTACACTAAGTAAATATAGAATTCCAGGGAGAAGGCAGAAACCATCTCCTGGTGTAAGTGTGGGCAACTGTGGGTTAACTGTGTAACTATGCTTCCTGAGAAAGGTATATTGTGATTATAGCCATTGCTGTAATGCAAACTCTCTAGAGCAAGGTGATCTTGGAGAGCCCTGCCAAATCTCCTGCTCTCCTTTCCATTCCCCTCTGCCTGTGTAATTATGTTTAGATTGATAGCTGTTTCCCCAGCAACTATGGTTGCTGTTTCCTCCTCCCATGGTAACATAAAGATATAAAAATGAGGATAAATTTCTCTTTGATGCTTTTGAAATGATTTGCATCTCTTGAAGCCACTGACTAATGAAAGCTGATTTGCTCCTACTCTGTGTGTTCTGCGGTCTGTCTGGGGACCGCTCCCGCCCCCCACCTTGTGGTCATACTTCAAGGCAAGACAAAAATATATCAAATCCAAGGTGGGTATGGTGGTTCACACCTGTAATCCCAGCATGTGGGAGGCTGAGGCAGGAGAATCACTGTGAGTTCAAGGCCAGCCTGGGCTACACAGTGAGACCCTGACTCAAAAACAAAAACAAAAGCAAAACCAAACAAAACAAGCCCCCAAAAGTATTAAATCCCAAAGAACACTTTCAAGCTCTAATAAATTAGTAGAAAACACATAATTTTTCCTTGATGAGAAAGGAAGAAAATACAACACGAATTTAGAATACTTAAATTTAGTCAACTCCAAGACTTGTCTACTTGAGCTAGAAAGTGAGAATGTAACAAAACAAGCCAATTACATATGACATTGAAGGCTTAGCTGATAAAAGATTTGTTGCTCTACACAATTTAGATTGTTTTATAAGGACCAGATATTTTATTTTAAATTTATTTTTTAAACAGACAAATTACAAAATGTATTTGTAGTATACAATGAGATGTTTATATATATTGCAACAATAACCACAATCAAGCTAATGTATTAGCATTTTTGTGCTAAGAACATTTAAAATCTACTCCCTTAATGTTGTACAACATAATGTCACCAACCATAGTTACCCTGCTGTACGTGTTGAGAGAAGATATACTGAACTTGCTCCTCCTGTCTCCCTGAAATTTTGTCCCCTCTGACAACGTCTCCCCACCACTGGCCCCAGCCTCCAGCCCTGCCATGCCATTCTCTGCTTCGCGAGTTTGGTTGTTTTCAGGTTCCCCACACACGTGGGATCCCACAGGATCTTTCCCTCTGTGTTTGGCCCACTTCACTAGGCACAATGTCAGTGTAAAATGTCACCATTGTGCACCGAAGCAGAGATGGCTCAGTACTACCGACAACTTCATTGGTGTGAACTTTTCCACTCCTGGCAGCTACAAGCCACCTCATGGCTATCAGCTCAGTGGAGAAACTGGCGAAGGAGCAGAACAAAGTTACTTTAGAAATATTGGCATCATTTCCTATGTAACAGCTGTGCTGAGCAAAATATCAAACAAATTATTTTTTCCCCCAACACACAAAACTCTTTAGAATGTTAGAAACCACAGTGAGGTATCAACCCTTACCCATTGGGATGGCTACTGTCTTAGTTCCTGTCTTATTTTTTTTTCTTGTTGTTGAGACAAAATACGGGACACCCAAAGCTAAAGGGGAAAAGGTTTAGACAGCTCTCAGTCTGTAGAGGTTTTGGTCCATTATCAGATGGCTCCAAGGCAGGGTGGCATCACAGGGGGACATCGAAGAGCAGGCAGGAGGCAGCAGAAGATCAGCAGCAGTAGCAGCAGCAGCAGCAGCTGTCTTTCTGTCCCTTATATTCTATCCAGGCCATACACCCTTAGGGTAGGTAGGTGGCACCCATATCCAGGATGGGCCTTCCCATCAACCGCACCCGGAACTGTGCCAAACCAATCAGTGAATAATTAAGTAATCACACACACACACACAAACACACACACACACACACACACACACACACACACACAC
>NW_022900929.1:25342581-25349258 GCF_012274545.1 Fukomys damarensis
CACACACACACACACACACACACACACACACACACACACACACACACACACACACACACGTGGATCCCAGCACCACACCCTCCAGATCCAGCCGCCTCTGAAAAGCCCCACTTCTGAGCACATGACGCTTCAGAAGGACATCGAGGCACAAGCCATAACAGTTGCTTTCTCACTGATGAGATGAAATACCCCACAACCAAAGTGAAAGGTGGAAAAGCTTATTCAGCCCACAATATGTAGAGGTTTCAGTCCATCATCACCTATCTCCAAAGCAGGGAGTCATGCAAAGGACATTTGAAAATTTAGTTGAAAGGAGTAAACACATAGGGAAAATAACTTATGGTGATCTGAAGCAAGAAATAGAAAACCTTAGTAGTTTTATATGTATTAATGTAATTGAATCAGCAGTTTAAATACTTCCCAGGAAGGAAAAAAAAAAAACCCCAGAGCATTTTGGGAGGAGATTCTAAAATTTCAATGAAAAGATCATTCCAACCTCACAAAAATATCCCAGAATTAAAATCATGGGAAATATTCTCGGAAGTTTGTCAAAGGCCAGTAAAATCTTGAGAGCAATTAAGCATGAGATAAGTATTGTGAATCTTATTCACAAGCTTAGATGCAAAAATCCCAAATAAAACAACAGCAACAGGAATCCTTCAGTGTTTTACAAAGGATATAGTAGGATTCAGATTTAGCCCAGGAATTGTAATATTAGGGAATGTATAAATGTGGTTCACCATAGTAACGAGCTAAAGAAATGATATACTCAACTCGGTGGAAATAAGCCAACAAAACTGGATAAAACCCAGAATCCATGCACAAATACATCTCTTATGAAAATTAGGAATAAAACGCAGCTTTCTTGACTTGAGAAATGGCAACTCTATGTGATGAGACTATCTCTGAATTTAGGTGAAAAAAATGCACAGGAGTAAGGAAAGGATGTCGCTGGCTCACATCTGTCTGTGGCCTCCTGTGGAAGGTGCTGGCTAGGCCAAGAGGAGTAAGTGTTATTATAGGAGAGAGGGGCCTTTTCCTATTTAGTATCACGAAGCCCATATACAACACTGAGGCTGAACATAAGCTTATTCAACATCCAGAGAAGGGAGAGGCAGGAGCCTGGCTTACAAACCACCTTTTCAGCCCGCTAGGGGTGGGGACAGCATAGATACGGGCAAAACAAAAGACTAACAGAGGCAAAGAGGAGTCAGTCTTTCCTGGGAGAAGCAGAGACTTGTCAGGAATTCAGGCCTGATTTCTTTTTGCTCCTTTTATAAACATCTTTGGTGTCAACTATCATGGTGCTGGGTTGGGGACAGTGGAATTAAGATGGGTCTTTGGGCCTCTTAGGGGTCACTGAGGGTCACTTTTTATCTGGCCCCTTTTCACCTAATCTCTGGGTGGCTCCTCTCAAAGATTAGGGTGGTTAAGAGACGTGTGGATGTTGCACTGGGTAGCAGTGATAACCACTCATACTTTATCCAAACTTAAAAAGCAAAACCTTAACATCCATGGAGGGAAAAACAAAGATAATACATTTAATACTTCTAAGCAGATGATATTTTCTTGTATGAGGGAGACTGAGCCAAGCACAAAGATAAACTTGTCTTAATTAACATTTTAAACTTATTTTCAGTAAAAGATACCATTTAAAAAGTAAAAATTCCAGCTATGGATCAGTGGAAGATATGTGCAAGACATATAACCATCAAATGGAAGAGTGGTATCCAGATATATAGACGACTTCAACAAACCAATAAATACAAGCCTTCCAGTAAAACAATGGGCCAAAGACAGGAGCAGACAGTTCACAGAGGAGATACCAAAGTGGCTACTAAATCATAGAAAAGTTGTTTACTGTTAGAACTTATATACTAGGGCACATCAAAAAGTAGTGTGTGTTTAAATAACAATTATTATAGTAGAAGACACATAGCCATTAATCTCAAAATATTCCTCACTTCGAACACGTCCCATTGTTCTAGCCACTTTACGAAGCAGTTCCGGATTTCTCTTTCAGGAGCGTCTCTATAAGATATGATTAAAAGATACGGCGAGTGCTGCTGCCGAGCGCCATCCAGTGGAAAGGCGGGCTCATAACAACATGACAGTGTCCTCATCCACCTTATTCACTAGGTCTGGCATTCTGCAATTTCTGGCTCTCCCGCAACATCACAATGACTGTGAGCAGAAAATATCTGGAATAGTTTCAGGACACCGAGGCAGCCACAACAGTGCAACTGACACAAAGGAGAACTTCCCGAACTTCAGAAAGTGGCAAAACAATGGGATAAGTGTGTCTCAAGAGATGGGGAGCATTTTGAGGGGGATTAATGGCAATGTGTCTTTTACTATAGTAAATTTAAAAAATTAAATATTAAACATATTTTTAGATCATAAATAGCACCTGAAAGGCATGTGATATTGTGAAATACATGTTTAATCTTTCATCCTGTGTCTTAGTTTTCTGACATACTAAGGTTCTTTGATCTCTGGGAGTCACGAGTGACTTTTGCATGGTGATGGTTGAACTCTGGCTGGCAGCTCAAGTTTATAACCCTGGTTGGATTGGGGCTGGTCACTGGAAACAAGGGATAGGGTTAGAGGGCCAAGACTTTCAGCCCCATTTCCCACCTCTGGGGAGTAGAGAGGGGCTGCAATTTGGGTTGACAATGGCCACTGATGTACTCAACCATGGATATGTAACGAAGTCTCCATAAAGGATGGGGAGGGCAGAGGAAGCTTCTGGACTGCTGAAGGGGTAGCTCTTCCGGAGCGAGGGACGTTTGGAGGGGTGTGGAAGCTCCTCCCCTCCCCATACCTGACAGTACCCATCTCTTCTACCTGGGTGCCCTTTGTGACATTTTTTATCATCAACTTGCTTCCCTGAGTCCTGTGAGCTGCTCTAGCAAACCAGTAGAACCCCAAGAAGAAATCATAGTGACTCTAATTTATAGCCACTTGGTCAGAGTTGCTTTAAGATGGACTTGAGATGATCATCTAAAGGAAGAGCAGCCTTGTAGAATTTAACCTTTAATTTATGGGATCTCAGCTCTTAGCTGATAATGATAATTAGCAGATAATGTTAAAAGTGAATTAAAGTGACAGCCATTTGGGCTGGGCGTGGTGGAACATGCCTGTAATCCCAGCACTCGGGAGGCTGAGGCAGGAGGTTCACTGTGAGTTCGAGACGGGCTACATAGTGAGTTCCAGGTCAATCTCAACTACATAGTGAGACCCTGTCTCAAAAAAAACAAAACAAACAGACAAACAAACAAAAGATGACAGCCATTTGGTTTCTGCCACAGAGTTGATTGGTTGCTGATGGGGAAAAATCTTGAAATAGGACACGTATTATTATAAAGCAGGAGACAGGTTACCCCAGACCTTAATCCATGCTCTCTTACCCACTAAAGATGAGACATCTCTTTTACTCTATCCTTCCTCATTAGCGATATGTGGAATGTGCCCTCTCCTTATGTCTACTCTTTAACATCTCAGGGACACCAGCAGGGGGCTCCAGGATGTCTCCAAGGGTGAAAATGGCCACCAATCCATATTTTATATTAGAAGAAAATCCCTTAAAACATGAGGCCATACTCATGACCCAGTGGGAAACTGCCATCTCCAGTGAAGCCCACTGGAGGTGCATGGCTCTTATACAACTGCACCCCAGTGAAGCCATAAAAGCTAGTCTTCTTTTGTTTGTGGGGAAGAGCTGTGCCTGGTTTTGCTCCTTAAGCTAAAGTCTCCTTTCTGTTTTTTTCTTACTTTTAAACTCAGTCTAATCTGTCTGCCCAAGCCTCTCCCTGGCCATGTCCTGGAAATTATTTTTTAAATGATAAAATTGATGAACTTGGTGGGATGGGGTTTGGGGATCCCCTTCTCTTATTAGGGTGGCCTCTGGTAATGGGCCAGTTTTTCACCCACATTCAGCACAAGAACCCTTGGCTGATTTATAACACTGTGTGTTCACTGTGGTAAGTGCATAGGAGAAACTGAATTTCCCCCCCCATCTTTTAACCACATGCAAATTAAAACCAGAACAGTCTATGTTTTATTTTCTTGATTTGAAAAAAACTTAAAAGTCTGACAGTATTACACACTGGCAAGGATGTTGAGAAACAGGAATTTAGAATGGAGAAGCATCCCCCAAATTTTTATGCTGAAATTTGAACCCCAGAACCTTTAGACAGGACTGTATGGAGATAGGGCCTGGTGGTGACTAAGTTAAGCAAGGTGGGGCTCTAGCCAAGCTCACAGGTGTCCTGAGGAGGTAGACGAGGACACGGAAACATAGGGGTTGACCACATGAGGACACAGGGAGGGAGAATCAGCCATCGACAAGTCAAGGAGTGAGGCCTCAGAGACGGGCCCTGCCCACACCTTGATCTTGGACTTCCTGCCTCCAGGGTTGGGTGACAGTGACCATCTGCTGTGCTGGTCACCTGCTCTGCTGTAGTTGCTTTAGCAGCCTGATAAAAAGAGGTGACATGAGATAATGTGGACGCTGTCCATACGTACCTCATCATTTCAACCCTAGGTATTTTCCCGGAGAACCACCACACAGCGAGCAGACAAAGATTTCCTCAGCACTATTTATATTGTAGTGAGGGGAAGGAGAGGAGAGGACAGCTTATCCTGAGACAGGAGGAGAAGGACAGACTCCACTGAGATCCTTTGGTTCAGGGCTTCTGAGGCTGTCTGGCAATGTCAGATCACAGGGTGTGTTGTGGCCCTGCTGAGCTGGGAGCAGGCTCCTGGCTGTGTCTCAGCTGCAGCCACCATGTGTGTGTGTGTGTGTGTGTGCGTGTGCGTGTGCGTGTGCGTGTGTGTGTGTGTGTGTGACACAGAGGTGGTGACTACTATACACCAGGCTGTATAGGGCAATGGAGACGCGAGCAACCTTACCTTAAAAAAAAAAATGCATGGCTATTATACAAATATACAAGGAACCCAGGTCCAAAAACCTTTAAGTCTTTAAATGATGAAAGAATGAATGAGATGTTCACATGATTTAAATGAGAATTGAGGAAGACATTCATAGGGTTTTCTCCAGCAAGCTGAATTTCCTGAGATACGCACCAGTCAATATCCCAGGTGTGTGTGTGGGTGACCCCCTTTGGCTTCCCCTTTCCACCTGGTGACAATGCTTTGCACTGGAGAGAGCCGCTGCTGCTCACTCTCTACCACAAATTCCCTTCTCTTCGAGGTGCTGTGTACCCCGAACTAAAGAGTAGGGAGTCAGACAGGAGCCCTGAGTGGGGGGCTTGCCAGCTGTGGCCTTCAGGACAGTGAGAGGACACCCTCCCAGTGCTGGCCTGAGTCCATACTGTGGGCCTGCGCAGCCACCCTGCCACCATCCCCAGATGGCCGAGCAGCCAGGCTGGGCAGGTGCTGGGCAGGACTGCGAAGGCAGAGGCGGAACTGGTGGAGAGCATCCTGCTGCCCTACATGTGCCTTCTTGCCTTCAGACTCCCTGTTTGTAAAGAGCCTCCTCTTCCCACCCAGTTCTCTCTACCCATGCATGGCCTCCTGTCAGGGTAAAATCCAGTGCCCTGTGCCCTCCCAGGCCTCACATTTCCATGGATGGCCATGCTCTGTGGTTCCCCTGCCCATCTCTTCCCGTGCCTGCCTGGCTCTGCTGCAAGTTAGGATGCTGAGTTTGCAGACACTGCCCTCTTCCTTCCCATGGGCTGCAGACCTCTGCTTCTCCTAATCGCCCTGCCGCTGCCATCCCCGCCTCTGTCTCAGCTTGTCTGCACACTCTCAACTATGATTGCTTCTTCCGTCTTGGTTGGTGGATCCCACAGGGCCAGCAGTGTGTCTGACCCACACGAATTCCTGGTGGCAAGCGCTGTGTCTGCACAGAGCAAATGGTCGATAAATATTTGCTTAATTTAGTTGAATTTGAATTACCACCCTTGATAATAGGCATGGAATAAAATTGGCATTTCTATTCTGGCAAGCACAATTTAGACAGGGCTGGAATTTGTGCAGACCATTAGGATGCTGAGAATTCCCAAGGTGGGTGTCATCACAGCCTCTTTGACAACCCCTAGCTGTCAAGATCGGATTTAACACCTATCTGAGCCTTAACCCTCTCAAGCCGGAGAATTTAGATTAGTGTTCTATTCGTGCTTCCTAAAATGCACTTCCCCCTGAATCTTACCAAGTTTCAGATCTTCTGAAACTTAACAACAAAGTAGTTTAATCTCCGTTATGTGTAACTGGTCATGCATGTGCTCTTCTCCTCCATGGCACATGGGATAAAGCTGTTTCTCTAGTTACTAATGGACCATGAGCTAAAAACACTCTCCCAAATAATTCACACATGAATTCTTTTTCTTTTTAAATTGAGTTTATTGGTGCTTTTTAAGAATGCAGTACTGTTATATTCATCATTGGGATTTTGTACCTTTACATGATATATCTTGGTTCCTTTTTCTTCCCCATTCCCTGCCCTCCCTTCACCCCCTCAACCCTCCCCTATTTACAAAGAATTTGCTTCCATTTTGTCGTTTTCGCATGTTTTTTTCTTTGTCCTTATAGAATTTTGCAGCGTTAACTTCCGTGACAGACATAGGCTTGAGCAGATTGACAACTTCCCCTTCCTCCCTTGTCCAAACTCCCATTCAGTCTGAGAAAGCTTATGCAGCTTTGTGGAGGGTCCC
>NW_022900929.1:25349430-25360896 GCF_012274545.1 Fukomys damarensis
CCAAACTCATGAAGTATTAATGCCCCCATCAAAGATGTATGTCTACTCTCAAAACCGCTCGGAGATGGAGGTTCCCGTGGAGCCAGGTGACATCTGCCACCACAGGGCTCCAATTCCATTCAGAGTGCACATGCGAGGTGTGCATGGGACTCACATCTCGGGGCCACCCCACCCCGGGGAGCTGACGCTGAATGACAAGCGGCAGTGGTCTATTATGCACAGCTGTGCACATCATAAATTATGGAGCGACTTGAGTTCCTCGGGTGCAATCTGTTTTGACAGAAGGGAGAGATGCTATCACATGGCAGTGTGCCTTGAAAATCATAGAGCAGGCCATTCTCTTTTCATGGGAACATCGAAAGTCCCCCTGACACGTGGAGAAATTGATGCGAGGTGCCACCTCTGTACAGGTAGTGCCACAGTTTGTACCACCAGACCCACTATTTCAGAGACTCCACCAGCCGTAGCTCCATGGCAGAGTCTTGGAAGGGGCTGAGGAGGCAGATTTCAGAAAGTGCAGCAGGATGGAGCCAGGGGTCTGGGGCAGTGCCTGTGAACCGCATCTTCACAGAAACCCTGTAGTGTGTGTGCATGTATGTGTGTGTGTGTGTGTGTGTGTGTGTGTGTGTGTGTGTGAACAGTGACTACAGGTTCTAGTTTTCCTGGGACAACCCTATTGTCCTGGCCTCCCAGATTACTTATTATTTATGTTGGGTTTTCAAGTTTTAAATATTTTATATAGGTAATGACTTGAGCACGTGCTGCCATGGATTGGTGGACTACAGCTTTGGACCTCCTGTGGCCACCAGACTTGTCTAATGGTGTACATTATGGGTTAAGTGGAGAATGTCCCCCAAAGTCTCATGTGTTCAGAGGGGGTCTTTGGGAGGTGACTGGATCACTGGAGTCATCATCAGTGGAGTCATCGTGGGTGAGTTCAGAGCTGAGTGCGCTGTTAAGAGGTGGGGCCTGGTTGGAGGGGCTCACTGGGGACATCATGGCCTGGAAGGGTGTGTCCTTTTCCTCAGCTCCTCCTTTCTATTGCTGATCCTTGGCTGTCACAGGGCGAGCAGCTGTCCTCTACTGTCCTCCCTGCCATGTTCTTTCTGCCTCGAAGTTGGCCGACCATGGGTTGAAACTGTGAATCATCCCAATAAGGAATGTAACTGTGCTGTATACCTAACATGTACCAATAAACTCAATTGAAAAAAAAGAAACTGTGAATCAAAATAAACTTCTCCTCCAAGTTTTGGGGTTGGGTATCCAGTCTCACCAATATGAAAGTGACTGGGACAGTGTGTGAGATGCATGTACAGGAAAGACAGCTTGGACCTCAGCACATGACGGGCAGACATTGTGGCTCAGCCTGAGACCCATGGCCTCAGGCCCCAGGCTCCAGAAGGAAAAATCTTGCTGTGACTTATCAGCATTGGTTTTCAAAGTTAGCAGTTAGGAACATAGTGCTTACAGGTAGAAAATTAAGACTTCCTGTGAAAGAGGCCATGTATAGCTATAACCTCGAAACATGCAACTTTTTAGATCAACTGGTAGTTGTTCCAAATCAATGTTTTTCCAGTTTTATTTCTAGAATTTTTGCATGTATGGAAAGTTAAGCCAGTAGGGGATTTAACTCAGCGGTGCCACTGCCTGACTTACAAGTGCAAGGTCTGGAGTTCGATCTCCTTGGTCCAAAGGAAAAAAAAAAAAAAAGTAGAAAGTTAAGCTATCTTAGGTGTCTCAAATTACAGAAAAAGAACTTTCAAACCACTCAAGTAGCATCAGTTTTGGTGGGGTCATTAGGTACTTTAAATAGAAAATGAATACAGATTGTTTCCATTTTTTCATCGAATTCATGAAATTGGCATAAAATGTCTAGCAGTTTCTCATAGGAAATAAAACATCTGGTATAATTGTGAATGGATCTATGTCTAATTTAATTTAGAATTTGATATCAAAGATACGTTTATTTTTTTTGGTGGCAAATGTGAACACAAATTTTAGTGGAGTTTAGGGCAGAGAGAACCAATGTTCCTATTTAATTAAGAAAGCAAGGGTTAGGAATGTATTTGGTAGATAACTGAATAAACAGGAAAATATGACTCAGTCAAGGAAAATTGGTCCTCAGAAATAGATTCACAAAGGACCCAGATGTTGGGAGCAGCATCAAGGACTTTGAAATGCCTCTGATAAACATGCTTACAAAACCCAAGGATTAATGGGGAGAAATGGGGATTAAGTGGAGAGATGGGCAAATTCCAGAAAAAAAGGGCAGCATGGAATGCTAGATACAGAGATTTCATAAATGGAAACAAAGTAAATCACTTTCAGTATATCAAACCCCAGCAAACTTCATAATCAGACCTGTGTGCAAGAAACAAACACCAGACAGAAATGCAGAGCAACAAGGGAGGGCATGGGAAAAGATAAGTGTGTTGATGTTTATAAAAGATTCTGGGTTATTTCTTTGAAAAAATTCTCTTAAAGTTGTGATCATTAATTATGGTAAGTTGCTAGACTTGAGTAAGAATTGCCTAGCATATTAATAAGCTCTGGATGTGTCTGTGGATGATTGACATATAGGTCAGCAAACTGAGAGGGAAAGACCCACCCCGGATGTGGGTGGTACTGACCAATAGGCTTGTAGCCTGGAGGGAATAAAAGGGAAAGAAGAAGGAAGGGCTTCCCTTTTTGGAGGAGCTCCAGTCTTCACCATTGGCTTTGGATGCTGGTTTCCAGTTATTTCAACTTTCCAACACAGACCCTGCAGCCTTCTAACACAGCCTCTCATTGGTTACTCTAGGGTGAACTCCCAGGCTTTTAACCTTCCACTGCTACTGGATCCTTGGATTCTCCAGTGCACAGATGGCCATTTTGGATTCTTCTTTCTCTGATTCTGCAGATTGCCACTCTGTTGCTTCTGCTTTTGATCCTGCAAACCTACCTAATAAATACCATTGTATAATTATACACTACGTTATATTGATTCTGTTCCTGTAGAGAATTCAAACTATAGCGATACAAAATTCAATTTACTATTTAAGGAATGAGTAGTAATAATGTATTCGGTGATTGTAGGATTCCATAGTAAAATACTTGCCTGCAGTGGCAGGAAGGTTAGGAGGATTTCAGTATGATTTTGCTGTCGTAAGCTGCATTGTCTATGAAATGGGGTGCTGTGCGGTTAAGGTATATTGGGTAATGTACTGCTGTACATTATATTCTGTAGAAGAACTCCTAAAACCAATGAGAAGATAGAACTAGAATGTTTATAGAAGAAAATGGGAATAATAACCAATTAACCTTCAAGAAAGGAAGGAGAATAGAAAGCAATAATAAAATAATGGATCAGACCATAGGAAGCAATTAGCAAGTTGGTGGTATTATCTACTGTGTGATAAATTGCCCAAAACTTAGTGGCTTAAAACAATAAATATTTATTGTCACTTACAGTTTCTGTGGGTAAAGAATTTGGAAGTGGCCTGAGGTCTTTGATGAGACTACAGCTAGAGGTCAGCTGGAGGCTCCTGGAAAGTGAGGTCTTCCAGGGGGCTCCTTCTCAAGCTGCTAAGTCTGTGTGGCAGTGATATGATCCCTCATTTGAATCACATCTGGGTAAGGAATTTCTTTCTTTTTTTTGTGGTATCAGTGATTGAACTCAGGACCTTATATTTTCAAGACAGGTACACTGCCTCTGAACAAATCCCCAGTGGGAAATTTTTTAAGCACAACGTGCTTAAACAAGTGTTACTGCTTAGTCTTTCAGATGAAAGAGCTTTTTTTAAAAAAAAGAAATTATGGGAAACTTTCTTTTGCTATAATGTAAGTGCATACTTCTTAGAAAAAATATTTTTAAAGCATTTGCATCTAAGGCTGTCATGGTAATACTAATTTGTCAGTCAAAAATAAAAAATTCAAGAAATGATATGTGAAGGGCTGGGGATTGAGCTTAGGGGTTCCAGTGCCTGCCTCACAAGTGCAAGGACCTGAGTTCAATCCCCAGTACCAACCCCCGCCCAAAAGAAATGATATATGAGATATGACCAAAATACAGTGGACCCTCAAGTTATCACCAGCCTGACACATGAACAACTTGGGTTAAATAGGTTAATGGAAGATTCATCTGCCTCTTGTTATCTATTGTACTAACACAGGGAAACACCCAGAGCTCAGCTGTATTGACTTACAATCAACTTGAGTGACAACCAGCCCTCGGGAATGGATGGAGTTTGTAAGTCAAGGGTCCACTGTTGACAGTGACTACTTCAATTTTAAGACTTGATTATAGTAAAAGGCATATTGCCATCAGTTCCCTCTAAATTCCTGCTCCTTACTTGGCACACACTTATCCCCTTGTTCCTCAGCACTTTCTGCAGCAGCTCTGGAAATCCTCTTTCTGAGGTATCAAAAACAGGATAAATTCTGCTACCCTGTGCCATCCCATGGAAAGGTAGGCTTGTAAAATCATGACGGTGAAGACAAATATGATGGGATGTTCTCATTCATCTTCTTCACCAGAATGGGCACTGCTCTGGTCTCACTGAGACTGTGCACTTGTGGGCACTGTGTGGCTCCTGGCTCTTCCCCAAAGTCAAAATGACCACGAAAAGGAAACATTTTGAATCAATTCAGCAATCAAGGGCGGGGGGGTTAGCTCAGTGGTGCCGCCTGCCTCGCAAGTGCAAGGACCCAAGTTTGATCCCTGGTACCAAAACAAAAACAAACAAAAACAAAATCAAAGCAACTAAAGACATACAGGAAAGAGGACTTCCAGAACTGCTGCAGCAAATGGCAAAAAAGATGGGGTAAGTGTGTTGGAAATGGTGGGGAGTTTTTTTAGGATTCATGGTAATACATATTTTACTATAATAAATTAAAAAAATTAAGCATACACTGTATTTCTTTATCACATAGGTGCAATTAGTTTCATAGCTTTTTTCATACAAAAATGTTTGTGGAATTGGTGTACAAATCAGAGAGTTACATGATTCATATAATTTTAAAGAAAACTAGTAGAGTGGGTATTCAAGTGCATAAAGGTTTGCTTACAGTCAATTTCATTTTCCATGTAATTATATTTACATTTGATTTTTTGCTTACATAATAATTTCCTTGGGATAAGTCCTATGGAAACCCTGGATTGAAGGATGTGGACATCTACAATCCCTTAGTGCTTTTCTTTTGCTCTAACAGAGCACTAAAGGTTGGGTGATTTATAAAGAAAGTTCATTCAGCTAGAGGCCTGGAGGCTGGGACGCCCAAGGCCAGGGCCAGTCAGTGGTGAGGGCCTTCAAGCTGCAATACAGCATGGCAGAGAGAGGAAAGGCAAGTGGGGAAGCACTTATGAGCAGCTCCACTGGGAATTAAGGTTCAACACATGAACTTTGAGGGTGGGGTACCTTCCAAGTACGGCATGTGACTGTTTTTATTGGTCCACATTTGCAGTACACAATGTTTGCATTCCTTTTATCGAATTGGTACAGGTACATGACACATCCTAATTTCTTTTTTCCTTCTTTTTCCCTCCCTTTCCCTCCCTCCTGCTCTTGATTTCCTTAGCATCTGAGAAAGATTTATTTCTCACTTCCTTTTATCCACCTTGTATTTTGCTCTTTATGTATATTTTGGGTTTCTCATGTAAGAGAAGACATGCTGCACCTTGTAGCTTAGCCCACTCTTAGCCCTCATTCAAGCTTGGGTGACTGATTTATTTCATTTATCGTTATGGAGCCAAAGTGCACTCATTTTCCTCCAAATTACCCAAGTTTATTCTTCGTTTACGGCCGAGTAGTGCTCCATTGTGTGTAAACAACACATTTTCTGTATCCATTCATCTGTTGCTGGGCATACAGGCTGCTTCCAAGATTTAGCTATTATGAATTATGCTGCTATAAACACTGATGTACATGATTCACTGTAACATGATGTCTAACTCTTTCAGGAAGGGGCCTAGAAGGGGAATGCTCAGTCTAATGGAATTTCTAGTTTTTGTTGCTTGAACAATTGCGATTCTGATTTCCACAGTGGCTGTACTAATTTACCTTATTGCCAATTGTGAAGGAGCTGGTCTAAAAACAGAGTACAGCCAAGTTTAAAGTGAGATGTTGGGAAGACAGTTTGTAATTTAAATAGGTGACACGTGTAGACTGTAGGTCAGGGGTTGCTTGTTGTGAAACTCTCTTAGTGTCTCCTTCCTGGTGAGCAGCACACACCAGGAATTCCTGCCAATTAATTAATTAATAATGAATAGAGGCTGGCCATGTCACCCCACCACCCTATTTTGAGATAGGGTCTTGCTAAATTGCTAAATTGAATTTACCTCAGCCCTCTAGAGTACTGGGATTATAGGTGTGGCTCACCGTGCCTGGCTGTCTGCTCTTCTCTTTCAATTGTTTTTCATAGGAACAGACACCAACCTATATGTAGCCTTCTGTGTGTGTGTGTCATGAGCGTGTTCATGTGAGGTTTGGGTGGAATAAAGGGGTGGAGGTGGTGAAAGAAAATTTAAGGATCAATAAAACAAGAAGAAACTCAGTATTTTATTGGATTAACATCATGTGACAGCTTTCAAATACACAAATGTTCCCGGAGTCCCGACAGAATTACTTCCTGATCAATTTATTGTAGCTGAAAAGATGGAGACAAAAGTGCATTGAATACATTAGCCCACCTTCTAGCTTAGCCCCCTCCGCTCTCAATGTGCTTGGAATGTGTCAGTCTACAGTTGGGAAAGACAAAGCGCGCCTCACAGTAAAGTGCTGACTCTCTGGAGGACACACACAAAGAGGGGTATTTTGTAGACATGGTGTGGGGAACCATGAAACACAGCAACCCCAAATACACACTGCAGACTCACAGCTGTCTGCTGCCCTCGGGACCCTGGGCTGACTGGGAGCTGTGTCTTGAGAGGGTGCATTGTGTTGCCAGCCCAGAAGAAGAACCCTGTTCCAATTTATAAGTACAGTCCCTACTGGCTGTGTGTTGCTTGCACACCATCCTAAAGTGAAAATCACTGTCCTTCAGAGACTGACTGGATGTCACCAGCAGCCCATTTCAAAGTCTTTTGCACCCTGCTGGTTTCACACCACAGACCCCTGCCTCCTCCATGAGCCTCCTCCCCATACCTGCAGGTTCAGAATCTTCTCCTGTGGGAGGTGGCTCTTGCAAGGCCTCTGTGCTGCCCCTTTGTGTAAACTATGCTTGCAATTTCTGCCAGTCTAGAGCCTTCTACAGCCTCTTTCTCCTGCAGTGTGGTCCTTGGTCAACAACCAAATCCTGCTTAACTTCTGAGCTACAGTGAGGCGTGGGGGATCCAAAGGCAGCTCAGAAGAGCACCATGAAGAGGCTTGGTGGGCAAATGGTGAAGCGGCATCTTGCTTTCACTCTCCTCTCCTCTTCTCCAGATGCATGAAGTTCTGTGCTGCTTTCCCAGACACAGGCATTCAGAAAGTGTTTGTCCCACCCCATGTTTCTCTGTCTCTCTGGGCCCTGCCTTTGCCCATAACCACTGGGTTGAGTGTCCAACTCCAGGCTGGCTGGATTGTATCAGATAGGGTTCACTAGAGGTACAGATTTAATATAAAATATATACTATATGATATCGAGAAGCTTTACAAGGTAGACTTACAACGGCTGTCCTCAGAGTCAGGGGTAGAAGAACACAAGAGGTCCATCTACATGCTGGAGAGGAGGATCCAGTCGAAGGTCAAAGGCTAGCATTCATTGCAGGGTCCGGTGCGAGTCCCTGTTGGGAAACCCAAGGGTCTGTGTTAGAGGCTAAAGGAATTGGAGACACATGTCCAAGGGACATGACAAAGACTGGTGCTTCTCCAAAGACAGAGGGTAGACTTCCTTCTTCCTCCCCTTTTTATTTGAGCTGATTGGTTGGTGCCTGGAAGACCCGGAAGTGCGTGGGTCTTCCTTCCTCAGTTGGTCCATCATCCAGACACACCCAGAACTGTGCTCCAATGGGCGTCCTTATTCAAGCTGTCAACGTAATTACTCATATGGATTAACTACAAGTTCTCCTCGGCCCAAGAACCAAGAAGGGACCCTGACATACTAGATCCACTTTAGACAATATTATTCCTGGAGGCCATCAACACCGTTGCTGGTGGATGCAATCATTCATTCAATTGTTCATTCAGCAAATATTAGTTGAACACTAAGTATATGCTAAGCCCTGTTCTGGGCATCAAAGATGCAGCAGAAAATGAGAGCAGCAGATGCTATCTCCTTTGTATTTACATTGCTCGGGGAAAGGAGACAATAAAGCATAGATAAAAACAGAGCGTTAGACACTGACACCAACTTGTCACTCTGGCTCCGGGAACAGCTGGGGAACCTGACCCACCTGCGTAAACTTTCTGGGCTTTAGTTCCACGGCAGTGGCAGAAGCTGGGCGAGGAGTCACATTCCTGGTCTGTTTGTAAGTCAACACTTTGGCTCACTGTGCTGCTATGGGCATCTTGAAAACCATCATCAATCACGAGCAGGGGACTCTGTGCTTTGCTTTTGCATGGGACCCTATGCATTAGGTGGACAGTCTTATCCCTAACATGTGTGATGCCAGAGAAGAAACATACAACGAATGGACTTTAAAGATGGAGTTGGCTTTCTGTTTGTGACTCAAAAGGGGGTGACACTTTGTTCTGTACATCCGGATGGGTTTCCACAGAGCTGAGCAGTGGGGTTGGCCCTGTAGGGACAGGGAAGGAAAAAAAAAATTCAGTGGTTTATATGCAATAAAAAGAAATAAAACAGTAATGATACTAACATTATTATACAAAATACCATTGAATGGAGTTGAAATGTTTGGAAGGATTTCTTTGTCTTTAGAACCAGTTTCTCTGTGAATATGCATTTGAATCAATTAGTTCTAAAGTCGCTGCAACCCTGCCCTGCCTCAACTGCAGCTTCGGATTTCACTGCTGGGAGTGTGGTCAGAGGATCTTTCAGCTGGCTTTCAGACCAAAGGTTCTGGCATCCTGTAAACTGGCACCTTCAGGTCCTCAAAAGATGGTGGCTGTCACATGCCACTTTCACCAATAGTCCCAGTAATGTCCATTGTGGCATTTTTGTCCCCTTCTGGAATAATCGCACAATTCAAGTCTGAAATTTTCACATCTCTGTAGGCTCCTTGGACCTAAAATAGTGTTAGAGTGTGGCCCCTTGTGAGAGGCGCATTAGTCTGGAGCAGAGGATGTTTATGTGCTTTTGGAATAGAGATCTGTAGACTCTGTCAATGTGTAGAAAGTTTGGGTTCGATTTACAAGATTGCTTGGGGTCAAGTTTCTGCCCTTTACCTTATTAACTAAGCTAGTTTATTGGTCTAAAGTATTTTTAAGGGATTTAAAAATTATTTTATTTAAAACATTTTATTTTTATGAGTGCATTTTTTGCAGTATATGGCAATCACATTCCTCCTGGGGAGTTGATACATGGACATCACACATCTCAGTTCTTTTTTGTCCCTGTCTCCTCAACAATGCCATTTTTGAAGAATGCACACTCCCTTTGCCTCTCTCATCGATTAACTCTTTAATAGAATGTTGCTCATTTGGGGTTTGGGGTTTCCTTGAAGGAGTTGGCTACGCATTATTTAGTCCTGGCTAAAGCAGTATTTAAGTAAGCTGTGTAGTTTCCATTGAGGAGTCTTGCATGAAATAATACTTAAGATGATGGTTGAAGCTGGGTTTGGTGGCACACGCCTGTAATCCCAGTACTCAGGAGGCTGAGGTAGGAGGATCGCTGTGAGTTCAAGACCAGCCTGGGCTACATAGTGAGTTCCAGGTCAGTCTCAACTACATAGTGAGACCCTGTCTTAAAAAACAAACAAACAAGAAAGCAAACAAACAAAAAGATGATGGTTGAAAAATAATAATGTCTGAGTGAAAATCTCCCCTTTCCCCCCTTGGGGTTTGCTGGAATGAACTTATAGTAGACAAACAGGAGGAGAGACACATGCCTGTGTTACACGCATGTTCATAGTGGTGACCACATGCTGTAATTATCCCAGCTCAATGTGGTTCTGTGTCTTACATATCTGGTTCCCATAGGAAGAGAGGGGACAGGGACACAGACCTCTTCTAGGGGAACAGCAAGTGATTTTTAAGGGGATTCCTTGGGTCTGTAAATGACCCTCTTTGGAATGCAGACTGGGAGAGGATGGTGTGTGACAAAGTGGCACCGTTCTCAGGAAAACTCAGGGCAGGGAGCAGAGGTCTGGATTTCCAGCTGTCACAGTGATGCCTCTTCCGGCACCTGCTCTTCTCCGTGCTCTTTTAACCTGAAGTTAAAGTGCAGCAGGGCACTGCAGTTGGGGTGACTGCCCTCAGACTTCCTTCAATAGTCTTCTGACCCCATCTTGACCAGCTGGTCCTCAGTTTCCCACGGTGACAAGACCCTCCTTCCTCGCCCTCACTTATTTATCAGACCTAAGGACTGCTTGATCATTGCCATATAATTCCTCAATCTACTTGGTGATCTTGGCCCTGGACTCAACCTGGATGTGTCTGTTTGGAGCAACTTCAAACAGGCCCTTCTGCCCTGTGATGTTTCCACCTCATTTCTTTTGAGCATCTCCTCATGTGTTCATTATAAGATTCTCTGAGAACATCTGATACCTGCCCTGCCACAGCCTGGTGGCAGTGGTTCTCCAAGGAACCCTGAATTTTTATGGCAGTGGTATATTATAGACAAAGATATTGTCATATCCTGCTTCTTATTTTAGGAAACATGTCAATTGAAACGTAGATAATGGATGGTAGGTGGAGAGATCATAGATATGTGAGAGATCATATGAGGTGTGACCTAAAATATGGTGAATATTTACATGTAAAAATTTACTGTAGTAAAAGACAGTTGCCATGAATCCCCCTCGGAAAGACCTCCCTCTTTTCAAATGCCCTTAGCCCATCCTCCCTGCCACTTTCACAAAGAGTTCTGGAAGTGCTCTTTCATGAGTATCTTTAGTTGCACTCTCGTGGCTGCCTTGATGTTCTGAATTGATCCAAAATATTTACCTTTCATGCTCATTTTGATTTTGGGGAACAGCTAGAAGTCATGGAGTGCAAGATCCAGTTAATAAGGTGGATGAGAACACACCGTCATATTTTTATGAGTCTGTCTTTCTGTTGGATGGCACTCGGCGGCAGCATTCATCACATTTTAAAAATTTTAAACATTTTTTTATTTACCACATTTAAAATCACACTTTGTAAAGACATTCATGGAAAAGTACTTCCAGAACAGCTTCAGAAAGTGATAAGAATGATGGGATAAATGTGTTCAAAATGAGGGCGATTTTTTGAGGAGGAGTCATGGCATTGTGTCTTTTACTACAATAAAATTTAAAAGTACTCACTGTATAGTTTGATCTTGTTGTAGATGATAGATGATATAGGAGATGGTAGATGTATCCTCTCCTCCTCCCAGACTTACACACACACACACACACACACACACACA
>NW_022900929.1:25361336-25379202 GCF_012274545.1 Fukomys damarensis
AAAAAAAAAAAAAGAGAAATAGAAATCAAGCTGACTGCAGAAACCAGCCTGTGGTTGCCATATAGCCTGCCCATGACAGATACCTGTGGTTGCTTCCAAAGGTTCTAAGCAAGGTCTGCCTTCATCTGCCTACCCCGGGCTCATTGGTTCTTGTTGGCTCGCATTTACAGCTTCCCACAGCTTCCCAACCTTTAATTTATTTTTAGTGTTTTCAAATATATAGAATTTCCAAAAGTGAAAAGGCATATCCAGAGAAATGTCCTCCCCCAGGCTGTTTTCAGCCTGCTCCTCTCAAATCCCTACCTCTGTTTCTTTTCCTGGTTTATCTTTCCTTTTCCTTTGAAAAAGATAAACATGTGCTCGCTTTGGCAGCACATATATTAACAAGATAAACAGATGCGTGCATATTGAATTCTCCTCTTGTGCACAAAAGCAGCATATGACAGACGCTGTACTGATTTATTCCTATCTCTTGGCAATCCCTCCATCGTCATTTGCAGAGTGCTTCCTCTTTCTTTTTAGCTGCCTGTTCCTCTTGTGTGTATGTTGTGTGGTTTGTTGTACTCATCTCCTAGTGGTGAGCATTAGGTGGTTTCCAGTAATTTGTGAATATAATGTTGGGTGTGCCCATGTTGTTGGAGGCGGATTTTCAGGGGAGCCCTAGAAGTGGCAGTGCTAGGTTCAAGGGCCAAGGCAGATGTGCTGGAATAACAGGGAAGCTAGCTGTGTACTCCTATGACCGCACACCCAGTGCTTCTGGATTGGTCACTGCCAAAACCACACTCACCACACAGCTCTTCTGGGGCCAGGCCAGGTGTGTGGGCTGTCCCGTCCACAGGCAGTTCTCCAGCAGACACCAGCTGGGGTTCCACGATCTAAGTCCATCCTGGCACTGTCCACCTGGAGTGATGTAGCACCATCTCCCACTGGTTGAGGTCTCAGTCCCCAAGATGGTCTCTGATTTCAGAAACTCACTGTAGCCCAGGTGGTTTTACCTGTGCTCTGATTGACTGGCCAGAAACTGAGGCTTCCAAGAGTTCCTTCTTGGCTTAGATTAATTTGCTGGAGGAACTTATAGGACTCAGGGGTGGGCTTTACTGCTGTTACTGATTTGCTACAAAAGGTATATATTAAAGGGTACAAAGGAGGAGTCAGATACAGGGATGCATACGGCCAGGCTGGGAAGATCCTGACGCAGGCGCTTCTGTCTCCACGGTGCTGCGGCATCCTCTGGCCTGGATTCTAAATCTTTACCAACCCAGAAGCTCTCTGAACCTGCCCTAGTCTGGACTAGCTCTGCTTTGCAAACTTCCCCTTAGAAAATGATCCTTCATTTCCCTCCTTGACCAGCATTGTAAATTCTAAACAAAATTGCCTTTAACTGATGGAGATGCTAAGTGTGGTGAACTATTGCAGGAAAAGGACCCAGACCAATACTGGACCCTTGAATCAGTCATCTTTCTTCAGTGTTTCATAAGCTGAGACATTTGTGCTCTTCATATAACACCAGGGTGTAGGCCAAGGACTTGCTGATGTTTTCTTTAATTAAAAGTGGAAAAATGCTGGCCTGCAGAAATATGATGTGTTTGTCTAAAGAACTACAGTTATTGGCCCAGGAGACTAAAGTTGATCATTCTTGCAATAGAGAAAGGCAAGCATGGTGATGGAGCCTGGAGGTGTAACTCGCATGGCATGTGGCCTTACTGCTTTTACCCCACTGCCTTCCTTTCCCTCTCTATGACATCCTGTCTGTGTTGCTGAGTTCCTCCCCTGAGCCCAGAGAAGACTGGCCTCCTCAACCCACCTTCTAAGGATGTTGGACCTTGAATAAACCCGATTTCCTTCCTACAAGGCTTCAACTCCTGGGTTTCCAGAGGTGAGCCTGGGTTCTGAACATTTCCTCATGGGTTTTCCCAGAGACTTCATTACTTAGCCAGGACTGATGAAGTCATTGGTTATTGCTGATCAATTCAACCTTTAGTTCCTCCCCTTCCTGGAGGTGAAGCTTGAGGAGGTGGGGGTTGAGGAGGGGGAACTGCAGTTTCTGATCCTGTAATCTCAAGGTTGGTTCCCCTGGCAGCCAGCCCTAGTCCTGAGCCCAGCTGTCCATCACCTCATGGCTGACAACAAGATAACGATCACCAAGGGCTTCAGTGGTGGTGTGCTGGGAAAGAGGGGCAGAAACCAGATGTAAACTTCTTATTATAAATCACTACATCATGTACTTTTGTCTAGATATTGCCTAATTCCCCTCTGTGGTGGGGAGTATTCCATTTTTGAAGTTGCAAAATAAATGTCTGAGATGCCTGTTTTCCTCCAGCCTTAGTAAGAGGGTATTATTATCCCATCGTGTTATTAGATCATTATATCTGACATGTGCGAATGCTGTGGAGTTTTAACTTTTTAATTTTGAAATAACTATAGATTAACAGGAAGTGAAAAACAGCACTAAAGGTACAGCATGAAAAATGTAGTGAATTTTATGTTTTGCATTGTCTATCCAGTTGTCCAAATACCATTTACTAAAAGATAATCCCAGATTTAGTGATTTGAGATGCCTCATTCATCCTGTACTGCATTTCTGTCTGTGGCTGGATTAATTTATTGACTTTTTTTTGTTTTTTGGTACTGGGGATCAAACTCGGGAACTTGTGCTTGCGAGGCAGGCGGTGGAACCACTGAGCTAAATCCCCGGCCATAGTTTATTGACTTTTATTCCATGATTTGTCTGTTCACAGTGCAATATCAGATTCTTCTAGTATCTCCAGGATCTGAGATCTTGTTGACATTGAGACATCTGGATCCAGAATAATAGTCTAAGCCTACATAGGAAAATTTTAATGTGGGGTTTAAAAAGAATAGGCTTAAAATTAACATGAAAACTTGTAGCCTAAATCATTTTTTTGGCTTTTATTATGATTTCATAATCCATTCTGTCTTCTGATGTTATTTTCAGGTAAAGATGTCTAATATAAACGAATGCTATTGGTTTTTCTCTTTTTAATCTTAGTTTGAAATGATTGCAGATTGGCAAGAAGTTACAAAAATAGTACAGAGAGGCCCCTCACAACCTTTGGACGGTTTCCCTATGGTGGCGTCAAAGTGCAGTTCACTGTCAGGACCAGGCAGCTGACATTGGTGCAACCTGTCAGAGTCCACCAGCTTTATGCACTCCTTGTGTTGTGCGTGCATGTGTGTGTGATTCCATACCCTTCACCGTATGTGCAGATTTGTGTAACGACCATCATGATCAAGATACAGAAGTTTCATCACCACAGATGCTCCCTGTTCTTCCTGCTATGCCACAGCCTCCCCCTCTGCCTGGTGACCACAGTGGACTAAGAACAGTCCGGCACCAATGACAGGATCCACCCCTCCTCCTGTGCACATGCATCTGTTCCAGGACAGATCACATATTGGGCCACAGAACAAGTCTTAACAAATTTAAGAATACTGCAGTGGTATTGAGAAGCTTTCCTGACTACAACGGGACAAAACTAGAAATCAGTAGCTCAACTGAATCTGAAAAAAATTTAAAAGTATGCGGAAATGAAACAGACTCTAAACAGCAATGAGCCAAAGAAGCCACAAGGAAACTAGAATAAATCTCAAGATAAATGCAAATGAATACACAACATGTCAAAGTTTACGGGATGCAGTAAAGTCAGGGCAAGGAGGGAAATTTATGGCAGCAAAGAAAAAAGAAGAAGAGCTTCAGTCAACAGTCTAACTTTAACTTCAGGGAACTAAAATGAAAAGAACAAACCTGAAGTTGTCAGAAAGCAAAAAGCAAAAAATATTAGGACAGAAATAAATGAAGTAGAGAATAGAAAAATCAATAAAATGGAGTAGATTCTCTGAAAAACCAAACACAACTGACAAATCTCAACTAGATCAACTAAGAAAAAAAGAGAAAATTCTCAAGTAACTAAATTAGAAATGAAAAGATATATTAAAATAGAAGCCAGAGAAATAAAATGGATCCTAAGAGACTCTAATGAATAATTCTACAGCAGCAGACTGGATAACCTAGAAGAAATGAAAAAAAAAATGTCTAGAAGCATACAATTTACCAGGATCGAGTCATGAAGAAATAAAGGAATCTGCACAGGTCTATGACTTATAAGGAGATCAAATCAGTAATTGAAAACCTCTCAACAAACACAAGCCTAGAACAAGAAGGCTTCCCTGCAGACTCCTGCCAAATATTTAAAGAATTAACACCACTCCTTTTCAAACTGTTGCACAATTTTCAACAGGGAGAGACACTTACTAACCTGTTTTATAGCTCCAGTGTAATGCTAATACCAAAAACAGACAAAAATCGTACAAGGAAAGAAAACCACATGTAGGAGGACAGGTCTTTGAATGGCCAAGGCACACAGGCTAATCTTTCCCCCTGGAGACTCAGGGTGACCAGAATTGCTAAAAACAAAGGGCCCTGACTGAAGGAGGAGCTGTTCAGAATGGCCAGAAGCCTGACTCTTTTTGGGGTCTGGCAGCTGTGCTGCAGAGTGGGTCCTGTCCTGATGAGACCCCAAGTGCCCCAGGAAGCTCTTCTGGGCTCACTGTGGAACCTCAGCTTCTGTTGGTTGTTGCTGCCTATCTGTGAGTAGTGAACCTGTTCTGCCAGAACCCTTTCTCCCCGAACTTCGCCTCTGGCAACTACAACTGTGCCTTGCCTCCTGCACTAAGATGGAAACAACGGAGGTGCTTTTAGGGTCCTCCTCTGGGAGCAGTACCCAGGCACAGTGTCAGGAGATCTTTGGAGATCTCCTTTCATGAATTCTGCTGGCATTAGAGACTAATGTCATGATGCAATTTGATGGAAAAATCCTCCGTTGAATTTCAGTAATCTGAATTCAGCAATATAGGAGATTATATTCCATGATGAAGCACAGTTTGTTTGTAGCATGTAAGACTGGTCCCTGATATGAAAATAAATCAGTGTAACACACAAACTTCACAGAGCAGAGGAAAACAGTGACACGGTCAACTCAACCCATGCAGAAAAAAGGATCTGACAGACTCAACACCTTTCATGGTAAAAACTCTCAACAAACAAGGGCTGGAGGGACATCACTTCAACAAAGTAAAGACCATGTAAGAAAAGCCTACAGTGATCAAATGTAGTGGTGAAAAAACTAAAGGCTTCCCCCTCTTGGATCACAAACGAGAGCAGGGTGCCACTCCTATGAGCTTTAGTCATCACAGTACTGGAATCCTACCTGGAACAATTATGCAAGAAAATGAAATAAAAGGAACCCAAATCAGCAAGGAAGAAATAAAAGTATTTCTGTTCACAAATGACATGATCATATCTGCAGAAAACCCTAAAAATTCTACCAAAACTATTAGAACTGATAAATGAATTAAGAGAGTTGCAGGATTCAAAATCGACACACAGAAATCTGTTAATGTTTCTATTCAGCTACAATGAACAATGGGAAAAGGAAATCAAGGTAACCATCTCCTTTACAGTAACATCAGTAGCCAAAGGAATGAAAACAAGACTTGGACGTGGCACTTGTGTGTTCATATTCGTAACAGAGTTGTTCACAAAATAGTCAAGAAGTGCACTGGGGATGTAGCTCAGTGGCACTGTGCCTGCCTGGCAAACACAAGGTCCTGCGTTCAATCCCCAGTACTAGCAGAAAAAAAAAATCAAGAGAGGGAAGCCACCAAAGCGTTCCTTGATGGATGAATGGATGAAGAAGGGGCCATGGACCATACATCAGTAGAATACCATTCTGTCTTCAGAAGGAAGGGAGTCAGCACGGATGGACTGTGAAGATATTACGCTAAGTGAAATAAGTTGGTTATGAAAAAGACAGTTTCCACATGATTCTGCTTTGATGAGGTATCTAAAATAAACTCTTAGAAACAGAACATAGGATGGGGTTTTGAGGGACAGGGAACAGGGAAGGGAGCGGGAGGAAAACTGTAGAGTTTCAGGTTTGTCTGATGGGCGTTAGGTGTGGCACCCATTTTGCTAACACCGGTGTTGTGCACTGAAAAGTGGCTGAGATGATAAATTTTGTGTTATGTATATTTTATCTAATAAAAGGAAAGCCCATAACTTTAGAAAGGAATAACAATTCAATTCAATAAGTAAAAAAAGGGATAAAATGACAGCAGTTCTCCCACTGAGTTTCCTAAGTAATATGTGACAGTCTAAATTAAGAAAAAAAAACAATGTCTGATGCAGTACTCAGTATATGTAGGAGGATATTTGAGGCAATTATAGTTCTAATTGGAGACAGTAAGAAGACTGAGAAAGAAGCCTCCATTACTTCACCGAAACTGGTAAAACATCAATGTGATGTGCTGTGATAAGTTATTTATGTATAATACCGAGAGAAAACCACCAAGGAAAGTGTGTGAAGAAACATACTCAGGAACACTATAGTCAAAATTGTAAAACATCAATGTGATGTGCTGTGATAAGTTATTTATGTATAATACCGAGAGAAAACCACCAGGGAAAGTATGTGAAGAAACATACTCAGGAACACTATAGTCAAAATGAGATGGAATTCTGGGGATCAAACTCGGGAACTTGTGCTTGCGAGGCAGGCGGTGGAACCACTGAGCTAAATCCCCGGCCATAGTTTATTGACTTTTATTCCATGATTTGTCTGTTCACAGTGCAATGTCAGATTCTTCTAGTATCTCCAGGATCTGAGATCTTGTTGACATTGAGACATCTGGATCCAGAATAATAGTCTAAGCCTACATAGGAAAATTTTAATGTGGGGTTTAAAAAGAATGGGCTTAAAATTAACATGAAAACTTGTAGCCTAAATCATTTTTTTGGCTTTTATTATGATTTCATAATCCATTCTGTCTTCTGATGTTATTTTCAGGTAAAGATGTCTAATATAAACGAATGCTATTGGTTTTTCTCTTTTTAATCTTAGTTTGAAATGATTGCAGATTGGCAAGAAGTTACAAAAATAGTACAGAGAGGCCCCTCACAACCTTTGGACGGTTTCCCTATGGTGGCGTCAAAGTGCAGTTCACTGTCAGGACCAGGCAGCTGACATTGGTGCAACCTGTCAGAGTCCACCAGCTTTATGCACTCCTTGTGTTGTGCGTGCATGTGTGTGTGATTCCATACCCTTCACCGTATGTGCAGATTTGTGTAACGACCATCATGATCAAGATACAGAAGTTTCATCACCACAGATGCTCCCTGTTCTTCCTGCTATGCCACAGCCTCCCCCTCTGCCTGGTGACCACAGTGGACTAAGAACAGTCCGGCACCAATGACAGGATCCACCCCTCCTCCTGTGCACATGCATCTGTTCCAGGACAGATCACATATTGGGCCACAGAACAAGTCTTAACAAATTTAAGAATACTGCAGTGGTATTGAGAAGCTTTCCTGACTACAACGGGACAAAACTAGAAATCAGTAGCTCAACTGAATCTGAAAAAAATTTAAAAGTATGCGGAAATGAAACAGACTCTAAACAGCAATGAGCCAAAGAAGCCACAAGGAAACTAGAATAAATCTCAAGATAAATGCAAATGAATACACAACATGTCAAAGTTTACGGGATGCAGTAAAGTCAGGGCAAGGAGGGAAATTTATGGCAGCAAAGAAAAAAGAAGAAGAGCTTCAGTCAACAGTCTAACTTTAACTTCAGGGAACTAAAATGAAAAGAACAAACCTGAAGTTGTCAGAAAGCAAAAAGCAAAAAATATTAGGACAGAAATAAATGAAGTAGAGAATAGAAAAATCAATAAAATGGAGTAGATTCTCTGAAAAACCAAACACAACTGACAAATCTCAACTAGATCAACTAAGAAAAAAAGAGAAAATTCTCAAGTAACTAAATTAGAAATGAAAAGATATATTAAAATAGAAGCCAGAGAAATAAAATGGATCCTAAGAGACTCTAATGAATAATTCTACAGCAGCAGACTGGATAACCTAGAAGAAATGAAAAAAAAAATGTCTAGAAGCATACAATTTACCAGGATCGAGTCATGAAGAAATAAAGGAATCTGCACAGGTCTATGACTTATAAGGAGATCAAATCAGTAATTGAAAACCTCTCAACAAACACAAGCCTAGAACAAGAAGGCTTCCCTGCAGACTCCTGCCAAATATTTAAAGAATTAACACCACTCCTTTTCAAACTGTTGCACAATTTTCAACAGGGAGAGACACTTACTAACCTGTTTTATAGCTCCAGTGTAATGCTAATACCAAAAACAGACAAAAATCGTACAAGGAAAGAAAACCACATGTAGGAGGACAGGTCTTTGAATGGCCAAGGCACACAGGCTAATCTTTCCCCCTGGAGACTCAGGGTGACCAGAATTGCTAAAAACAAAGGGCCCTGACTGAAGGAGGAGCTGTTCAGAATGGCCAGAAGCCTGACTCTTTTTGGGGTCTGGCAGCTGTGCTGCAGAGTGGGTCCTGTCCTGATGAGACCCCAAGTGCCCCAGGAAGCTCTTCTGGGCTCACTGTGGAACCTCAGCTTCTGTTGGTTGTTGCTGCCTATCTGTGAGTAGTGAACCTGTTCTGCCAGAACCCTTTCTCCCCGAACTTCGCCTCTGGCAACTACAACTGTGCCTTGCCTCCTGCACTAAGATGGAAACAACGGAGGTGCTTTTAGGGTCCTCCTCTGGGAGCAGTACCCAGGCACAGTGTCAGGAGGTCTTTGGAGATCTCCTTTCATGAATTCTGCTGGCATTAGAGACTAATGTCATGATGCAATTTGATGGAAAAATCCTCCGTTGAATTTCAGTAATCTGAATTCAGCAATATAGGAGATTATATTCCATGATGAAGCACAGTTTGTTTGTAGCATGTAAGACTGGTCCCTGATATGAAAATAAATCAGTGTAACACACAAACTTCACAGAGCAGAGGAAAACAGTGACACGGTCAACTCAACCCATGCAGAAAAAAGGATCTGACAGACTCAACACCTTTCATGGTAAAAACTCTCAACAAACAAGGGCTGGAGGGACATCACTTCAACAAAGTAAAGACCATGTAAGAAAAGCCTACAGTGATCAAATGTAGTGGTGAAAAAACTAAAGGCTTCCCCCTCTTGGATCACAAACGAGAGCAGGGTGCCACTCCTATGAGCTTTAGTCATCACAGTACTGGAATCCTACCTGGAACAATTATGCAAGAAAATGAAATAAAAGGAACCCAAATCAGCAAGGAAGAAATAAAAGTATTTCTGTTCACAAATGACATGATCATATCTGCAGAAAACCCTAAAAATTCTACCAAAACTATTAGAACTGATAAATGAATTAAGAGAGTTGCAGGATTCAAAATCGACACACAGAAATCTGTTAATGTTTCTATTCAGCTACAATGAACAATGGGAAAAGGAAATCAAGGTAACCATCTCCTTTACAGTAACATCAGTAGCCAAAGGAATGAAAACAAGACTTGGACGTGGCACTTGTGTGTTCATATTCGTAACAGAGTTGTTCACAAAATAGTCAAGAAGTGCACTGGGGATGTAGCTCAGTGGCACTGTGCCTGCCTGGCAAACACAAGGTCCTGCGTTCAATCCCCAGTACTAGCAGAAAAAAAAAATCAAGAGAGGGAAGCCACCAAAGCGTTCCTTGATGGATGAATGGATGAAGAAGGGGCCATGGACCATACATCAGTAGAATACCATTCTGTCTTCAGAAGGAAGGGAGTCAGCACGGATGGACTGTGAAGATATTACGCTAAGTGAAATAAGTTGGTTATGAAAAAGACAGTTTCCACATGATTCTGCTTTGATGAGGTATCTAAAATAAACTCTTAGAAACAGAACATAGGATGGGGTTTTGAGGGACAGGGAACAGGGAAGGGAGCGGGAGGAAAACTGTAGAGTTTCAGGTTTGTCTGATGGGCGTTAGGTGTGGCACCCATTTTGCTAACACCGGTGTTGTGCACTGAAAAGTGGCTGAGATGATAAATTTTGTGTTATGTATATTTTATCTAATAAAAGGAAAGCCCATAACTTTAGAAAGAAATAACAATTCAATTCAATAAGTAAAAAAAGGGATAAAATGACAGCAGTTCTCCCACTGAGTTTCCTAAGTAATATGTGACAGTCTAAATTAAGAAAAAAAAACAATGTCTGATGCAGTACTCAGTATATGTAGGAGGATATTTGAGGCAATTATAGTTCTAATTGGAGACAGTAAGAAGACTGAGAAAGAAGCCTCCATTACTTCACCGAAACTGGTAAAACATCAATGTGATGTGCTGTGATAAGTTATTTATGTATAATACCGAGAGAAAACCACCAAGGAAAGTGTGTGAAGAAACATACTCAGGAACACTATAGTCAAAATGAGATGGAATTCTATAAAGCTTGCCAGTAACCCACGGTGAATCAAGAGAAAATCAAGAATGTAAAGCAGTGGAAAGAGACAGAAAATAAATAACAAAACGGTAGACTTGTGCCTTAATGTGTCAAACACTGCTTGGCCTGGACACACCAGAGGAGAGAGAACAGCAGTGTGGATCGAGCAGCATTGCTGTCTAAAAGAACCCTTTAAAGCACACAGACACGGTAAGATAGATGTGAAAATGAGGAAAGATCCACCAGCTGATGTTATTTGACAACAGCAAAGGTTGCTATATCACTCTCATAAAGTGGAGTTCACAGCAAAAGAAAGTACTAGGGGCAAAAAGGGAACAAAATCTGATACAAGATGTGTAAGAGCTTTTCATAAAGTGCTATGTATATCACTGAGCTTAGTTAAAGAAGATATAAATCATCGAGGAATAGTCCACGCTCATGGATGAGGGGTCAAAAATATTTTTTAAGTGTCAATGCCCTCCAAATGCATCTTTCAGTTCATTGCAATCCAATCAAAATGCCAGCCACTACTTTTAAAATAAGAAACAAAGGACTAGTCTTAAATATCACGTGGAAATCCAATAAGTCAAAAATAACCAAGACATTCTAGAAGAAGCAGAAGAAAGTTGCACACACAGATATCAAGAACTATTAAAATTTATATTATTATGCATGGTGGCACACAGCTATAAATAATCCCAGCACCCCAGGAGGCTGAGGCAGGAGGATCACAAGTTTGAGTCTAGCCTGGGCACTTTACAAGACCTTGTTTTAAAATTAAAAAAAGAAAAAAAAAAAAGGTCTGGGAGTATAGCTTAGTGCAAAGGCCCTGGGTTCAATCCGCAGTACTACAAAGAGAAATGTAGGTATGAGCACAAAGATTAATAAAATAGAAATAGTCTGAATATAGTCCCATGTATATGAAGTGACCTGATTCATGATTAAAAGTAGGTCAAAAAGAGAAAGTGATGTTACTTTCAATAAATTTTGCTGGATCAATATCCACCAGAATATCCACCTTCCAGCATCTGCAAAAATCAATCACAGATGGGATGCAGATCTACATGCTAAGAGTAAAACAACAAAGCTTTTAGAGAAAAGCAAAGAGCAATTTCATGATTTAGGAGCAGGGGATGAAAATCTCCAGCTAAATAAACTTAGCACATTTAACTACATTAAATATACAGTATATAGCCATATTAAATATAGCTGGCTATATTAAAATGAAGGTCTTATATTTAGTAAAAGACACGGTTAAGGGAATAACTAACATAACCCGCGGAGTGGGAGAGAAGGATGTTCACGATATAAATACGTCAGATTCTCCTAATTTGTAGATTTCACATCTGAGAGTTGGCCTTCTTGCTAAGCTAAACTTGTGTCTCATCAATCAATGCTCGTGGCACTTCTCTGGCCATGCTCAGAGCCACTGCTTGTGAGTGTGGTCTGTTTAGTTAGTGCCTTTCTTCGCCTTGCATTTTTCCATCCAGTAACCCCTGTGTCAGAGAAGATGTGCTCGCTTGGGGGTGAGTTTCGGAGCAGATGGGCTGTGAGTGTCATGTTTGCGAGTCAACACACAGCAGCCAGGAAAAGGAGATTTCCCATCCTGCCCACCATGCCATTCTGCAAAGTGTTAAGGTGACATCTCCAATGTAGGTGAAAGAGCTAAAGAAAAAAGTGGAAATTCAACGAATTTGTGGATTCCTCAAATGACAACAGTTTAAGAAGCACGATCCATTAGCATAGACTCCAGTGTTTCTTTTTTTGTTTTCTTTTTTAATATCCACAGAGAAGTGAGAACACACGGTCCTTGTCTTCTGTGTCGGACTTACTCTACATTGTGTGATGTCTCCCAGTTCCAACTTTTTTTGCTGCAAATGAGGGGGAATGGATAATCATGGTTTCCAGAGACTGGGAAGGGTGAGGGTTGCCAGGGACAGTTGGAGGCCCGACAACCAGTACCCAGACATGAGAGACAGAGTAGTAAGGGCTGTGTGTGCATCCAAAGACACTGAGAATAAACATCTGCTTCTGGACTGAGGGCTTCAAGAGTCCAAAGAACAACTTGGACAAGCTGATTTTGCAGGATGCTGATTAAAACAGCAAATGCAGGGTCCAAAATAAGAAGGCCCTGGACACGGACAGCGACACAGCCCACCTCAACATGGTGTCACTTTGGCTACAAAGAATAACTGGAAGGGAGGAGCTGCAAACACTCATCGTGATAAAGATGGAAATCCAAACAACTCAGACATGACTGGTACACACTGTGATCTGTGTTGAAATCTTGGGCTGCACCCATACATTGGTACAGTTAAAATAAGATTTTTAAAGAAAGTATAGTAATCAGCATTATTGTAATGCTGAAAGACAATGGAATTAATGGCCACATTCTCAGCAGGGGATCAAGCCCTTTTCAGCTACAATGGGGATTGAACTTGGGACTTATGCTTGTGAGGCAGGTGGCAGAATCACTGAGCTCAATCCCTGGCCCTGGAAGACACATTTCTTTTTTTTTTTAAATTTAATTTACTGGTACATTCTAGGTAGACAGTACAGTTACATTCATTACTGGGATCTTATACATTTACATGCCAGGTCGTGGTTCTCATTTTTTCCCCTTGTCCCCATCCTCTCTTCATCCTCCTCTCCCCCTTCAAACACTTTAAGTCCATTTTTACATTTTCTCATATTTTTTTCCTTTTCCCTTATTCTCCCTTCCCTATCCTTCTCACTGTCCCTACACCTTTGGTCCTTTTCTTCCTATTTGCTAATTGTCCCGTTAGGATCTTGAGTACTATTTTAGTTTTTCACACCAGAGATACTATTCGGTATTTGCATATGTGTGCCTTATTTATTTTACTTAGAAGTATATCCTCAAAATGTACCCATTTACCTATGAATGAATCTACTTTCTCATTCTTTATGGCTGAGTAGTATTCCATTTTATAGAAAAACCACATCTTCTTTATCCAGTTTCCAATTGATGGGCAGATGGGCTGTTTCCAAGTTTTAGCTATTACAAACTGTGCCGCTATAAACATGGGTGCGCATATATCACTGTGGTATGATTCTTTCACTTCTTGTGAAAAGATACCCAACAGAGGGATGGCTGGGTCAAATGGAACCTCTAATCCTAGTTCTTTGAGGTATCTCCATATTGACTGGAAGACGCATTTCTAAAGCCAATGCACTAAGAAAATAAACTTGCTGGTGAGGTAGGGTTTATATATCAAGAAGGTGTGGAAGCTTTTTTTTTTTTTTTTGGTGGCACTGGGGGTTGAAGCTAGGAATGTCACACCGAACTACTTCTCTAGGTCTTTATTTTTTATTTTGAGAAAGTGTCTCGCCAAATTGCTACATTGCCCAGGTTGGGCTCGAACTTGTGATTCTCCTGCCTCAGGCCTTCAAGAGTCCATTAAATGTTACAGGAAAAAAAAAAAAAAGACTTCTATGGAAAAACAGTTTTTCAAAGCTGGTAAGTTTGGGCTGGTTTACCAAGACTTTGGCAAGGGACCTTAGAAAATGCAAATACCATTTTGGTTGATGAAAATGTGACTTGAGGCTTGCGGGAAGCGAATTCTGTATTTTCCCCAGGGGCACAAGTTCAATATTCCCTAATGCAGTGGGGATAGGGATTTCACAGACTGTAACTACTGTAAAAAATGAGACTCCTTAACTGGTAAAGGACTTGTTTCCAGAATATATAATGACTAGTAGTCAATAATGAAAAAATTAGCAAAAGACTTGAGCAGATATTTAAAAAGAGGATATAAAAAATCAATAGACGTATGACAAATGCTCATTTCATTAAACATCTGAGAAATGAAAATAATAACCCAGTGTGATACCACGGGTCTTTGAACAGAATATTTGAAACAACTTGTCATCCTTGGGTGGGAGAAGCTGCTAAACTACAACACTCTGCTGTGTAGTTACATTGAACAGCTAATGGTAAACAGTTATTTCATAAGGAAAGAGCAGAGAGAAATCCATCAATATGTGAAGTATGCTGGTATGATTAGAGGTAACATTTTTTTCCCCAAGTGTTTCAAGATTTTCCACATATGCTTTATTTTTTAAAAATTTTACATGTACCGCTTTCTGAAAAAAGAATGCTAACTTCATCACTCACATCTTTCTAACTTACAGAGATATATCTGGTTTTGCATTTTACGCCAATAGCCAATTTGGGTGTCTGCAGGGTGCTTCTTGGCACAGAAATTACCTTTTAAATTAGAATTTAAAGTGCATTATGAAGCTTTCTAAGTGAATTCAGGAAGAAGAGGTTGCTGCTCATTCAAAATAAACATCCTGATTTCTGTGTTACAATTCTGAATAATAAAAATCTCATCAGATAAATGAGGAGAAAATCGCCTCCACCATCTAACTGTTAGGCTCTGAGTGATGATAGCATTCGTGGCATAGAACAGAATTAGACCTGCAGTATCGGCCCCCTGCTAGGTTTCACTACAGTATTTTACTGGCAATAAATGTTCTGTCTTGCTCCTTGGAGGAAATAGAAGAAAGGTAATAACACAATGTTCAGATTCTGAAGATTTGGACTTCAAATCTTTGCACTTAGCGTCTTCATTTCCATAATGGAAGCTGCAGGGGGGATTTAATGGCATGAGACAAGCTCCTAAACTGTGACCTCAGCAGGCTCCTGATTTCTGTAGATCTCAGGCATCGACTAGGCCCTGCTAGTCATTCACTGATGGGGTATGAGGCTGTGGGAAGAAGGAGAACCGTCCTGCCTCGGCCTGCTGCTGCGAGCCTATGTTGTTCCTCCCTTGGGAAAGCCCCGCCCAGCTCCTTGTTGACTGGGGTGTGGGGTGGGAGCTTCTAGGACTCCGCCCCTGGAAGACAGGAGGAACTCCGCCTTCTCTGTCTGCCTAAGGAGTCCGGCTCTTTGGGGACAGGGGCCACCCGGGCTCTGCCTCCCCTATGAAGCTCCGTGCAGACCCCTCTGAGTCCACCCTCCTGGGCTGAATCCTTCTCCCTAACACCCACTTGAAGCCCAGTTGGTTCCCACTTTCCCATCCCTATCTCTGAAAACGATAGATTTCCATAAACCGTACAGCAGGATGTCCATTTTAACAAACGGGATGGATGCTCTAAGATTATAAGATTAGAGAATAAAGAGAGGCGGTCTGAGAAATAAACTTTAAATTATCACTAATACCAGTGAGATCTTGTCTCAAAAAAAAGGACCCCAAAAATTAAAGTAACAATGCCAGAATGATCACACATTACATCGGGTGCTAAAATAGAAGCGTAGCCATCACCCAACGTGTTGTCATGGATCTGGCATCACGAGGTCGCTGTGACTGGGCACTTTTTAAAGTGTTTTTGACTTTTTACTGCAGTAGCTCATGTCTGTAGGAACGTCGCTACGTGGGAATGTCGCTCTGTGCTTTTGATGCTTCCTCAGGTAGATGCCCTGAGGTCGGATTGCTATTGAAGTTTGTGGCCATGTTAGTGCCGCCTTTCCATTGCTAAATTGCTTTCATGAGGAATCTTCCAGATGCAGTCAGGGAAACCTGCCCGGCACAGCCGCCAGCCTCTGTACTCACTTGTGCGTGTTTAATCTTAGCAAAGCGATGCTAGGAGGAAAAAGCGAATGACAGCAGTGTCATGTGTACACAAGCTTTAGCCTGGAATGAGCTCTCTGTTCTCCATCCCTGAAACTTCAGGCAGCATCTCACGTGCCTGTAGAAAAGGGGGATCCTCCTTCCTTACCCAACCACCCCTTGAGTTAACCCAGATGTGCGTTCACTCTTAAAGGCCTGATTGGTGACACTACAGTCTTTTCTGTAACTGTAGCCCAGGACCCCACAATTTGATTCTAATGGGTGATGGAATTTAAAATCACTAAGCAAGTACTTGTGCAGCAAAGCAAGTTCATACTTTAAAATCCAGTCTGTTCAAAAGAAAGAAAAAATAAAATTAAAGAGGGAGAATAAGACACAGCAAGCCACAAATATAAGGTGTCTGTACCTCTGCAAAGGAGGAAACGGCACATGGCCCATCTGGTGGCCACTGGGCCTGTGGGACCCAGGACTCCGGGCGTGGCAGGCCTAGCACTGGCTGGCCAAGGTCCTCCCTCTGAACTGCTTTGGGTGAAGAGAGACTGAGCTACTTGCTCAGGAACATGATCAGGGGCTCTGCCAGACGGGTGGGGGTGCATGTCTATATACTCCCAGCACTGGGAGGCTGAGGCAGGAGCATCACGAGTGACACACAGTACAGGTCTGGACACCTCATTGCAGCACGAGGACTGTGGCACACTGCGGCTGGGGTGTGGGCCCATCCAGTGGAACTGCTGCTCTCACCGCATGGAGGAGAAGGGGGCAGCGGAGTAAGGCCGTGGGTGCTTTCACTAGTTCCACGGTAGTAACCATTTACCATGCATGTCCCTTGTAACGTTGTGCTGCATACCTTACCTGTGTACAGCGATATTTCTTTAAAAAAAATAAAATTGAGGATGTTGGGTGATCAAATGGGTCCTCTTCCTGGCTGTGACCTTTGCTCTACCCCTCTGTCTGTAGACCCTGAGGGATCTGCCTGTTCCGAATCACCCGTGGGTAAAAAGCCGAAAACCAGGACCAGACCCAGATCAAAACAAGCCTTTATTATGGGGAAGATCTGCTGGGTTGTCTCTGAACAAAAGAGAGAAAGCAACATGGCAGGGCAGGGAACTTCTTTAATAGGTGTGGCGTGGGGTGAGCCTGAGCTGGGCTGGAGTTGAGTGAGGGACTATTAAGAGATTGGAGGAGCCTGTGACATCACTGGGAGGGGCTTGTGACGTCGCTCGCTGCTAGCAAGTATCAAGTTACTCTTTTGCCAGGAGAAGAGGCATGATGGGAAGAAGAAGCCTGTCCTTTGTTGGGAGAAGCCATATTTTAACATGGAGGCTGCTATTCCATGTGGCATCCATCTTAAGGCAAGGGAAATCTAACGGGACTACTTTTCTTTCTTGCTTGCTGCCGTGGGCTGTTCTGTTTTTGTGTGTTTCTGTGGGAACTTTCAACATGGTTTCAAACGGGAGAAAAGCAAATGCAACAGTAACTTTGAAATTATTGCTAAAAGTATGGGTAAGGAAAGGGCATCATCTCGATCTCATTCTACCCTTGCTCACTAAGTTTTATTGCACATCCACCAGTCCTTTGTGTTCCCCTTGGGACTCAATGCTCCGTGTCCATTGACAGTTTAAATATTTGGGTCTTTCTGTTTCGCAGCAATTTGCCTGCATGTGTATGAATAAAAAGCGCCCCACCTCTGTCACAGTGTTTGCTCCAGTCGATTTCCAAGGTGTAATTTAAGAATTATAGATTTGTCTAAAGAAAAGAAAAACCACTATTTCCAATTTACTCTTAACAGTCATGCCTTATTTGCATCTTAGCTGGTGCTGTGGTCTAAATTCTCCAAATTCACATACCCATTCCTCACCCCCCCTTTTTTTTGTTACCAGCGATCTAACTTGGGACCTCATGCTTTCGAGGCAGGTGACCAAACCACGAGCTAAA
>NW_022900929.1:25379237-25389987 GCF_012274545.1 Fukomys damarensis
TTTTTTTTTTTTTTTTTTTGAGACAGGGTCTCCCCATGTGTAGTTCAGGGTTGCCTTGAATTTATTATGTAGCCCAGGCTGGCCTTGAACTCGAGGTGATCCTCCTGTTTTAGCTTCTGAGTGCTGGGATTATAGATGTGTACCACCACGCCTGGCTCATGTACTGATTTTTAACCTCCACTGTGGTGACACTGGGAGGTGGAGATTTTGAGAGGTAATGAAATCACGAGGGTCCCACTCTCATGAATGAAATTAATGCATTCATTCTAAAAACGCCAATGAGTTTATTAAGCCTATGTCCTCCTTTTTCCTTCTGCTTCCTGAAGATGCCTTAAGAAACTTCATCTCTCCAAGGGCCCCCAGACCCTGAATCTGCTGCCACCTGGCTCTTGGACTTGCATCTTGCCGAATGGCGAGGAACACCTTCTGGTGTTTATCAGCCACTCGGTGTACAGCATTTTCATTACAGCATCTGGAACTAAGATGGCCAGAGCTGCAGAACTGCTCCCAGACACCCTTGCATTCAACGGGAAGGCTGAGCTCACTCCCCTACCCCTTTCTGACTGGCTGAGTGGTGCACAAACCAGATTAACCGTGGGTAGTCAGAGTTGCCCGGAGGGAATATCATGTGCTCCCTTTAATTACTTGTTACTTAACAACTTGATCTATTTATGTTTGTAAGAATCAGGTGGTACCAATCTGGTTCACGACAAAGCCACTTGGTGGAGTGCCGTGTAATTGCACACGGGCTAATTACATAAATCAGCTATTTGCATTCCAAATTCAGCCTCGAAAGCTGTTCTAACTCCTTCAATTGTTCCCCACAAGCAAATAGAATTGTACCCAGAAAACCAAACTGCGTAACATCATCATCACCAGGAGGCCGCCCTGTTATGAGAGCCCCCCTTTCTGCCATAAGAGCACACACTGCAGCCTGAACAGCCTCAGTCTCCCTGGGTAGTGGCAGCAATGCCAACGACCACAGCCTGGGGCTCCAGCCGCAGAAACCCATTCTCTCCCCGTCCTGAAGGCTGCAAGACCAAGGTCAAAGTGTGAGTGGGGCTGCTTCCTCCAAAGGCCTCTCCTTAGCATGCTGATGGCTTCTTCTCCCTGTGCCCTCTGTGAACGCCTGTGATCTACCCTCCCCTTCAGATGGATTAGGACCTATGCTAACAATCCCACTTTAGAGTCACAGCTCTAAAGATCCTGTCTTCAAACACAGTTGCGTTTTCTGAAGGCTAAGACTTTGACCTATGAAATTGGGAGACACAATTCATTCTGTGGCAGCCTGCAAAAGTACTTAATGTGTAGACATGGTTTAGAACGTCTCTTAGAGGTGAGGGTCACAAAAG
Organism: Fukomys damarensis; assembly: GCF_012274545.1. Lineage (NCBI taxonomy): Eukaryota > Metazoa > Chordata > Mammalia > Rodentia > Bathyergidae > Fukomys > Fukomys damarensis. The sequence continues at coordinate 25,380,590 of NW_022900929.1, forward strand.
AATGACCAAGGCCCTTTCTTAAGAGTCGGTTTATGGTGGCCTCGAGGGCTACGGTCTCTGTGGTTTACTGCCAAGGACTCACTCCAGTGGCACTGGGGGATGTTATTTCCTTCATGCAGTGCTTGGCACAAATATAGTATCTGTTGACAGTTGATTCATGGCAGCCATGGAAACTCCTGAGACACGGTTCCCCTTCTCCCCTAAAACATGGCCAGGCTGGTGAGCACTGTTGAAGATGCACTGGAAGATGTCATTGGCTTGTGAAGTTTTGTATGCAGAAGGGTCCTATGGTCCAGGGCTGTCACTCTTTAGTGCTGGGACCTTGCCTGAGGTAGCAGGTGGTTGCTAAGTGTGGGTGTTGAATCTCTCCTTAGCCCCTGCAGGTCGGTGTGCTGGCCACAGGAGCATCTGAGCTGTCCAGCTCGGCTGTGGGTCCTGGTCCCTAGCCTGCCTGGCTTCTGTGCTGTTGTACAAAGCCCCTTGGTCTTCCCAACTTGGGGGAAGAGTCCTGGCTAGCACTGACTTTCCTGGGTTCCTGATCTGAACCCAGCAAGCAAAACTGGGGGGAGGCAGCAATATCCCAGGGTCACCACCAGGATTGACACATGTCCCCTTCTGATTAGGGGCTTGGCCATTGCCCAAGGGGGAAAAACTTGAAACCTCTATAGAAATTCCTGTTGGTAGGGGCCTTCGGTTTTCAAATTTTATTCAGTGGTAAGGGAACACTTTCCCTGTGAAGCTGAAGCTTGGATTTGAAAGTCAGTCTATTCAACCCACAATGAAGAAATCCTTATTTCTATGTAAAAGTATGGTTCCCTGGGGAGCTGGCTCATGACGGCAACTTACTAAATGGTCAGGTGTTCTGGGATTCACTGGTTCTACAGAAATTAAAAATAAAATTATATAAACTTACAATAAAACAGAGGCAGCAAGCCCTCTATGCCCATCATGTTCCAATTGCTTTCTTACATTTTAATATTATCTTGTGTTCACTTCACATCTATTTTATATGTCTAGTGGAAATGCAGTGTAATGGTATACTGCTGGTACCCCTCTCTCTCTGTTTTCTGATGGCTAAACATTTACTGATAATCACTTGATTATACTCCTAAAAAGTCCTTATGTTACTTTCTTGCTTACAAACTTCTGTTGGTTTTTCCCTGTGGAGAAGGGAGACACTAGTGTCCACAACTCACAAGGAACCTGCCTGAACTGCCCCTTTTGTCCTGTTCTTTGCCTCTATCCTAATATTTTTATGTGGTCCACAGTCCTTTTCCAGTGTTAGGAAATTCCAATTGACAATAGCTTGCAAATCTGTGTCTCTGTCCCTGCTCTGTCATTCAAAGGCCAGCTGCCTACTCAATCTGGTATGTACTACACATTTGGGTGTTTAATAGCAATGCCAACCTTGTCTTTCCAAAAGTGAAACTTATGCCCCTCACCCCCATGCTGCAGGTTTTCCTCCTGGTGATATGTGCCATCACATTTACCATCTCTCTGAGCCAGGGATTCAGGAAATATCTTTGATTCTCCTGTTTCCCTTGCCCCATTATCAAAATCCATCAGCAAGTCCTATCAGATTTACACTAAAAATAAAATAAAATAAAGTAAAACAATGTCCTGAAACTATTGTTTCTCACCATGTGCAATGCCACTATCCTAATCGGAGCTATCTTGTCTCCTGTCCGGTCTTCCTCACTCCACTCTTTTGCTCTGTGGTTCTGAAGAGAAGCTCAGTCCTCTCACCGGGAGCTCTGCATTGTCTAATCAACCCACTGTGACATACTCAGTGTTTATGACCTCTTAAAATCAGTGTTGAAATCCTAACCCCCCTGAGGTGGTGGTATTAGGAGATGGGGGCCTTGGACGGTCATCAGGTCATGAGGATGGAACCTTCACGCATGGGATTATCCTTCTGAAAGGCCCATAGAGCTAGCCAGCCCTTTGCCATGTAGTGACACAGGGAAAAGACACCGAGTGTGCACCAGGAAAGGGGACCTCACCGGACACTGAATCTGCTGGCAGCTTGATCTTGGACTTCCAGTCTTTGGTACTGTGAGAAATAAATGTCTCTTGTTTTAAAGCCACTTGGATGATACCATGTGTTATAGCAGTTTAAAAATGACTTGCTCAGCAAGTCGTGAAGCTTGGCTTGCTCAGCCGCCCTCTGTCAAGAAATGAAGGTGGCCTGTGTGTGAGAGGGCACAGTTAAGTCATTTGAAGGAGGGGCTCAAATGCCTGGGGTGCCCCTCTTGCTGTCCGGCCTTCTTGCTCCTAGCCTGTGGACTCCTGGACTGCACCCTGAGGTCAGTGGACAGAGGAGGAGGAGGAGGCTCAGTTTACAGATGGCTCCACATGAAACGGGCAGCAGCAGCACGACAGCCCTTGTCTGGGACATCCTTGAAGGACAATGGTCAAGGGAAGTCTTCCCAGTGGAAGAACTTCGAGCAGCACATCTGCCTGTCAGCCTTGCTGAGAAGGACAAATGGCCACGTGCATGCTTGTATAGTAATCAATGGGCTTCGGCCAGTGGCTTGACTGAACGGTCAGATTCTTGAAAGGAATGTGATTTGAAAATGTGATAAGAAGCCCTGGGGAAGAGGCACATAGATGGTCCCCTCCTGGGTCTAAACATCAAGTGTCCATGTCCCATGTGGATTCACACCAAAGGGTGACCTCGGCAGAGAAGGATTTTATAATCAGGTGATTGGGACAACACTTTGTGTAGGTACCAGTCAGCCTCTTTCCTCTTATCCCCACCCAACAGGGTCATGAACAAAGTGGCCCGGGTGGCAGGGATGGAGGTTATGCACGGGCTTGACAACAGCAACACTGACCTGGTTATCGCTACTGCCAAGCACCCAATCTGCCAGCAGCAGAGACAACACCAAGTCCTCATGTGGGAGCATTTGCTGGGGTGATAAGCCACCTACCTGTTGGCAGGTTGATTGTCTTGGACTACATCCATCATGGAAGAGGGAAGCATTTTGTCCTTCCTCGAATAGATATTTACTCTGGATATGCATATGCCTTTCCTGAATGCAGTGGCACTGCCAAAACTGCCATCTGTGGCCTCGCAGAGCACCATATGTGCCATCGTGGTAGCTGCACAGCCCTGAGCTGATCATGGAACTCACGTCTTAGCAATGAGCTATAGTCATGGACCCCACCATGGATTCACTGCTGTCACCATGTTCTCCATGGCCCCGGGCAGCTGGTTTGAGAGAATGGTGGGATGGCATTTGGAAGATGCCAGGTGGCTGTACCTTGCAGGCTGGGGCAGGACTCTCCAAGAGGCTGTATGGGCTCTGAATTTGCATTCAGTATTTGATGCTTTTCCTCCCACAGCTGGGATCCATGGGCCCAAGAATCAAAGGGGTGGCAGTGGGAGTGGTGTCCCCCTGCTATGACACTCAGTGATTTACTAGCAAATGTAACCCAAGCGTTATGCTCTGTGAACCTTAGATCAGAGAAAAGAGTACTTAATTCCATTGGGAGGCACAACACTGAGTCTATTGAACTAGAAGTTAAGGCTGTCACCTGTCACTTTGAACCCCTCATGCCTTTGAGCCAACAAGCAGAGGAGTCCTGTGTACTTGGGGACGGCTGACCCAGACAATGAAGGGGAAGTTGGAGGACTCCTCCATAGGGTCAGAGACAAAGAACATGTCTGGGATTTGGGAGACGCTTTAGGGTTTCTCTCAGTGCCACTGTGTCATATGATTAATGGAAAGCAGGACTACTGAAGGCCCAGGTGCTTCAGGAATGAAGAACGACTTTCTTTTAAGTTTTATTGGAAGATTAAATAGGGTTTAAGATGTGTACAAGTGCCCAGTGACTAAGAGGTAGGCTGTGGTGACTATTATATGTGTCCTCTTGGACTATGACACTGTCTAGATAGTGAAGGTGTTTTTTGGTCACGATTAACATTTGTAATCAGTGGACTTTAAGTCACATGACCTTCTGTTCTCTGATCAGGCCTCATTTGATCAGTTGATGACTTTAAAATATGAATATATGAAAATTTTATGAATTTTCTGAAAGAAGAAATTCTGCCTCCAGATTATAACATAGAAATCTTGCCTGAGTTTCTATCTGACTGACTTGTTCGGCAGATTTTGGCCTTGCTAAGCTCCACAATTGTGTGAGCCAATTTCTTAAAATCAATCTGTCTTTTTTCTCTCTTTCTTGTTGGTTCTGTTCCTTTGGAGAATCTTGACAAGTACATCACAGAATTGTTCAGCTTGCACAGGGAAAATAGAAACTTCCAGATACACAAAAGAAGGAAGGAAAGAAAGAAAGAAAGAAAGAAAGAAAGAGATCACCTAAGAAATGTCAAGGTGTCATAATTAGAATACCAGGAGAGGAGAGAGGAGGAGGAGGAGGAGGAGCAGGAGCAGGAGGAGGAGGAGGAGGAAACGGAAGATGTATTTGAGGCAACAGTGGCTGGGAACTTTTCAGCGGAATGATAGACACTGAAGCACAGATCCAGGAAGCTTGGGATATATCAAGCAGCATCCAAGCATTAAAAAAAATCACTGCAAGTATAGAAGAACGAGTGTAAGAACTAGTGCACACTTCCTGTGAGACACACAGGCAAGAAAAGAGGAGTGTGAAATATTTAAAGTGTTGAAAGACACAAAATACAAACCTAGAATTCTGTATCTTGGGGAATAATATTCTAAAAAGGACCGATAAATAGTTCAATGCCAAAGAGAATGCAAAGGACCTCATTACTCCCAGGCACGCCATGCAAGGAATGTTGGAAGGAGCTTGTCAGAGAAAAGGGAAATTATTTTGAAAGTGAAGGTGTGTTGAGTGAATGAGTGACAGTGGTCAGAGAACAGGAGGGAAACCTTGAGAAGCCTCGGTGTCTACACTACTCATGACACAGAAAAGTGTCATTTGGAGGTGGTTGAGATGAGTTAAAGTGTAAACTCGAGGTCAGTGGTGGCGAATCTATGAAGCTCTAAAAGGTTCACCATCACTGTTCTAGGTCATAATTTAAAAATTTTAAAAGAAATACAAATAATGGGGTAAGAAGGATATAAAATCCACTAATGGAAAATGCTCAATAAAAGCAGAGGAGAAAACAAAATATGGGGGAAAGGAGCAAATGAAATAAATGGAAGCAGTCATAAAGACGGTAGCTGTTAATTTAACTACATCGAAAATTACTTTAAATGTGAGTGGTCTAAGTATTTTGATTAAAAGACATAGTTTCAGAGTGGGTTAAAAACAAAATAAAAACCAGTAATGTGCTATGAGAGGTAAGGTTAAGCATTAACTCGATCAGCATCCTGGAAGCCACCTGGGGGATTAGTAAAGCACACTTCTGGGGGTGTCTGGGTCTGTTGTGGAGGTGTAACCTTGGGTCTATATCTGGTCCCTGTCCTTTCCTCTCTGGCTCTGTTCCTCTGCTCTGCTTCCCATCCACCATGAACTGAGCATCTTTTCTCTCACCATGATCCTTCTGCCTTGGAGCCAGTCAACCATGGACTGAATGCTCAGAGACTGTGAGCCAAATAAACCTCCCCTCCTGTAAGTTGTGGGTGTCAGGTATTTGGTTTCAGCAATGGGAAAGACGACCAACACACATGCTGTGTGAGAAAGAATGGAGAAATGTGCTATATCTAATCAAAAGAATGTTCAAGGAAATATATTGATTTCAGACAAATTAGATTTGAGAATACAATTATCAAGGGTAAGAAGTAACATCCATTACACAATGACAAATCTGCTGACTTTCTAAGAGTCACAACAATGCTAAACATTGCTAACAATGAACAAAAATATATGAAATACATATGGCAAAAATCTAATAAATCTGAAAGGAGAAACACACTAGTCTGAGATTATAGTTGGAGACTTTACTATCCCTCTTGGTAATTCAGAGATCAATCAAGCAGAAATCAGTGTAGGTAAAGATGACCTAAAGATCACTATCAATCAACTTCATATAATTGAAATTTATGGAATTTTCACGCTGCAACAACAGAATATAAATTCTTCTCAAATTCACTATATTCACACAGAAAGGCCATACATTGAGCCCAAACACAACCAACTAAAGAGAATGGAACCTATACAAAATATCTCTACACAGAAAAGGAATTAAACTAGATGTAAATAATAGAAAGATAGGTGAAAAATATTCAACTATATAGAGATTAAAAAGCACCTTTCTCCAAGGTGGGCTTATTGATCAAGGGTACCAAGCATCTAAAGAAGAAGTCATACAAATTCTCTGCAATCTCTTTCAGAAGATAGAAGGAGAGGGAATACTCCTAAATTCAGCCTATGAAACCAACACTATCCTCTCTAAAAAAACAGATTATGACATTGTATTTCAAAAAGTACACTACAATACTTTCATAAACATTAAAAAACCATCAGCAAAATAGTACAAAATTGAATCCAACAATATAGAAATAATTATACACCATGAGCATGTGGGATATATCTGAGGCATAAAAAGCTGGTTCAACATTTGAACCCAAATTCATGTATCCACTACATCAACAGGCCAAAGGAGAAAAGTCACAAGATCTTATCAATAAATATAGAAAAAACTTTTGACAAAGCAAAGGAAGCCAATGCGCATTTATGATGAAATGTTTTAAAATTTTAAAATTAATTAACTTTATTGGTACATTTAAAGTATACAGTGTAGTGATGTTCATCATTGGAAATTTTCCCCTTTACATAATCCATCTTGGTTCTTATTTTTTCCCCATTCCCCTGCCCTCCCTTGAACCCCTCCACCCTTTCCTATCTACAAAGACTTTGTTTTTGTAGAGAAACTATTCAGTATTTACACACTAGAGAAACTATTCGGTATTTACACATATGCATCCTATTTATTTCTCTTAAGTGTATAGCCTCAACATGCATCCATTTAGCTATAAATGACTCTAGTTTCTTGTTCTTTATGGCTGAGTAGTACTTCATTTTATTAAAAAAAGTCACATATTCTTTATCCAGTCTCTTGTTGATGAGCAACTGGGCTGCTTCCAAGTTTTAGCTATCATGAATTGCACTGCTATGAACATAGGTGCACATATATCATCATGTTATGATTCTTTCAATTCTTTGGGGAGACACCCAGCAGGGGAATGGCTGGGTCAAATAGGACCTCCAATCCTAGTTCTTTGAGGTATCTCCATACTGATTTACACAGTGATTGCACCAGTCTACACTCCCACCAGCAGTGGAGCAGGTTTCCTCTTTCCCCACAGCCTCACCAGCATTTGTTATTGGTTGATTTCATGATAGCAGCCATTCTTTCTTGGGTGAGATGGAATCTCAGTGTTGTTTTCAGTTGCATTTCTTGAATGATCAGTGATGTTGAACATTTTTTTCATGTGTTTATTTGCTATTTCTACTTCTTTGTCTGAGAAATGTCTGTTCATTTCAGATGCTCAGTTTTGGACTGGGTCTTTAAATTTGGGAGGTATGCTTTTTTAAGTTCTTTATATATTCTAGATAGTAAACTTTTGTCTGTGGAAGAGCTGGTGAAAAGTTTTTCCCACATTGTGGATTGTCTTTTCACACTCTTGGTGGTTTCTCTTGCTGTGCAGAAGCTTTTTAATGAGAAGAGATCCCACTTGTGCTAGTTCACGGGCAACTGAGGTTTTGTTCATAAAATCTTTTCCTACACCAATGTCTTCAAGAGTTCTACCTAACCTCTCTTCCAGTTGGCTTAGTGTTTCTGTTTTAATATTTAGATCTTTAATCCATTTTGATTTTAGTTAGTGCATGGTGAGAGATAGAGGTCTAGTTTTAATCTTTGGCAAGTGGAAACCCAGTTTTTTCCAGCACAATAAAAGAGTCTATCTTTCTTCCAATGAGGGTGTTTGTCTCCTTTATCAAAGATGAGGTGGCTGAGTATGTCTGGACTTGTTTCTGCATCTTCTAATCTGTTCCACTGGTTCTCAGGTCTGTTTCTTTGCCAGTAGCATGGTGTTTTTATCATAGTAGCTTTGTAGTATAATTTCAAGTTGGGGATTGTGATACCCTACCTTATCTTTATTGCCTAGAGTTGCTTTTGCTATTCTAGGTCTCTTCTTGTTCTAAATGGATTTTTGTATTGTTTTCTCAAGGTCTGTGAAGTGTGCTGCTGGGATTTCAATTGGGATTGCACTGAATCTATATAGAGTTTTTGAAGTATGGCCATTTTCACTATGTTGATTCTTCTTACCCAGGAGGGATGTCTTTCCATTTTCTGTTATCATCTTCCATCTCTTTTTCCAGTATTGTAGTTTTCAGAGTAGAGGTCTTTGATTTCTTTTGTTAGGTAGATTACTAGGTATTTCAATTTTTTGAATGCTATTGTGAAAATTGTTTGTCCCACTTGTCTCTCAGTGAGTCTGTCTTTCATGTACAGGAAAGCTATTCATTTTTTTGGTGTGTGTTGATCTTGTATCCAGCTACTTTGCTGAACTTGGTTACTAAGCCCAGCAGACTTTTGGTGGAGTTCTTGGGGTCTTCTAAATAGAGTATCATGTCATCTATAAATAATGACAGTTTTACTTCTTCCTTTCCTGACTTCATTCCTTTTATTTCTTTCTCTTGTCTAATTGCTGTGGCTAATGTTTCCAAAACTATATTGAACAGGAGTGGTAATAGTGGACATCCTTGTCTTGGTCCTGATTTTGGTGTGAGGGATTTCAGGTTTTGACTATTTAGTATGATATTGGCTGTTGGCTTTTCATAGATGGCTTTTATCAGATTGAGGTAGAGACTGTCTCTTCCAGTTTTTTGGAGGTTTCTTATCAGAAATGTGTGTTGGATTTCATCAAATGCTTTCTCTGCATCTGTTGAGATGATCATATGGTTTTTGTCCTTGGCTCTATTTTTTTTTCTTTTTATTGAGGTTATTGGTACAATCTAGGTATACAATACAATTACATTCATCATTGGGATTCTGTACCTTTACATAATAGGTCTTGATTCTCATTTTTCCCCTTGTCCGCCCTCCCTTCACCCCCTCCTCCCCTCCCCATTTACAAACACTTTATTTCCATTTTTGCAGTTTCTCATATTTTTTTCCTCTCCCTTATTACCTTTCCCCCACCCTTCCCACTTTCCTTACACCTTTAGCCTTTTACTTCCTATTTCACATTATTAATTATCTCATTAGGATCCTGTGTACTATTATAGTTTTTCACACCAAAGAAACTATTCGGTATTTCAGTTAAAGAAATCTCTGTATGAACACTAAAAATAGGGAATCCTAAAATAAAACGAAAAAGGAAAGTAAAAGAGAAAAGGCAATGATGTAACATCAAAACAATCCTTAATTCTGGAGATGAAAATGGTCCCTGAACATATTTAAATTGCTTCTCGCTCTTATAGTCTTATTCTTTTTTTCATTATTTAGAGAATACTTTATTAGT
>NW_022900929.1:25390272-25390683 GCF_012274545.1 Fukomys damarensis
ATATATATATATAGACTAATAATAGTATGTTATGCATTGATAGCAGCAACAGCTTTTCCAGGTTCTGCAGTCATCTGAACAAAATTATAGACATTCAGCACATTCCATTAAAACAAAACAAAACAAAACAAGAACAACAACAACAGAAGAAAAGAATAATATACAGAAAACAGCAAAATTCTGTTGCTGTTGTGGTACCTGGCACCATTATTTAAATTAGCATCTTAATCATCATCTGGAAAGAGAACATTCTAGAGTAATATCACTAAATGTAGCTCTGATAAAGCACAGTCCCTACTATGTATCATAAAGCAGGTACAAGATATTTTACATTCATAGAGGTATGATACAGTACCGTCCTACATCAATAATACTAGATTCAGTTTTGATTTGAAATTTACTTTGTCTGCA
>NW_022900929.1:25391525-25409661 GCF_012274545.1 Fukomys damarensis
CTCTCTTTTCATGGTCACTGACTGCAATCTTATCTTCTATATCTGAGAGCCTATCTTCTCATTCTTTTATTCTGTTGCATACACTTTCAATAGAGTGTTTAATCTCCTGGATATCTGTTTGAATCTGTTTTATGGATTCCATTTCTTTCCTATGTTGGGCATTTATTTTTTTCATTTCTTTCTTATGCTGGGCCTTCATGGCTTCTATCATGAAACTCATCTATTTTTTTTTGTCAGTTTCTGCTCTAGAGTCTTGAATCACGACTTCCATTTTGCTCACTATCTCTATGGTTATCTGGGAAATTATTTCTGTTTTGAATTTTTCTAGAGCCTGATTGATCTGTTTTGTTACTTCCTGTGCTTTGAGTTCAGGGTGTCCTGGTGGTTCACTATCGGCCTTTTCATCCTCATTTGCCCTACTGTTTGGCATTGGTAAACTGGAAGTCTGTCCTTGTGTCTTGCTTAAGTGTTTTCTCATTTTTATTTTTGTTGTCGGACTGTCTTTGGTTTAATCTCTGGATTATCACCCAAATCTTCCTGATATAGTTGCACCCTAGCTTCTATGTCTCTAACGACCCACAGACATTGTCATCTTCATAACATCAGAGAAAACAGCGCATCAAATCAACGGCAATGCTTTACCCCAACTGATACAATCAGCAACACATTAAGATCAAGCACAACTTGGACATTGACCACTGGTGGCAGTCAATAGTCTGTCACCCTTAAATCATTTGAATTAAATTGAAATCAAGAAGCAGTCCAGAACATGTCTGCAGTGAATAAAATTTCATTATAGTGTATTTACCATTTAATGGCTCAGACAGAGCGAGAATGCAAGACCCCTGATCTCAGTTAGCTGATGGCTGAACTCCATGATGCTGACTGACCTTGGGCTGCAAGGCCCAGATTGAGTTCCCCATACTTCTGAATGGTTGAACTCCACAACATTCTATTACAGGTTTCCCACGCCCTTTCTTTAAAGATGTTCAAAGTTGGGAACTCAGAAAAATACCCTTGATGACCACCTCTGTCTTTGCAGAGTGGATCCTAAGACTGGCACAATCAGGAGGTCTGAGAGTGTGTGGGGGGTGATAGGGGTTCAAGGGTGGCTTCCTTCCCAGTGCTTGAGCGATGGCGGCTGGGTCGGGAGCTGGCGTCGTTCTCTCATATTATATTTATTGATTTACATATGTTGAACCATCCCTGCATCCCTGGGATAAATCCCACTTGGGCAGGGTATATGATCTTCTTAATGATCTCCTGCATTTTATTTGCAAGTATCTTATTAAAGATTTTTTCATCTATGTTCCTTAGTGAGATTGTCCTATAGTTCTCTTTTTCGATTGGGTCTTTCTTTGCTTTGGGGATCAAGGTAATGCTTGCTTCCAGGAATGAATTCAGGAGTATTGCTTCTCTTTCAATTTCATTGAAGAGTTTAAACAGGAATGGCAATAGTTCCCCTCTAAATGTCTTGTAGAATTAAGCAGTGAAGCCATCAGGACCTGGACTTTCCTTAGTTGGTAAGTTTTTAATTACATTTTCAATTTCATTGATTGATATTGGGTTGTGTAGAATTTTTAAGTCATCTATGTTCAACTTTGGTAATTCATACAAATCTAGGAATCTGTCCATTTCTTCTGTATTTTCCATCTTATTGGCATATAGTTTCTCAAAGTAGGTATTGATCCTCTAGATTTCTGCTGGATCTATTGTAATTTCACCCTTTTATGAAGAAAAATTTTATCAATGTAGGAATAGAGAAGAACGTCCTCAAATGGATAAATAGCTTCTACCAAAATTCACAACTAACATTACACTTACTGGTCAGAAATTAAGAGCTTTCCTGCTCAGATCAGGAATAAGGCAACAATGCTCTTCTCATCACTCCTTTTCCAGTAGCATACAGGAAGTCCCAGCTGATGCAGTAAGATTAGAAAAATAGATTAGGAAAGAAGAAATAAAACTGTGTTTATTCATAGGTGTTATGTTATTCATGTAGGAAATCTGAAAGAATCAGCAAAAAGCTCCTGGACTAATAAGTTATCACATTAATGTCTTAGGAATATGAGGTTATATGAAAGGTAACCACTTTCTCATACTAGTAATGAGTAAGTAGAATTTGAAATAAAATCACAAGACTACCATGCTTAAATTAGCATCAAAAACAGAGACTAGGAACAAATAGAAGAAAATATGTACAGAGTCTATATGATCTGTAAATAAAGGAGAAGGTATTCCATGTTCATGGATAGGGAGATTCAATATTGTTAAGATCACAGTTCTTTCCCACTTGATCTATGGATGCAAAGCAATTTTAATAAAAATTCAAGTATGTTATTTTGTGGAAAACAGCAAACTTTCTAAAATTTATTTAGAAAAGAAATGATCCCAAATAGCCAACACAATGCTACAGGAGAACAAAGTTGGAGGACTGATACTGTACCTGGCACTGCAAAATGGAAATTTGTAAGTTAGTTTTTTTTTCTTTTAAAGATAAGCAAGGTCTCTAGACTTCTTCCTGCTGAGCACATAATCAACACTCCCTCCTCTCCTCAGCCCCAAACCAGTGACAAAATATGCAGATGCCTGCTCCAGGAGGTTGGGGGACCAGTTTCCTTTCCATAAGAAAGGGAAGAATGGGCTAAAGATGACTGGAGGTGGTAGAGCGAACGTGAGGATCTGTATTCTCTTTCTGTGCTCTCCCTCTGTTCCTTCCTCTAATAAACTCTTACCCACCTGTGTAAGATGAAGTGATGATTTGAGGCAGATGGAACCCTTCATCTCCTGTGGGCTAGTTTTGAATTAATTCTTTTCTTTCTTTTTACCAAAATAAATGGCTTCCTTTGATTTGGTCAGTAGTGAGCAAATGAAACTGAGAATATGAACCTAAGTGGCTGGCAACAATAGTACTTGGCTTCAAGATTTATTATAAGGCTATAGAAATTAGTAGAAAGTGATATTGATAAAAGAATAGCACAGAATAGAGAGCCTAAAAATAGACCCATATAAATACAGTCAATGGGTCTTTAGTGAATTAGCAAAGGCAATACAATAGCAAGAAGAATCTTTTCATCAAATGGTGCCAGAAAAAGTGGAAAAGAAAAAGAAATCTAGATATGGACTTTACATTGTGATTAAAAAAAAAATCAACTTCCACTGGATCTCAGGCTTCAATGTAAAATGCAAAACTAGAAAACTCCTAGAAGATAGCATAGGAGAAAATGTAGATGACCTTGAGTTTAGTGATGATCTTTTTAGATTCAATACCACAGACACAATTCCTTCAAACTAAACACTTCCACTCTGCCAATGACAGTGTCAAGAGAATGAGATGAAAAGTCCCAGACCAGGAGAAAATATTTCAAAAGACATACCTGATAAGGCATTGTTATCTAAAGCCATACAAAGAACTCTTAAAGCTCAACAACATGGAAATGAACAGCCCAATTAAATAATAGGCAAAGCCTTGTACAGATACTTCATAAGAGAAGATATATAGGAGGCAAATAAACATATGAAAATTTCAATAGCATATATCTTCAGGGAATTATAAATGAAAATAAGATACCACTAGGCATCTATTAGAATGAAGAAAATCCAGACATGCACAATAGCACCCAGGGCTGGAGAGGACTCAGAGCAGCAGCAGTTCTCATTCATGGCTGCTCTGAGTGAAAACTGGTAGAACCTCTTTGAAAACAGTTTTGTATGAAACTAAACACACACTTGCCTTTTAAGCCTTGATGCTGTGTACACAAAAACTTGTGCATGGGTGTTTATAGCAACTTTACAAATAATCACCATAACCTGGAACCAACTGAGGTGTCTTTCAGTATGGAAATAGATAAATAAAGCAGAGGATTCCAATTGCATGGCATTTTGGGAAATGTGTGATTATGGAGACAGCAAAAGGTCAGTGGTTGCCAGAGACTGGGTAAGGAGAGGGATGAACAAATAGGTAGCAATAGAGGATTCTTAGGACAACAAGATTATTCAGCATGACACCGTAATGTAATCCTAGTCTGATGACAAAACTCAGCTGAAGGGCAGTCTACAAAACACCCAAACAGTACAAATTTTCACAGGGTGCAGGTTTTTGCTACAGTGATAATGGAAATGAAAACTGAGGCATTCAGCACAAAATTATAGGAAAACCTTTAATTGGACAGGAAGAGAAAATGGGGGAAAGGGCACTGCTCAGACAAAGATCAAGCCCTTTCTCTAACAAAGGAAAGTAAAAGATAGGGTAAGGGCTTCAGTTTGAGGACTGAAAGGGGCCCAGGTATGAAGAGCGGGGTCACACGGCCCAACCCATTCACAAAAGACCAGCTTATGGGGTGTTGCTTGGGTCTGGATGATCATTATCTCAGCTCTGAAGGATAAGTTTGTTTTGGCTTCCTCTTTCAGTCCATGGCCAGCAGGCTCCATGATAGAAACAAGATGGCAGAGGGTGATAGAAACAAGTTTGTTTTGGCTTCCTCTTTCAGTCCATGGCCAGCAGGCTCCATGATAGAAACAAGACGGTGGAGGAAAAGATGCTCAACCCATGGCAGCCAGGAAGCAGCAGGAGAAGGGAGGAGCCAGGAAAGGAAATAACTTCCAGGTCATACCCCAGTGACCACCTCCAACCAGGGCCCGCCTCCTAATAGCACACTCAGCCATGAACTTGCCCATTGGTGAAAACACTGATGAGACAGCACCCCACGATCCAATCACCTTCCACACACAGGAGAATCTTAGGGGACATTTTAGATCTAAGCCATAACACCAGAGATGATTGTCTCTGGAATCCAAGATGACCAAAGGCTTAGGGCCATGGAGACTTGTGGGTGTAGCTAATTGTCCCTGTAAAGCTCTTACCTTGGTGTCCTCAGTCTTGAAGGGCGATAAGATAGGCCAGGTAAATTTAGGCATCATAAATCTTGCTTTGTTAACACTGAGACAGATACTCCCTAAATGACCTAACTCCCTATATGCAGAGCTGAGAAGGATTTGACCCAGAGTTTTATGAAAAGAAGGTCGAGCTGTGTTCTACTTTTAATTATCTACTGAGGATCTGTAGGCCCAAGTGAAGAGTTATGGACTTTAGCAAAAAATACCAACACACACACACACACACACAAAACCCAACCCAAAACAAAACAAAACAAAATGATTTTACGTCCCTGTCTCAGAAGAAAACACATCATGCTGTTAATAAAACTCAGGTTAAAAGGCCCAAGAACTTGTCTGCTGTCCCTCCCAATCGTGGTCTCTGACTGTGTCAGAGTCATAAGAAACTGTCCAAGCCATCAAAAATAAGGAAAGTAAGTCTAGCCAGAGGAGCCTTAAGACATGAAGGGTGATGTGGTATCCTGGCTGGGATTCCAGAACAGGAAAAGGACACTGGGTAAAAACTACAGCAATGACTAAAGTGAGAATCTCCATTAACGGAAGTGTGTCCATAGTGGTTCATTAGCTCTGACAGGTGTACCACCAACTTGTAACCAAGAGGGTAAAATAAATCTTAAAATTTTGTATTTTTTTAAAAAAGACAGGCTGTTTCTCTAAATTCCTTCTGCCCAGAGCATGAGATGCCACCCCTTCCCTCCTCAGTTCAGATGCTTGGACAGAGAGGTGTCCCATTTGCCAGAAAACTGGCAAATTGGCCAGATGATGGCAACCCCAGGAGGTCTGTGTTGGTTTTGTTCCCACAAGGAAGGGATGGAACTGAGAGAGGGATCCTCTGACTCTGTTGTCTCCTGCTGCCCCTTTCCCCTCATCCTTAATGTGACAGCCCTGTAATCTGAGCAAGGTGAGATGGAGATTTGAGGCAGTAAGAGGCCCCTCTAGCTCCTTCCCAACTGGCTTTGCATAAAGATTGTGTCCTGTGTTCTTGAGGAGCAGGAAACTGAACTCATAAAATATGAGTAAGATATTCATAGTGGAACCTGAGATTAGTGTGTATGGCAGCTCTCTGTACTATCTGCAGCTTTCTCTAAATCAAAAAATATTATAAAAGAAAAACTTTTTTAAACATAATGTATTGGGAAGGGACCCTTTCAAGTCTCTGCATTATTTGCACTGGACTAATGTACTGTTGTAGAGCGAAAGCCAGAGAAAGAAATCAGGACACAGGGACAGAGGGTCAAGCTCAGTGGTAAAGTCTGCTTTGCACACACCAAAAGAATTTTAAAAAATGAAAAACTGGGCGTGGTGGCACATACCTGTAATTCCAGCATGGTGGAACGCTGAGGAAGTCCAGCCTATTCTGGGCACTGTAGCAATTTAGTGATAGTCTGTCTCAAAAATTAAAAGATGGGGTGGGGTGGACTGGGGGTGTAGCTTAGCGCAAAGGCCCTGGGTCCAATCTTCCATTACCAAAAAAAGAAAAAGGGGAAGAAGAAGAAGAAGAAGAAGAAGAAGAAGAAGAAGAAGAAGAAGAAGAAGAAGAAGAAGAAGAGGAAGAGGAAGAGGAAGAGGAAGAGGAAGAGGAAGAGGAGGAAGAGGAAGAAGAAAGAATTAAAGTGAAATCATCAGGACACAGGCATACACTACATGCATATATATACACATTCACATGAATAACTGCACACCCCTCTAAACATCTTCCTCCTCCTCCTCTGCTAGCATGGGCTGCTGCTTGTCCCTGAGGTGACTCCCTCCTACCCCACACACTCCTTGGATGGTGGTAGTCATGCCTTCTCTAGGAGCTGGAAGGATGGTTGCTCCCCACAAGTGCGAAAGGCTCTCAGACACCTGGAATTCCCTCAAGTAGCCATAGGGCCATTTGCCTGGGGTACAACAATCCAAAGGCCTTACTATGTTGCTTTTTTAATGCACTTTGTATAAATTCTAAACCCTGCTGCCTAACTTCCCCCCAAGGAAGAAGGGTGTGTGAAGGTCAAAGGGACTTCATTGCTGGGGTGACTTCCTGCTGACCCGGAAGTACATCTCACCATAGGAAATCTGTTCCCATTTCTACCCTTGACTGATTTCCAAGGCCTCCCTAGCCCGGCTTCCATGTTCCCAGTTGTTGTGACTGTGACAAACGGCCTGTGAGAGATGACCCAGACGCAGGCTTCATGTGTGCAAAAGGTTGATTTGCCTGGGTGCAGACGGCTGAGATAGAGAAAGATGTCAGCAACTGGCTGGAGAAGAAGCAAAGTGGTTATAGGGTTTGGGGAGGGGGGTGCTGTCTTAAGGAATCTGGGGTGGAACGCTTGTGTTTGAGGATCCCAGGATGCTCAGTGCGGGTGTGTAGTTATCAGATTTCTGGGTGCTGGGAAGATGGGATGTCCTGTCCTAAATTTTCTTTATGGCCAGCTGTTTTGTTTGCTGAGGACAGCATGGCCCTTTAGTGTTTTCTTGTTTTTGAGAGTGGTATGTTTGCTGAGAGGGTCTCACTCAGGTCAGTTGTGACAGTGGCCTGCGGTGGCCTGATTGCCCATGTTCCCTTCAGTTCTGCAGCAGAGACACAGGAAAGATCTTCCCTGGGTCTGGTTCCATCTGGCCATGGATTTGGCCCCCACTGGACACAAATGCTGGGGGATGCCATGTGTGGCCCTCTCCTCAGCTCACAGCTCGCTGTCTCCTTGTCTTTTGCTAATGTGCTGCTGGGGAGCCACCAGTCTTTTTTGATACTTTTTCATCATGAAATTTTCAGCCACATGAAAAGTACAGTGACTTGTGAACACACATCAACCCGTGTCCTAGCTTTCATGATTACTGTTTACCTATATTGGTGATAAGTATCATTTTTAGCTGAAGTATTTGAAAGAAAATGACACACATTGTGGCATTTAACCCCAATTACTTTTATTTTCTCCTATAAAATTAGACATTGCCCCATACAATTTCAATCTAGTTTTTTATACCTAAGAAAATGAGCAGTCATCTAATATCCACTCAAAAATCGAGTGTCTCTGAGACGTCTTTAAGTGTGGCTCTTACAAACTGAGACATAACTTTGGGTTTTACATTTCTCATATGTCTTTCAAGCTAGGCCATCCCTCCTTCCACCTCTCTTTCTCATGGCTTTGACATATTGAAGACACCAGGAGTGTGGTCCTGGGTCACATTCTGTCTCTCATTGTGGCCTGTTGTCCCTGCTGTGGTGTTTAGCCTGTCCCTTATCAACTGTGTTTGCTATAAACTGGGAGTGACTGCGGTGACCTGTGAATGGACACACAGGTCATGGGTCACATCATTGCTGTTGAACAGATCCAGGTTAAGTGTTGGCAGCTGAGACCTCTTGGCCACAGTGTGTTTTCCCTGGTGCCAGGAGGAACTCTGCAACTGAGAATTTCCAGAACCCAATCCACCTCCTTAGCATCCCTGGATGTTAGGGAATAAGTGATATTGGGAAACACTATTTTGTCTTCCTATTTCAGAGCATACAACTCCCAAGATCCTTAGACTCTCCAAAGTGACAGTGTCTATCTGTTTGCTAATGAGATAACTGATGGTGGGCAGTCCCTAGGTAACCTGGGCCAGGAGCTCCTCCCAGAAAGACCAGGCAGGGTTATGGTGGTGGTGGTGGGGCTTCTTTCTGTCCCTGCCCCCCAACCTCTAGGTGAGGGGTGGGGCTCAGGGTTAGGTTAATCCCATTGGCCAGTGATGTAATCAGTCATGCCTAGGTAAGGAAACTTTCATAAACACAGCACAGGACTGGGTTTGGGAGCTTCTCAGTAACTAGCTGTACAGATGGGGACTCCTAGAAGGCAGAGCCCAGCAGGCATGGAGGGTCCTGCCCCTTCCCACACCACTTGAACCACAAAATCTCTCCATCTGTATGATATGCAAATCCTTCTTTTATTCCTCATTGAGTTTATTGGTACATTTTAGGTATACAGTACAGTTACATTCATTTTGGGGTTTGGTTCTCATTTTAACCCCTTGTCCCTGCCCTCCTTTCACCCCTCCTCCCTTCCCCTTTACAAACACTTCATTTCCATTTCTTCATTTTCTCATATGTTTTTCTCTTCCCTTATTAGCTTTCCCCTATCCTTCCCACTTTCCCTACACCTTTAGCCCCTTTCTTCCTATTTCACATTGTCCATTATATCATTAGGATCTTATGTACTATTATAGTTTCTTCACACCAGAGAAACTATTCAGTATTTACACATGTGTGACTTATTTATTTCACTTAGGAGTATATCCTCAATATATATCCATTTTCCTATGAATGAATCTAATTTCTCATTCTTTATGGCTGAGTAATATTCCATTTTATAGAAAATACATATCTTCTTTATCGTGTTTCCAACTGATGGGCAAATGGGCTGTTTCCAAGTTTTAGCTATTACAAACTGTGCTGCTATAAACATAGGTGCACATATATCTCTGTGATATAATTCTTTTAATTCTTTTGGAAAGATACCCAGCAGAGGGATGGCTGGGTCAAATGGGACCTCTAGTCCCAGCTCTTTGAGGTATCTCCATATTGATATGCAATAGTGGTTGCACCAGTCTGCACTCCCACCAACAATGGAGAAGGGTTCCTTTCTCCCCACAACTCCACCAACATTTGTTATTGGTTGATTTCTTGATAGCAGCCATTCTTTGTGGGGTGAGGTGGAATCTCAGTGTTGTTTTCATCTGCATCTTTCGAATGACCAGTGTTGTTGAACATTTTTTCATATATTTACTTGCTGCTTTTACTTCTTTGCCTAAATGCAAATCCTTTGTAATAAGCAGATAAGTCATTTTCCTCTCCCCCCACCGTCTTGACGACCATTTTTATGGGACTATGAATTTTTATAAATTGCATGTGCATTATTTAGTCAACCACAGTCGTGGTTCTTTCTAATGCTCTCATCACCACCACGTTATGTCACCAGGGTGCCCTGGCTGACATGCAGAGAAGCTTGTGCAGTGGCACTGGGTTTTGTGAAAAGAAATATCTTGATTGCGTGTCCAGCTGAGCTCAAACCTGCCTCCCAGATTAGGCGGCAGTGGCGGATTTTTAGGAAGGGATAAGGGAGAAGCTGCTTGTTAGGTGGGTGTTGAAAAGGGGAGTTTTGGGGTTCTTTTGCACAGGTGTAGATGGTCATCACACCTTTACAGATCACATGACTTTGGTTATCATGCTCTGTGTGGGGGATTGTGAGCTTGTGACGTCAAAAGGCATTGACTTGAGGGCTGTTGGTTTTGTGCACATGCACTCTTGAAAATCAGGTTCCAGATCATCCTTGAGGGAATTCTGGGGGCTTCTCCTGAAAGACAACTGGAGAGCTTTGTTACATAAGTGATTTACATCCAGGTGTCCAGGCTGAAGATGGTCAGGAGAGTCTGGCACTGCCTTCTGGGTCCTTGTCCCTCAGGTAGCATCTGTGACGTTGGTGAATTTGGAGAGTGGCTCTCAAGATGCTACATTTACTGCACCCCAAGGATCCCTTGCTTAGGACTCAGAAGGTGTCATTTGGGATCATGGCTGGGGCCATCCTACCTTGCCACCCTACCCATCCCCATACCACCCAGCCAAATGGCAGCTGCAAGCTTGAGACGCTTCTGCAGAGCGATCCCAAGACACAGGAGGTTCAAGGGCCCCCTCTCTCCTCAGCACCACAAGGACGGGGAAGGTGTGGTACTCTGGGCCCTGCGAGGGTTCAAGTCCCTCGGCAGGGTCAAGGGTGGAGTCTTTACTGATAGAGTCTAGCAGTCTTATTTGTCACAAACCTTGCTCTCTAGTGCACGACAGTGTAGAGGGCGGCCTGTGAGCTCCCTGACTTGCTAAAGTGCAGGCTGGGGCTTGTGAGAGGCTGCGAATTGTCCTACAAGGGGATGCGGGGGGTTGCTGTGCCCATGAGAAGGCGACTGATAAGAAACAGGGGTGACCAGGAAGGTGGGGGAGGGACTCAGCTAGTGAGAACCTCACCAAACCTCTTCCGGGTCCTCCCCAGTTCTCAAGGGAGGGAAACGGGGTTCCAAAGGCTGTGAA
This sequence comes from Fukomys damarensis, assembly GCF_012274545.1. Classification (NCBI taxonomy): domain Eukaryota; kingdom Metazoa; phylum Chordata; class Mammalia; order Rodentia; family Bathyergidae; genus Fukomys; species Fukomys damarensis. Next base: position 25,402,453 of record NW_022900929.1, read on the forward strand.
TAACGGGCCAGGGCCTCACAGTTGGCTGGGCTGTGCCCTGGCCCATCCCTGGCAGCACTGTCTCTGGTCATGACTTCACACCGTGGGGCTGCTGCGAAAGGAGAGCAGGATTTCTGTCCTGAGAAGCCCTAAACACTAAAGCTCTGCTGTAGAAGTCTTGCCCTGCACCACTGCCAACTCCCAAACTCAGCCGCTTCCCCAAGAGGTTGTCCCAGTCCCAGCTGTAAGCTCCCCCCATGCGGATCCAGGGCTGTGGGTAGCCTGTGTAGTGAGTCCTGTTTCCCCCTTTCTGATTAGAGCTCTGTTATTTGTCCCTGTGCTGCTGCGTCGGACAGATTATAAATCAGCATTTTTCCTCTTCCGGCCTGGGCGGGGCTTCACAAACCGAATCCGGAAGTTGGTTATTTTGCTTGATGTACTCGGGGGCAGCCCTGCAAGCCAGCATTTCAATGGATAGAGGTGTGCTCAGACCAGGGCTGTCCGGAAAACTCTGCACTTTGTATTGCAGGGCCGAGCCCCTGGCCTTTCCAGACCTACCTACACAGCTTCATACAGCTTTTAGGTTTTGTAATTCAGTATCCCAACAGTTTCAGCTTTTAAATTTGTACACAATATATCTTCAAGCACATTTAAAAATCTCATTGACATTTCCCTTTTAAATTAAACGTGCCTCTTAAAATAAAAAGGGTATGCATTTTCCTGGACACCAAGGCCTGTAAAATTATCCTGGCCTCATTAAGTCTTCACTGTCTGCCACTATAGCACACCCCATGTCTTCGTCCCCCATGCAAGGTCACATCAGGTGTACAGACACTAATTGGAGTTGCCAGTGTTGAGATGCCCAGGGCATCTCTAGAATATTAGAGTCTGGAATATTTTCAGATAGAAGCAATAGAAGTGCAGCTCCAGCACCTCAGATAAAACAAGAAACCTGGAGCTTACCCCTGCAACTCAGTGACAATAGGAAGTCCTCTTAGTAACCCTTTGGCCTGCTCCTCACAGCCACAGAGGTGCTGCTGCAGTTCCAGCCATCACCTCATTTCCAAGGGAGGAAAGTACAATGATATCTACTATCTTCTCAATATTCTTCAGACTCTGTCAAGGGGTCTTCATGGTGGGAAGAGATTGTGTGTGTGTGTGTGTGCGTGTGTGTGTGTTTTCAAAACTCAGTTGAAATGCTCTAAAGGGAAGAACACAGAAGGAAAAAAACCTCTGTGTAATGGATTGAATATTTATGTCTCTCTAATGAATCCATGTATTGAAATACTAACTCTCAAAAATACCATTTGAAGATGAGATGTTTGGGAGGCAGTTAGTCATGATAATGGAGCCATTATGCCAGGATCTGTGTGTAAAAGAAGAGACATCAGAAAGCTGCCTGTGCACCGTGAGAAGGTGGCTATTTGCAAGCCAGGGACAGAGCCCTCAAAGGGAACCAAACTGTGGACACCTGGATCTTGGATTTCTAGCCTCTGGAACACTGAGAAATATGTTCACGATGCTTAAGCCCTGCAGTCTGTGATATTTTTATTTTGTGGCAGCCTGAACCGATTTAGACGCTGCACAGACATCTCAGAATTGTTAAATTAAAAAAATCTCCCCTTTCAAACTGGAGATGTCAAGAATAAATTTCTGCTCACATTTTAGGGAGTTGGTAAAATCAATCTGCTTATTGTACTTAAGAACAGAGTTAGGCTACTATTTTTTTTTTCAGTATAAAGGTCTCAGGGGCATATTGATGCCCTTCAAGTTATTTCAAATGACCTATGCATACATCCACTGATACAAGTATTGTGTGGACACATTATGCAAATGCAAAGAGTTATTCACTGTTCATATGAAATAAACAGTAAATAACCAAATTGCAGACTTAGGTTACATTTCCCTAAAATGTGGCTCTTTTTAGCCATTCTTTCTCTTGCAAAATTTACTTACAGTGGACCCTTGACTTATGAACTCAGTTCATTCTGTGGGCTGGTTGTAATTCAGGTTGGAGGTTTGCCTTCAGAGTCTCTCCTGTATAATTTCAGGCCATACTTTCTGCCAGGCAGATCCCAGTGTCCTTAGAGAGACATTGGCCCATGGTTTCTCAGTGTACCCCGCACAGGAAAGGATGCTGTTATGTTCCTTCCAGAACTCTTTAAGGGTTAGATCTGAGACCATCTGGAAGCACAAATGGCTGGATTTTGGGTTGTAATTCAAGACTTTGGTCAGAAGTAAAAACTAAATATTCCAGTAATAACCCAAGTTGTTTGATATAAGAGCAGCTGTAACTCAAGTATCCACTGAAGCTTGTTCCCTGCAGTTGCAGCCCATTTGTCACTTCCAGCGTAAGGTTTCTTCTACAACCATCACACCCACTTCATGTTCCTTTCATCCATTCACCCTGCATTCATGAGAAACACACTCAACTCTTACCATCCTGAGCTGGGGCACCCAACAGGTATCAGTGTGGAGTTAGCAGCTCTGAGAATTGTACCCGGGACTTGTGTGGCTGAATAAACTGGGCTTCTCTGGTATATGTTGCTTTTCCAGTTTTGGGGGGATCCTATTCCATTTCTCGTTCATCAGCATTTTAGGATGTTGTCTAGCACCACCACCACCTCCCCCACCTCCACCAAGCATCAGGATCCATTTTTATTCCCTTCACCTTCAGTACTATATGTCACTTTTTCCCCAAGCTGGAAGAGGGCTTAGACCTCCAGTGAAAAGAAAAGAAAAGAATTCATAAAGGGATGAAATCCATCACAGAGATAGTCGAGAGCAAATGCTGTAGTAGGTATCCACTTGGAGTCAGAACTTCCTTTCCTGCTCATAATTAATGCTGGTCCTTTGCACAGCCTTGACACTAATGAGTACATCTTCAATTACTTCTCTAATGTATTCAAGTTCCTCTAAGTAATAGAATGCTTCAATGCACTGTCTGTTCTTCTGTCGATTTGCATAATCCCATTGCTAAGAGGATGTTGAAAACTCTGAACAGGAAATAAGTAGGTTTTGCTCAGTAAGTTATGTATGAAGTCAACAAGAAATCTGGGGGGGGGTCTTTCTTCAGAATTAAAGTATGATTGCAGTGCTTCAAATAAACTGAGGGTTCTCTCCACTGAATTTGTTAAGCAATGACTGACCTAGCGCTACTGAGTGCTCAGAGAGTCACGGAAGTCCTTTGATTGCTCGGTGTGAGCAGTGTCAATGCTAAGGCTGGAGGACAATTTCATGCCAGTTTCTTTGATGTCAGTAGAAAGAACGTGGGATGTGTCGGAGTGGCTTTGTAGGAATAAGGGCAGAGCAGCCAACCCTTCCACAGAGCCATTCAGTTCTCCACTTTGAACAAACATTCATCAGAACGTGTACTAATATTATCTTCATGAAAAGCTGTATGATTTTTTTCATTAACTGCTAAGTCTATAAAGAGAATCTCTGCAAAACTTTGCTATTTTTATCCATGTCTCCTCAGAAAGGATCACACTGGGGATAGTCTTAGAAGCAAGGCCTTTTCAGGAGAAACATATTGCATGAACAAAGGGAATTATTGTTTTGTCTGGATAGTGATGAACTGTGTCTTGCCCTTGTGGCTGTGCTATAAAAGGTGAGGGAAGGGAGCTGTGCTAATCCCTGCGAGGGTAAGTGGAGTGGTTACATTACTGTTTTGCAGGGGATTTGTGCTGGTGCTTGACAACTTACTGGCAATGTTGGAATCAGAAAATACTACTGGCGGCAGTGTGTTAAGACAGTCATTTGAGTGGAAAGACTGGTGGTGATACATAGCCTGCAATTCAACACAGCCTCTGAGGCTATTTTATCTACTGTTATGGTTTAGATGAAAAAGTCCCCAAAGATATGGATGTTTTGGAAGTGATTGGTTCATAAGGGCACTATTCTTCTCAATGTAGTAATGCACTGTTTAATCATAACCCCCATACACTAATGGGGGGAGTACTTGTTGGAACAGGTAGGTTGTTGGGTATGGCCTAGGAAGGACATGTTTTTGTCCTAGCTCCTTTTCTTTGCTTTCTGGCTGCCGTGAGTTGAGCATCTTTCCTCCACCAGACCCTTCCACCATGATGTCTCTGCCTGGAACTCAGCTGACCATGGACCCTCTGAAACCACAAGCCAAAATAAACCTTTCCTTCTTTAAATTGGGGTGTTGGGTAGTTTGTCTTAGCAATGGGAATGCTGACTAATACATGCTCTTCATATGAATTCCTGTAAAAAAAAAAGGTTATCTTATCACTTCCTTTGATATCAGTGCAGGAACTTGTACACCCTCATGCTCAGCTGTCAGCCTGGGTCACTGTAGGCCAGATTCCCACTGTTAGCCCATCGACAGAGCAATGGCCTTCTGAACACAGAGCTTCAATGTATTTTTCTATTTAGCAAATGTCTACTTTCCAAAATAATCATCACAAAATTATTAATTTGGTAGTTGGGGGCCACATATACACAACTAAACCACAGTGAACAGGAACCACGGAGAGAATGGAAAAGATTGAACTTGGGCTCACAGCTGCCTGCATACATCCACCACACATAAATCCACAGATAACTGATCCTCACTCAACCTGGGTTTAGACAGATGGCCAGGCTACGAATGCTTGAACTAGAAGTAAGTTGTACTCTTATTGGGTATGGAACCAAGGATATGTCCCTTCTGCTTGCCAGGGACAGCTGTGCTTCCAGGGCTCATTCAAGCAACAGAGCCAAGCTGCCTTCATGAAGATTGGAAAGCTCGGGGCTCAGGCTGGGTTGATTTTGAGAAGCAGGGAGTTTGAGCCCTGCAGTTCACCAGAAGCTCGGCTCACCGAAGATCTGGGCCTCACTTATTTCCTTTCAAGGCCTGGGGTAGTCTGGAGGTGCATGGGTGGTCTTCAGGGCATAGACCTGGCTGATGTTGGCTCTAATTAGCTCAGGTGACTCGGTCTTGATGTGGAACTTTGATCAAACATCAACCATGTCCTTTCGGGAATTTGAAAAGAAAGTTCTTTTAATTCTCAGCCTTTCCTCACTACCTCCTGCCACATCTGCAGGCAGGGTTGTCAGGGGTCACGCAGATTCTATTTGTGGAGGTGAAGGTCGGCTGGGGGTACCAATTCAGGTCCAAAGTACTGTGGCAGCAAATTAGCTCGAACTGTCAAAGTTTTGCAATTTCTTAGGAAAAAAAAAAGCAGAATTGGGGACATTTAGGGCATCTGGAGGAAGTGGCACGGATGCAGGGCAAAGCCATCAAATGCAGGACGTGCCCTGCATAAGCAGGATCCCAGTCACCCTGCTTTAGGGATCCGTGGAAGTGAAGTGGGTCAGAGCTGTTTTCTTATTCCTCTCATCATTTTAGGATAAATGTGAGGTTTACCCAGGAGACAGGATCTGTTTCGGAGGTCCCCATGGCAGACGTGTGGAATGGCCCAGGGGGCAGACACTGTGGGTTGTCCCTGGATACGCCAGGTGGGGAGGAGGGGACAGTGGTTGCAAGGCTGGCTGAGGCCTCCCCTGCCCAGCTGTGTTACCAGCTCAGCCTTAGCTCTGTGTGGGACTAGCATCGGCCGTCCCCTGGCCACTGGTTTGTGTTTCCAGAGCCTAAGGTGGGTGCCTGGCAGCCTGTGGTGAGGGGAAGTGTCCACGACGGGCAGGTGTCTCCTGGAGTTTCGACAGGAACAATTATGAGTTGGCTGAAAAGAAGGGCTCACGGCAAATAAGAGGGGCAGAAGGCATTCACCTCCCCAGAACACTTGTCAGAGAGAAGCGAGAAAAGGTTCGTCTTAGGCACAGAAACCAAAATCATATAATGTACCTGAAAATGAGATTTCTTTGAGCCAGAGGGGCAGCAAGGCGTCTCCCAGGACGCACCAGGAAGGAACAGAGCCCAGGGGAGGGGAAGGGAGAGGCAGAACACAGCAAATGTGGTCACTCTCCTCACAGGAACCTGTGTGCATAATGCAAATTCAACTTTCAAAGTGTTTCACGATTCCAGAGGAAGTGAAATATTTGGGGAACAAGTGGGAAGATATGTGTGCAAGATCATAAGGGATCCTGAAACAAAATACAATCAACCAAGGAATTCAAATGCTTTGGAGGAGAATTCAAATGCCTGGCTTGGATCCACATGAGACCCACTTAGGCCTGAACACACCCTCGAGAGAATTTTTTCGATAACAAAGTACTTAAGCTGTTTCTCAGAAACGCGCCTCCTGAATCCACTTGCAGAGGCTTTGAAAGCAGCTTTTCAAGAACAGACCTGCACAGAAGCCAGCTTTTCTGGTCTCTGGTCTTTTGATGTCTGAAGCTCAAAATCTCCTCCTCAGACCCAGCAAACTGTATGCTTGTCCCAAAAAGAAGTATGCACCCTGTGAAGAAGCAGGATGGCATCCAACCTGCAAATGACTTTCCCCTCTCCTCTCCTGTAGATTCCCTGCTGCCAACCCACAGAGGAGGACTTAGGTTCCGCTCCTGTTCTCTGCAGGTTGACCTTGTGATAACGCTCTTTCTTTTCACGAAACCACTGCCAGAGCATCGTTTGGCTGCCGCGCACATCAGGCAGAGAGCCTTTGCTTGGGATCACATGAATGAGGGGATAAACAGGCGCACAGAAACACAGAGCAAGGGCGAGGAGCACATGTGCAGTGGTTAAGTCTCCAGGAGATGGAATAACTGGGTCACATTATTGGCGGAGGGTCAAGCAAAGCCATGCAGCACGTGGCCCGCTGTGGGTGGCAGTCACAGTGAGCACTGGCGTGGTGTGGTTGATGGTTGCAGATGTGCAAGGAGCCTTGTGATGACCAGTGACTTTCAATGGTATCCCCGCGTCCACCAAAATGAGGGAAATAAGTAAATCGCTTATTGTGAGCCAAATCTGTATGGCATAGCCTGGGAACATGATTTAAATGCCACCGTGGAAAAGGTTATATGAACTTCTGTAGCCACAGAACAAATGAAATTTGTAAGGTAACATGTCTACCACGGATGGGAACACCAGGTAGGTGGGCTGCACTGAGGGGAAATCTCTTCTGCAGGACATGGCCTGGCACCGGATCTCTGCTCTTTGTTTTAACTGACTCCATCTTGCTTTTCTGACATCTGTTTTTCTGTCTTTCTGTCTTGCAGTCACTGTGGATTCCAGGAACAACAGGAATGACTGATGATTAGCCTGTGACAGGAGTCAAAACCTCCTCCAACCAACAGCACCTTTCTGTCTTTTTTTTTTTTTTTTTTTTT
>NW_022900929.1:25409745-25410370 GCF_012274545.1 Fukomys damarensis
TTTTTTTTTTTTTTTTTTTTTTTTTTTTGACAGGGTCACTATATAGTCCAGGCTGGCCTTGAACTTGTGTAATTCTCCTGCTTCAGTCTCCTAAGTGGCAAGATTATAGGCATGTACTGCCACACCTGGCAACAGTACCTTTCTTATCAATCAGACCCCAGTTTGGCCAAGACTGTCTAATCATTTTGTTCCCTCTATTTAAACCCAGAGCCCACATCAGCCCTGAGATGTAGCTTCTTGGGAGATTTTCGGTCTTCACTCCCAATTCTCAGCTTGTTGGACCTCACCATGTTATTGCAAGAAGTGCACAAAAGGCCCCATGTCCAGACCCGGAAGCTCAGTGTGCACTCAGCTCTTGCATGCACTTGCCCTGGCATGGAAACAAGGTGAGCCAGGTGAGGGGACTGAGCAACAGGCGAGTCCTGGCACAATGGACAGCTGTTCCGGCCGTGCTGGCTGCAGACGGCAGAACGCCAAAGGATGTGATGAATCAGACTGTCTCTGCCTCTCCAGCAAAGGTCCGCCCGGACAGATTGGACAGCATTTTACCTTTTGCTTTTTCCTGGCTAAACCTCTTTGCGCCCGGCTGTGCTGAAAAGGGGAAATGCAAAAAAAAAAAAAAAAA
>NW_022900929.1:25410681-25419826 GCF_012274545.1 Fukomys damarensis
AAAAAAAAAAAAAAAAAAAAAAAAAAAAAAAAAAAAAATGTGAGCAGAGGAGATATTTTGGGGCTCTTTTCTAAAGAAGGTAAAAGAATCGCTGATCTTACAAGAAAATTTTGCTCTCTGATGATTTTAATGCTAATTTTGCAAATTTGGAACTCTGAGTGGACAAGGCAGAATTGAAAGCAAAGCCAGTGTTCCAGGACTCACCACGTCACAAAGATGCAGGTCTTGTGAAGTCCGAGCATGGCCCTGCTGTAGGGCACAATTCCCAGTGCCCAGGTGGCTGCTGGTAATGACAGAGCAGAGCCTTCTGTCATTGCAGTTCTTATTTCCAGAATGTGCACTGTCAACACAGAGCCTTAAAGGAACATGGTGACTTCTGGGGCCAAGGAGTTTCCAAAACTGCCTCCCTCCCGAGTCTGTGTCCATGGAACACAAAGAATGACCAAGAAATATACAGAGACAGGAAAACTGCACAGCCCTCCAAACTACAAAAAAGCCTCAGGTGAATACATTGACCAGAATTTCAGCTGGGCTCCCTGCGAATAGGACTGGAATGAGAGCTGGATGGTGCCCCCTTCCTAGGTGGCTGTGTGTCCTGGGCAGAAGTAAAGGTCTTGCAAGGCTGCTTCCCTACCCTGTCACGTGGAGCCCAAAAATCTGCAGTGGTTCCATAAGCAGCATCCAGTGAGACACAGTGGGTGTCCCTCAGGATCAGGATCCCCATCTATTAAAGGGGGATTTTCCGAAAAAGGACAGCAGTTAGTCCAGTTTATAAGTGACACAGAGCAGCAGCTTCCTGGTAGAAAGCACTGGGCTGTGTGTGCTGAGTTCCTAAGGAAATTAAAGGCAATGAGATATGAAAAGGGGTCAAAGCTGACACCTTCTACAACAAAGAACATGAAGGTAAAAGAAGGACCAGGAGGAAATGTTTAATACATAGCATCCAAACGTTGAAAGGGGAGAGGTTAATTTTAGCTCATGGTTTCAGTTGGTTCAGTCCGTGGTTGGCTGACTCTAACACAGAAGTGGCATGGTGGAAGGTCATGGCGGAGGAAAGCTGCTCACATCATGGCAGCCAGGAAGTTGAGATTCAGAGGAGGAGGATCTGGGACAAGCTCATGGCCCAGTGACTCCTTCCAACCAGGCCCCAGCTCTTGACAGCACACTCAGCTGTGAACGCAGTGGCCCCATGATCCAGTCACCTTCAAAAAGCCCTACTTCTGAATGCATGAGACTTTGGGGAGACATTTTAGACCTGCGCCTCAACAGAAGATGGAGGATATGTAAAGTGAATCACTGGAGTCTCTCATGTAGCTATCTTGGTTTCTAGAGAAAGTAGCAGAAGGTGAACAGACATCATATTCAGAGATAATCAGGAAAATGCTCAAAATTTACAGGTGGGGCTGTGTCTGCTGAGGGAGGAAGAGGTGATGGTGGGACCACTGGGCTGGGGTTTGGCTATTGTTATGGGTTTCATTCAGGTTTTTTTTTTTTTTTTTTTGACAGGATCTTGTTATGTAGTTCAGCCTGGCCTTGAACTCACTGTGTAACCCAGGCTAGCCTCAAACTTGCAGTGATCCTCCTGCCCAAGTGCTGGGATTACAGGCACGTGCCGCCATGCTTACCTAGACCCTCATTCAGAGTCCAAGTCCTCTCATCCTCTCCGTATGGAGATGGCAGTTTGAAGAAGCCCAGATGTCCAGACTCCTTGAGGTAGAGCCAGGAGGATGGATTGAAGTAAAGGACAGACCAAGGGCAGCACTGTGTCTGCACAAGTAACAGGCCAAGTGTGAAGGCTACTGTGATTTTTTGTCCCTAACACTGTCTGGCACTGCCTATCAACATGGAGATACCAGCTCTGTGATGATGCATAGTCTATGTCTAGACCCGTTCTGTCCAGCCCTCTTCCTTTTCAGGCTCTTCCTAAATAGCCCCCTTCCTGTCTAGACCCCTTTCTGTCCACGCCCCTTCCTGTATATCCCACTTCCTGTCTGTTCCCTTCCTGTTCAGGCCCTTCCTACATAGCCCCCTTCCTGTTCAACCTTCTATATGGCCCCTCCCTGTACATCCTATTTCCTGTCCAGGCCCTTCCTGTATAGCCTCCTTCCTGTCCAGCCCCCATCCTATCCAGGCCCTTTTGGTCCAGGGTCTTCGTGTCCAGTCCCTTCCTATCCAGGGTCTTCCTGTTCAGGCTCTTCTTGTGCAGGGCCTTCTTGCTCAGCCCCCTTCCTGTCCAACTTGCTCTAGTTCAATTCCCTGTCCTGTTCAGCCTCCTTTTTCTGGTCTAGGACTGTGTTTCTCTTTCCATAAACCCCCACACCCTCCCAATTCCCACAGCCACTCACCTTTGAGGCAGGTAACCCTTGAGAGCACCTGCCTATGCCAGGCAGGATGACACAGCTGCCTTCTGATTTGTGAGAGACCAGCAGAATGTGCTGTGACTCAAAGGAGCTGATTCGGCTTAGGCCAGAGTGCTGAAATTTGTCAGTTTCTGCAGTTCATGAAACTTTCCACATCATTATTTTCCTCTGTACCTCACCTGGCACTGCCAGCCTCTTCTGCATTCAGGGAAGAGTGGAGTGGCACGGGCCTCTGCTGGTTTGCAGAAGGCACGGAGCCCCTGGCCCCAGCAAGTGCCCCTCCTGCTGCCCTGGCCTGTCCTTTCCTGGAGAGCCCTCCTGCCGCCCATCCTGGCCTTCCCAGGGATGGACCCTGGACACACACGGAGCTCCCCACTTCTGTCCACTCTGGGAAGTGGAAGGTGAAGTCAATTCTCAGGGATTGGTCCCAGAACAAGTGGAAACTGGATCTTGGCGCTGAGATGGGTAGATATGGCCTTGGGGGTGTCATCCTCGACTCTAGCAGGGTTTTATAACCTTTGGCCCTCCTAATTCTTTTAGTTGTCAATCTGTATTATTTACTTAAAGAAGTTTTTTTAAAAAAGTTGTTGTTTTAAAAAAAATATTATCACTGGGCTGAAATAAGGGCCAGATGCTCAAGCTTTTAAATCTCCAAATTCTATGTTATCTTAATGCCTTTCATTAACTCTTAAAGGATTATACACACTGTAGAGACCTTGTGGGTTTCTTTTGAAGAGGCAGGAAATTTTTTTTTAATTGAGTTTATTGGTACATTTAGGGATACAGTACAGTTACATTCATTGTTGGGATCATGTACCTTTACATGGCAAGTCTTGATTCTCATTTTTTTCCCCTTACCTCTGCCCTCCCTTCACCCCCTCCTCCCCTCCCCATCTACAAACACTTTATTTTCATCTTTTCATTCTCTCACATTTTTTTCTTTTCCCTTTTTGTTCTTCCCCTACGTATCACCCCTTCCCTACACCTTTAGCTCCTTTCCTCCCATTTCTAAATGTCAGTAATCTTATTAGAATCTTATGCATTGTTGCAGAATATTCACACCAGGGAAACTATTTGGTATTTACACATGTGGGACTTATTTATTTCACTTAGGAGTATATCTTCAATATGTATCCATTTTCCTATGAATGAATCTATTCTCTCGCTCTTTATGGCTGAGTAATATTCCATTTTATAGAAAAACCACAACTTCTTTATCCAGTTTCCAACGGATGGGCAAATAGGTTGTTTCCAAGATTTAGCTATTACAAATTGTGCCGCTATAAACATGGGTGCACATATTTCTCTGTGATATGATTCTTTTAGTTCTCTTGGAAAGATACCCAACAGAGGGATGGCTGGGTCAAATGGAACCTCCAGTCCAAGCTCTTTGAGGTATCTCCATATTGATTTCCATAGTGGTTGCACTAGTCGAGGCAGGAAATTTTAAGCAGTATTTCTGATAAGATTGAGCTCAATGACAGATTTTTAAAAAGGCTTTTTAAAAGAACAATTTTAGGTTCACAGCAAAATTGAGAGGAAAGTACAGGCATTTCCCTTATACTCCTTTCCCCTACACATGTAAAGCCTGCCTCCCATCAGTCTGTGTCACCAGAGGTGCATCTGTTACAAGCAATGGATGTAAATGTTTCATTTATGTGGTTCCTTACCCTACCTAATTCTAAACCCAACCCAATCCTAACCCTTTCCTCTCTCAACCTCCTGACAACTACTGACCTTTTTACCGTCTCCTGAGCCTTTGAGGAAGCTGAGCTCATTGCAGACAATGCCATTCTGTGGCTGGTATAGGAAGGGAATGCGGGATATGGGAATGGGTGGCACACAGTGACTTACCGTCCTCATCCCTCTGCTTGGACACCACTTTGGCATTCGCTGGTGCAGATAAATTTCAGTGGCTGCCTGGAGATGAATCTCCAGCGATGTTGGCTTCTGGTCCTGGCTCATAGTTGACTTGTGGCTCTGGCTGCCACTGGTTGGGTCACTACAAGCACCTGTGTTGCTGAATGAAACCTAAGTGTAACCTTCTTCCTGGTGACAATGGTGGGCAGCTGAGGCACAGGAGCCTCACAGGTCAGCCGGGTGGTTCAGCGTCTCCCAGGGGTGCCCTTCTGAGGTGCCCATTCCCACAGTGGGCGGTGGCTGTGCTTTAGTGCTGAGTGACACAGACCTCTCCCTATTCTTAGATGGCTGTCATGGCATCAGGGCCACGCAGGACAGCATCTTCTGTGTCCCTGGGGAATGCAGGTTGTAGGCACCGCTTCCCATGACAGAGGACTCTGCGGGCGAGGGATGCAGCAGATGCATGAGGGGTGCCCATAGGAACCTGACTTGGGGGGAGGCCAGGGTGGGGGCAGGGGGTATGCACGGCAAGTGCCACCCCCAAGGCAGCAGAAGGACCCTGTCAGGGCTCATGGACTAGGCCTGGAAGGGAACCTTAAGAAAATATTTCTTTTTGTTGTTGTTTACTGGAGATTGAACCCTAGACCTTTGCATTGAGCTACATTATCAACCCTTTTTATATTTTAAGACAAGATCTTGCTAAATCACTAAATTTCACAGGCTGGGCTCAAATTTGTGATCCTCCTGCCTCAGCCTCCAAGATTGGTGGATTTTACTCTTAAGCGCTAGTTCCCCTGAGCTGCCCTGAGGTTTGCTTAAAAACCAGGTTCTGCCATAGTCATTTAACCAAATAGAAAGAAAATATAACAGATTCTTAACTCAGGATGGTCTATTTTTTCATTTTCCTGCTTTATGATTTGCAGCAGCAAAACATACTCAGTAGAAATCATGTTTCAGATTGCAAATTTAGATCTTTTCCTGGGCTGGTGACAGTTGGCCCGGTCCTCGGAGTGGGGACCGACCAGTGTCCAGTGTCCCGTGTTGCTGTGTGCCCAGCATGTCAGGCATGGTAGTGCATTTCCCACTTATGATATTTTCAGTTTACAATGGTTTTGTGTGATGTGACCATCCTGTAAGTCCAGGAGCACCTGTCCATGTCAATCTTCTGAAAGGCAGGAGGTTGGGGAGGGGACACCCCACTGCCATGGCCCTGGGACCTCCCCAGGCAGGGACAGAGCTTGGCCAGCCCCTCCTTTGGCCCTGAGCTGAGTGGGTTTGTCCTGATGATGGAGGGGCCATGGGAACAGAGCATTCACTGCTGTCCCTACTGTCTGGATGGAGAAAGCTGGAAGCCTGTTTGGTTGGCTCCTCTCTGCACCCTGATAAACGGAGATCTTCCTGAAGGAGAGGTGTGTCATGTCCAGCAGAGTTACCCATGTCCTCCTTCCCAGGACCCCACAGGCTTGGCTCCCAAGACAGACTAGGTGAATTTTCATCAAACTACAACAAGCATAGCGGTGATTTTATTGATTCTCCAGAAAACCTGTCTCTAAGATCTCTTTGCCTTTCCACTAGAGGAGAGAACTAATTTTAGTGAGTGTTGGTTTCCTGGGGTGCAGGGCTGTAGGAGCCAGCTGGGGGCTCATCCTCTGGGCTCCTCACACTGGGGAGGTTTATGCTAATCCTGCAGCAGGCCCTCTATTTGGGATGCCGCCCTCCTCTTGGCTCTCTGTGTCCCAGCTGGAGGCAGCAGATACCTTGCACACAGGGCCCAGTCCTGCTGGCCTCTCTAGACCTTTCTCATGCCCTCTGCTTCTGTGAGATGCATGCTCTGTGGCATCTTGGCCCCGAGAGCAGCTTGCTCACCCAGTGCATTTCTGTGCTTTCCAAGTGTGTGGACTTTTGAGCTAATGCTGATTTAGCTACTGGCATACACACGCACGTGCACTCGCACACACACACACAAACCCACAAACTCCCACTCCCACACCCACACACACTCTGTAGCTCTCTGGCCTGCAATATCTAATGCACCCAATACTGTGTCCGCCGAAGAAGACCTTCTGGGGACAAGGATGCTCCTTGACCCCACTTTGGAGGCACCCTGTGGCCTCTCCCACTAGACTTGACCTTGGTCTTCCATTCTTGCCCACAGTCCAGTCTGTGCCGGAACCCTATCCGGGCATTTTGGAGAGGCTCCATACACTCCGATCGGGGTCTTCATCTTCTACCCTTCCCCTTGGGACCTGTAGCACCCCAGCCTGTGCTCTGCAAGAACCTTTTGGACTCACTTTACCAAGACATCTGCTTTCAGTTGTTTTCTACCCACCCGCTCCAAGCCAACCTGCTCTTTGGCTGTAAGTCCCGAGTTGGCTGTATTCAGAACCCAGCTGAGTTCTACACTGAAGTCTCTCTCCCCCGATTGCAACGGCTTTTGTGAAGTCTGGGTTTGTCACGTTAGCTGTCCTCTATCTCTTTCTTTCCCCTGCCAGCTGTTAGGCAGACAGTGTCTCCTCTGAGGAATGGCTCCTTCTTTTTGCTCAAAAGCATGTGATGCTTGTGCTTTAGCTCTGCTTCTCTAGTGCCAGCTGAGGTTCCCACAATCCACTTCCAATCTGACATCAACCGCCTGGAGTTTGCACAAACCCTGTGGGTGAAAGGGCGAGGTCCCCAGCGATGCCAGCCAGTGAGGTCCTGCCCGCCGAGTCACAGCCCTAGGTGAGGTAGCCTAGGAGGCCACTTTGGTTTCCTCCTGCTGGACTCAGCCGTGACTCCTGGACAGGACTCAGGGGCCCTGGATTGGAAGCAGAACTCAAAAGCAGAAAGAAATAAGAAAGTCTCTAAACACTTGGAAATGAAGCAACATGCTTTAAAATCACCTACAAATCAAAGGGAGTCTCAGAAAAAGATTTAAACTGAGCAAAAATGAAGACATATAAAAATTTCTAGGATGCAGCTAACCCAAGGCTTAGAGGGAAATGTGTCCCATTAAATGCTTTTATTAAAAAAGGAGAAAGTTTGGAGTCAATATCCAATCTTTCATATTAGGAAACTAGAAAAAGAGGAGAAAAAAAAAAAAAAAAAATCACAAAGCCCCAATTTGTAAGCTAACATTTGTATCATTTGCAAAAAATTGGACTTCTTCTGTATAGTGCTTAGACTTTCTTTTTCTTTTTCTATGTGACATTGCTTAGAATTCCCACAAAAAGAATTCAAAACTGAGGGCTGGGGATTTAGCTCAGTGGTTCTACCACCAGACTTGCAAGCACAAGGTCCTGAGTTCAATCCCCAGTACCCCCCCAAAAAATTCACAACTGATGAGTTATAGCGAGTGTTCCTGCCATTTGTTAGATTTTAATAGGAATGCCTTCAATGTGTCACCAGAAAGTATAATGTTAATCATTTGAAATAGATTATTTGTAATTATGTTAAGCAATTCTATTCCTAGTTCAAGAAAAATTAAAAAAATTAAAATCATATCACATGGTTTATGTGTTATTTATTTTTGAATGAAACACTGTTCAAGGCAGCACAATTCTAATATTATTCCTCCTTCAAAGGGAAATTGAGGGCTGGGGATTTAGCTCAGTGGTTCCACTACCTACCTCACCAGCATAAGGTCCCGAGTTCCTGGTACAAAAAAGGAGAAATGGGATGGGAGTGAGAGCAGAGGGTCAGTAGTTATACCTGCTGAACTGGTTTTTAAAAAATTATTATGATAATCTTTATATTTAAACTTGGTAAAAGTCCATTTGTTGCTAAGTCGTCATAGAGAAAAATACCAAACATGTACAGCTTCCTTTAGAGAAAATTCAAAACCAAAGGCATAATTTATACAAAAATATGTACAGAAAATAAGGAAAAAGTCCATTCATAAAAGCTATTGTAGTGTCCTCAGTATAATTTGCATATTCTCAGTACTTCGAAAGGCAATACTAACCATCATCTCAATTTATTTCTCTGTCAACTATATTTAGAGTGGGTAGAGTCAGGCACGTTTCAAATATAATCATAAAAGAAGAAAGCTCAGGAAATTAAATGCTCAATGCCAAGAGAAGGCTAAGAGTTGGTGTGAACCCCCACCCAGACTAGGCACAGCAGACCGAGTCCCATCCCCACACCGCTGGCTACCAACTGGAGGGGAAGACAGGAGTGAGAGGGCAGACGCAGGGCCACACCAGGGAGCCGTACCCAACACTGCAGGCACTTCTGTCTCCCAGAACTGCGGGCAGGAAGCCCAAGACCAAGGTGTCACAAATTCAGTTCCTGGTGAGCCCACTTCCTGGCTTTGAGACGCTGACTTCCTGTGTATCCTTCTATGGCTCTGTGTCTTCCTTTCCTAAGGGCACTGACCTTTTCTGGGACCCCCATCCTCATGATCTTATTTAACTCCAATCACCTCCCAAAGGCCCTGTCTCGAAATACCATCATATTGGGGTTTGGGGTTCAGTGTATAGATTTGGGGTGACAGCAATGTGCATGCCCAGAGTAGAGGTGCATATGGAATATGGGGGGTCGGGGGGAACTTGTCAAATCCAGACCTGGCACCAATGCATTTTAGACATAGACATTTCATCTACAGGCAGTGCTTGAAATGAGGTGAGATTATAAGAACTATGGTGAATGTTCAAAAGTTAAAAATATTTATTAGAGCAAAAGACACATTGCCACAATCCCCCTCAAAATAAAATATATCCCTCGCTTTAAATATACTTAAAGTGCCTTGTTATTGCCACTTTCTGAAGCAGTTCTTGAAGTCCTTTTTATTGGGTATCTTTTCATGGCTACCTCGATGTTCTGAACCAGTTCAAAACCTTTCTTTTTTGTGGTCATTTTGACTTTGGGGAAGAGCCAGAAGTTGCGTGGTACCAGATCTGGCAAAGAAGGTGGATGAGGACATGTTGCGTTTTCACAAGCCTGCCTTT
>NW_022900929.1:25420066-25440669 GCF_012274545.1 Fukomys damarensis
TTTAAAGTCACAGTGAAAGAGGACTTCAGAGCTGCTTCAGAAAGTGGCAAGGTGGCAAGACAGGGTAGCCCAGTCAGAGTCATCTAAGAAGTGTGACCTGGTGGGATTTGGCAAGCGTTCCTGGCAGGGGAGGGAGGGTTAGGGTTAGGGATAGGGTTAGGGTTAGGCAGGTGGCAGGACAGGGACACTGCAGGGGTGGAATGCAGAGCTGGAGTGAGGTCACCCAGCATCTCTACACACCTGTGCATCTCTTGCTGGTGGGAGAAGCTACACACTGTGCCCTTCCTGTGATCTGCCTGTAGGATGCAGGAGTGAGGATTTGGCTTTGCCCAACAGTGGGGCGTGGAGGGTTTGAGGCCCCTATGGGATGCTGAGGGCTGTGCCTTCCCTGCTCCTCATGCTGGCTTCCGTGTTCCCAGTTGGTCTCCTCCCAGCACAAGCACTGGCATGTCATTTCCCATGGGAGTTTTGGAGCAGCCAGGTAAATACTGGGGAGGCCAGGAGCAGGATCCAGGCAGGAGGTGGGGACCCCTCCTCACTGGTTGAAAGGTGACTTGAGAGCTGGTTGCTTCATCGTGCAGGTGGCAGAGAACATGGAACTGCTGATTCCCTTTGTTCTGGGTAGATTTGCACAATGATGCAGGGTGAGCAGGAGGCCTTGTGGGTGCTCAGAGCGCAGGGGAGACCAGAATTAGACTGCAGGTGGTCACAGAGCGGAGGCCAGAGGAGACTGGATGCCAAGAGCAACACGGGAATGCTAAAAAATACACACTTAATTGCTACAGAAAGTGCTGTGAGAATCAGAACTATATTTGGATTGGAATGGCTTATTGGCAAAATATTTCGGCAGATGCCGGAAGGAGGCTTAATTGGAGGAGACTGCCTGCTCGGATCTCAGAGAGCCTGTGTCTGATGCAATTTAACTTTTGCAAAATATAAGTCTTTGAAAAGGTTGAGAGCTACCATATACTCTGTTTATAGTGAGTAGAGCTACATTTTTCTTCTCAAAATAATGTGAAATAATTTCTAAAGACTGGAAAAGAAAAATGGTTCCTGGGAGAGAGTGGAAAAAAAAATGACTACAAATGACATGTCCCATTTCATTATTTAATTTACCCTTCACACTGGAGCCCCTGAAAATTAAATAATTTCCTTTTTCCCTTTCAAGATAAATTAGGCATCAAAGAGTCCAAGTGAAGAAAATTGATTCTATCATTTCTAATAAGGGTGAAACACTGCAGTTGAGAATCATAACGTTTGTACTGCACATTTGCATGAGTCTTTACAGAATATTGGAGTGAGGCCTGGGCCATCTGACCCTCCTTCTTTTCTAAGAATTGCCTCAGATTGTCCCCCACTGATTTTCTCCTTGACCCCAACCCCAGTCACACTTGGCAGGACAGTGGAGAGTTGGTTTGTCCAAAAGTCTAATTTTGTTTTTCCGGCTAGGGGTAGAGAAGGGTTTGTAGCAATGTGTCAGAGGCAAAATGTAAATTCCAGGCTGGTTGGTTGTTGTGCTCCACGTCTTTAGTAAGTCATGAATTCAGATGTGTGGCTTTTGAAAGGTAACTGGATCATTGGAACACTATACTCATTAGTGGATCAATCCATCAAAGAGTTCAGAGCTGAATGTGCTCTTGGGAGGTAGGGCCTGGTTGAAAGAAGTGGGTCACTATGTTTTATGGTTTGTATCTAGATATCCTCCCAAAGCTTCATGTGCTCATAGGTGAGGCTCTTGGGTGTGACTGGATCATGAGTGTGTGATATTGGATTATGGATATGATAATTGGATTAATCTATTGATTGGTTTAGCAAAGTTCTGGGTGTGGGTATTGGGAAGGCCCACCTTGGGTGTGGGTGGCATTAACCAATACTCTTGTAGCCTGGATGGAATTAGAAGGAAAAGGAAATTTCCTTGCTTCCTGCTTATCCTGCCATGGACTGTTTCTTATTTGCCAAGCTGCTCTGCCTTGGAGCCAGCTGACTATGGACTGAAATCTCTACAAATTGTGAGCTAAAATAAACATTTCCTCCTTTAACTTGTGAGTGTTGGGTATTTTGTCCCAGCAATGAGAAAGTACTAAGACACTGACAGTGTCAGTAGAAGGGTGTATCTTTCTCCCAGGTGACTCCCTTCTCTCTCTTTCCTGGATACCATGGGCACGGAAACTTTTCTTCCACTTGACCTGTCTGCCATCTGGTTGCTGCCTTGGAGCCAGCTGACCATAGACTGAAACTGTGAGCCAAAATAAATCTGTTCTCCTTCAAGTTGTGGGCGTCAGGTCTGTGTCCATTGATAGGAAAGTGACTAAGAGGTTACCTTCAGCACTCTAGGAAGACTCTAGGAAGTAGAGAAAAACAGAGGCTACAAAGAGAAAAGAGTCTAGTAGTTGTGGGAAAAGATATGGTGAGAGATGAAGAAAGGATACTTTTGGATTTTGATTGACTTTCCTTGCAAGTATAGTCCATTCCTTGGGGCCTTAATCAGCTTTCTGATGCTGTGACAAAATACCTGAGAAAAACAACTTTGAGGAGGAGAGGTTTATTTTTGTCCTGTCCTATTAGATGGCCCCAACCACATTCAGAGCAGGTCTCCCCCTCATTTGGATGTCCCACATGCCACTCATCTCTGGAAACACCCTCACAGACACACTTAGCAGTGGGCATGACTAGTTTTCTAGGCTTTTCTCAATACAAATGAGTTGACAGCTGAGATTGACAAGGCATAGCTGAGAAACTCTTTTTGAATTCATTATGAACTACTCAGAATAATTCCCCCATGCTTTTTCAACTTGGGTTCTAGAACTTTCCAAAGAAATTCTTAACTGAGGCAGAAATTTCTCAGCTCTGGAGCTGCAGTCACAGACCCTAGGTGAGTGGAGAGACCCTGGAACTGTGCTTGACAGCAGGAACGGCTGTTGGCCACTTCACGAGGGATTCAAGCTGCTTTACACTCATTACTGCTCCTTCCAGTGCTTGTGGGAAAGCAGACGGGGGAGGACAGAGTCCTTCAGTGGAAGAATGAGGGAGAAGAGCAAGGTCCAAACCTGTGCCCCATAAACCATGACCCAATTTCTTCTCACCTGCTTCCTGCAGAGGATCTGTCTGGCTGGAATGCTTGCAGATGGAGCAGTGCCCCAACTCCTGTCTCACTGCAAAACCTCTCCTGTGGCTGACCTGTGTTAGAACTGGCTTCCTGAGACCCCACCTGCAACAGAAGTTTGAGGTCCAGAACTCTCAGTGTGTGTTGGAGTGACTTGGAAGGCGTGTTAAAGCCCAGCCTGTTGGACTCATCCCCCAGACTATTGCCTGTGGTAGGCCTGGGTGCAGCTCTGGAATGTGCATTGGTAACCACTTCTTGGTTGTTGGGGATATTGGCTGTCTGGGATCGCATTGGAGATCCACTGCTGTATAGGAAGGGAGGAAGCTTCTGAGTTCAAACCAGCAATAAAAACAGTTAGCATGACGTTCAGTCCAGGAGCAAGGAGACACTCTAGGAGAGGATAGGGAAGAGGACCACTCCTCTGGCTTCTGTGGAGGCCAGGAACCGAGAGTAGAGGCAGGTGGAGATGTGGACAGGGCCCAGGTGGGCAGAGAAGCACTGTGCTCCTAGGGACTGTCTGTTCGGCAGGTTAGAAATTCACACACCAGACAGGCAGGTTTGCTTTCCTCCCCTTCCTTTCTGCTGCAGTAATCACAAACTTTTCTTGCGTGCACAACTTCCTGACTCTTTACCTACAGACCCCATAACAGCACCCAAATATTTTTATGTGCTTATTTACCCTTTGGATATCCTTTGCCATGATTTCTTAGCTCAGCACATCTTTGCCCATTTTCTGAGAGTTCTCTATGTAGTCTAGATGGTACCAGTAGTCTTTATCAGAATAGTCTTTTCATCCACTTGACAGTCTTTTGGAGAGCTAAAATTTTAAATTTTTCATGAAGTTCAATATATTACTTTCTTCTGTTACGAACCGTCTTTGGTGTCATCTAAGAACCCTTCAAATCAAGAAACCTCAGTTCCTGAAGAACATATACACAGATATACTTTTTTTTAATCTACGCAAATGGTGTATTGCATGCTGGGCAGGCATTCTACCACTGAGCTCAATATAGTTTTACATTTTAATTCTGTAATCTGTATTGAAGTAATCATTGGGGACAGGATGTGAACATTTGGTGGAGCCTGTTCTTCTGTCTGTGGGCATACAGTTGCTCCTGTAGTGTTTGTTGAAAGTGCTGTCCTTCCTTTGTCAAACTGCTTTGGTGTCTTTCTCAGACTCTAGTTAGCTGCACTTGAGTGGGTTTTCTTTCCTCCTCATTGATCTGTGTTCCTGCCTTTTGGCCAATGCCACACCGTCATTTCTGTAACTTTAAAAGTCTTGATCATTCAGAAAGACCAGCACCTCACACTTTATTCTTGCAAAAATTGTCTTACCCATTCTGCTTCCTTAGGCTTTCTATGGAAATTTTAGAATACTTTGGTGCACATGTGAAAGTCTCCCTGTGATTTTAATAAAATTATATGAACATCATACCAATTAGAAGAGGAGTAATATCTTTATAATATTGAATTTTCTAGTATAAAACACTGTATCTCTATTCATTTAGGTCTTTTATTTCTTTCATCAGATTTATTCAGTTTTCACCACACAAGTTCTGTGTGTATTTTGTTGCATTTATAACAAATTATTTCATTTCTGATCAATTATAAATGACACTGTATTTTCAATTTCTGTTTCAATGAGTTCACTGTTAGTATAGAGAAATACATTGATTTTTGTCTGCTGATATTGGTCTTATCATACTGAAATCACTTAATTTGTATTTTTTTGTTCCTGTTTTTGGTGCACTGGGGATTGAACCCAGGGCCTCAGCACTGGGCTACTCTCCTAGTGCTTCTTTGATTTTTTATTTTGACACTGGGTCTTGCTAAATCAATAAGTTGTCCATCCTAGGTTCAAACTTGTGACCCTCCTGTCTCAGCATCAGAGTGCTGAGATTACTGGTGGGTGTGACCATGCTCAGCTAGTTTCTTACCCTTAATTTGTAGATTCCTGGAGATTTTCTACCTAGAAAATCGTCATCTGAACCTAGGGACAGTTTTATTTCTTCCTTTTATTCCTTTTATTTTTTTCTTCCTTTTATTTCTTCCAACTTCCATACTTTTATTTTCTTATCTTGTTGCTCTGGGTAGAAATTTTATCACTTGGTTGACTATGAGTGATAGAAGCAGACATACCCTTTCTTGGTTCTCACCTAAGGGAAAATATGAATTATGCCACCAGTAATTACACTGTTGGCTTTTGGGGAACTGTTCTTATCAAATTGAGGATATCACACTCTCTCTTTCCATCTACACACACACACACAAGTTTTATTAGGAATAGGTACAGAATTTTGTCAAATGCTTTTCTTCTGCATTATTTGGTGTGATCTTGGATTTTTCTTCTTTGGCCTATTAACATGGTGGTTTTATTGATTGTCTTTTAAATATTGAAAGACTTTGGATTCTTATTGCATCAAATACTGCTTGGCCATGGTGTGTGCATTTGCTCATGTATTGATGAGTTCTGTTTGATAATATTTTATTCAGGACTTTCGCACCTGTACGAATGGGGGACATTGGGTTTTGTTTTGGTTTTTGTTTTGGGAGGCAGATGCTAACATCGGCTCTGTTAAGTGAGTTGAGAAGAGTTCACTTCTCTTTGATTTTCTTGAAGAGATGGTGCAAAATTGTTGCTAATCATATATTTGGAAGAATTCTCTAATAAAACCATCAGGGCCTAAAAATGTCCTTTTTGTGGAGTTTCTAGTTACTATTTCTGCCACACAGCTATCCACTCCATCCGTTTCACACTGGGTGAATTGTCATAGTTTGTGTTATTTGAAGAACAGGCCCAGTTTCCCTTTGGTTTTATTTGTATAGAATTTTTTAATATACTTATTTTCCTACGGAGATCTGCAGAACCTGTGGCGATGCTGTTTAATTCTTGATTTTTGGCAATTCTTGTCTTCCTTTATACATCAGTCTTATTAGAGATTCATCAGTTTTACTGGTTGTTATGTCTTGTGTCTACACGTCCACCCAAAGCCTCATTCAGTCATAGGTGGGGCTTCAGGGACATGGATAGATCTAGAGTGTGTGATGCTGGCTTTAAGAATGATTGCTGGGGTCAGTGGTGCTAGGATTAAGGGTACCTCACCCTGGGTGTGGGTGCCTTAGGGCAGGTAGCCTTGATAAAATATAAGGGACAGAAAAGGAGCTGCTGCATTGCTTGTGCTGTTGCCATTGCTTGTCTTCTGCTGCCTTCTGCCTGCCCTGCTTTGCCATGGACTGTTTCTCCTTGGCAATGCTCCTCTGCCACACCACCCTACCTCAGAGCCAGCCAATCATGGATTGAAACCTCTACAAACTGTGAGTCAAACAAATCCTTCCTCCTTTAACGTTGGCTGTCTGGTATTGAGTCTCACAAATCAGAAAAGTAACTGATACACTGATCAACGAAACAGGTTTTTGATTTGTTGATTTTCTATCTGCCTCTTCTTTTAAATTTCATTGGTTTCTCCTGTTTTCTTTCCTACTTCCTTTGGGTTTACTTATTCTTCTTTTCTGAGGTGAGCACTTGGCTTATTAATGGGAGATGTCCCTGCTTTATTAATGTGAGCTTTTAGTGGTCACTTCCCCTGCTCCTACAGGTGTAGGGATGCTGCTTTTCTTTTTTGTAATATTTATTAAATTTATTGGTACATATTAGGTATACAACACAGTTACACTCGTCATTGAGAACTTGTACCTATACTTGACTTATCAGGTTCTTATTTTTCCCCATTCCCCAGCCCTCCCCTCAGTCCTTCCACCCTTCCTGTTTACAAGACATTGTTTCCATGTTTTTCCTTTTCACAAATTCTTTTCCCTTTTTACATTTCCCCTACCCCTCCCAATTCTTCTATTCTTTTAGACTGTTCTTCCTAATACACAACATCAATTATACATTTTAATCCTTATTTACACTTATACTCTTTCACACCAGAGAAACTATTTGGTATTTACACATGTGTAACATTAATGTCACTTAGGAGCATTGCCTCAATGTGCATTCACTTAGCTATACATCTCTCTAGTTTATCATTTTTTATGGTTGAGTAGTATTCCATTTTATAAAAAAACCACATCTTTTTTATCCAGTCTCCAGTTAATGGGAAATTGGGCTGTTTCCAAGATGTAGCTATTACAAACTGTGCTGCTATAAACATGGTTGAGCATATATCACTGTGGCATGATTATTTTATTTCTTTTGGGAAGATACCCAGCAGAAGAATAGGCTGGGTCAAATGGGACTTCTAATCCTAGTTGTTTGAGGTTTCTCCATATTGATTTCCACAGTGGTTGCACCAGTCTGCACTCCCACTAACAATGAAAAAGGGTTTCTATCTGCCCACAACCCCGCCAGCATTTGTTATTGGTTGATTTCTTGATAGCAGCCATTCTTACTGGGGTGAGATAGATTCTCAGTGTTGTTTTCATCTGCATCTCTCAAATGACCAGTGATGTTGAATATTTTTTCATATGATTATTTGCTCTTTTACTTCTTTGTCTGAGAAATGTCTGTTCATTTCAGATGCCTATTTTTGAATTGGGTCTTTATATTTGGGGGGCTCTGTTTTTTTTTTGAGTTATGTATTCTAGATAGTAGACCTTTGTCTGGGGAATAGCTGGTATAATTTTTTCCCACATTGTACATCGTCTCTTAGCTCTGCTTATAATTTCTCTGGCAGTGCAGAAGCTTTTGAAAAAGATGAGATCTCAATTGTTGATTCTTTGTGCTAGTTCCCATGCTACTGAGGATTTGTTCATAAAATCTTTTCCTATGCCAATATCTTCAAGAGTTCTACCTAACTTTTCTTCCAGCAAGTTTAGTGTTTCTGTTTTAATATTTATATCTTTAATCCATTTAGATTTTAGTTTAGTGCATGGTGAAAGAAATGGGTCTTAGTTTTAATCTTTGACAAGTTGAAATCCAGTTTTTCCAACACCATTTATTAAAGAGTCTATCTTTCCTCCAGAGGGGGTGTTTGGCTCCTTTGTCAAGGATGAGGTAGCTCAGTATGTCAGGAGATGTTTCTTCATATTCTTATCTATTCCACTGATCCTCACATCTGTTTCTTTGCCAATACCATGCTGTTTTTATCACAGTGGCTTTCTAGTATAGTTTCAAATTGGGGATTGTGATACCCACTGCATGTCTCTGTTGTCTAGAATTGCTTTTGCTATTCTAGGTCTTTTCTTTTCTTTCTTTCTTTCTTTTTTTTTTTTTTTTTGGTACCAGGAATAGAATTTGGGACCTTGTGCTTGGGAGGCAGGCACTGGAACCACTGAGCTAAATCCCCAGCCCGTATTCTAGGTCTTTCTGATTGCAAATGAATTTTTGGGTTGTTTTCTCTAGTTATAGGAAATAAACTGTTGGAATTTCGATAGGGATTGCATTGAACCTGTATAGCAGTTTTGGAAGTATGGCCATTTTCACTATATTGATTCTTCCTACCCAGGAACAAAGGATATTTTTTCCATTTTCTTATATCCTCTTCAATCTCTTTTTTAGAGTGCTGTAGTTTTCAATATAGAGGTCTTTTGTCTCCTTCATTAGATTGATTCCTAGATATTTCATTTTTTTGGGTGCTATTGTGAAAGGGATTGTTTCCCTAATTTGACTCTCAGTGAGACTGTTATTTGTGTACAAGAAGGCTATTGATTTGATTTTTGAATGTTTGCCTTGTATCCAGCTACTGTACTGAATCTTTGAATCAAGTCTAGAGGTCTTTTGGTGGAGTTCTTTGGGTCTTCTCTGTAGAGTACCATATCATCAGTGAATAATGATGGTTTTACTTCTTCCTTTCCTATCTTTATTTCTTTTTTTTTCTTTCTCTTGTCTAATTGTTGTGGTTAATGTTTCCAAAACTATATTGAACAGGAGTGGTGATAGTAGACATCCTTGTCTCATTCCTGATTTTGGTGTGAAGGTTTTCAGTTTTTGACCATTTATGATGTTGGCTGTTGGCTTTTCATGTATAGCCTTTATCAAGTTGATATAAAGACCATCTATTCCAATTTTCTGAAGGTTTTTTTTAAAATTGTGAATTGGTGTTGAATTTTGTTGAATGCTTTTGCTGCATCTATTGAGAGGATCATATGGTTTTTGTCCTTGACTCTGTTAATATAGTGCATTGCATTTATTGATTTATGTATGTTGAACCATCCTTGCATCCCTGGGATAAATCTGACTTGGTCAGGGTGTATAATCTTCTTGATAACCCTCTGTATTCTGTTTGCCAGGATCTTATTGAAGATTCTTGCATCTATGTTCATTAGGGGGATTGGCCTGTAGTTCTCTTTTTTGGCTGTGTCTTTCCCTGGTTTTAGAATCAAAGTAATGCTTACTTCCAGGAATGAATTTGGAATTATTTCTTCTCTTTCAATTTCATTGAAAAGTTTAAAGAATAGAGGCAATAGTTCTTCTCTAAATGTCTTGTAGAATTCAGCAGTGAAGCCAGCAGGACCAGGGCTTTTCTTTGTTGGTAAATTTTTAATTATATTTTCAATTTCATTGATTATAATTGGGGTGTTTAGAATTTTTATATCTTCTTCGTTCAATTTTGTTAATTCATAGGTATCTAGAAATCTGTCCATTTCTTATATGTTCTGCATTTTATTAGAGTACAGGTTCTCAAAGTATTAATGATACTTTGGATTTCTGATGAATCTGCTGTGACTTCATCATTTTCATTCCTAATTGCATGAATTTGAGCCTTTTCTTTCCTTTTTTGGCTAAGGTTGGCTAAGGTTTTATCAATTTTATTTATTCTTTTGAAAAACCAACTCTTCACTTCATTGATTTTTTTTGTAGTCTCCATCGCATTGATTTCTGCTCTGATCTTTATAATTTCCTCCCTTGTATGAGCTTTGGTTTTTTCTTGCTCTTCTTTTTCTAGGATCTTAAGATTCACCATTAGGTTGTTTATTTGAGCTTGCTCTGTTTTCCTAGTGTGGGCATTCACTACTATTAATTTCCCACGTCAAATACTTTCATTTTATCTCATAGATTCCTGTATGTTGTACTAGCATTGTCATTAAATTGTAAAAATGTCTATTTTTTTTTTTTTGGTTTTTTGAGACAGGGTCTCACTATGTAGTTGAGACTGACCTGGAACTCACTATGTAGCCCAGGCTGGTCTCGAACTCACAGTGATCCTCCTGCCTCAGCCTCCCAAGTGCTGGGATTACAGGCAGGTACCTCCATGCCCAGTTACTTCTTTAATTTCTGCTGTGACTCATTGGTTGTTCAGGAGAGTGTTATTCAGTTTCGATGTGTCTGTGAAGTTATTATCATTTCTTATGTTATTGATCTACAATTTAATTGCACTATAGTTTGATAATATACATGTGATAACTTCAATTCCTTTGCATTTACTTTAAACATGTTCGATGAGCTAGTATGTGTCTCTTGGAAAATGACCCCTGTGCAGCTGACAAGAATGTATGTTCTGATTTTGTGGGGTGGAACACTCTGTAGACATCTCTTAAGTCCATTTAGTCAAAAGATTAGTTCAGTTCTACTATTTCATTGTTGAATTTTAGTCCAGATGATCTGTCTATTTGTGACAATGTGGTATCAAGGCCCCCACTACAAAGTATTATTGCTAATTTGGTCTTCATGTCCCTTAATATTTGTTTTGTATTGTTGGGAGCATTAATATTTGGGCCATATGTGTTTGTGATTGTCATTTCTTTCTGTTGGATCGTTCCCTTTACAAGGATGTAGTAACTTTCTTTGTCTCTCTTCAGTAGTTTTGGTTTGAAATTTACTTTGTCTGCAAATAAGATAGCTACCCTTCCTTTTTTTCTGGGTTCTTGTTGCATGGAGAACTGTTTTCCATCCTTCTATTTTCAGTCTATGGGTTTCTTTTCCAAGTAGGTGTGTTTCTTGTATACAGCATATTGTTGGATTTTGTTTCTTAATCCAGTCTACCAGTCTATTCCTTTTGATTGGTGAATTGAGGCCATTGACATTGATGGTTATAACTGATATGTATTGACATCATTGTCATATTATTTTCCTGTTGTTGGTTCTTTTTAAAAAATTTTCTCCTTCTCCCTTTAAATTTTTGCCTATTGGGTTTGCTTTGTCTTGCCTCATGGAGTTGTGACCTTCACTGTCTTTTTCTAGAATATTTAAAAAAATTCATTGGAGTGCTGGTTTGGTATTCATGATTGGGTTTAGGAGAAACAAAGCAGTTAGCCGAGTCCCAGAATACTTTTCTGGGTGCCTGTAGATGGAGGAGAAATTTGCTAAACTTAGACCAAAGCAGTGTGATTTTGAGGAGAAACAGTGATTTCAAATTGCACAAGTGTGCATGAGATGCTTTTGGGACACTCAGATGACAGCAGAGCACAGTGAGTGGTCATCAGACTTGCTGGATCGTTTTCTTTTTTTCTCTGAAGCACTTGTGGTACTGGGGAATCAAATCCAGGGGCAGTCTATGCCAGAGCCCCTTTTATTTTGCTAAGTCGCTAAGTGGCCCAAGATAAACTTGATCTTGCCATCTTCCTGCCTCAACCTCCAGAGTTGTATCACAGGCATGTGCCACTGTCCCATTTAGCTGCTGGATTTTATGCTGAATTTCTGCTGATCCAGCTGCGAAGCTCTCTAAAGCAATCCTGAGAGTGAGCAGGCTGGAAACAGCAACAGGAGCCATGCAGGTGTGTTGTACATCCAGTGTGCCAACTCCACAGAAGAAGTGGGACACCTGCTCTGGTCCTCCTGAAGCTGCCACCTTATCTAGACCCTAGAAGCATCCTCTGAGGTGGCCTGCTGGTGAGGGCCACAGGAAGGAGGCCTGGGTGCTGGGGTGTGGGGAGGGGACTGGGGGCAAAGGGGGCTGTCATAGGGAGCATTTACCCTGGGGCCCCTTGGAAGTCAACTTGGGTTTTCTATTCACCCAGCCAGGCACCAGGTGGAGCCTGGCCCTTGAACGCACTTCACTGTCGGTGACCCATGGGTTGGCCTCTGATCCTCTTGGAGCAGTTGGCTCAAGTCTGTCCCCTCCACCTGCAAACACAGGACAGGCAGATCGGGAGCGTCTTGTGCTGAGAAGAGACCAGAGCATGGGGACAGCAGTCCCCGCTGAGGCAGGCAGATTCAAACTGATATTGGGAGATAAAAATAGATCTTTGGCTTTCAAATAAAGTCTCTTTAAAATAGCATTTACTTTTGGGGAAAGAATTAACTTGCGGGGTGTGAGGGAACCAGCTGGGAACTGGGAATGTTTACTGGCTTGATTTGGGTGGTGGCTCTGTGGGTTTATAGAGAAGTAAAAATGGATCCATGTTCTTAAGATCTGTACATTTTACTGTATTTAAACTGCTATTGTCTGAATATTTTCCTCCTCATATTTACACATTGGAGTTCTAATTCCCACTACCTCATAACATGACCTTGTTTGGATGAAGGGCTACTGCACATATAATAGGTTCCCTTGTAGTAACTGGCTAATTAGGATGAGCCGCTAATCCAGTGCGATGGGGTTCAGGTTAAGAGAGGAAATTCCGACACAGGCAAAAACAGTGACAGCATCGTGTAACGGCTGGGGTGACTCTACCACCAGGAGCTGGAGAGAGTGCGGACAGACACCCTCCCAGACACAGAAGCTGCAACTATGACCTTGGATTTTCAGCACCCAGGACTGTGGGGGGTACCTGTCTGTCCTTTGAGTAACCTGGAGTGTGCTACCTGCTTTGGGCAGCCCTTGCAAACTGATGTATATGTGATACCCCATCTTCTGGGACAGCCCCCATAGTGCACTGCTGTAGAGGCACAGTAAGAGGGGAGGAGTAAATAATCCATCCAGAGGCCTCTCTGAGCATTGGGTAATCACTACCTTGGCTCCCCCTTCTCAAGCCTTGAAGATGTTTGTGGATGCTCCATATGGATTCTTTTCTTAGGAGGCATTTATGAGCTCTTTTAGGAAAGATGCCTGCATTTCAATCAGTCTTGTTAAAACCTGTGATAGATAGAGGTAGATACTTAAATGATTTTTCTCATGGACAGTGATTTATAATTACAAACACTTTGCCCTCAAACAGAACAATGCATGTTCTTCTCAAATGCATAGGAAGCTTTCTCTAGGGTGTGTTGTATATTAGGCTATAGAACAATACTGAAGAAATGTTATAAGATCAACATCAGATTATGTTCTCTGATCACAGTGGAATGAAAGTAGAAATCAGTTGGAGAAATTTAGGGAATTCAAAATTGTGTACAAATTAAAAAGTATTCCTCAGTAAACAATGGGTTAAAGAAAAACAGTCACAAGAACAATTAGAAAATACATGGAGACAAACAGAAATAAAAATCCAGGCTGTGGGATGGGAACAAAACTTATGGGGTGTAGTGAAATCAGTGCCCAGAGGGAAATTTAATCATATAAATGTCTACATTAAAATGAAGAATTTCAAATAAATGGTCTAACTGTATTAGATAGGGTTCTCCAGAGAAAGAGAACCAGTAGCCTGTACATGTGTGCCCACATAGCTACATATGTAACCGCAAAGAGGGAGGGTGGGTAGGGAAGGAAATAGAGACTCTCAGTCTGGAGACCCAGGGATGAGCTGATATTGAAGGTGGCCTGGAGACAAAAATTCTTCCTTCTTGGCCAGCTTTTTCCTTCTTTTTTTCTCTTGGGCCTTCAAACCAATTGGATAAAGCCCACTGTTATGACTTAAATCTAGACTTCTCCCTGCTTGCAGGTGGGGCTTTTCAGAGGTAGCTGGATCATGGGTGTATGAAGTTGGGTTAATCCACTAATTGCCTTGGCATAGTTGAGTATGGATGATGGACTTTTTGAAGAGGGAAGACTTACCCTGGGAGTGGGGGGCACCAACCAATAGGGTTGTAGCCTGGATGGAATAGAAACAGAAAGAAGAAGGCTGTCTTACCGCTTCCTGCTTTTCTTGCCACGAATGATTTTTTTCGGCTGTGTGCCTCTGCCATGCTACCCTGCCTTGGATCCAGCCATTACAGACTGAAACCTCTACAAACTGTGAGCTGAAATAAACTTTCCCTCTTTTAACTTTGGGTGTTAGGTATTTTGTTCCATCAACAAGAAAGTTTATTCCACCTACATGATGGAAGATAACATGCTTTATTTGAAGTCTAAGCATTTAAATGTCAATTTCATCTAAAACCTCATCACAAAATAATATATAGAAAAATGTTTGACATCTGGGTAATGTAGTTTTGTCAAGTTGACACAAAAAATTAATCATCTTTCAGAAGAAATGGGTAGATTCCTAGATACTATTGTCTTAGTTCCTTTTCTCATTGCAGAGACAAAATACCTGACACCCAAAGTTGAAGGGGTAAAGATTTATTGAAGCTCACAGTTTGTACTAGTCTGGTGTGGCAGAGGGTCATCACAGAGGAGAAACAGCTCATGGCAGGCAGAAGGCAACAAAATCAGAAAAGTAGCAAGCAACAACAGCAGCACTCTTTTTGTCCATTATATTCTATTCAGGCTACACACCCTTAGGGTGGGTAGCACTCACACCCAGAGTGGGCCTTCCCATTATCCACACTGAGAACTGTGCCAAACAAATCAGTGGACTAATTTAGAAATCATACACCCTTGATCCCAGCATCACACATCTAATCCCAGCATCACACAGTCTAGATCCATCCACCTCTGAAAAGCTCTATGACTGCATGAAGCTTTGGGAGAATATCTCGACACAAGCTATAACACATATTGTTGAGGACATTATCAAAGACCCCTTCAGTGGGTCTTAGTCTCCTGCAAGGCAATGTAATGCAAGATAACAGGAACAAAAGACACGAGAGAACTTAGAGAGAAAGCTGGATCTGAAGCTGGTCTACACTGCTCTGTGCAACAAAGACCAAAAGCACCAAGGACACCCACACTTTATTTACTACAAGCATGGGAAAAAGGGGAACAGGGTATGCTTTGGGACACCTGGTGTTAGCAAGGCTGTAAAAGGGAGGCACTTGCATGTCTTGCTGGGAAGAACAAACACATAGTTCAGAGGAAAAGAATTTAATTGGGGTCAGGCTGACCTGGAAATTAATTCAGCAGGGCCCCGCCACTTCACAGAGCAGGACTTAGGTGTTGGAGGCAGTCATTAGCAGAAGAGCTGTACTCACCCAACGCTGCTCTCTGACGTGCCCATTTGAGTCACACAAGGCTTCTGTTGGACTCCTAATATAATGCAGCCAAATTATGGGGAAGCAAGAAGCTTGTGCCACTTATAGCCTGCTAATACTGAGCAGGGATGTCTGCTACAACATAAGAGTTACCAAAACTGATCCAAAAGATTTAAAAACCCTGAGTAATCCAATAACAGGAAATAAAAGTGAGACAGCAATAAAAATCTACCAACTAAGAAAAGTGCAGGTCCTGAAGGATTCACCACCAAATTCTACAAGAACTTCAGGGAAGGTATAACACTAATACTCTGCAATGGGAAAAAAAATGTTAAGCACTGTTGGCCATTTGAGAAATGCAAATTCAAACAATACTGACATTCCATCTTACTCCAGCATGATTGGTTATTATTGAGAAAACAAATAATAACAGATACTTGTGAGGAGGTAGGGAAAAAGGAACCCTTTTACCTTGTTTGTGAAAATGTAAACTAATACAACCACTATGGAAATCAGTATGGAGATTTCTCAATAAAGTAAAACTAGGAATTCCATTTGACCCAGCTATTCCCCTTCTAGGTATCTTCCCAAAAGAGTTAAATACATCATATTACAGTGATACAAGCATACTGATGTTTACACATGAGTAGCACAATTTATAGTAGCTAAATTGCGTAAATGGTATATATGTTCATAAACAGATCAATGGATAAAGAAAATGTGGTGTTTATACACAACAGAATACTACTCTGCCATAAAGAAGGATAACTGAGTAATTTGTGGGTAAACAGATGCACTTTGAGGCCATAATATTAAGTGAAATAAATTATACACACAAGCTTAAATATCATATGATTTCTGTCATATGACAAATCCAAAATATAAATAAAGAGCAAAATAAAACATAGATAATGGAAATAAGGAGATATTTTTCAATTGAGAAGGGGACTAAGAGATGGAGGGTAGGGGAGAGGAAGGGAAGGAAAGGGAATGAAAAAAAGCATAGAAAAGAAATGGAAATGAAAGCTTTTGCAACTAAGACAGAGGTGGAAGGCGTAGAGAGGGAGGGGAAAGGGAAGGAGCAAAAAAAAAAAAGTATTATGATGTGTTGTGTACATGTGCCAACTTCCCATGATGGATGCAATCAGTATGTACTATTGCAAGCATGTACTAATAAAAAATTTAAGAAGTCCCTTGGAAAAAATTAATAATCTGTAAAATTCCACAGAGATGAAATTTTAAAAAATGCAAACTAAACTCAAGACCACCATACTGGAAGTGGAGCCTCCATGAGCTGGACAGGTCATGTGCTCAGATTCATGTCCCTCTCCGGACAATGTGGACTTTTGCTTTTTCTGTGTGATGTTAGTTCCCAAGACCCTGTCAGTGTCATTCATGATGTTCAGTTCTGACACAACGAAAGCTCCACGTTTTTGCTTTTGTTTTGTTTTGTTTTTTTGGTTTTTTGAGACAGGGTCTCACTATGTAGTTGAGACTGACCTGGAACTCACTATGTAGTCCAGGCTGGTCTTGAACTCACAGTGATCCTCCTGCCTCAGCCTCCTGAGTGCTGGGATTACAGGAGTGCGCCACCATGAGGGCTAAAGCTCCATGTTTTTATCACCATCACCGTAAGTGTCTGAGCTATACAGTACAGGTACTGCCCTAATTTCGCTGCTTTTTAAAGTAAAATATGTTCAAACCATCAACATGTTTCTGTAAAGCTAAATGAGTTTAGGGAAACAGCCTTCAAATCAGTTTTGTGACACAAATTCTTAGTTCTCTGTGTATTCCTGGCTGTATGGATGGGGTAGAATGGTAAAGCTCAGAAGGAGGGTAATGCATATCCCCTGGAAACATTAATGGGAAGGGAGTTTTTGCTTTTGTAATTATGTAGTTTTAAAGAGAACAGATTACGTCTGTCGAATAGAATTGTTAATCTCTGTAACTGTTCAGATAATAGGAAATGCAAATTTTAGCAACTTAAAAATATTTCCCAACTTTTCACTCCATTTTAGTCCCTTTGTCTTCTAAACAGAGTGAGAACATAGGTGAGACACAAGCTATTTAGGCAGAAGAAAGTATTTACGGGATACTGTTCTTGGCAAATCCAGCAGGTTTTCTTAAGGTGGGTACAAGGCCAGCAGTCATGTCACCTGGGACACTATTTGAAATGCACACCTTTGGTTCCACCTGGCTAAAACAGAAACTCTGGAGGTGGGAAGGATGGTGAGCCATGCTGTGCAAAGTCCTTGCTATGGTTATATCTAGGTGTTCCCCCAAAGCCTCATGTGCTCACATGTGGGGCTTTTGGGAGGTAGCTGAATCATGGGTTTGTGATACTGGATTATAGGTGTGTAGTAACTGGATTCTTCCACTGATTGACTCAGCATAGTTCTGGGTGCGGCTGGTGGGATGCTCCACTATGAGTATGGGTAGCACCAATCAATAGGCTTGTAGCTTGCATGGGATAAAAGGGAAAGGAAGACTGGCTGATGGTTGCTTTCTGCCTACCCTGCTATGGACTGTTTCTCCTCTGCAACACCCCTTTGCCATGCACTCTGCCTTGGAGGCAGATGATGCTATGGACTGAATCCTCTACAAACTGTGAGCTAAAATGAACCTCTCCTCCTTTATCTTGTGAGTGGAAAATAAATTGTTCCTCTTTGCTTTTGTGGTACTGGGGATCAAACTCAAGACCTTGTGCTTGTGAGGCAGGTGTGTCGCCACTGAGCTAAATCCCTGACCCTAAAATATTCCTCTTTTAACTTTGGGAATTGGGTATTTTGTCCCAGCAAGAAGAAAGCAACTAAGACAGTCCTCCAGGTGAGTCTAATGCAGGCTCCAGCTTGAGAATTACTAACTTATAGCAAAGAACTTGGGATAATGTTTCTCGCTATATAATTTAGGAGAACACACACACTCACATACACAAAATATGTGTATACACACATACACATCTACATATGTACATACATACACACACATACAAAATTATGACCCTTCACATCCTCCCCATCACTTCCCATCATCCTCACTACATTCTGAGGCAATTCCAGAAGTTCTCTTTCCTGAGTATCATTAGTTGCACCGTTGCGGCTGTCTTGATGTCCTGAATTGATTCAAAATGTTTCCCTTTCATGGTCATTTTGACTTTGGACAAGAGTCAGAAATCACACGGTGCCAGATCCAGTGACGAATGTGGATGAGGATACACTGTCATGTTTTGATTTGACAGAAATAGTTGTACATGTCTTGAATCGATTCAGGACATGAAGTCAGTTGCAGCAACACAACTAAAGACCTTTATGAAAGACGACTTTCAGAACTGCTTCAAAAAGGGGCAAGAACTATGGATGGGATAAGTGTGTTGAAAGTAAAGGAGGTTAATGGCAATGTGTCTTTTACTGTAATACATTTTAAAAAATTGAAACATTCACTATTGTGTGCATTTAATAAAATAATACACATACACAATATACACACATACATATTTTTATAATACACATATACTCATTATACATGCACATAGCACACATGCATGATACATGCTTAACATATGCAAATATGCACCCACATAAAAACACAGAAGTAATTTAAGGTCTTTCTCATGACCTTCCTAGAACAAGGCAGCGAGCTACTAGTGAGCTAACAGCAAGCAGTTTCCTCCGTGACTGAGAGCCTCAGTTTTTCTGGAGCTTTCTGTGTCAACACAGGGTAACCCCAGCCTGTCTGCTCTAAGAAGCTGGAGGGTTTGCCTGGAGTTTGAATCAAAGCATCACCAAATCTTGGGGTCAGCCCAGTCTGTTCCTGGGAATTCCCATGGGGTGTGGGCTCAGAGGGATTCTCAGAATTCTCTGGGGAGCTTTCAAGCCATGAGGCACAGGGGCTCAGGTCCTGCCTCAATTGCCCCTGATCCCCGGCATACTCTCAGGGTGGAAACCTGGGCCCTACCTGTTTTCAGGGCACTTGCTGGCACCCTGGGGACTTTTTGTCCAGGCAGCACAGAGCAGATCCATTATTTTGTGTTTCAAATAACAAAGTAGGTGATGGATCCAAGGAGGGCACAAGGACACAAAAGTAAAAAGTGTCCTGACCCAATGCCCAGCTGAAGAACACATTCCTAACGAAGAACCATTCCTAATGCCATTCATTATATCTCCTGATCCATCACCTGGCTACTGAATTATATGTTTATTACACTTCTGATCTCGTAACAAATAATTTTGTGTTGATGGTGGTGCTGGGGGTTGAACCCAGGGCCTTCACATTGAGCTATATCCCCAGCCCTTTTTAAATTTTGAGATAGGATCTTGCTGAATTGCTAAGTTTCCCAGGCTGGACTTAAAATCGAGAGCTTCTTGCCTCAGCCTCCCAGAGTACTAGGCATGCATATGGAGTATATGGACACAAATTGCCTCCTCTGGCTCCTTCTCTGGGCTTTTAATTTGAGGGCAACCAGTTTTGCATGTTAGGGAATTTGAATGTTTAAATTTACAAGTTATGTCAAATTGTTTCCCCCTCACTGGACCAATTTACTTTCTCATTTCTGCCTCTTGGCTTCTCTTTAACACACATGCATTTTGTTAATCTGCAGAGTGTAGAACGCTTTTCACTGCGATCTTCATTAGCAAGTTCACTGTTACTATGCAGGTTGAGCATCTTGACACCTGTGCTTATTCTCCAATCATGTTTTTTCTTCCTTAAACTGTTTGTTCTTGTCATTTCCCCATTTTGGGAAGAGGCATCATTCTTTTTCTTAATGATTTATAAACATTTTTTACAGCCATTTCTCAATATCACTGGGGAACTGGGTCCACCCAGGAACCTTGCTTATGTCCTTTCTATAATGTGCCATAGATTTGAGTATCACTTACATACATCTCCGTATATTCTTTCAGTCTCTGTAGAGAACTTGTGATACCTTGTTAATGCCATGTGAATAGTTGCTTCTGTGTATTGTTTGGGAAATAATTATAAGAAAAAAAACTCTGTACACATTCAGTTCAGACACAATTTCTTCTTAGAATTTTCTACCCGTGGCTGGTTAAATCTGCAAATGTAGAACCTGTGAATAAGGACAGGCACTATTTAAATGGGACACTGACCCAGTCCCAGCTCTGTGGGTGACAGAGGTCTTGATTTAGTTACTTTCTTTGTTGCTGGAACAAACTATCAGACACTCACAACTAATTTTATTTTGGTTCACATTTCATTCCATAGTCAGCTGGCTCCAAGGCAGGAGGAATGGCAGAAGGGCAAGGTGGAAGGAAGTAGAGAGAATGATGGGAGGAACAGGAAGAGGGAGGGATAAGTCCTTCTGGGTCACACCTCCTGTGACCTGTCACTTCTGGCCAGACCCACCTTTTTTTTTTTTTTTTTTTTTTT
>NW_022900929.1:25440939-25459903 GCF_012274545.1 Fukomys damarensis
CTTTCTTGTATTTCAGTAGAGAGTAGGTGGTTTTATCAATTCTAGGCTTAAATTTCCACTCTTGGTTTTATTGATCTATAGCAAATAATAAAAGGATGTTAACAAGGACAGAAGTCATAAAATGTATTAGGAGCATTCAAATTTAGAAAACCATTTTTACAATGTGAATAAAAATGTCCTATTATGCTTTTTCAAAAAACCTTAGTTTTATTGTTTGGTTTCTCATTACATACTGGACATTTAATGGAATTTCAGTGGACCCACCTTTTAATAGGAAGTCAGTTATAAGCCCCCAGAACCCACCACCTTCCAGAATCTCCACTTATGATCACAGGAGGCTCTTGGGTACATCTAGACGTAATCCATAAAAGGCCTCTCTTCTACCTTCTTTAAGAGTTAAAGCATCAACTTTCACATTTATTCTATGAAGCCTGCAGTCTTGTGTACAGAATCAAGTAACGTTCTAATTTCATATTTCTTAGCATTATTTATAGAACATTGTCTTACTCACTTTTCTCCTTGCTGAGACAAAATACTGGACACCCCAAGTTAAAGGAGGAAAGCTTTATTTGGCTCATGGTTTGTAGAGGCTTCAGTCCATATTTGGCTGGCTCCAAGGCAGGGTGACGTGGCAGATGGCATGTCAGGCAAGAAACAGTCCATGGTGGGAAGAAAGTGGCAAGACAAGCAAAAGGCGGACCACAGCTCTTTCCACCCCTTATGTCTTACCTGAGCTACTTAGTGTGGGCGGCACGCACACCCTTGATCCTAGTGCCCTCAACCTAGCATTGCACCATGAATCCATTCCAGTGTCACACACTCTAGAGCCAGCCACCTCTGAAAAAGCCCCACCTGTGACCACATGGGGCTTTGGGGGGACATCGAGACACAGCCATAGCAAACACCTATCATCTCCCCAGGGATCAGAAAGGCTAATTGTAACAATTGTCAAATTTTCATATATGGAGATCTATTTTTAGATTATTTTACTTCACTGTTTTTAATTTATTTCTCTACCTTCTTCAAGAATGTCTTAGTTCTCCGTGAGCCTCTGCTCATATACAGGTTTAGAATCAGCTTGTTAACTTCTTAAAAACCTTTTTGGGATTTTGATGGGAGTAGAAATGTAGCTAGAAATAGAAACGTAGATTACGTTAGAGACAAGGGCATTTTTTTTGGATACTGGGTTTTCTTATCCATAAATAGTAAATTATTTCATTTATTTGCATTTTCTTCAGCAACTTTCATAAAACTTCATAATCTATCCCTATAGGACTCACACTCCTTTCATTAAATTTATTCCTAAATATACTAGAATTTTTGGTTATTCTAATTGGATTCCCTCAGAAATTTCTGTCTTTAAATGTGTTTCTCCAGATGATTAAATATGTAGATATTTTTTGATCTTATATCTAGTCATGAATGGCATTACTAATAATTTGTGGGTTTTTTTGATTATCTATTTAGGAAACAGTATGGCAACCAGGTAATAATAGTTTAGTTCTATAATTTTCCAGAGCTAGAGCTTTGTGTGTTTTACATTATAAGGTGTTTTTTTTAAAAAAAATTTTTGTGAGGACCTCCAGTAAATTATATCTGAATATAAATTATGAGACTGGGCTTCCTTGTCTTATTCTCGAGTTTTAGAGAAAATGTTTCTAAGATTCAATCACAAATATTAATGTTTTCTGAAAGCTTCTAATAGGTTTGTGCTATCAGGTTAGTGTTCCTTCTATTTGTACTGAATATACAGATTTATTGTGACTGCCATGATTCCTACCACATGCTTCTAATGTACCTGTTGAGATGATTACATGGTTTTCCCTGTGTTAATCTGTTAATTTGCAGAGATATATATACAGATTTTTCCAATGCTAATAAAACGTTGTACCTCATAAAAGCTGCTGTGGTGTATTCCCTCTGTTTCTATCTGGAGGGAAGAGTTGGGGTGACTTTGGCGAGACCCATTCCTCAAAAGTTACAGTTAAGCACAAGGAGTAATTTTGGAAGCTCCTGTGCAAAGCAGGGTGAACCTGGTTAGTAACGATGGGTTTTGTACCCAAATCTTCTGACAGAGGAGATTTCAAGTGTGCTGGCCACAGACAGTAGTAACTATGTGAGGGGATGAATGTTGTTATGGCTGCGTCTGGATGTCCCCCAAAGCCTCATGCAGTCACAGGTGGCTGCATCTAGAATGTGTGATGCTAGGATTAAGGATGTATGATTACTAAATTAGTCCACTGATTGGTTTGGCACTGCCCTAAGACTAGTAGCCTGGACAGAATAGAAAAGGGACAGAAAGGAGTTGCTACAATAGCTTGTGTCCTTCAGCCTTCTGCCTATCATGAACTATTTCTCCTCTGCAGTGCCCCTCTGCCATGCCACCCTGCTTGGAGCCAGGGTGAACTGAAAACTGAAAACTACAAACTATGAGCTACAATAAACCTTTCTTTCTCTAACTTTGGGTTTTGGGTATTTTGTTTCAGCAATGAGAAAAGTAACTAAGACAGGTATGTTAATGCATGCACTCTGGTAATCACTTTAACTACTCATGTATCAAAACCTCACCTTGTATAACTTAAATAGAGACAATTTTGGACCCATTTTTGATTACACCTCAGTGAATTTGGAAACAAAGAAACAATAGTGTTCTTCCTCTGTTTTCTAAGTTTTCCAAATTGGGCTCAAACTTGTGATCCTCCTGCCTTAGTCTCCCAGAGTGCTGGGATTACAGGTGTGCACCACTATGCCTGGCTGTTCTTTGGTTCTTTACTCAAACTCTTAATTTGGGTTCTTAGTTTTCATTTTTTATTTTCAGCCTTTCTTCTTTCTATTTGAGTATTGGAACCACTGAGTTTCCTATTAAATAGTTTCCATTGTATGGCTCATAAATTTTTATATGTAATAGTTTTTATTGATCAAAGTATTTAAAAAAATTTTAATTATTTAGTGTGGAAATGTTTGCTAAAATGTTTCCATAGCTGTAATTGAAAACACACTTCTAATCATCCCTTTAGAAATGTATCTTTAAATTTTCAATTGTTTAACTTTTTTTTTGTGTGTGTGGCACTGAGTATTGGACCAGTACTACATCCCTAGCCATTTATAATTTTTTTTTTTTTTTTAATTTTGAGGCAGAGTCTTGGTAAGCCGTTAAATTGCCCAGGCTGGGCCAGAACTTTCAATCCTCCAGCCTCAGCATCCCTGTGTGCTGGGATTACCTGCATGCTCCATCACACCCCATAGGCATTAGGCTTTTATTAAGACTTCTGTTGGAGTCTGAGGGAGCCACAGCTCTGAGCTAGGGCAAGGCAGGTCAGCAGTTCTCCAAAGGAAAGGGGTTGCTAATCATTTCTGTGAAAAGGTCCTGCCCAATAAGGGATTCAAAGTTGCCTAGGGCGGGTCCTGGTTGGTCGTGTCTGAGCCCGGATGTAGGCAGCTCGTAGTCAGCTCTGGCTACTAGGGCAAAGCAGGTTTGGGGAGCTGTTGCTTGCCTGCATCTTTGTTAGTAGGATGTGTTTGTGGCTGTTGAATATCAACTCTGACACTGCCAGTGCGCCCTGGGTCCCCATTTATCTCGTTGCTTGGTCCTGCTGTGGAGGCATGGGAGGATCCCAGCGGGAGCTTTTCAGGCATTTGATCACTTTATGCTTTATTCTCTTGTGGCTGGTCCCCGACTGGCTTGGCAGATAGGGTCACTACAGGGAACTGACTCATTCAGCCTCATTGCAGTCCTGTTTCCAGTCTCTAGCGACAACGGCTGGGATAGGAAGGACATTTTCATGGCTGGCTGCACGGTTCCTCAGGAGATTTCAGCCTAAAATAATCAGTCGCCCCACTGGTTACCTTTGTCCTGCGTCTTTCTTTTCATGTTAATCAGTCCATGTTTGCAGTACATGATGAGTACATTCATCTAGGGAGTTGGTACATGGACATCATACATTTTAATTCTTTTTACACCCCCTTTTCTTCCCCCTTTTATCTCTGGAGCACTTTCCCATTTGCAGAAGATCTATCTCCTGAGTTCCTATTATCCATCTATTTCACTCTTTAATTAGTTGTGCTGTGGGTTTCTCAGTGTAAGAGAAGCCATGCCATATTTAAGCTTACATCTGACTTGTTTCACTTAACATTATGGTTTC
Organism: Fukomys damarensis; assembly: GCF_012274545.1. Taxonomy (NCBI): domain Eukaryota; kingdom Metazoa; phylum Chordata; class Mammalia; order Rodentia; family Bathyergidae; genus Fukomys; species Fukomys damarensis. The sequence continues at coordinate 25,445,082 of NW_022900929.1, forward strand.
AGGGTGCATCCACTTTCCTATAAATGACTCAAATTTGTCTTTCTTTATGGCAGAGTAGTTCTCCATTGTATTATCAAAAACTCTTTTGTTTCACCCATGCATTTGTCGATGGACAGGTAGGCTGCCTCCAAGATTGAACCATGTGACATATTTTAGGCTGGCACGACCTTAACTCCTCATACCCAAAGCTGCAGGAGAGGAGGAAGAACCCTCTTCTCTGGGTTTCAGAAAGAGCTGGCTTTGGTGACACCTTGCTTTTGAACTTCTGGTCTCCAAACTCAGAGGGAATAAGTCTCTGCCCATCGGTGCCCAGCCAGTGTGTGACAGTTGTGGGTGGCAGCCTTGAAAGACTGCAGTGGTCTTGCAGGATGCTCCATCAGCTGCTGCCTCAGTCCCCCACCTGGGCAGCTCCGGGGCCACCTCTGATGAGACTTTAACCCCAGCCCTCAGCCCAGGGCAGAGTCTGTCAAGATGGCTGCTCAGATCAGAGCTCCCAGGTGCGCCTGCTAAAGCTGCCGGGCTGGAGAGAGTCAGCTCATCTTCTGCCTCCGAAGCAGTGAGCCTCTGAACATCACCTGTGTCCATGCGTGCTGAGGTCACCGGTGTGTCCCTGACAAAGCACACAGACAACATCTATGGCATCTCTGGCCGCAAGAACAGAGGTTTGTTTTCCCCTCTTGTATATACATTTCTGTGTGTGCAGAATTTGAAATCAAATTTTTATCATACAATCAATGCACCTTAGTGTTCTTAGGTTGGAAATGTAACACCTCAGAGGTGGCTTGTGCACCGGGAGTGTGAAAGGACCTGTGGGGAGGGGCCTGGGCAGTTGTGAAGCCTGAGGGGTATATCTGCTCTTATAGCAAGATTATTTCTTTTGCAGTACAGGACAGAGAGAAAAGCAAGCTGGCTGCACCTGTGCTCCATCAGAGTAGCTGAGTTGCTGCTCTAGGGATGGTGGTGGGGGTGCAGATGTCATTGGGGCAGGGCTGGTCCCACAGGGCTCAGCCAGATGTCCAGCCTCGCTTCGATGTGGGGCCTGGGGCTCCTGCCAGGTGCAGCCTCAAATCTTCCCCAAGAACAAGCAGACACTTTAGGCAGGACTTTCCTTCTCTCAGCTTGCTTTCCTCACCACCTCATCTTCTGGCGCTTCACACAGGCGGGAGGAACTGCTTAGTTATTGCTCATTAATTAACATTCACTGGAGAGGTGGTGAAAGGTTCTGCGGTAATCTTGGAAGACAGGATTGCAGCTCCAAGGTGAAGCTGTGCACACCAGGCTCCCACCGGTATGTGCCTGTGCCCTTGGGTGGCTCTGTGGCCTTGGGTGCTCCGGGGCACTGCACCACGGGTTTGGACAGAGACGTGGGGCTGGCGGTGGAGCTTACTTTGCAAAGATCTGCAGAGCTCAGCATCTGGCCGGACACACTGCTAGGATTTGCTGTCTGCCCTGCCCCTCTTTCTGATCCCCTCATCCAGGCCTGGGTGTCTCTTCCTGTGGCCCTGTCTCCAGGCTGGGGCATTTGCTTCTGTAAAGAGGAGGTGATGTTGAAAACACAGTGGTGCCTTTTTGTGCAAACAGCAGGTCACTGCAGCTGCCTGTTGGCCTGCTCAGGAGGATCTGCCAGCTGAGGGGCTGGGGGTGGGAGAGGGCTGTCTACTGCCCTATGGCCATAAGAGGTGACCTATGAGCTGAGCCACCACCCTGGGTCCTGGGGTGGCATTTGCAGGGTTGGGGAAGGAGATTGGTTGTGCCTCACTCAGATAATTATGTCTGCAAGAAGAAAGTGTTTATTTTAGACCCAAAAGGTACAAGCACTGTTCTAGACTCAAAGCAACACACTGATCAGTTGCCACATAGGATCCTCAACCAGGGCTAGGCTAGAAAACAAAGCTAAGGCTTTGGGGTCAGGAAGGAAGTGTGCCCGGGGCCCTGGACTGACAGGACTATGAAGGAATAATGGTATAACCAGTTGACTTAATTTCCTTAAGAGTAAGCCAGGTAGGGAGGCACATGCTTGTGATTCCAGTTTTCTGGGAGGCTGAGACAGGAGGATTTCAAGTTCCAGTTGAGCCTGGGAAATTAAGTGACTTAGTGAGGCTGCATTTCAAAATTTTAAAAATGAAAGAAGCCTGGGTCAGTGTAGCATAAAGGCTCTGAGTTAAATCCCCAGTACCACATAAAATAAAATAAAAATAAGAGGGATAATGTCACTGTGGTTGATGAGCTTGTATCTATTCTTAGGTGAGTGGTTTAGGGATGGAGGTTCAGAGTCTGTAACTTTCCTTGATTGGCTCACTCAAAGGAAGAAAACTCCTTTTCCACTTTCTGATGTGGCTGGAAGTTTCACAACAAAACTTAGGGCAGGGAAGAGGGGGAAGAAGGAGAAGAATCATCCAGGGAATCAGGTGGGAAGTTCCAGGCTCTCAGGAGTGGCCTCCGAGCCCTTTTGGAAAGCACTTAACATGGGCCCCAGTTTTTTGCAGAGTAGGATAAGCCAGACTCAAGTTCCTAGTCTGGAGCCATCAAAGATAGAAGGAAATGAATACTGAGAGTGACAGTCACAGAAACAACAGTAGGTGTGGAAGGAAGGGAACATCGGCCCCTGACTTTGTAATGCTCAAGTACAGAAGGCCAGTTAATGACAAAATATGTCTTAAAGGGACTGATGGTACATTCACAAAGGAAAGAAAAGAACAGAGAAGACAGTGAGAAGAAGACAGTAAGAGCAGCCAGCGGAAGAGAAAGACCTGTCACCAGCCCAGGGAAAGGTTTCTGACCGCAGCCTGGAGTTGTGCGAGCTGAGACGAGAGCAACTCCCAGCTGGAACTGGGCAATCCAAACAGCAAACTTAGTAAAAGAGAGCAAAATAAAGACATTTCTGGAAAACCAAAGAGCAAGAGGACTACAGCCCCCAGATCACTACAAAAACAAAGCTTCTGAAGAAATGCTTCAGGAGGGAAGTAAAATAAACCCAGAAAATGGATCTGAATTTTAGGATGAATTAAGACAAATAATAGATCTACAAACAAAATGAAGCGACGTATGATTCATGGAAGGTACACGGGTCAGGACATAAAAGGTTGCGGGTGAAGAAATGGAGCAGCCAGCCCAATGCTGGCTGAAGACGGCAGGCAGCTGTGTGGATATCAGGCCGAATGAACGTTAGTATTGGAGTGCTATTTGATCAGAGAAGGTCACCCCTAACGGCCAGAGCTTCAGTGCATCAGGAAACTATTGCGCTAAGACTCCATACGCAAACTAAATGCCAATGTTACATATAAATTAAGAACTGGTAGAACTACAAGGAGAGATTGCAAATCTGTCATCAGACTGGCTGGTTTCAGTCTACCTCTTTCGGTTGCTAATAAAGCAGGGAGACAGCATGGGTCAAGACAAGGGAGAACTGAGCAACCCCTTTTACAAACTTGTTTTATTTGCTATGCACACCAAGTTGTGTTGTCCACAGCTAGAGCGTACATGTTCTTCTGGGCACATATACACAGCTTTTACACAATTTCGCTAAGTAAGCCACCAAGTTCAGGAGTTAAGGATGAGTATGTCCAATTGGTGTGTTGATTATTTCAAGCTGAGAAAATCTACACTCAGGAAGGGCCGATTGGCCTCTTTCTCCACTTGCAGCCATCCTCAAAGACTCCTTTGGGACAGGTGTTCCCCTGAACTGAGGTGAGAAAATAGCCTTTGGCACCAGTGATTGCAAAGTGGGCCTGTGATGAACCTAAATGAATAAATTCCCTGGGGGAACCTTTCTCCTCCCTAACCTTCATAACCTGCAGATCTCTCTTAGTTGTGGAACACTCTAGAACTGACAACCCAAGTCTAGAGATTCCTTTGTTCAGCCATTCCTACGCAAATTTGTCATTCTTTGATTTAAAAGTTTAGAAGCACCTTGCTCTGACCCTTCTTTCCTTCCTCCCTTCCTTCCTTGTCCTCTTCATTTTCCTCCTCCTTGTTCTCATTCTCCTCTTCTTCTTCTCTGTCTTCCTCTACCTGCTTCATCTTCATCTCTTCTCTCCCATCCTTCTCCTCTGCTACTAGGGATTTAACCCAGAGCCTTTGCATGGAGCCCTTTCTTATTTTGTATTTTGAGACAGGGTCTCACTAGATTGCCCTGGCTGGGCTTGAACTCGTGATCCTCCTGCCTCAGAGTGCTGGGATCATAGACTTGTCTCACCATTCACAGCTGCTTTGACCATTTCTTTGGACTTCACACTCCTATGGAGAGCCCAGGTATGTGTAAAATGAATAAAACTTGCATATTTTTCTCTTGTTAATTAGCCCTGTGCTAATGTGGTTCCTAGACCCAGCTGAAGAGTTCAGTAAGAATCAAAGGAAGGTAGAGGTCCCTGGCCTCTTCGAGACAAATGACAACAAGGAAATAGTAACTATGGCAGAGATCAGAGAGAGACTCACAGGCTCATTTTTAACATCCTTGACTGCTCCAGACCCCAGTGATATGTGTCACAGCTAGTCCTCATGAAGATTCCCCAGTTTTGGCTTTGCCCTTGGTGTGGGGACATGACAGCTGTCCAGGGTCCCCACACCTGCTATAGGAGGTGTCTGCCTTGACTTCATGGGCTTGAATCTGAGCTAAGCAGTAGAATTAAATTTGGGCCAATCAGCAGGCTTGATTTCAGACAACTCACAGACCTACAGCTACTCTATAAGCAGCACTCCCCTCAAATTTGCCTGGTTGAGGTAGAAAGGCTGTATCTTGTGCCCTGACCGCTCTGTGGGGCAGCAATAGGTCTGCTTGTGATTTATTTCTCACACAGTGCAGGTATGGGAGCTTCTGTAAATCTACTCAGTGGGATTCTTATCCTGAGGAGTGTGGTCAGAATAGTCACTTCAATAAAGATCTACAAATGGTCAGGGCTGTTAGCTGTGAAGAGCACCAGCAGCCAGCAGCCAGTGAGAGGAGTCTGGCATTAACTGTTGCTGACCTGTGGCATTAGAGCTCAGAGCTATAATACTAAAAAGTGGAGGGCCATTGGCACACAAAGCCCAGGGAGGCCTGGAGAGCCATACTTTGACAGTTCATGATTCTCTGTGAATTGAGCAAAAGAACCCTCCACTGGTTGGTGACAGTCCCAGACCACCTCTCTGGAGCCCTACTTGGAAGTCTCCAGCCATGGTCCTGAAAAAGCACAGCCTCACATGACTGACAGGGTCACAACAGAAGACAGTCACATTATGGAATGGAAGCTATAATGAGGTAATGATCCACTGGACCCCAGCCTACCAGCTGACCATTCTTTCATGTGTGGGCCAGTCTGGTCCTCTACATCGGTGTGTTCCCTGCAGCTACTGCAGGGCTCCTTTCCCTGTCTGCTGTCTGAGTCAAGCTCTTTCCTTGCAGACTTGTGTTTTACTTTTAATTTCCAACTTCATTAAAAACAAAGGCTCACACCAGCTGTGGCACTCACGGGCCTTCTTCACGGGCCATCCTAAATCCAGGATGGTGGCATCTCAGGACCCTTAGCTCAGTGCATCTGCAAAGACTCTATTTCCTGATAAGATCACATTCTGAGGTTTCTGATGGTTATGAGTTTTGGGGGGACACCGCTCGATTAGGAAGATATTAAAGAGTAGTAAGACTGGAGGGAGGGTAAAAGAAGACAGGTGTGGGAAAATGAGGAACTGTACTTCAAGGAGGAGGGAATTGGAGTGGCCCATATTTTACTGTACCCTCACCCCCATCTTCCCCGACCCGCAGGCTCTGGCAGGCTGCCTTTCCATGCATCTCCCAACACCCCGTTGCCTCAGGTGGACACTGGCCTACTCTGTGGCTGGACAGAATGTGCCAGCATGAGCTTTGTCCCACAGAAATGTGCATGAGCAAGGCAAGGCTGGGGGACCCTTGGTGGAGATTAGACCTTCTTCATCTCAGTGGTGGGCATCAGAATGTGTCCAGAGACCCCATGCTCTTCCTTCCCTGGTGGCCACAGCTGGCCTGGGACAACGATTCACAGAAGGGCTGCTGTGGGTCATTCTATTGGTGTTTAGCAAACAAAATCTAAGGCTCAGTCAAAGACTTGCATGAACTAACTCACACTCTGGGCATCCAGGCCTTCCAGCTGTGTCTGAAAGGCTTCTGGCCAATGAACGGGGAGTGCCAGAATTTCCCAGCATGCTCCTGGAACTGTCATGGTCTCCAAGGCAATGGAACTTTGTATGCTGATGAGGTAGCTGGACAGCCTTAGGATGGGGACTGGTTGCCAGGGAACCAGGTGTGCGAGTACTGGGTTGGAATGTTTAGCATCAGCCTGTATCTCAGGGGAAAGAGAGGGGATAGAGGCCAAAGGTTGAGTTCATCACCAATGGTCAGTGACTTAGATCACATTACCTGCATAAAGAAATCATCACAAAAATCCCAGAGGATGCGATACTGAAGGTGTACAGATTGCTGAGCAAGGACACATGCTGAGAGGATGGTGTACTCTAAAAACTTTATAGGGCCAGCAGTGACTTGCTTGGGACTCTTCCAAACCTTGCCCTAGGCATCTTCTCATCTGGCTGCTTGCTTGCATTCTTCAACATGACCTTTGTGATTAACACGTAGCCAAGCAAGCACCTGCTTTCCTGGTTCCTGGAGCTTCCATAGCAGATGATAGAAAGAGAGAGGGGCTGTGAGAACCTCTGATTTGTAGGTGACACAAGGAAGTAGGTAACTGAGGAAGTTCTTCAAGAGAGGAGATGGGTACTGAACCTTGGCCAGGGTAGGGACTGGACATTTCATCGCAGAAAGTGTTTTAGGATGTGTCAGTGATTGGCACAGGCAGATTTATTAGGCAGAATTAGAAAGTGAAAGAAATAAGAGAAAATGGGAAAGGACTTCAGCTTCAGGAGTGGAAGGGGTCACAGTTCTGATGGAAAAGCTCAGACTGGTCAGTTAACAAAGGAAACGGGCCAATTTTCACCAGTGTTGGAGCGCGTTAGGGTCTGGTTGATCGTTGTGTGTGTTCTGGCCTTGTGAGGTGGCTCTGGGAGGGAAGATGGCTCGAAGGGCCAGTCCTATCCCATGAGATGATTGTCTCTGCTCAGGCATCCCAGTCTCGTGGAGTCCAAAGTGACCACAGCGTTTGGGCACTGACTGGAGATTTCTGGTCACCTGTGGGTAGTGGAAGTCTCTGTAATTCTTGTCTTGGTGTCCAGTCTCAAATGGAGATGAGATGGATTGTGTAAATTTAAGGCTAATCAACCTTGCATTGTTGGTTTTAGACAGACACCCCTAAATGACTAACGTGTATTCTCAGAGCTGAAGAAGGATCTGCCCCCAAGATCAAGCTTTGTTCTGCTTCTGGTATCCCACTGTGCACCTGTAGGCCTGAGTGAAGGAAGACTTTTTTTGTTTTGTTTTGTTTTTTAGCAAAAGCAGCTGTTAAATCCTTAACTACCTCAGAAAACACCAATCTGCTTACCATGAGGAATAGGTTAAGGCCAAGAAGTACACAGGTCCTTTGACCCACGGTGGGCTCTATCTCGTGGCCAAGAGGGACAGAAGTTGTGGGAAACCTGGGGTCTAGTACCTGCGAGTGGCATCTGAAGAGGATGCAGTAATAACCCGTGGGGTCTGCCAGGTAAACGGCCTCAGATGTGAGTGGGGTCAGAGGACCCAGCTGCTTTGGGGTTGGTTGGTGTGGAAACACCCTCATGCATGGTTGACCAGAAGTGTTCAGGATTGCCTGTGAGTTGAGAGGAGACAGCTGGGATTTCCTGGGTACCCCAAGGAGGAAGGGACATGCAGAGAGGACTGGGGTTCCATGGGACAGCAAAGGACTGAAGAGAATGTGACTCATTGATTTCACATAACATTATGGTCTCCAGGTGCATCCATTTTCCCACAAATGACCCAAGCACACCCTTCTTCATGGCAGAGTAGTACTCCATTGTGTAGAAATGCCACGTTCGTTTTACCCATTCAACTTCAGAGATTTAGCTGATATGAGTTGAGCTGTATATGATGTCTCTTTTATGAAAAAACCTAAAGTATAAATAAGGAGCATAATAGAAGATAGACAATAGGAAGTAGGGAGGTAGATCTTTTGTAAAAGGGAAGAGGCCCAAGATATGGAGGGATGGAAGAGGGAGGGGAGAGGAAGGGGATAAAAAGAATTAAGAGGTGATATGGACATGTACCAGTGCCATATATGGAATGTAATTATTATGGACTGGAAGCATGTACCAAAATAAATAAAAATTTCCGAAAAGGAGAATTGGAGGAGAAGCAGCCAACACTCTCAAGTAGGGTGCAGGCAAGGGGTGAAAAAGGGTGCGGGGGAAGGAGGCACAGGCGGGGTGCTGGCCCTGCTCACAGTCCCCCAAATGCCATTAGAGTTCTCTGTCTGAGGAGCAGGAAATGCTGCCCTCCAGGGGAGTAGGGCTGCTCCCACCTGTGGCGCCTCCCGGACACATTCAAGCACAGCATTTCTTTTCTTAGGGTTCTCAGGACTCTTGCGCTGTGACAACCCACTCTAGGGGTTGCTTTGCGGCACTAGGAAGCCCATGATTTTTTTTTTTTTTTTTTTTAGAACAAGAAGCAGACAAGACCATCTTCTCATTCTGGGGAAGCCTTGCTGGTGCTGGCTGGGGGTGGGTGCCCAGCCTCTGGGCAGCAATCCTTGAAGCCCCCATGTTGCAGTGGGGGCTGGTGTGGAGCCTAGAGCAGTGGCAGAGGAGAAAGCTATTTCAGGGGTGGGACCCACGGGCCTCTGTGACAGATTGGTGTGGGGAGGAGGCGTGGAGCGTGCTGCTGAATTCCTGGCTGGGGAAGGTGGTGCACGGAGATGCAGAATCCAGAATGGGCTGGGTGGGGTCCTGCTTGTACTCATTGTGTGCGATGCAAGAATTGTCACATGCGTGTGAGCCTAGTGTGACCAAAACCACCACCCCATCTTGTGCACAGCTTTTGTGCACAAGAAGAGCCATTGAACCAGGACCCCAACAGCAGCCAGCAGGGATCACACTGACTCGCACAGGTCCCCGGTAGGGTGGCTGTGCTGGTGTCATTGTCCCCTCCATGCAATGCTGGACTCCAGGACCTTGTCTCAGCCCCTTTCCGCGTGTGCACAGAGCCTGAGACCCTGCCTCAAAAGGGGCCTTAGAATGTGTTTTAAAAATCTTTCTGGAGTTTTGGTTTCCCTTTTAATCCCAAATGGCCTTTTAAGCTTTTGGCTCCTATATTTAACCTATTTAATGAGATTTCTTTTCCAGTAATTCCTGAAACTGGTAATCTCTAATTGGGTCAGATTCTCTACCCACAAGCCAGCAATGCTATTTTTAGTGCAAATCCTCAGGCTGAAGCTCCTCTGGCCTCCCAGACGCAGCTGTCAGCGTAGCTCTCCGGAGCCAGAACCTGATCTGAAACATTTTACCACTATGTCTCAGGACCAGCCTGCCTGCCCGGCCCTCCAGCCTCACTGCATCTGCAGCCCCAGGATGGTTTACAATAATCCATTTAACACTGCTCATCCACGTAGGTCCCCAGTGTCACTACAAATAATCGAGTCCTGGCAGCGGCTTGGGGATGCACCTAGCTTGGCTGCCTTTTGTCCTTGCAGTGGCTGAGACCCTGAAAGTCTTTGGCCTGCTGCAGGTGAGAGGGGCTGGCTGCTGCCTGTGACTTCCTGCAGGGTGGGGTACAGCTTCTGTCCTGTGTCCCCAGAGACTGCTGCCTGGGCAGAGCGGGCCCTGCTCTTGTTTGAGGTGCCCGTGTCTCCAGCTGGGGGTGGAGAGGTTGCACCCTAACCCTAACCCTAGGGTCATTTGTGTGGCCTGGTCATATGCCTGGGGTGCAGCTCCCAGCAGCCATCTCGGGGTTGGGGTCAGCAAGCCCATTTCCTCCAAAGTAGGGGTGATGGCAACAACTGGAGAAATGGGGCACTCAGAATTTCCTGCCCTCACCCCAAGGTTTCCCAGAAGCTGTGTCCACAGGAGATCCAAAGGCTTGGGAAGGCTCTGTGTCCTTCGCACCTTGCAGGAATGCTCCAAATAAGGACTCAGCCCAGCTCTGCAGTCCCCAAGCCCTGGATGGGGAAGACGGCCCTAACTCAGCTTGCCCATTGGCAGAGCATGGGTCCTGCCATGCCTCAGGCACGTGGACTCGCCATGGCTTTTCCTTCCTTGTGACTTTGCTGAGACCCCTGGGGAGGTTAATGCCTGTGTTCATGCCAGGCAGGAGGTCGGGCATCACTCTGGAGGTGTCTGTGAAGGTGACTCTGGACCGGACTGAAGCTCGAAGCAGTGGACTCGGAGTGAAGCAGGTTTTTCTCTGTAATGTGGGTGGGCCTTGTCCAGCTAGGGCAAGGCCTGGCAGGTGAAGACTGATCACCCCCACTCACTAAGGAACACTCCAGCCGGCAGCCATGGCGCACCCTAGGTCTCCAGTCTGTCTGCCCACCCTGCAGAACCATATAAACCAATTCCTTAAAAAAAGAATCCCTCCCTCGCCTTCTTCCTCTTAGTTCTGTCTCTCCCACTGTCCAGCAGACTCCAAATCTCACCTGGCCTTGTCCGTCCTGAGCGCAGTATCGACCCCAATCTGGATCAGCCAGGCGGTGCTGGACGGAAGCGGGAGGTGTCGCTTACTGGTGCTCTGGACCAGCTCTGCAGGGAGAGGGCCTGGAAATGCCACTTCTGCTCTCCTAATGTAACAGCCCCAGCTCCTTCTAGCACGGCTGCCCACGTGTGGCAAAGACTGGGTACCTGTTAGGCAGCCCTCAATCATCCCCAAGACAGTCTGGCATGAGCACAAACCACTCAGGGAGCGGGAACCCGAGCTGGAAAGAGTGCAGCACAGACAGGGACAGAGCTCCGGCACCGGAAAGCCTGCCCAGCCCCTCACGAGAGTGATGCCCCACATTCTGGGGTGTGTGCAGGCCCCCCACCCCGAGGGCTCAGCAAGGAAGATCATATAACCCACAGCATGCTCACCACGGACGGGAGCTCCGCTGGCCATCAAGACCAGAGTTTGGGGTTCCCCAGGACATCTCAGAGAATCCATTTTACTCTGAGGGCAGTAGAATGAAGTGGTGTAAAGAACAGAAGCAGAATGTGCCCTCTTTGGCTCTTGTGGGTCACTCCGGGAAAGTGCCTGCCTCAGGAAAGCTGAGTGTGGAGCTGGGCTGGACTGAGCGTTACCATCCGAGAGAGACAGAGCAACTGCAGCCTCCTCCTGCCCATCCTTATATGGGTGCTGGGTCTAGGGACCCCCTTAACCCAAGAGCTGGCTCGCTGGAGAGTGATGACTGGGTGAAGGGACGGCTGGATCTCTAGGCTGGGACAGGAAATGCTAGGGTTGTTACTGAGAGATCTATTTGGCGGGGGGGGGGCACTCCACAAGCTTGTGGAGAGAAGGGAGACTTTGGAGTTGGTTTATGGAGGATTATTGCAGCTCCAGAAGCAGCCTCTGTGGATCCAGGCTGTTTTCGGGCTTTGGTATGTGGGCCATCACTCCCAAAAGAACCTTCATGTTTGCAGCATGTTGCAAAAGTCCAGCCACTTTCTGAAGTTACAGGTCCTTGAGTGATCACAGGTTGAACTAATCAACAGACCAGATCAGAATACTTTGAGATGTGGCATCCTGAATGCCTTCAACGGCTTCCCCATCAGGTCAAAATAGCTCTCCCCAACTGTAATCTCATCACTCTGGGAGGCAGACGCAGGAGGACTGTGAGTTCTAGCTCAGCCTGGGCAACTTCAGGACTCAGTGAGACTTTGTCTCAAACAAAAAATAAAGGCTGAGGATGAGGCTCAGGGAGGCCCTGAGTTCGATCCCCAGTATCGAACAAAGAAAAAAAATCTCTCCTAACAACCAATGCCAAGTCGTCCCCATCCTCAGGTCCCCAGAGAAGTTTGCTGTGAAGTTTTGCTCTGGGGTTCCCTGGGGGATCAAGAATGATGAGAAGTGGATCAGGGGAGAGGACCAGGAGTGAGAGACCAGGAGTGAGAGGACCAGGCGTTAGCCCTACCCTCCCACCCCTGCAAGAGCTTCTCTTGAAGCAGCCACACTTCTGATCATGCTGGGCTGGTGCCCGCCTTTCCTCTGCTACCCAGAGACCCACATCTTAAGTGGCAAGGATAAGACCCAAATCTCCTGGCCACCAGTTTTCCCTGCAAACTGGGACATATAACTGGACAGTTACCTGCTGCTCAGAGTACGTGCTCTGTCACCTACGGGTCACAATACAGAAGCCCAGTCCACAATTTCCTACTCTGTCTTCTTCCTGTGTCACCAGTGATGCTTAGAGTTGCTGACCGGTGAGGCCAGCTGGCCAGGTGCCACCTGCTGTGTGTCCCTGGATTTCTGTCCATTTGTCACCTGAGCAGCTGTAGTTCCTGCTGTTAGTGGTGGGGCCTCTTCCCTGTGCTCCAGTTGACTGGGCTGCAGCTGGTTCCAGGAGTGAGCAAAGATGACCAGCAGCTGCCATCTGATCACGTGGCCATGGCCATGCCACAAATGGCAGTGAGAGCCCCACAAGCCACAGTCAATCACACAAGCCAATGTCTTCTCATAGTTCTGAATAAAGGTAGTATGAGTGAGAGTTTCATATCACTTTTTGGAAGGAGGAACCCAAAAGAGATATATGGGATGGTTTCTGATTGCTGTCCTCAAATGAATTGGGGATCTACTCCCAAATCCCACATTTTCCAAACAAATGTGAATGTGGGGAAACCCCGAGGGCTGGGACATACACTCCAATCAGAGGAAGCCACACTTTGGAGGCTGCCTTTATAAAGGGGAGAAAATGCAAGGGAGGCAGCATTTTTTTTTTTTTGGTGGAGGCAGCATTTTAGGCTCTTTGTCTGATTTCTGTGGCTGTAGGGGAGTAACTGAGAATGTATGTGGTTTGCAAAGAAAAGAGGCCTATCGTGCTTACAGTTCTGGAGCTAGAAGTCCAGGAGCACAGCACCAGAATCTGCTTAACTTCTGCAGAGGGTCTGGTGCTGATCCACATGTATCAGGAAGAGGAGAGGCAGAGGGGTGCTGGGGTGGCAGGGAGGGGCTGAACCCCCACTCTAGCCAACCTGGTCCAGCCAGGCAGCATTAACCCACCTGTGAGGCTCTGCCCAGACTGTCCGGCCAGGCCCCAACCCCAGGCTCCTTCTGGTCCCTGAGTGTGTGGTCTGTGTCCAGAGTCCCCTTTCTATAAGGACACCAGGTGCAGTGGAGGGGCCCCGCTGCAGATGACACCCCTTTGTCCCCAGCCCATTCTCTTCCTACCTGGCAAATGGTGACAGTGTTACACATTGGCACACCAGTCCACACCTGCAGTCACCCGATGGACTGCTGTCCCCACCAGGGCTTAACAATAGGTGTGGGAACGAGGAGCCCTAGGCTTCCGCTGGACCCTGCGTGGACCCTGTGGGACTTGGGGCCAGTTTCCTCATCCAAATGAGGGCCACACACCGCCCAGTATCATGAGACCAGCACACTTGATTGGGATGCCAGATGTGGTGATGAACAAAGCTGTGGCACCCTCGAGCATCCCTCTCTCCAGCCATTCCTCCGTGCCAGTCCTAGCAGCTCTCTTTTGGGCCACTGATGCCAGCCCTACCAAAGAGCTTTCATTCTTGTGTGGGAGAAGTGTTGAGGGTCAAAACAAGGGCCCTGGGGTGACGCTTATTCGTGAGCGTTGTCCCAGATAATTTTGTCATGTCTGTCCTCTTCATGGGATTTGATCATTTGCTTTTACAAAAATCACTAGGACACAAACATACTACTCTGTTCAACCAGAGTTTATACATGGTGCTGGAAAAGAAAGACCTGTGGACACTTGAACCTTCAAGGAAGGATGGGGACCAGGGAAAGCCCAGCCAAGAAGGCTTCCCAGAGGAGGGACCAGCTGGGCATGAGCCACCAGGCACGTGGGCATGGTCCTCCTCGGACATCAGGGGAAAGCAAGTGGTAGGTGACCACTTTGGAGCATTTACGAAAAATAGTGACTTCTCATGGATCACCCTAATTCCGAGAAAATGGAAACACCTCAAGTTGTAACCTTTGAGCCCATGTGACAACACATGGGCAGTGGCTCTAGAGCCCCTAGAATCCTTGGGGCTTCTCAAGTGAACCAATGCCTGTTGCGGATCAATTAAGACCGAGTTTCTGGAAGTAGGGCCTCCTGCGGGGTGGGGTCCCTAGCTCAGTGGCCAGATCTCCCAGCGAGGTACGGTTCCTTGCAGTTCTTACTCTGTTCAGGGCCCTCCAGAAGGGACGGATTCCCTCAATCCATTTGGGACAGAGGCCTTTGGGACAGACCCCAGGGGCCACCTCAGCACGAGGCCACCATAGCTTACACGGAAAGAACACCTGCTCTCGCCACCTGTCCTGCGGGAAGGGGCCGCGCCCCCTCACTGAACATTCGTTGCCCACGGCTCTACTCCCCCGCCCCACTGTCACCTGCGCCAGGTTCCTTCTCTGGGCACAGCGGCCACAGGACCCCATGCCGGCTGAGCTCTATGCCAGGACTCACCCTCCTGCCCGCCCCAGGGCGCATCCCGGGACGCGGCTGACAGGAGCCCGACCTCGGGGGCCCCAGCAGAACACAAACTCCTCTCGTGTGGCCCGGTTTTACTTGGGGAGGGGACGCATTTGTCAGGACCCTCCCTTCCGCCACGGGGAATTGTTTAAGTACCCAAAGGCTCAAGGGGGCGGGTCCCGCTGCGCACAGGTGGAGACACCGAGAGGCTGAGCGGGCCCCGGAGGCGTCCAAGGTCACGCGTCCCTCGAGAGGGCGGGAGGACTCGCGGGGCGCAAAGCCGGGCCCGTCCGGTACTCGGATCTCGGGGCTCGGCTGTCGCAG
>NW_022900929.1:25461072-25467337 GCF_012274545.1 Fukomys damarensis
GTGTCCTACGCCCTGCTGCCCGTGCGCAGCCTGCTGGCCGTCGGCTTCGGGCTCGTGGTGGCCACCTCGCACCTGCTGGTCACGGCCACCTTGGTCCCCGCCAAGCGCCCGCGTCTCTGGAGGACGGTAAGTGGGGTCCCAGACGCGCCGCTCTGGGACCTGGTGCCCTGAGTTGGGTGCACTCCCTCTGACCGAGCGGGTGGGGAAACTGAGGTCCCAGACAGGGGCGAGAGGGTTGTTCAAGGTCACTCAGCAGCCAGGGACACTCTGCCCTGGCTTTGCACGGAAATACAGTCCAGTCACAAAGCCCCTGTGGGCGCGCCGCGTGGACAGGGAAGACCGGCCCAAGGTCAGGTGGCCGGGGGTGGCCAGGAGGGCCCAGACCTGGGTCCACCGCGACCTCCGGAGTCCAGCCCTGCGGCGGGACTGGAGGCCGTGGCTGGAGGCACTGGCTGCCTGCTGGGGTCTTGGCTGTCGGGAGCGCAGTCCCCCCTGCCCCTTGGCGATCCCTACTGTCCTACCCCCCCCCGGGGGGGAGGATGTGAGATGAGAGATAAGCACTTTGCGGCCCTCCAGTCTCTCTGTCCGTCCCACGGGGATCCCTTCAGCCCAGAAGGAGCAGGCTGTGCCAAGGTCACACTCGATCTGGTCTCCACCGCCCCTGCTCCAGGTCGCCCTGACCCTGGCTCTGCAGCGCAGAACTCTGTCACTGTCTTCCTGGTCTGGCAGGGGAGATGCTGTCAAGGACAAGGGTGCAGGAGTCCTGCCTCCTGTGGCTCCTCCTGGACCCCTGCCAGACCCTCCCTCCAACCTGATGGGAGGTGGGCAGTGGCTGTGCCCCCGGGTCCTTCGGGAGCTTTCCCTGGCTCCTTTCCCACATGAGCCCCAGGGAGGGTTTGGTTCTTGGCTCTGGCTGCAGTTCAGCCAGCATAGGGGGAACCACATCTGAGGAAAGGAGGTGGCTGTGCGGGGCGAGGAGGAGACAACAGCCGGTGTGGAAGCTGGAGAGGGAGATTGCTGTGGTGGCATCAGACAGCCTTGCCTCCCTGGGAATGGACAGGACTGGGGCTTGGCCCCAGCCCCTGATGCTTGGAGAGAGGGGGCCACCGGGTGCCTGGGAAGGGGTCAGGTGTGTGCTGGGCTTGCTTTTCAGGCCCCAGGAGACTGGCACATGCTCACAGCCATGGGCAGGTGGAGCACCTGAGGGAAGGAGAGAGGGCATGGATCAGAGCTGGCAAAGATGGGTGGGGAGGCTCTGGAGAGGGAGGAGGAGCAGGGGTGGGGGCCAAGGACAGAGAAGAGGCACAGAGAATGGCCAGGGGGAGTCCAGCCAGGGAGTGGCACCGGGGCAGGCTTCTCCACAGCCTCTCTACACTTCCTGTGGGCAGTGCAGCCGGGCCTGAATCCTCCTGGGCACTCCCATCCTCCCGGCCCCCATCTGCCAGCCTTTAGCTGGCTCTCATGCTGGCAGCCAGACCCTTGTGGGCACTATGAACTCCCACTGCAGCCAGAAGGGCAGATGCCAGGGCAGCTTGGGAGCAGGAATGCCCAGGGATCTGGGCCATGCCGTCCCCTGTGCACACCAGGGAGTCCAGTGTGCAGGGCCATCAAAGTGTGCATTATTGTCTTCTTTTTAAATAATTTCCTATACAGCTCCTAGGCATTCCTTATAGAGAAAGATTTAAAAAGACAGGGAGGAATCTGCTGAGGTCCCTCTGTCCCTCTCCTTGGAGAAAGAAAAGTCCCTGTTACTGAAGGGGAAAGGAAGCCCAGCCCAGAGATAAGGATGCCCAGGCATCGGTGTCCGGATCTCCTTGCCTTTAGCTCCCTGGGCACGAAAAACCCTTCCCTCTGAGCCTCAGTCGCCCCTCCTGTGTGAGGAGATAAGAGCACCCGCAGGGCTGTACTGAAGGTGGGAGTGTTCTTCTGGAAAGGCACCTACTGGAAATCTGTCACTTCTGAACCCTGCTGTCCTATTCAGAATGCTTGTGTTCAGGCTGACATTGGTGGTAGTGATATTGACAAATAGATGATATCCCAGGCAGAGCGACCTGTAGTGGTGGGAGGGTCTGGGTGCCCCCTGGGGTCCTGTCTTCCAGCTGCACAGTTCCAGGTGCCTTAGTGAGCTTCAAGCCAAGAAGGCGGCATGCACAGCAGGCAGTGTTGGCGTCCCCCACTCCTCCTGCCTCTCCACCACCTCCTGTACATTGCCCCCCATCACCTCTGGGGCACCTGCTGACCCTGCTGCCTCCCCAGTGCTGGATTCTAGGCAGGCAGTAGCTGTGCACGTGTGGGACATTTCTTCAGGGTCTCTGCTCTTGTGGGTCCCTCTAGGTGTGGAGCTCCAAGAAAGCACTGGGACCTTCTGCGGCAGTCAGGAGAATTTGCCCCTAAGCAGATCTGTGGAGAGCCTGCACTTTGGGCTGGGGCCTGGGTTTGAGTCTGCTCTGTGCTGGGGTGCACATGTGTTTTGGGGGCCACTAATTATAGGGAGGTGCCCAGGGCTCCTGCAGCTCTGCTCTTCTGCTTATGGCACATAGGGCTCTGGGGGCACAGCCCTGTGCTTTGGGGGAACCTCATACCTTGTTGTAGGACACAGTTTAGCTGTGCTCACAGTTGGAATCAGTAGCTGGTGCTCACTCTTCCCCTGAGTGGGTGCTTGGTGCAGAGGGGTCCTGGGCTCGTGGGCCCAGCACTCAGGAATTGCCTAAAAATGGTGTGCTCAGCATCAGCCTCACTGGGTTCCTTCCCTCTCCCAGTCCCCTGCTTCCATGATGCTCTTGGACCCAAACAAAGTAAAACAGTGAATTTCTACGGTGCTGAGCCAGTCCTGCTCAGGTGTGGCTGTGGTCTGCTCAGTAGGGGACAGCTGAGGTGGCCAGGGTGGCTACGGAGCATGGGTGGGCTGGAAGCAGCATGCTGGGGCTATGGGGCATTCGGGGAGAAGAGGAGATGCTGCAGGTTGGGGCTGCCCTTGGACATGCTGCTTGTTGGAGGGACATGTGGTGCCTCTGAGGAGGGCCATGCTGCTGGTGTGCTCCAGGCTGCTGCTATTATTTTTAAAATTTTGGCAGGAACAGAGGTCTATGTGCTTTCATTTGATTGCTTCTGCACGTGAAAGAAATGTATTTCGGTTTCTGTTCTCAACCCCAGGCAGATCACAGGCATCTCTGTGTCACTGGTGTCTGCCACCAGAGCTGTCACTGTACTCTCTCTGGTGTTCATGGGGGTTTGGGTGCTGTCCCTTTCCTGCCACCTCTCTGAGGACTGCAGGGCCTGGTCTGGGCTCCCCCGGTCCTGCTCACACTGTGGCCTCAGTGATAGGGCCTCACTCTTACTGTGGGCTGCTTGTAGCTGGTGGCTGCTGCTGTGTGTCTGTTGGTGACACCAGCCATGGGACTGAGGTGCTGGCCTAGATCCCACGATGGAAGAGACTCGGGACAGGACACAGGAGCAGGCCCTGCCTGTTCACCAGCTATGGCTGGAGCTGAGCAGCTCTGGCAACCAGAGCACCTGTCTCCACCCTGGGCAGAGTGTATGCATCTCAGGACGAGAGTCATGGCTGCCACCCCTCTGTTCACACTCGTGTACAAGCACAGAGGGTCACCATAAACTCAGGCACCTACACACCCATGGGACACTCCTCCCATATACGGTCACAGTCATACTACATATGCGTTCACACGCTCACATAAATGCTCACAAACTAATGCTCACACTTTCATAACTCAGTACACACCCACCAGTATGCCTGTGTACATTCTTGCACTCATTTTCACACTTGTATCTACATGCTCATGCAGATACCTGCACATAGCCCCACTTAGCCATGTGTACACATAAGCACGCTTGGATGAACACGCACTTGCACAGACGCACTCAACACACTCGAACCCATCCACACCCACTCACCTATCACACCCTCACTGGTCAGCACCACTGTCCTTGTCTGTGGCCCTCTCCCCACACCTGCTCCATGCCCTTGGGTGATATCAGGGTCTGGATGGTGGGTTGAAGAGGCCAAGCTCAGGCTCGGTGTGGCCGGGCAGCCCTGAGCCCAGGACTGAGCCCGGACAATGGGTCCCTTTTCTCCAGAGCCGTTCATCTGTTTGTTGTGTCACAGGTCACGTGTGGCACATGCCTGCTGCTCTGTCCCTTGCTTCCTGCAAGCTCCAGTATGCACATGTGGGGCTGTGGGGTGTGCAGCTTGGACTGCAGGGTGGCTAGTGCTTCACCTCTTCACTCTTGTTGACCGTTCGAGTGCCCATTACAGGCAGCAGATCCTGTGCTGGCTCCCAGCCTGTGCAAGCTGTGTTCTTTGGAGGGCACGGCCCAACCCACTAGGCACTTTAGAGCAGGGTCAGGAGCTCTGAGCCTGTGGCCAGCCCCAGCCCCTCTGTGGAAAGTGCCACTGTGAGCTGCTGCCCAGGATCTGCCTGCCCATGCCCTGGGAGGGCCGCTGCACTGCACTGTCATCCACCCTTGGAAGCAGCCCGGTCACAAGTGTGCCTTTGAGAAAGCTGCTGGGTGGGCAGTGGGTGTGCAAGAGACACCAGGCCTGGTGGGTGTGTGCAGGGAGTGGGGGTGGCTGCTCCAGGAAGTCCAGTCCTGTGGGGAGACCCTGCCCACCTGCATAGGGACCTGTGCTGGGAGCCACACCTGTGATGCCATCCCGAGAGAAGTGTCCTGTGACGGGGACTCCTTGCCTCCCTGAACAGTGATGGCCCTGAAGAGATATCTGAGAAGCTCGCTCCTGCAGCTCGCTTCCCACAGAGCTTGTTTTTGCTCCATTGCTGTCTCTCCGCTGTGTAAATGATTAACGCAGTGGCCATGTTTTAGGAATCACTGGCATAGCCTGAAGATTTTGAAACAGCTCCGATGTTTAATTTAAAAGCCATCAGCACTCAACAGATAGAGCAGCTACTTCCCCAGCGCTGACTGAGAGCTGGGTGGTGGGCAGGGTCGCGTCCCCTGTGGGACCCGTGGGGTGGACACATCTTTAGTGCCAGGTACCTCGGCCATCGTTTGTTCCTAAGTCAGAAATGTCCAGAAGCCCGTGACGTGGTTAGTGACTCCCATTGGTGTGCGGGTGCCGGGAGGGGCTGGAGGGGCAGAGACTTCTCCAGGGACCCTGTGTTGTATACTGGTGCCCTGGGCGGGTGTCAAGCTTCGTGGGAGCTGTCTCTCTTGGTGGAGACAGTCCCCAGCATGCTTGGCGCCCTGGCCTTGCACCTGACTCCCTACTTCCGCCCTTCATTGCCTGCTTTCCTGCTGGTGTTTGCGTCGTCACTGGCCACTGCCACCTCTGCCTCTCTCCCTCATCCCTGAAGACACAGCAGTGAGTGACCGGGGTGGACAGGCCTGAGCCTGCCTGGAGAGGGGCACCGTGGGGGAGCAGGTGGGACCCTGCCACCTGGGGACCTCCTGGGCATTGGAGTGCGGGAGTCACAGGAAACACCAGAGGCTGTGCTTTCCCTCGACTGTCCCTGGCTGGGTTCCTTCCTAGGCCTCCGTGTCATGAAGTAGAAACTCGAGGGCAGGCACTCAGGAAGAGCCACCAGATTCCTTTAAAAAACAAACAAACCTTGCTTTTATTTTATTTTTTGTGGAAAACTCAAACATGCCCAGGTCAGAGACCAGCACGGTGACTCCTTGAGTCCCTGTCACGAGCTCCACCCATGACCAACATCCTGCCGGTCCTCTGTCAAGTGATGCAAATCCTAAGGACACTTAGGGACCCAGAAGTGGAGTGAGCAATTACGTTAATTTAAAAATGCACTTTGTGCGCTGTTCAACAGGCAGCCGCGGTTTGGAGAGAATGACACTGCCGGTGCCACCCAGCCTTGGTGGACGCCCGCGGGCAGGCCTGAGCCAACGGATGAAGATCTGGGAGGAGGCTGGGAGCTGCCCCCCACCCCGACATCCAGGGACTGTGGCCGGACATCCCTGGGCTGGTGTTGGGTGAGGTCCCCAGGACTAGAGGGGACCACCCGGCCTGGTCCATGGGTCAGCAGGGGAGTGGTCTGAGAGCGCCGTGTCCCGATATGTAGTGGGACGTGGACTTGCACATCTATGCACACACATGTGTGGACACACGTGTGCAGTGTGCTCCGCGAGGGGGCCCAGGAGAGGCGAGGCTGGTGTGACCGCTTCTGCATGCCCAGGAGCTGGGGACAGCAGGGTCTGCGGCAGGGAGCTGCGGTGTGCGCTGCAGACTGGTGTGGTTGTGGTGCAAAGTGGCAGTGGAGAGAAGCGCGCCATCAGG
>NW_022900929.1:25467361-25557738 GCF_012274545.1 Fukomys damarensis
TCTGCGGCAGGGAGCTGCGGTGTGCGCTGCAGACTGGTGTGGTTGTGGTGCAAAGTGGCAGTGGAGAGAAGCGGGCGCCAGCAGGCCTGGGGCAGGTACAGGGCACATAGGCAGCTCGGGGGACTCGGGTTCTGGCGTGGGTGGCAGGGGTCCAGGAGTGTGAGCACCTACCTACCCAGTGGCCTCGAGGGGCATCCATTGGTGCCACCGGGGTCTGGTGGTCCTCCCCTCCCCTGCCCTCCCTTCCTCTCCTTCCCTCCCTCCTTCCATCATTTTTTCTTTTTTAAATTTTATTTTTGTGGTCCTGGGGATCGAACCCAGGGCTTTTACACTGAGCTGCATCTCTAGCCATTTTTTAAAAAAATCTTTTATTTTGAGACAAGATCTTGTTAAGTCAGTTAATTGCCCAAGCTGGGCTCCAGTTTGTCATCCTCCTGCCTCAGCTTCCCAGACTACTGGGATGACAGATGTGCCCCGTCATGCCCGGCTGATGGTTTTTCTGTGGCTGTCGTGGTTCCGGGTTTGGGCTGGCTGCTCTCACACCTTGTCCGTCTCGGTCAGCCCCTGTGGTAGCCTGGCTGAGGGGCCCTGCTGGGCTCCCCCACTGGGTCTTCCTGGGCTTTCCCTGCTGTGCCTGGGGGAGGAGGCGCCACACCCCACCCTCACCTCACACCTAGGAGGGCCGATGGCAGGATGAAGGGGTGCCCCGGCTGTGCCTGCCTGTCTGCCTGACTCCGCCAGGGGTTTCTTCCCACACGGATTCCAGGGTGTTTACTTCACACCTGGGTAATCATTCAACACCATCTTATTTGTTCTCAGCTTGTCCTTGCTCTGGCCACTCGGGGCTCCTCCATCTGGCTCCTGTGTCCCAGGCACACCTGTTGTGTGCGTGACGTAAAGCCCTGTCCTTACTCTGTGGCACGGCAGGATGCTCCCGGGTCCCTGTCCCTTTGCTGGGATCTCCTAGCAGGGGCTGCAGTGTGGCCCTGGGTGTCCTTGGCAAGATGGCACCTTTTCATCCACCCTCAGACAGGGCTGGAACAGCCGTGGGCACCTGCTCGCCCGCAGATATTTGTGTACTCGCTTGTCTGCATTGGAGCTAAGCTGACTGTGTCTCATGCTAGCCGGTCACCAGCCCACCACCCCATGCTGCAGAGGCAGCCAGCCCTGGGGCACCCCAGCAGGTCCAGGGAGCGCTGGCGCAGATGCATCTGGGTGCCCATGAGCCTCTCTTGTGATGGTGCCC
This sequence comes from Fukomys damarensis, assembly GCF_012274545.1. Lineage (NCBI taxonomy): Eukaryota > Metazoa > Chordata > Mammalia > Rodentia > Bathyergidae > Fukomys > Fukomys damarensis. Next base: position 25,468,608 of record NW_022900929.1, read on the forward strand.
AGGCCCTCTGCCCTGGTAGACACTGCTCTTCTTGGTTCTGCCCTGCCCAGCAGGTCCCATGAAGGGGCTGGTCTGAAGCATCTGATGCCAGTGGCCCTGCATCTTTGTGGAAAGGTGACTGAATGTATTAGCATTCTTTTCTCTCCCTCTCCCTCTCCCTCTCCCTTTCCCTCTCCCTCTTCCTCTCCCTCCTCCCTTCCTTCCTTCCTTTCTCTCTCACAGGGTTTTGCTCTGTAGCCCAGGCTGGCCTTGAACTCACCATGTAGCTCAGGCTAGCCTCACAGCAATCCTCCTGCCTCAGCCTCCCAAGTGCTGGGATTGCAAGTGTGCGCCACCACACCTCTCTTGAATTTAGCATTCTTAATGCCTCATTATCCATCTGCTGCTCTGACTTCTGTAAGGTGGGAACTCTGGTGCAGGTGTTGGGGCTCTCCCCTCAGTGGGACCTTGTTCAGGAGGGTCCGGGGAACCATGAGAGTATCTTGGTTCCAAGGGGATGGGGAGGAGGGACAGCTTCCAGGGTGGGTGTTGCCAAGTGTGGCGGAGTACGCCTGGGCAGAGGGGCACTGTGGCGTGGAGCACACACGGGGTGGTGAGATGGGGCTCCCCTCTCTCTCTGGAGTAGCTAAGAGGCCTCAGCCATGCCCCCACCTGGAGTACATCCATTCGTGAGACAGGTGAGACATTCAGAGAGAGCAGGAGGAAGTGACAGCAGTAGAAGGGGAAGATGGGGCTTCAGAAGGAGGGGAACGTGGCTGGGGACCAGTGAGGGTGTCCAGGGCTACCCCAGGGCCGCTGGGTATGCTGGTGGGGTGTAGACCACTTCCAGGTGGGCTTGAACTGAACCCACTGCTCCAGTTGGCCAAGTAGGGGGAAACCAGGCCACGTCTGCCCCAGTTCCTGCAGGCCCCTGGGGCTTCCAGCCCACACAGGGAGGAAGGGAGGGCCCTGAGGATGGGTCAACGAGCCTGACGAATAGAGGCACCAGCTGTCCCCCTCTGACTCCCTCACTTACTGTGCAATCTTGAGTCCATTGTGTTCTGGGAAGAAGCCAGGCGAGAAAGAAAGTGAAGATGTGGACGAATCTCCAAAGGGAGATTGTGGTTCTAAATTATAGTTATATTTTGAGGGCTTTCATGTCCTTTGGGAAGGGGCTGGTGGCTTCCTGTGCAGGCCTTTCTGCCAGCCTTGTCAACTTGGCCAGTGGCCCCTTCCGGGCCTTGTTTTGGCTGATGACTGGCCAGGTCTACATTGTTGCTCATCTTCCTGTCTAGCTGGTATGCCCTGTCACTTTGAGCTGCACCCTGCCCTGTCTCCCCACCCCCAGTGCCTGCTGTTGTCCTGTGTTGGGGCAAGGTGGTGGACATTCTTTTAGTCCCCTGCCTGGTGGCCCTGACATCTGAGCTCCTTACCTGAATACTCCTAGGGCTGAGGCCATGGGTGTAGCCCACTTTGCTCAAGTGTTCATCCTAGATGTTTCTAAGGATGTGTATGTGTAGAGAGAATGAGGTGCACAGCACTTGTGCAAGCTGTGTGGGTGCTGTGTGGCGGTGTGCAGAGGGACGCACATGTCCCTGCCTTGGCAAGCTCCAGGATGTGTCCCCAATGGCGGGGAGACCTCGGGCGGCGTGGCCCTCTCTGATTTTATATGTTGCATCTGGCAGGCCTTGGGGGCCCTTTCTGGGTGAGCAGGCAGGTACGTGAACGAGATCACAGGACTGGGAAGTGCTGGCCCTGGGAAGGGAGGGACTCGGGAGGGATGGGACAGGCTGGTGTTTACCAGGGTGTCGTGAGCTATGTGCTCACAACAAAAGCTCCTGCACTGCAGTGAAGTTAGCAGAAGGCTGAAGAATGATTCCACCTCCAGAACTATGGGGCAGCACCTGGGCCCATTTGAAAGGACTTAGCAAAGTGTGTTCTCAGCCCTGGAGCGAGCTGTGGGACCAATCAAAACGTCACCTCCTTAGGCCTCATCATAAGAGGAACAGAGCATGAGAAGTCATCAAGAATGCGAGCGCAGGAGCACAGCCCTTCAAGCAGGGTGTCAGGGTTGTTAGCACAGTGATGCAAGGTGCTTCGTACACCCTAACGGCCTGGCTGGTGTGTTGTTCATGGGGAGAGCTGGGTCCAAAAACTGTGTGTGATGGCAGCTCAGGGAAAAGCGTTGGAAGAGAAATGGCTGGTGTCAAGTCACGGGAAGGTGTTCAGGTCACACGTAGGGATCAGGTCACAGTGAGATGTTCAGGGTCGCCTGGAAATCTTCAAGGTTGCGTGGAGACATTTGAGGGATACATTGAAGTAGATGTGCAGAGCTGTTTTGATGTTCATTGTCATCGTGGAGATTTCAGGGTCACCGTGATGATGTTCAGGGATCTGGGAAACCATGCCACTGAATGTTCTGCCACCCTCTCTGACCCTCTTCTACACCACCAGGACTGACAGCCCCCTAACTCTGCCAGTGTGTGGAGCCAGTTTCAGCCCTGCTGGGTCAGGTGGACCTGAGTCTGGGGTGCAGGCAGAGGCTGGCCATTCACTGGGGCCCTGCGGATCCATGGTCATGGCCCTTACTCCCAGTCGCCACTTTGAAACAGCTATGATCCATTTCTCAAGTGCACCCAACTGTTGACTGGAGGGTATTCCAGCCTCCTGTTGGACGTGTCCTTGAGGTGTAGAAAAGTAAACTGAGGCACAATAGAATTTTTAAAGGGTTTGTGTCAGATGCAATTCATGAATGGGGAAACAAGAGGTTTAATGTTCATGGATACAGTTGCAGCAAGAAAAAATGTCGGTTACAGTTACAGGGTTGATTGTTACCTCCTTATACATCTGTAAGCTTATTGGCTGCTTCCATTGGTTAAACTTACTCTCTCATTTTCTTGCATTTGCCAAGAAACAGCTCACATTAAGGTTGGCCTGTATTTGTAAATTAGCCAAGGTTAGGGTCGCTTATGAGGTCTCTGCACCTTGGGCTTCACCTGCTCAGGGCCAGGTAGAGCAAAGCTGCTCATTTCATGGCAGCCAGGAAGCAGGGCCCGGACAGGATTGAGCACCCAAGGCTCTACCCTGTAATCTGGCCCCACCCACCAGGCCCCACTTCCTGTTTCCTTGTGTCCCAGCAATGCCACCCAGTGATTAACGTATCAGTAGGTTTAGCTGTTGTTACAGTTACAGCGCTTGTGATCTAGTCACTTCCCAAAGGCCTGTCACTTGGCCTTTGGGGACATTTTCGATTCAGTTCATAACAGGGGCCTCAGGCCTTTCAGCCATTTTAATTTACTTCACAGAGGTCATTTCAGAAACCTCTAGTTAGAAGGTGCCCAACTCTGTCCTCTCCCCATGGACTGTCCAACTTGCTCCACGCGCTTCCAGGTCTCTTCTGCAGGTGTCCCTGTAGCTCCTCTTGGCTGGGAGAATCCTGTCTTGTGGGAGCTCTGATCTTGGACCCCTGTGTGTTCCCGGGTGCTCTGCTTCAGAGAGTGTGGCACACAGTCACATCTGGGGCACTTGTGGCAGATCCTTGAGGGCCAGTGATGTCTGGGAGCTGCAGGTTCTGCTTCCCTGAGGCAGAGGCAGAAATGCTGGGTTTCATCAGATACAGAAACCCTCTGCTTCTGCAGCCAATGGGGTCACTCGGTTCTCACAGTTCCTGTGGCCTGAGTTGGGTGGGGGTGGGTGTTTGCTGCCGGGGGCCCTGTCATGGTCCTGTGTGGCTCTGGGCCTGTGGCCTGGGTGGGGCGTTGGGACATCTAGATGAGGTGTCCCGCTGGGCCAGCAGTCAGAGCCAGCGGCTGGGGCTGAGGCTCATCCTGGGCCACTGCATCTGGCCGTGTGACAGGCAGGGTGTCCCTCTGTTCTCAGTCCTCTGAGGGCTTCCCTGCAGCTGGGTCAAGCCAGGAAATCATAAATGCTACAAATGCTATGTGCCTGGGACCAGGCCTCTTCCCCAGTAACAGAAACTGAAGCCCGGGCCTTTGCACTGAGCTGTACATGGTTTGAGTCAGAGCCTTGCTAAGTCGCTGAGTGGCCTGGGCTGAGTTGAGATCCTCCTGCTCCAGAGGCTGGGAGGACTGGTTGTGTACCAACACTTCCAGTTTGGATTCTGTTGTAACCAAAGCAGCAGCACCCTTCTGGCCAGGCCTTCGCAGCTGGCCTCAGGTTGTGGCTGTCACAGGGGAAGCCCCAGGGCCCTGCAGGGACGAGTCTCCAGATGCTGCATCTCCTCACGGTAGCACGGTGGGCTGGTGTTTGCTTCATGCCTGAGTCTACCTGTGTTTTGCTTTAGTTCCCTCCCTGAGCCTTCCTAGAATGTTCCACGGGGCCTCTGGGAACAGTCCCTCTTCCCACTGTTACTGCCTGGGCACCTGGGCCCTGGGTAGGGCTTAAAGAACAGGAAGGTTTTCTGCCCAGTGGCAGAGGCTGGATGTCCAGGCTGAAGGAGCCATAGGGCTGGCTTCTTCTGGGTGTTCAGTTATGGACCATTTCTCCCTGTGTGTCCCTGTCCCAGGGTCCTGTTCTCATAGGCCACCGGTGTGACCAACCTAATGACCTTGTTTCAGTACAGCTTTAAGGCCCTGTGTGTAAATAGTGTCACACTTTGAGATCCTGGGGGTGAAGGCTTCTACATACGAATTTGAGGGAACAAACTTCAGCCCATAATGCTAGCCTTGTATTCTACTCAACTTCCTGCCTACTCAACAGCGTGCCTGCACCTGTGCCTGGCCTGTGGCCTCTGTGCTGGGGCCTGGGTGGCCTCTTGGGGCTGATGTAGGGTCGTTGTGGGGGTCCCTGCACGCTTCCGGAGGCTGCTTGCATCCGACCTCCGGGCCCACACTCTGTCCGGGCCCACGCAGAGCCGTGTCTGCTCTTCCCTGCAGCTCGGGGCCAATGCGCTGCTCTTTGTGGGTGTGAACATGTTCGGCGTGTTCGTACGCATTGTGACAGAGCGCTCGCAGAGGAAGGCCTTCCTGCAGGCCCGGGGCTGCATCGAGGACCGTCTGCGGCTGGAGGACGAGAACGAGAAGCAGGTGAGGACCTGGCTGGGGCCGCTGGGCTTCCCGCTCAGTGGCAGGGGCTGTGATCCTGGTGCTGCCTGCTTGTGTGGGGCCACGGAGAGATCAACTGGCTTGGGTGCCCTTTTGGGGCTGAGTTGCTCCTCAGCTGTGGATGTGGACGGCAGTAGGGGCGGCATTGGGCGCTTGTCTTTGGGATGCCGCTGAGTGGGTTCCCCTGGCCTCCGGAGGACCAGGCAGGTCCCGGCCGCACATCAGGAGAGTGTGAATCTGTGGCCTGTCCCGACCTGCTGGTGACAGGCCTGGGGCAGATGCTGAGGCGGCAACGTCACCTTGGCTCGGTGTGGGCAACCAGGGCATGCGCCTGGGAGTTGAAGGGGTCTTGCGGGCACAGTGGCAGCCCCCATGGTGCCTGCCATGGACTCCTCGCTGTGCCTGTGAGGGTGGAACGGGCCTGCAGGGAGCCCCATGGTAGTGCATCCCTGTGTCCGTTCTGCTGATCAGGGGCTATGCTGGGGGGCAGGGACGGGTGACCGAGAGCCTCCGGGCGAGGCCTGGCGTGTCACAGCACTGTCCCTGGGCACCCCGACGCCTCTCCAGTGTGGGGCTCAGGGGCCCTGCAAGTGCTGCCTGCTGAGATCTCAGGCCATGGTGGTCCGGGTGCCGGCCATTTCTGGTTACGGGTGGACACCACAGGGAAACCCAGGCTCCGTGTCCTAGGAAGTAAGCAGCAGTGGAGGAGGGGGTGCCACCTGTGCTAGGTGTGTGCATGGGTGTGTGTGTGGCTATGTGGATGGACGTGCAGGGGCGTATGTGGGTGTGAGCACAGGCGTGCACTGGGGCGAGTATGTGTGCACACCTGTAAGGATCACCTTGCTGCCTCCCTGTATCTGTTTTCTTCCTACAACCATATGGATCCTTTTATTTATTAAGTTTAACTTCAGTTTCTGATGAACATGTATTAATTGAATATAGCAAGGTCTTTATTAGAATATTAATAAGGTGCCCAGTGATGTTTCAGCTCTCTCGTATCTCGTCAGGTAATTAGTGTGTCCCTCTCCTTAGCCTTGCTGCTTTGCGTTTGCAGCCCTTAAATGACTCTTGGCTGAAACCGCACACAATGTACATAATATAGAACGCACTCCGACTTCTGTTCTGTCCTACATTCCCGGAGGGGACCTTGGGGGACTTGCCTTGATTCTGGGGGGTCTAAGTCATGAGCAGGGGGTGGTGGGGTGTGGGGCAGAGTCCAGAGGGGCAGGTCAGGCCTCCAGGAGGAGCGTGGTAAAGACCCTGACCCCATCCCCAGGCCCTGTTGGCTGAAGCTGGAGAGAGATGGCCTGAGGTGGCTGCCAGAGTAGTTCTGTGCATAGCCCGTGTGCTGGGCTGTATTCGAGCCCCTGACATTAGCAGGAGAGGCCCCTGGACATGAGGGTCAGGGCTCAGGTGATAGCCTGGGTAGAGTGTGTAGCCACACATTGGGCCCTGCAGGGACTATGTGGCTCAGGGACCTGGCCAGGCAGTGGCTTGTGCTCTGTCACTGAGCAGGGATGGCTGGAGCGCCCAGGGCACACTGCTCCCAACGGTGTACCAGACACACACGGGCTGCGCCTGTGGCCAGCGCTGAGCTCCCGGACCTGCAGGGCTGCTCTTCTGAGCTGCAGACTCCACTGCTTTAGAAGCCCCTTATCCTGTCCCAAGGACTTGATGGAACACACGGAACCTTTGAAATAGCAGCCCCGGCCCAGTGAGCCCTGGCAGGGCTGGAAGTGGAGGCTGCAGGCCCTCACTTCTCCTCCTCTCCGTTCACAAATCTGATGTCTCCACAGGCGCCAACATGCTTCTTGCCTTAGCCTATCGCTTCTCACCTTGGTGGATGGGCGGACCTGCTCCAGGCCCTGGGGAACAACTTCCTTGTGTCCCAGGGATGGTGCCTGTTAGCAGACAGAGTCCTGAACCCACTGGACCCATACAATTAAGTTGCAGGTTCACCAGCAAGAGGCGCAAAGGGTTTTAGTAAAAAGGAATTTAAAGTGTGCACTCAGAGAAATAGAATTTGGGCTCTCAAGAGAAAGAGGTGCATTATGATCTGGAGCTGGGAACATTTAAGGAGTCTGGGGCATCTCAGGGTGGGTGGCATCCAGACTGTTACCCATGGGCAGGCTGGATTAGAATGCATGTGTTTGAAGCTGAGATCTGCTGCCCACTAATACCGCTGCTTCCCTGAGGATAAACTCAGTTCGCAGAGGAGAAGAAGCAGTCTATTCTCAGGTGAAAAGGCCAATTTTCAAGTAAAAGGGAATTGCCCAGGTTTATTGTATCCTGGGAGAAGAGAGAGAATTTTAAACTGAGCTTATGTCCTGAAGCTGTAGGCTTTCTTAAAAACACAATTTTGGAATTCTGATTTTTTTTTTTTCCGTGTCTCCTTTCAACTTATCCTTATTTCCTGTATCCTACTTCGGTGCTGATTGGAATTGACCAGCCAGGGCCATGCTGGGTGTTCTGTGCCTCAGTAGTACCAATTTCTGCAGCAGCCCCATGAAGGAGAAGGATTATATGGGGTCCTTTGCCCTCTGATTATTCAGTGCCCATAGCACCATGTTGGGGTCCAGCCTGGCTTCTGCCAAAGTGGCCGGGTCTGGCTGCCCACATTGTCTTGGGCTGGGAGTTCCATGCCAACCACATGAAATAACAACTCTGCTTTTTAAAGGAAATAGAAAGTGTTTTATCCTGAGCCAAGTACTAGTGATCCTGGCCCAGGAATGTGGATTGGGGTTATCTTGAGTGATGGACGTGTTCTGCTGTGGAGGAGGTTACCTGAGCTTTATAGCCACAGAATAAAGGACATGAGTCAGCTGGGTGTGGTGGTGCATGCCTGAAATCCCAGCACTCTGGGAGACCGAGGCAGGAGAATCACAAGTTCAAGCCCAGCTTGGGCAACTTAGCAATTTAGTGAGTCCCTGTCTTAGAATAAAACAGAAAAGGACTGGGGTTGTAGTTGCGTGCAGAACCTCTGGGTTCAGTCTGCAATGCTGCAGAAAGAAAAAGTCATAAATCATTGTGTCTAACACATGCCTTGGTAGGGGCAGTAGGTTGGCTGCAGTGTATCAGGGAATCTTTCTTGGAGTTTCAGGTGTTAGGCAGCATTCTTGGATTTGGGGTTGATGGAGTATGAGGTCTGCTAATCCTAACTGTACATTCTGAGCATGAGGATATTAGCCTGAGGATGTCAGGTTGCTTGCAAAGGCTAAAAGTAAGTGGCTGTTTTTCTAAAGGATGTAAGGTAGCCCAAGATAATCTTGGCTGTTGCTCATCCAGGGCATGCAGTCTGTGGGATCCTTGAGCCAAGGTGGCTTCTTCAGAGAACGACAGCCCACGTGTCTGTCTAGAGGAGCACTGGAGTCAGTCTCCTGTCCTCCTGGGACCTTCTTGGGGGTGGCCTTACACTGAAGGGGCTGGGAGGGAAGATGGGGACAGGGAGCAGACTTTTGTGTGTGTGTGTGTGTGTGTGTGTGTCCTTGTAGCACTTACCCTCGCTTCTAGAAGGCTTTCTGTTCTACTCCAGGAAAACCCACCTGAATTGTCAGTGTGCCTGAAGCTGATTGCTTTGGAAGTGATAGCAGAAGTCTGGGCCATTAACCCCCAAGTTGAAGAATGAAATAGTGGACAAAAAGGAATCAGTTAGAGGGAGTGTTGCTGAAAGTATCAGAAGAAAACTCCCTGTTGTTAAGAGGGGTCCGGAAAGTGGGTTTGCCAGGGAAGCTCTTTGGCTAGGGTCTTTTATGGTATGCAGAGCATGGGAATTTGCTCAGTGTCCAGTTATCACAGGTGGCCTTGTGGGTTTAAAATAACCAGTTGGGACTCAGCCTTTTTTTTTTTTTTGTACCCGGATTGAACTCAGGACTTTGCACTTTGCCACTCAGCTAAATCCCTGGCCCAGAAGACTCAGGCTTTCTAATGCAGAGTTCAAAGACAAAGCCAGTTTCTTACAGCCTTTGAATTCCTTGAAGCCCAGCTCCCAGCCCAGATGTAGGGAGGGATTGGTGCATTCCATTCTGCCGAAAGAGTTTCTTTCCTGGGAGTCAGAATCCTTAACTGCCTATCGTCATCTGAACTCTTACTATTTTTTCCCATATCTATTTTTACATTTCTGAGCCTAGCTACCATATTTCCCCCCAAAGAAGACTGAGTCTTATATTAATTTTTGCTCCAAAAGATGTAATAGGGTTTATTTTCAGGGGATGTCTTATTTTTTATGTACAACAGTTTACATTTATTCACATACAACAGTCTATATGTATGCATGTATGCATGTACAAAAATCTACACTTATTCATATAAAAATCTATATTTATTCGACTACAGTCGTGTCATGTGGAACATCATCATAATTGAGTCTGTTGTGTGTGGTAACAGACATACTTAACACGTCTGTCCAGCAGATGATCTTAACTGGGGCTTATTTTAGGGGTCTGGCTTATAATATGAGCATCCTGAGAAATCATACTAAGGGGTGTTTTCCCATTGGGTCTTATTTTCAAGGTAATAGGATAGCTATACAGCTTGAGTTAGCTCTTAACTTGGTGTATGCACTGTTTTCTTTGTAAGACTGACCAGCCCGAGTCCATCTTGTGCCCTGTTCCTTGCTAGCTGCCAACCAGGATCTGTAAACTGAACTGCCTCTTACAGAATTTGGATGTGCTAAAATGACCCCATCTCCCACCAGAACAAAGCTTGAACCCTGGCTTGGTTTCCTGCTGTGTGTAAATGAAGGGTCAGGAAGAGTGCTTCTTGATTGGCTGTGCCCACATGCAAATGAAGGGTATTGAAAATAGCATCTTCTGATTGGTCCTGTGAACAACAGTGTCAGATTCGAATGAAGAATTGAAAATAGCCCTTTTCTGTTTGGTTCCATGTTCGGTGATGGTGGTGTTATCACATTGGGAGTGCCCCTCTCCCTGAGTCTCTCCTGCCCTGGGATGTCCCTCACCCTGTTGCTGGGTCTCAGTGGGACGTCCCTCTGGCTGGGGCTCGGCACATCTGTCTCCACGTGGAGGGCTCTGAGCCCAGATGGGGACTCTGGAGAAGATGCTGTCCCCAGCTTGGAGCTGGCAGGAGGAGAGGGACAGGGTGACCCCAGCCTGCAGAGCTTGGAGGAGAAGTCGAACCTGTGTCCAGTCTGGGTGGTCGGGAGATGGCTGACACCTGGTAGCTCCAGGAACCCCCTCCACACACAATACTGGACAGCAGGTGAGGATGGCCTGAGGTGAGGAGGGAGGGACATGGCCGCTCCCTGCTGTGCTTCCCACCTGTGGGGAGGACGGAGCAGGCATCCTTGGGTGGAGAGAGCCCGGCTGCCCCTCTGCATTCCATCCCTGCCTCTGGTGCCACTTTCCTGCAGCCCCTGGGAGCAGCCAGGCCACCAGGTATGGGGCCTCAGTCACCTCAGATGCTAATGAGAGGTGTAGGAGCTCAGACCCAGTGACACCATGGCTCTGTGGCTGAACCCCAGAGGAGGTATCGGGAGAGGTCCCCAGCAGCTAATGCACAGACAGCCATGGTGGTACCTGGCACCCAGATGCTGGCAGCATCTCTCTATGAGGTGTGGAGGAGTGGGTATGATTGGGGCTTTGAAGGATGTGTAGGAGTTTGCCAGGTAGAAACAGGAAGGTCACAGGTGTTAATTTTGGGAAAGGAAAGCTAGGTCCCTAAGTGTGAGCTCTGCCTCCCATGACATGAAGGAGATGGGACTGTGGGCTGGAAGGACAGCTCCATTAAGACCCCTGGGGACCTTGGGGTGTTCACAGCCCCTCCACTGCAGCCTCATGCTGGGGCATCTGAAGACCACTTGGGTTCCTGAGGCCTCCTCCTCTGTCATCCCCCCCGCCGCACAAAGCTTCCCCAGAGCTCATGCCCCCTCCTGAAGTGGGGGGTCTCATCCCCCCAGCCCCCCAAGCTCCATCCTCCTGGTCCCACAGGGCTGTGGTGCCCCTCCATGTCACTGCTAGATCTGAGTCCCAGTGACAGCAAGCAGCTATTTAAAGCACACACTCAATTTGGTCTCCTAACAAGGTAAATGGAGCAATTCTGAGTTCTCTGTGTGTGGGGAAATTTATGAAGAGAAAGAAAACTTTCACTTAAACTGCACAAGATAGATTTTTAACCTGGTTGTTACATTCACAGCATCATGACAGTTGTTATTTATGCTTCATTTTAAAAACAGTTTTGTTGATAGTGATATACTGCAAAGTTCAAGTGAAAGATTGAAACAATGAAATGCATTTAAAAATATTCACAGAATTACTCTTACTGGAGTTATTATATAATAATTTCAATCTCACGTTAATTTTATTTAATATATATTTGTGTGTACTCTTAATTTTATTCATCTTAATAACCTTAAGCTTATATTAATTTTATTTAACATGTTAAGTAATCTTACCATATGGAGTTATGCAGTAATCTAATTTTAGGATATTTTAATTGCTGTGTCCATTAGCAGTTATTCCCTGTCATAGCCCAATCTTTTAGTCCACCAGATCCAGACACACGCTAATCTTTTTGTTTCTGTGGGGAACTCCTCTGAGACGTTTCCCGGATAATGAACCATCTAATAGACGGTCTTTTGTGACTTACGACTTGATTTCCCTGTAGCCTTAGGGTTTATCCAGATCTGCAGTGGCCCCTTGTAACCTCCTGTATTTGGAAAGTGATTGGATCGCAGGGGCTTGGGCCCACCTTGCTGCGAGGAGGCGGGGCCTGGTGTCACTGTGGGCGTGGCCCGGGAGTGGTTCTCTCTCTTCCTGGCTTCTCCCTTTGCTCGCTGCTTCCTGGCCGCCATGCCTGGAGCAGCCCTCCTCCGCCCAGGCCGTTCTGCTGCACCACCATCCGCGCCAGGACCAAGAGTCCTAAAACGTGAGCCAAGACAAACCTCTCCTTTAATTTGTCAGTGTTTGTATTTTGCCTCAGGGACGAGGAAAGGGACCGAGAGAAGGTACAATGAGATTGTGGCAAATATCAGTACTTTTTTTCGCTTTATGGGCAATCATGATTCTGCTCTATGGGTGGGCCACAATTTGTTTACCTATTCACATCCTATAAATATTTGGGTTGTTTCCATTCTTTGGCCATGAAAAATCACATGTGCTATTTGTGGACACACATTTTCGTTTTGCTTAAGTTTGCTGGGCCATGGCATGACCCTGTAGCCAGTGTTTGGAAGAAGTCCCTGCCAGGTTGTTTCCCACGTGGCCACACCATTTTCCGTTCCCACCAGGCATGCACAAAAGGGCCTTTTCCTGCATGCTTGAAATCACTTAGAACCTGTTGTTTTATTTTTTAAATTTTACTTAAAAAAACAACAACAATACTTTAGGTTCCCATGAAGATGTAAGAAACAGTACGGAGAGATGGCGTGTGCCCTCCACCCCATTCTGCAGTGGGGACATCTTGCAGAACTGTGGCACAAGGTCACACCGAGAGGTGGATTTTGGATGATCAGGATACAGGGCATACACATATCCACTGCCACGGGGCGCGGGGCTGCCTCACGGGTCTCAGCGCTCATTCTCAATCCCTCAGACTTCTCTGTTTCCACGAGTGTGTGATTCTCCAGGGGTCATCAAAAGGAATCGCACAGTCTTGTCGAGTTTGGGGGTTGGCATAATTCTCTGCAGATCCAGCCAGGTTACTGAATTTGTCAGTGGTTTATTCCTTGTGCTGTCACGTGGTATTCTTTGCTGTGGCCGTAGCACAGCTTGTTTAGCTGTTCACTACCAGAGGACATCTTGGTAGCATTCAGTTTGGGGCTATTACAAATAAAACTCCTGAGTGTTTGGGACCTGGTTTACATGTGAACATAGGTAATAATTTCTTTGGCATGAATACCGAAAAGTACAGTTGGTAGTTGTGTATTTATTTCATTTGAGAAATAGCAAGACCGTTTTCTGAAGTGGTTGTGCATAACGTTCCTGGTGATGTGCCTGTTCTTGTCTTTTGCCCACTTTCTCATTGGAATTTTCTTAAGTTTGTTGTGCTTTGGGGATTTTTTGTATGTCCCAGGTAGGAATCCTTTGTTGACTGTGTGGTTTGCAAAAACTCTCCCAGCCTGAAACGTCTCTTTTCATCCTCTAATGGTGTCTTTTGCTGAACAAACACTTTAACATTATGATGAGATTAAACTTACCACTTTTTACTTTTATGGATGGACAGGTTGTTAGATCTATTAATGGTTGCATTGGTCTAAAGTCAGATCTAAGAACTCTGAGCCTAGCCTTAGTTCCTGAAGGTTTCTCTCATGAGTTTTCTTCTAAAACTTTCATAGTTTAGAGTTAAACCTTTATATTATATTTGGGAGCAAAGTGTGAGGTCTAAGTCAAGGTTTATTTTTATGGTTGTGAATATTTTGTTGAAAAGTCTATCCTTCCTCCATCGAATGACTTTTGGACCTTTGACAAAAACCAGTTGGGCATATTTATGTGATGGTGCTGGGTTTTAGATGGTGGGAGAGATTCCAGTGTCTTGTGTGTTTCTCCTTTTACCAATACACAGCCTTTATAATTGCTTTGTAAAAAGTGTTCAAGACTGAGTAGACTGCTTCTTCCTACCTTATTGGGTTTTAAAAATTGTATTAGCCTTTATTATTCCTTTTCTTTCCATATACATTTTAGAATATCCTAACCTATATTTACTAGAGACATTGCTGGAACGTGTTAAAGAATTTGTGTTAAAGCTGGAGAGAATTTGCATCTTTCCTATATTGACTCTTCCAATTCATGAAATCATGTCTCTCTGTCTATTTAGATTTTTTCTGATCTCTTTAATCAGTATCCTGTGATCTTTTAAACTCAGTCACTTGCTCTGGGTGTATCTAAACTGTGCTTTGCTTTTGTTTTTGTGGCGTCCTTCATGTTTCCTGTCTGGACCAGCACGCGACTCTCATTTCTTCCTTCCGGTCTGTGTCCCTCCAGGGTGATGCTGAGTCTGAGTGACAGGCTCATGCCCTGGCCACACTCAGTGTCCCACCTTTCAGATTATGCCAGCTGTAGGCTTCTTGGGGTGTTCTTTATCAAGATGAGGGAATTCTGTATTCCTCTTTCCCTGAAAGCTCTCATCACGAACAGATGCTGTCTTTTGTTCCACTCTTTGTCAGTGTTAGCTGCTGTGCGTGTGCTCACGCCGTACTCCTTGCTGCGGTCCATAGCATTGATACTCAATAGTGAGCCAGAGTCAACCCATTCCACAGGGTTACCATCCTCCTGTGCACTGCTGAATTGCTGGCACCCCCTTGGGGTTTACTACAGTCTGCACTCGTTGTTGAGTGTGTCTGAGTTCTTTGTTGACTCTCTGATGGTGGCTGCTTTGAGGTCTTGGTCGGTTATTCTGGCCTCTCTGTCCTGGTGCTGTGGCTGTTGCTTGTCTTTGTTCATCCACTGAGCACCTTGTAGTTCTTCATGTGACTCAGGGTTTGGCCCCTGGAACCCAGGCATCTGCCAGGCACTGTATGAGGAAGTGTCTCTTGTTTTCACCTTATTTGGGCTGGGTCTCTCCCCTCTTCTTCCCTTCCTTCCTCCTCCCTTCCTCTCCTTCTCTTTCTTCCTTCTTTCCATGGTACTAGGGTTTGAACCCAAGGCCTTCATTCTGAGCTGCATCTCCATCCTATCTGTCTGTCTATCTATCTGTCTGTCTGTCTATCTATCTATCTGTCTATCATCTATCTAAGTCCTGGGAATCAAACCTAGGGCCTTTCACTGAGCTGCATTCCCAGACTCCTCCCTCTTTTCATTTTTAAATTTTGAGATAGGGTCTCACTAAATTGCCCTGGCTGCACTTGACCTTGGCATCCTCCTGCCTCAGCTTCTCAAGGGCAAGGATTACAGGTGTGCACCACTGCATGTGTCTAGGCCGGTTTTCTGTGACGTCACTCTGGCAGCAGTGACAGGGACCCTTGGTCTCTTTACTGCTGGGGCGATGGGAGTCCTGGCTCCATGCTGGGCCTCCACTGACCCCTCCTTATTGCAGGAGCGAGGCACTCAGTGCAGGAAGAGCAAAGCAGTCCTGTGATCACCACTGACCCCACGAGTGGGAAGGGGTGCTTGTAACTTGTAACAAGGATGTGGAGGTGACAAGCCTGGCTCTCTCTGTGCCCTTCTGTGACACCATACAGTGCCATAGGGGAGGGTGGAGGTCTAGCCTGGGGACTTGGTTTTTGCTGGTGTGATTGGGGTTGGGGTACAGACCGGAAGCCCAGGGAAGCCACTGGGCTTCTTGGGTCCTGGCTTCTGGGTTTCTTCTTCTGTGTCCTTTCTTGGGCCCAGGTCTCTGCCTCTCAGTATCTTGATGCTGTTGGGAGCCTCCAGGACTTTGGTGGGACTGGAGAGGGGAAACAGTCTGATCTTCTTGTGCAGCCGTCATTCAGACATCTCATTTGTGGGAAGCCTGGCACATTTATTTGAGTCACACTTTGATAGTCGAGATAAGTCTGTTAAGGTTTCAATGTTGGGTTTGCAGGACAAGGCGATCCTTGGTATGATGCATAGCCAATCCAGAGTCATAATAGCTTTTATCTCTTTGGTTTCTGGCTGTGCATCTTATTTTGCTGGTTAGACCTTGTTGGCATCACCCTCTGTTCCTGATGTTAATACTTACTGTATTTGAGCTTTCGGAATCCCGTTGGAGACTGGAAACTAATCAGGAAACATCTGTATTATGCAAATGAGCTATTTTGTATCAGTTTGCTTTGATGTAAATCTGGAGGGAATGCTGGATCTTATCACATGGCCCTTTGCCTCCTGTGGAAAAAGAGTTATGCTTTAGGCTTGCTTATCAGCAGGTGGTGGCTTTGGTGTTGCTAATTTAAGGAGACAGCTAACACTGGCTCCTCCGTGGGAAGTACAGGCAGTTGTCAGAAACTTCACAGGGAAGAGGCTTAAACAAGTGAAATAGCGCTCCCATACTCACATCCCAGGACAGGCATCTTCTGGTGCTGTGGTAGGTCAGATCCAGGAATCCCTGAGCAACCTGGCTTTTGGTTTTGTTTTTTTTTCCAAGTTCCCCACCTAGGTCCCTAGGGTGAGGTCTTCATCCTCATGAACAAAGATGGTAGCTAGAGATATATCCATTGTGATTGCATTCCCAGCCATTGCACGGGAGAAAGGTAAAAGAAGCCACTTTGAAGGATATTGCAGAAGCTCCCCATGCTCATGGGCTTTCCGATGCTGTAATGAAATACTGCGATCCCTTATGAAGAAGAAAGTTCCATTTGGGCTCACAGTTTTGGAAATTCTGGCCCATGACCAGCTGCCAGTTGGCACTGCATCCTGGCAGGAGTTGTGTGCTGGGGTGAAGCAGCTCATCTTGCGGCTCATGTCTAAACTGTGTGCTCCTGCGAGGGCGTGGTCTGATTTCTCTTTGACTACCTGAGCTGCACAGCATACTGGAAGATATGGTCTTCTTTCCTGGCCCCCAAAGCCTGCAATAAAAACAAGGTGCTTCCTGGGGTGCCTGCAGTGGAGGGGACAGGTGGCTTGTGGCTACTGACTGCAGCAGCCCCCTCTCAGTGGCCTGTGCCATGCCAGCCCCTGTGCCCAGCTCTTTCTTCCTTCCTTTGGCCCACTGGTCCGGATGCCTCTGTCCTGGAGGTCAGTGTCCTCTTGCCTGGAGGCCCAGCCCTTCTGCCTGTGGCTTCCTGATCCCTGTCTACATGTACCCTGTTCAGACTGGGGAGACCAGGAGCCCCAGCCACCCTGCTGGAGCAATGGCCGTGCAGTGACCATGGTACCAGGTGGGGCTCAATTATCCGGCATGGGGACCCTGCCCCATGCCTGTTGTGGGTCTCTCAGGGCCCTCCCTGGGGCTGTGCTTGGGTGGTTGCCCGAGAATCTGTGAATTAATCTTGAAATCCCCAAAAGCACAGGCCCACTCTGTGCAGCCCTGAGGCCTTTCCGGTGCCTTTGCCTCAGTTCCCCTAGCTGGCCAGTACTTTTGAGCAAGTCTGTAGAATCGTCCAGGGGCCAGGGATGTTGATAAGCTCAAGGACAGGCCCCTAACCTGGTGTGGTGGGCCACCCCAGGGCCCCTTTGTGAGGCCATGTCCAGCCAGGAGGGGCCAATGGCCTCAGTGCTGGGTGGCCTGGGGCCAGACGAGGCCTGATGGGAGATGGTGGCATTTGTGTGTCTGTGACCCTGCTCCCAGCACTCCTGGAGTGAGTTGGCTTCCTGTTCAGCGAGGTCCAGGTCTGGGCACTGGGCAGGGTCTGTGGGCCTGGTCGCGGTTCACTGTGCGTGGGGGTCTGCAGCCCTTGGCCAGGGCTAGCTCCTCCCCTGTCCTCATCTGGGAGGGTACTCCAAGGGAGAAGGGGAGCCTCTGCCTCATGTGGCCTCCTCTCCTGAACAGGAGCGGCTGCTCATGAGTCTCCTGCCCCGGAATGTCGCCATGGAGATGAAGGAGGACTTCCTCAAGCCCCCCGAGAGGATTTTCCACAAGATTTACATCCAGAGGCACGACAATGTGAGGTAGGGCTGGCAGAGACCTGGCCTAGAAGGGGGCTGGGGAGCTGTAGTGGAGAGCCGGGGGGCAGGGGGCGGGGGTGATGGAGGTGAGGAAGGGGCGAAGGAGGTGGCGAGGGCATGAGACAGGTGGTGGAGGAAGATCACAGTAGTTTGGGAGGAGAGGGCAGATGTGGTCAGGATGCCCAGGTGAGCATTACCTGGCAGGGAAGCTGGTCCCCACAAGGAGCTGTTGCTTCCTGGGGGACACACGCTGTCGTTTTCATTCCTATTTCCTCCCGCAGTGTCCTTGCACTTCCTGTGTTGACTAGAGAGGGTCCGAGCTCTTGTCTCTCGGGTGAGGTTGGACAGTGATGTGTTGTGCTGGGGATTTGCCCATGTCTGAGTAAGCGTTAGGCTTTATTTTAGTTGCTGCCCAGCTCTGGGACACCTGCTCCTCTTCCTTACCTTTTTCACCTCCCGACAACCCTAGCAGGAAGGGACTGTTGTCACCCTTTACAGGTGGAGAAACTGAGTTGCTGTAGACACTCTGAGGTTTGCTTTTTCTGATTTTAAGATTCTGTTAAAAGTATTTATTTTGCTACATTGTATGTTTTGTTTATAAAATCCTGTGTGTCGAAGTGTACTGTGCTTAGAATACTTGCGAGCCAGCTCCTTGGGACTGGAATGTGCATGAATGTCACCGAGACGGGAGATGGTGCTGGCCTGCGGCACTTTTCTTTGCTGGCTCAGTGGTGGGTGTCAGGCTGCCCTGGAGACATAAAAGAATATCAGAGGCCTGCCCTGGGCCTCTGTGAGTTGTAACTCTTTACCAGAAGTGAACTGAGGTTCGTGGGCTATGTGCTGAGGCAGCAGGCATAATCAACCCTGGCTAGGAGCTCAAAGGCACTGTCCTGGGCTCACGGGCGAACTCTTCATGCTACTGTAAGGACCAGTGTCCTCTTCCTGCAGAGGAGAATGATGAAGCATGTGGGGTGAAGGCCTGGTATTTGGGAGGGAGCAGAAGAGCCAGCGTTCAAGCCCAAAGTGACTCCAAAAGTGGTGCTCAGAACCTCTTTGCTAAGTACTTGGTTCTGACTGGTGTGGTGATGCCAATGACCGGCCTGCATTACCTCCTCCGTTTTATAGCTGAGGACATGGAGGGTTTGTGTGGTGAAGCCTGTGGGCGAGACTCCCTGGCCAGTGGCTCAGGGCTGGACTAGGACCAGCTGACACTAGCATATGCCTTGTCTCCACTCACCTACTGTGTCTTGTTACTGGGTGAGGAGTGATACAGCGACCCTCTCTCTGCTGAGAATGGATCACCAGCATGGTCACGGAGGACCTTGAGGGAGCTGGAGCCTCTGCACACCTCGGGAGGCCATTAGGATCAGGGGCCTCCTGGTGACATGAACAGGTAGATATCAGTGACCTCCCCCAGCTCAGCCCAGAGTGAGAAGATGAAAAATCCCAGTTTAGTTCTGCCTCAGAGGGAAGACTGGGAAGTGTAACAAATTCTCCAGCCTCTCTGGGGTTGTGCAAAGAGTGGGCATCTATCTCCCCAGTCTGGATTTGTGAGGGGCTTCAGCTGAAAGAAACCATAACCTTCACCCCAGTGCCCAGCACGGAGTGGGCAGGCAGAAACCACAGCTGCCCGGTCTTGCCTAGAGGGAAAGTTGGTGAAGGCCCCAGAATCTCTGGCTGGGATGATTGATGTGACTCCCCCGCTGCTTGTGGCAGGCTCTAAAGACTGGGTAAGGTGCCTGCTGTCTCCGCTCTGCAGACACCAACAGAGAGTCAGGGAAAGCAAAGAACCACATGGAGATGCTGCAGACAAAGGAACAAGATGAATCTCCAGAAATGGGCCCTAGTGAAATGCACTTAAATGGATTACTTGACAGAGAATTAAAAAGAACTCTCAGAAAGATGCTCACTGAGGTCAAGAGAATGATTCACAAGCAAAGAGAACAACAAAGAAATAGAAAATGTTTATCTGCCTGCCTCCCTCCCTTGTTTCTTGGTCCCCAGAAGCTGCTGGGTGCTTTTTTGCATGCCTTCAAGTCAAGAGTGAGACATCAGGGAAACTCATTGCCCTGTGGCGCAGGGTGTTGGCTCCGCCTCACCAGATCACAGTGACTAAACTGAAAAACTCGCTAGAGGTGAATAAAGGATCCAAGCAGAATAAAGGATCAATGAGCTGGAAGAGCAGTCCCTAGAAATAATTCAGTCAGAGGATCAAAAAGAGAAAAATGAATGGAAAAGAATGAAGAAAGCTGAAGGGAGTGACAAGAAGTCACCCAGATGCACATTGTGAGAGTCGCTGAAGGATCAGAGTGAGAAAAAGAACAGACAGCTTATTTGCCAGGAGCCGAGGGAGAAAAAATGGAGTAGTGATGGTGAGAGAACAGGTTAAGTTTAGGGTTTTGGGTTAGGGTTATAGTTAAAGTTAGGGTTTAGGATTAGGGTTTAGGTTTAGGTTTAAGTTAACCCTCACTTTTAGCCACGCAAACTGCATAAGTTTGGTGATCTAACATGCAATACAGTGATGGGCTTTAATGGTAATGTATACTTGAAATTTGCCAAGAGATAAATCTTAAATTTAATCTCACTGTACAAAGACTGCTGACTATGTAAATATGATTGGTATGTTAATTAGCTTGATGGTGACAGTCACTTCACAATATATATGCATATCAAAATATCAAGTTGTATGTAACGCACATGCATAAAGCCTTCAAGAAAATAAAGTGTAGTGCGAACATAAAATGGAATGGTTTTTATATTTTAAAAAGATGGAAATTCTGTAAGATAAGACAGTATAAATAAAAGTTGAGGACATTTTGCTAAGTTAATTAAGCCTGCCACCAAGAAACAAATGCTGCATGATTCCACTTTTGTAAGCTGTGGGATTCATAGGTCAGTGACATGATGATTCCTAGGGAAGAGGAACGGGACATGAGGAGATATTAATGCAGGGGCAAAAAGTTTCAAGCTAGATGAGTAAGCTGCAGAGGTCTATTCCACAAGGAACCTTATACCAATAATGGATAATAACAGTATATGTATGTGTGTATATGTATGTGTGTGTGTGTGTGTGTGTGTGTGTGTGTGTGTGTGTATTAATTGAGAGATTTGACATTATGTTAGGTTCTTACCAGAAAGGAATTATTTTTAAATGTCCTAGGTTCTTACCAGAAAGGAATTGTTTTAAATGTCTCCTGAGGCTGCACCTGGAGTTGGAATATGGACAGTTCAGTGCCTTTTCCTCAGTTTACCTCTTACCTGGGCATGTGTGCAAACACACACACAGAGAAATGCAGGCATGAGGAGTTTTTTTTTTGCCCTGAAAAATATCTGCCTGCCTCCCTCCCCTGTTTCTTGGTCCCCAGAAGCTGCTGGGGTGCTTTTTTGCATGCTTTCAAGTCCAAGAGTCTGAGACATCAGGGAAACTCATTGCCCTGTGGTGCAGGGTGTTGGCTCCGCCTCACCCCTGGCCACCCCACAGCAGCTATTGAGACATTTTTCTGTATCCCAGATATGAGCATCTCTTGCTCTGTTTACCATCCTCATAAGACTCCTGCACACTGGGGCTGATGTCCATCTGGGTGGTGGATGAAGTACGCCTGAAAACCCTCTCCTCCGAGGACACACCAGTAACACAGGAAGAAGTTGTCAGAACTCTGGAAATGAGCTATAATCTTGCACCAGTGCAGGAACAATGAGCTTTTTTTTTTAATCTTGCTCCATTCCTATCCTCCTGTCCCCTCAGCTGTGTGGTAGCTTTGAAGACTTATGATCCCTATCACAGTGAACATTGGCAAACTGGCCAAGACCGGAGGTGGTCGGAATGGGGCTGGTGTTCTTTCAAAGCCCCATTCACAGTGAATTATCATTGTCTGGCATCTAGAACTTCCCTGGAAAATCCCACTTACCACACTTGCCTCCGCTGGACCTGATACAGAGCCTGGTGGGGCTGCCTTTGCTCAGAATGTTGTGGGAAGCATTTCATACCAGTGTTTAACTTCATGGCTGCCTTGGGTGCTGGCAACAGTTGGGGAACACAGGATCACCAAATAAATGCAAGGAAAAACTAGGGAAGGAGATGTACCAATGTGTTTTGGAAGGCTCTGGGAATAATTCTGGGAATTTAAGGGGACCAGGGATATGTAGAATTCGTTCAGAAAAGTCACAAAGCAGACAACATCAAAATTAAACAGCAACAACCATGATCCTTGGAGTGTGTGTAGGGGGTGATCTGATCTCTAGAGTTGCTGCCTTGTATTATTTGGTTCTCAATAGAAATGTGTTGGAGAAGAATAATAAAAAAAAATATGACTTACACTTGGGACAGAGAGAGCAGTGAATGGAAACTGTCTGTTCCTGAGGAAGTCTAGACATTGGAGTTCTTGGACAAAAACTTTAAATCAGCTATTTTAAATGTGTTCAGAGAACACACTGTGCCTGCATCGTTAAAGGAAACTGTTGTGGGTCAGATCTAGAATGTTCCTCCATAGCTTCATGCATCCAGAGGCAGGGCTTTTGGAAGTCTGCTGAATCATGAGGGCGCTAGCGCTGAGTAGACTGTTAGGAGGGGGACCTGGTTAGAAGAAGGGGGTCCCTGGAGGTGTGGCCTGGAAGGGTTCATTTCCCTCCCCACCTCCTTTATTTCCTGCTTCCTGGCTTTTGTGATGTAAGCAGCTGTCCTCCACCCAGCCCTTCCACCTTGCCTTTTCTGTGTTCAAGCCAAACGTGGACTGAAACTTTTGAAACCATGAGCCAAAATAAATCTCTCCTCCTTTAAGGTGGTTGTTGGGTATTTTGTCCCAGAGACAAGGGAAGTAACCAAACCAGTGTTATGGTTTGGGTCTGGATGCACCCCCCTGCCAGCCTCATTTGGTCATAGGTAGCTGAATCTAGAGTGTATGATGCTGGGGTTAAGGGCATGTGATTATTATAGCAATACAGGTGAGAGGTTTAGCACTGCCCTAATCCTAGTAGCCTGGATGGGATAAAAGAGGCAGAAAGACACAGTGAAGTCCTTGTTGCTTTTGCTCCCTGTGCATGCCATGTTGTTTCTCCTCTGCGATGCCTGTTTATCAGCCCAGCCTATTATGGACTGAATCCTCTACAAACTGTAAGCCAAATAAACCCCTTTCCTCTTAAACTTTGGGCATCAGGTAGTTTGTCTCAGCAATGAGAAAAAAATAGCTAACACTATGAGAAATCATGAGAATAACTTCTCATTAAATAAGAGAATAGCAATAGAGACCATAAATTATTTTAAAAACCAATTAATCAAATAGAAACACCAAATTTGAAAAATACAGTAAAAGAAGTGAAAAGTCTGCTAGAGGGCTCAGCAACTGACTTGAGTGGCAGAAAAAGAATCAATCCATGGAGATTTTCTAGTCTGAAGAATGGGATGCATAAAAGGATGGAAGAAATTAAGGAATCCCAAGACCTATAGAACACCATCAAGTCCAGGAGGAGAGGAGGAGGAAGGGGCAGAAGAAATACCAGAAGTGATGGCCCCAAATGCCCATTTTATGAAAACCTTAACTTACCCCAAGAAGATCACCCTTCTCCAAGGTGAATGAGCTCCAAGAGACCCACAGAAAGACACCTCCTCACTGAACAAACTTGAAAGTGTGGAGACGATCTTTCCAGCAGCAAGAGAGAGATGGCAGCTACACTGGCTGCTGGTTTCTCATCAGAAACCCAGGAGGCCAGAAGTGGACAGTTTACCCAAGGCTGAGGTAAAAAGAGAATTCTGTATCCAGTAAAACTCACAGGAGCAGTACATGTTGTTCACTTCTCTTGGGACCCTGTTCTCCTGGAGTCTGCGTACCTGCTGCCTTCCTGCAACCCTGTCATCCTGGTTTCCATACACCTGTCACCTGGTGTCTTGCAGAAGTCTCTTCATGCATTTAGATAACAGGACCCACAACTGCACACCCATCTCCCCTGCTTCACGTACAGGCTGTTAGACGTGCTGCCTTTGTTTTAGCCCAGAACATCCCTGGCATGTCCTATCCTGGGAAACACTTGTCAGATGAGCTAGTGGAGGAAGGGAGGAGTGATAACCCTTGTACATAAATCTGAACAGTGGCTAAGCTGTCACTAGGTCCAAGATGGACCCTCATTTTATTCTCATCTTACAGAGGAAAGGTTGGGTCATCACTTGAGTGCCCTGGCTGTAGCTGGTGACACCAGGAAGTCCCTAGGGTCCAGTTCCAAGAGCCCCTGCTCCTTCCTGCCCCTCCTGGGTTGGCTCTTCCTGTGTGACACCCTCTGTTGCCCACATGGTACTAGCTTTCTGTTACTTGGTGTCTATGATTCCCCAGAGGAACGCTGGGAGGTGTAGACTTGGGAAGTTCCAGTGCTAAAGAGCCAAGAGCACTGCGGGGTACAGTCCCACTGTGGTGGAACAAAGGTGAATAAATGGTCAGAACCATATTTTAAGATGTATCTTGGGCCTGGAGTGTAGCTCAGTGGTAGAGCATTCTCCGAGCGTCCATCCCCAGCGCTGGAGGTGGGGTGGATGGGCTCGCTCTTCTGCATGGTGCTTATCTGGCCTCCCTGGGAAAGGGGTAGGGCTAGTGACAGCAGGCGGATCTCCCTGTGTGGTGTGAAGGGCCCACATGGAGGACAGGATGCAGGCTCTGAATGTCCCAGGGGCTCACTTGGTTTGGGTAACCAGGAGAGAGAGAGCCGCTCTGACCCTCAGTCTTCTCCCTGTGAAATGGGAATGAGGAACCCTTTGTCTCCAGCCTGCGTGAGAGAGTGAGGTGCTGTGTGCTAATGGGGCCGACAGAGGAGGGCGTTTGCAGGTCCGGGTCGTCATTCCTCAGGGATCCTTCTGTCTTTCTGTCCCTCACAGCATCCTGTTTGCAGACATCGTGGGCTTCACGGGCTTGGCATCCCAGTGCACGGCACAGGAGCTGGTGAAACTGCTCAATGAGCTCTTTGGCAAGTTCGACGAGTTAGCCACGGTAAGGCGGCCTCATCCTGAGCTGGAGCGAGGCTGTGCCAGGCCCTTGCCCTTGGCCTGCTCTGTGCTGAGTTTGGGACAAGTGACCCCAGCTACAGAAGCCCACAGACCACCCTGGGCCGAGGGAGGGCACATTCACTGAGCGACACCCCTATGTGGGCCATCACTTTACTGCTATCCGCGGCAAGTGTGGGGTAAATTGCACACCCTGAAGCCCTCAGGTCAGGGTCAGGCTGGGCCTCGCTAGCCCACAGTGGAAGCACTGGTGCTGGCTCAGCCAGTGCACACCCCCTGGCACCAGCAGTCAGAGGTCAGATGACTGGCTGTGGCTGGGCAATCTCCTGTCCTGCCAGTAGAAGGCAGGAGTGGGGCTGGTGCCCAGGTTCAAGGCTTAGTGGTGTGTGTGTTGTGGGGGTGGGCTGGTGGGAGGTCCTTGGACCCAGCCCCTACCATCTCTGCCCTTTCAGGAGGTGAAGGGGACGCACAGGATGTGCCCAGGTTGCCTTTTTGGCCCCATCCTCGCACCAGGAAGGGAAGGTTGTTGAGGCCAGTGGTGCTGAATGGAGCACCAGCCTCCTGGGAAATCAGCGCTGTTCTCAGTGGCACTGGTGGAGGTGTCTTGGGAGAGATGGAGGGGGCTCCCTCTGAAGGAGGGGAGGGAGTCAGCCTGGTTGCTGCACAGTTGCATAGAGCCCAGGGACATCAAAGCACAGGGCAGGCCAGGCAGGGCCGAGTATAGGTCTCCAGGGGGTGAGCCTGCCAGCCTTGTGTCTTGGGGGCAGTCCTGGGGTCTGATCACCAGGTGGGACCATGGGGGTAGGGGTGGAGCCTGGTGCAGACTAAGAAGAGCATGGTGTAGGACTTTGGATGCTATCCCTGCAGTCTGGAGATCCTATAATGAAGCTGCTGCCTACTTTCCTAAAGGCTTAGAGAGTTTCTCCTGGGGTACCCCATGGGTATCCTGGGCTGGGTGCCATGGGACCCCATCTGGGAAAGGCTGCACCCTCTTCCTGAGGAGGAGAGGAGGGGTTGGTTCTCAGCTGGGAGGGTGTGCTTTTTGGCTTGGATGTTTTGTGCACTTGGGGATGCCTGGCTGAAATTCCGATGGCCTCTGGTATCCCCTGGGCTGAGTCCCCACTCTTCCTGTACAGTGCAGGGGAGCTGTGGCTCTGCCTGAAGCACATGGGCTCCTCTTGGATCTGAGTCCCAGCACTTGGACACTGGGTGGCCCCATGCAGTCACATGGGCCAAAGTCACACACAGCTGCAGTCCAAACCCTTCTCTCTGTGAAGGTCCCTATGGGAAGTTAAACAAACACGGTGTGTTTGCATAGCCTCCATCTCGCTGATGGTTTACTTCCTGCCTTAGCTGCGGTCCCTGGTCTCTGATGGGGATGGTGTCTTTGACCTTTCACCCACTTATTGGATACTTGTTAGATTTGCACTGGGGCTTGCACACTTGCATATTTTTGAAGTGGACCACAGAGGCAATGGAGAAATGCCTGTCCTGGTACTCGGGCTTCCTCTGCTGTCACCTGTGGAGGGACAGGGCCCTGCTCTGGATGTCCATTTTCCAAACAGGAACAGAAGCTGATGGCACCAGGCACATGGTCCTCTCACCTGGTTGCAGGAGGCAAAGGGCTGTGTGGTGAGTTGTCAGGGTGTGATCCACTGCGATAAGCCAAGCTCAGCGTGAGCTGTCGGTTAGGTTACCTGGGGCTTTTCCTGACCCTGTTCCTCAGCGTCACAGGCACAGAGTTTGCTAGTCCTGGTCATGACTCCCAGGACCCTTCCAGGGGCCTCCGCCCCACAAGCGCGTGTCCTTTTCCTGCCAGCTCTCAGCCTGGCACGCGTCATGGGATGGGCCCAGACTTAGGGTGGATATCGGCCAGTTCACACCCTCTTGAAACAGTTCCTCTCCCTGGCCTGGGCTCCCAGCCACCCTCTGTGTGATTGATGCCATGGGACTTGCTGGGTCTTCTGACGCCTCTGGAAGCTTGGTGCTGTCCCCAAACATGGACACATCAGGATGCTTTCTGATCCACAAGGGCCTGATCATGGGGAAGCAAATGAACAAGAATTTAATGAGAGTTTAAGTGCAGATCGTTTGCATTCAAGGGAAAGTGGCACTGGTGCTGAGCTGAGGAATCCTTCTTCAGGCTGACACAGCAGCGCGCCTCCTGGGACAGACCACAAGGCAAACATGCCCGGCTTTATGATGCGAGCCTGCCATTTTCCTCCATCTTGCATTGCTGACACAGGACATTGTTATGGCCTGTGTTCAGGAGGGGCTTGCTTTGTACTATTTTGTCTTCACTGTGGATATTTCCAAAAAGGACTCATGCAAGCTGGGCTGGGAGCCTGTGCTGTCCCTGCCAGGGCTGCGGCTCCTCCGAGTGGGTTCACTTCCATCCTTCCTGCGCCTGCGGGGCCTTGGCCTTCACTTCATGGAAACCTTGTGTTGCCCTAATTCAAAGGGCAGGAAGCCCCAGTAAGCCTCAGGGACTTAGCTGCATCATCCTTCCTGCTTGTGCCTCTGTTTCCCTGCCAGTGAAATGGGAGGGGACACAAGAAGGGTCTCCCACAACCCCTCTTGCTCCAACACCCCTGTTCAATGAGCTGCTCAGTACTTGGTCATGGAGGCCTGGAGTGAGTTTGTGAGCTGTCTTCACTGGATGGTGTCCCAGGAGCAAATGTGTATGGCTCACCCTGGCCAAGCACAGAGCTTGCTGGGCTGGAGGGGTGGAGGAGAGGACTGTATCTAGGTACTGGCAGCTCAGGAGGGGCAACTCTGAGTATTGTAGCTGTGCAAAAGCAGGAACTGGCTGAGTAAGACATGTGACAGAGTACGATCAGTATGTAGAGGAAACACCACAGGCACTGACTAGAGAGGCAACGTGGTACATTCTTGGGAGGTGTGGTCCAGCCAGACAGGAAGTGGGGGAGGAGAATCTGGTGCCCTTCATGGGGGATTGTGTTCTGGGGGAGAGCATGGGTGGGGTGAGGAGGATGTGGCACCTTTCATGGGAAACGCGTCCCAGGTACACGGGACAGGGATGTGAGGAACATGGCACCTTCCATGGAGTAGAGAGGACAGGGTAAGGAGAACCTGGCCTCTTTCATGGCTGATGGAACTCAGGCGGAGCGGAAGAGTGAGAACAACATGGCATCTTCATGGATGTTGGTGTTACAGAGCTGGAAGATGGAGGAGAAGGTGGCTCAGTCATGAGTTGGGAGGAGCTGCTTATCTGGAGGCCGAGGTGAGAGGCAGGTGGGTCAGTTGGGGTGGTTTGAGTGCTGCCCACAGGAGGAGGGACATTGATCTCCTAGGCCACCAGCAGGGATCTGGGCAGCCATGGTCCTTTGTGCTCATTCAGAAAACAGCTGCCAAATCCACCGTGGAATAGCATTCTTCTGTCTGGCAGGGATATGAGGTACCAACCTTGCACCTTGTCAGGAGCCTGACATTTTAAAGCTGGTTATGAAAAGATCCCGCCATGTGCTGAAGTAGAGATAATATGGAATGACCCCCACACACCCAAAATATACATGGATGGTTTTTAAGTAGGACCAGTCTTGTTTGGTCTCCATCCTGTCTCTTCCCCAATCCCAGACACCACCCTACTTGGAGCATAAATCCCTCAGTGCACAGCTGTGCTCTCTGAGAAGGTTTTGGCTACCACCCCTTCACCATTATCCACCCAGCCACGTCAGTGACAGCCATGTCATTCCTGACCCCCAGCCTGGGCCTTGTTTTCCTTTCTTTCACACATGACTGGTTTATTCGATCAGGATACAAATGAGATGGATGTGTGTCTCAACTGTCCTATGGGATTTTAGTTTATAGTGAGACAGGCCGACGTCACTGAATGAAGTTGATCACCCACAGTCCCTAGGTCACACAGGAAGCACTGAGGTTGGCCTGTGGGCAGAAGGAGCCAGGGGACAGCATGGCTGATTGTCTCATGCTGGCCAGGAAGCAAAAGGAGAACAGGACAGGGTCCTAATAAATTCCTCGAGGGGGCCCCACCTCCTCAAGGTTCCACCAGCTTCCAGAGGTGCCATTGGCCTTCAACACATGAGCTTTTGGGGGAACATTTAGGGTCCAAACCATAACTTCCACCCTCTGTGTTGGGTTTTCTGTTGGATCCATCTGTTCTCTTAGTTGTGAGCTGCCTGTTGATTCTCCCCAGCAGAGGGCGCTGGCTGTGTTTCTGTCCTTGCCTATTTGAAGTTCTTGGGCGATTCAGGTGTGACCTCCCCTCACAGCTCCCTCCACACTGCACCCAGGGGTCTTACAGCAGCTGCCTTGTAAGCATCACCAGGATTTCACACTTCACTTGGGTTTGCAAAATGGTGGATTTTAGTTCTATCATTTCTGCATTTATTAGCTCTTTCTTTAAAGAAGAATGTTTCCTTGTGATCTATTTGGTTATCCTCACTGGATACTTGATTCTTTCTATGTATCCGTTTAAAAAATAATGAACCAGTGACCCATTATAAACTTGGGTTTTTTTAAATTTTGCTTTTCTCTGACACTTGCCATCTTTTAAAAATTTTTTGGTGCTCAGATTCCCGTGTTGGGAAGGGCTCATTTGGGCTATCTTCTCTTTCTTTTGCCATGGCCCCTTGCCTCTGAGGCCGTCATTGTAGGGGCAGTGTGGCATCTCGCTCAGACACATCTTGCTCTTGTCCCAGAAGCCCCGCTTTATAACCCCACAGTTTGGGTTGTCAATGATCTGGGGCCTTTTACAGAGATAGGAGATTTCATTAGAAAAAGAAAAATAAATTGTGAATTCGTATCAACATTTCCAAGTCACTTAACTTCACTGTCTTTTATATTTGTATCTTTTCTTTGATGCTAGAGATAGTGATGATAGTGCCCGGGTTTGAGTGTGTCACCCATCATCCATGTGCTGGAAACTTAATTCCTAATTCAACAGTGTTGGGAGAAGGGGCCTCATCAGGGGTAATTAGGCCATAAGTGCTCTATCCTTGTGATTGGATTAGTGTTATTACAGGAGTGGGTTAGTTATCTAGAGACTGGGTTGTTACAAGAGCAAGTTCAGTCCTGTCCCTCCCTGCCCCCTCTGTCTCTCCCTCTTTCCTTCTCTCTCTCTCTCTCTCTCTCTCTCTCTCTCTCTCTCTCTCTGTCTCTCACACACAGTTTTTTTCCACCTCCCACCATAGGAGCACAAAGGCCCTCACCAAATGTGGGCCCCTCAACCATGGCCTTTCTGTCCCCAGAACTGTAAACAGTTAACCTCTGTTCTTTGTAAATCACCCAGTCTCAAATATTTTGTTAAAGTGGCACAGAATGAACACAGATACTGTAGTATTGTCTGTTCGGAGTAGCTTCAAAGTGAAATCGCCACTGCCATCAAGAAAAAACAAGACCTCCAAGTGCACTTGGACCTTTATTTGTGGTTCTTGTATCCTTGGGTTACACCCCTCCAGATCTGCAGTGAGATGTGTTTCAAGCCCCTCAGAATCATTTAATTTTTTCTTCTTCTCTGTGGTCAAGCAGCTGATGTGGTAGCAGGTTTTTCAATTTGGTTTGGAGTTTTAGGTAGTATTGTTTTTAATTTTCAGGTACATAAGATACTTGCTGGGTTAGGTTCCATACTGAAAACTCCTGCGTGGAGATGCACTAAAAGGCACGCATCCTGCCATAACTCTTCTGATCATCATGAATCATGCCAGCCCCACATGGAGCTCCTCCTGCTGCTGGCTTAGCCCTCTGTCATTTATGCTCAGCTTGAGATAGAGTGGTGAAGGAGCCAAACCACTGGTATGTGGTTTTGCTGGGGCTTGTGCTCCAGCCTTCCAGAGAGAGCACACGGGATAGTTTCTTGCTGCTCTGTGGAAGCAAAGAGGAAAGAAAGTTTGTGCATTCCACAGCTCATGAAGGCTACAGGTAATCCCTTTAGAAGCTTTCAAGGAAGCAGGTGGCCTAACGAGGGTCACAGCAGCTCTCACTAAAGACGAGACAAAATAAAGGCCCTTCTGACTTTGCCTCTCGCCCCATCTCAGGTGCTGAGTTTCACCTGGCCCCTCCCTTGTTCCTTTGGACCCCAGGAGCAAATGCAACTGTGACTGTGTTCCCCAGAGCTGCCCTGGTGACAGGACAGGCTCCTCTCATCCTCCCAGAAGGTGGCGGCCTCTTTGTGGTCCCTGCAGGTGCACAGGGGTCTGCAAGGTCTGTGTTTGAGCGCCTCTGCCTGCGCACCCTGCTTACCCTGGGTCAGGAAGCACCTCAGAAACAGAGCTGCTTCCTTTTCCTTTACCTTTGTGTATTCTGTGCTCAGCACAGCGGCCAGCTCAGCATGAGGCTCAAGAAAAGCAGTTGTGCAGGAATGAATGGTGTACATCGGAACTGCTGGTCCTGCCTGTCTTCTGCATGGCCGCTGGGTACGTTTCAGGGCCCTGCTTTTTAGCTGGGTAGCCCAGCAGGTTACACATGAGCAGTGGACCCAGCAGGTTATACACTGTGGTGGAGAAAGAGTTTTCCTTTCACAAAGTTAACAGGATTTGCCTGGCTTGGGTTTTTGAGTGTAGTCCCTTTGCAGCAAAAATGGAATTAATTCAGGCTTGTCCTCCTCACCTTGCCCTTCCACTGGAGTAGCCAGGGGGTTTCCTGCTCTCTCAGAATTTGGGTGCAGTGTAGGGTCCACCTGGTCCTCTGGATTCCACATCTTAGGACTGGTGTCTTAGGGCTCTGGAGTCAGCAGCAGCTTCTTGCCCCCTTACTCTTTCCTTCCTCCTGGACCTGTGGGAGGGTATTTTTTAATTCCATCAGTTCAGCTTGGAATTGAGCTCTCTCAGCCTGCTGGGTCCTGGCAGGGTCAGAGTGTGCTGCTGTATCCTAGGTCCCCGGACCCTGTGGCTCCCCATGCAGGCAGGGCCACGAGAGCCCACCAACTTCCTTCAGGCCATACCTGGGAAGCCAAGCATGGGACATCCCTGCCAGCATTTATTTCCCTGGCAGTCCTGATGCCTCTGTGGCTTGGAAGGGATAGATGAGTCCCAAGGGCTGAGCCCCTCAGAACCCCTCCCACCCTCCTCCTCCTCTCTATTCTTTCTGGTGGGACACAGAGCCACAAGGCCACCATCCCACTCCCGACCATGCCTTCCACAGTGCCTCAGGCACCAGCTTTCCATATTCATGGAGAAGAGTCTAAAAATCAGAATCATCAGAAGCAATCAAAAAATTTTTTTGATCTCTTAAGCTTGCTGACAAAATCCAGAGCCTTAGAAATTAAAAACTAATCCAAGAAGTCCCCGGTGTTTGTGCTGGATTGTGTCCTCCGGGACCAGCGTGGTGGAGGCCAGCAGGAAGCCAAAGCTGGAGGAGGCTGGAGGGGCCTGGGCTTTGCATCTCAGGCAGTTTGTGCAGACTCCGTGTGAAGCTGGAGGAGCTGGAATCCTCTGTGTGTGTGTGTGTGTGTGTGTGTGTGTGTGTATAAGTGTGCTGGCCGGGTTCCAGGCCAGCACTGCTGTTGTATGACAGCTGATTGGCACACTTCTTCAGAAGGCACGTGGCCCTCATCTTCCAGGGTGGTCTCACCATATGGTGTGTACCATGCATGTCGTCCTACTGGGTGGCTTTGCCCTTGGTCCCTGAAGACTGCATACCTCAGTTGCACTGAGCACTGAGCAGGGATCATTTTGAGAGTCCACAGGCACCTCTGTCCGTGGTCACGGCCCGTGTGGATGCCTCCTTCTCTGGACAACTCTGGAATTGTAATCAAAGGCGACACCCTTGCCAGCCCATGGTGACATTGCTCTGCTGTGGGGTGGGGGAGTGGGTGTGGGGCCATCTGCACAGCTCATGGCATCGCTTTCTCAGATGCTCAGCATGGCTGGAGCCGTCCATCTCTCACGGTCCCTGCAGTGCCGAGGTCAGGCAGCTCAGGACAGCACTGGGGACAGCTGCTGGCCTAGGACCGGGAGATCCGAGTGTGCCTGATCCCGGGCGGGGCTGGCCATCCAGCCACCTTGTCGGCTCCCAGTGCAATCTGGCAGGTGCTAATTTGCTCCGCTTGAGAAGATCAGAGTGGGGTAGGGAGCAGAAGGACAGATTAGATATGAGCCATAAGCGTGTTCTCCAACCAGGGTCTGTGGCTCTGTGCAGCCTTCTTGGGGTCTTCGAGGTCCTTCCTCACCAGGATGACTGGAAAGCTGTGCCTTCAAGGTGCCTCTGACCACAGCCCAGCATGAATGGTCGAATGCTGCTGTGGGTCCACAAATCCCGCTGTCTGCTCTGAAAATGAGTCAGAGATGAGCGGGAGTGGACGGCACAGCTTCGCACGCCTGTATTTCACGTGGGGGAAATGTCATAGTTTCCATGAAATGACGTTTAGGCTAACATGCAGATAGGTTTCCTTTTCCTTTAAGTGCATTCGCGCATGATTAAAACTGCTTCAGTGGCGGGTTCTAACTGGTACATGTCAAAGATATAAAGGGGTGCTGAGGTGGAGATGCTTTAGGACTCCTGTTTAGTTCTTTCCTTGAAATGAAAGCAAGTCATGCACCGGGTAGAACAGAGCCCAGCGGACTCTCCCTGATCCTCTTTGCTCCTGGGGGCATCTTGTGCTTTCTAAATGGCCCCCCATGACCCTCTGTGCTGTGTCAAAGGGGTGCAGTGTGAATTCAGTGGGTGGGGTAGATGCGCACAGAAGTGTACATCGTACAGGGTAAGATCCCTAACCTGGAGATTCCAAATTCTGAAATTTTTGAGCACCATGTTGACCCTCAGAATCTTTCAGATTTTGAAGTCAATTTTAGGTTTCAGGTTAAGGGAAAGTCTGAAAGAATCCACACTGACATACATGCAGTCCCACGCATTTCAGAGAAAGGAGACTCATATCGATCTTCGTGTCCTTGTATCTAAGAGGGCATGGATAATTCAGCAGCAGGAAGTGGCTTCTAGAACTGCTCCCCAGAGCTGGGGACAGCAAGAGTGTGGAGACACCAGGCCGGGCCTGGCTTGGCCTTCCTGGGGGACCTTGAGCTGCCTGTGGCCTTCTGTGTTGGTGGTCAGGGGGCACTGAGTGAATTTAGGGGGTCAGGGCAGGTTCCCCACAGAGGTGGCTATGTGCTTGTGTCTCCTTATACCTGGGTGGCTTGACACCTGGACCTTAAAGGATTTGTGGGGTTGGCCACATGGAGGGGAAAGGGATCAGGGAAGTGAGGGGACCATCAGCCTGAACCTGGTCCCAGTAGCCGGAGGTGACCACGACCCCCAGGACTGCCCGGGACCCTGGGAACGCATCCTGATGTTCAGTGGTTGCCACCACGTCTAGCGTCCTGAGCAAGCAGAGCTGACCCGTGTTCTTTGTCCCTGAAGGAGAACCACTGTCGCCGCATCAAGATCCTCGGGGACTGCTACTACTGCGTGTCTGGCCTCACCCAGCCCAAGGCTGACCATGCCCACTGCTGCGTGGAGATGGGGCTGGACATGATCGACACCATCACGTAAGCACCTCGCTGTCTGGGGACCTGTCCCAGGCTGGGCAACTGCGGGAAGGCGTTGGGTCCCATGATCCCCTGAGTTGGGAGGTAAAGCTCTGGTGACCTCTCCTTACATTTTGTTTGAGTTGTATGTCTGTGTCCATGGGAACCCTGTGTGTTGTCAGCTCTGTCTTCTCACCTTAGCTCTGCCAGCAGTGCCCACACCAGGACTGCTTGCTTAGGCAACACAGCAGTGCATTAGTGCTGTGTGCACGATCAGGCTTTTGAGAGGAGCCCTCAGGATGCAGCGGACCACTCACTGCCCCGGGCACACAACTGGGAGATTGGTCTGATACCCAGGTCTCTGTCCCTGTCAGGGTACCCTTGGCTCAGAGCCAGGGTGTCTGTCATGAAGTGGACTCTCCCATTTGATGAAGAAATTGAACCCTTGAGATAGAAGAGTCTTGCTAGGGTCACACAGCTCTTCAGAGGCAAGACCAGCCCAGGAAGCAAATTCGTGGGGCAGTGGGGAAACTTTCTAGCCCATCTTCTTTCCTGCTGTAGACTGAAGCCACCCACCTGGGGCATCACCTTGGTGATGCTCAGGCCCCAGGGACAGAGTTCTACCTCTGTCCTTCTAGGTGCTGCGTTCTATTCTGCAAGCTATGTGCATGCAAGACTCTGGGGTGGAGGGTGCGGGAGGCCAGTTGAGGCCCGAGTCACCCCTACCCTGTGCCTTGCTCCCCATGACATCTGTGTCTGCCCCTTTCCTGCTTGGTCTCCTCCACTCTCAACAGCTGGCCCAAAACCCCTCTTTTCCTGAGTGGATTGGAAATTTCTGATCTTGAGGAAGTAGATGAGCCTGCAGATTCCTGGCTCTCATTTTCCCTGAATCCTTCATTTTCTTCGCTGTAAAATGAAATGATGTTTGCATCTCTGAGTGGTTATGAGGCTTAAGTGGGTTCTCTGATGAAGTAGGTCCACGTGGGAGGGAAGAATCAGCTCCCAGACAAGAAGAGCCAGCCTGGAGGGGAAGGAGCCCCTCTTCCACAGGAATCCCTCTGCAGCACGTAGTCCTGCACACGTCTGTCTGCTTTGGGAGAACCTCTGCTAGCATGGGTGATAGAGAGGCAGGAACCTCATTGTTGTTCCCATCACCCCCAGCTTGCTTGTGGTCTCAGTATTTTTCATTTGCTACCCTGAATTACACTAGCAGGAATGTCTTACGCTTTTCCTCCTGACCCACTCTGAGTCGGGGAGTGCAGCACACAGGCTGCTCGGTGGTCAGCACATCTCAATGGTCCCCCTAGGCTGGAGTGCTGAGTCCTGCGAGAAGGGGACACCCACAGGCTATGTTCCCCAGCCCCTGGTCTGTCCCCAACAGGGCCTTTCTTTTTCATAAGCTGGCTTGTGGATGTGAGCCATGGAGAACACCTCACTTTCTTAGAAGAGTGTATAGGTTAGCTTTATGTTCCTGTGACAAAATACCTGAATAAAGCAATTTTTCTTTTTCATAAGCTGGCTTGTGGATGTGAGCCATGGAGAACACCTCACTTTCTTAGAAGAGAGTGTATAGGTTAGCTTTATGTTCCTGTGACAAAATACCTGAATAAAGCAACTTAAAGAGAGAGAGCTTGGTTTTGGCTCATGGTTTCAGAGGTTTCAGTCCATGGTCTGCTGGCTCCATTGCATGTAGGCCTATGGCGAAGCAGAAACATCACAGAAGGCATGGCAGAAGGAAGCTGCTCGCCTCATGGCAGCCAGGGGCTGGGGATGAGATAGAGTCCCCAGTGTCATTCCCCATGACCCAGTCTCTTCATCTAGGCCCATTTCCTGGATGGACCATCACCTTCCAGTAATGCCGTAAGTTGTGATCTCATCAACGGATCAGTCCATTTGAAGTGGACTAAGTGCCCTCTTGATCTGATCGCCTTCTAAAAGCCCCTCCTCTGGACCCATAAGCCTTTGGGGGGTCAGTTTAGATCTGTAACAGAGAGTAACTTTGGGGATGATTTCATCTTGTTATTGGGTTCTCCTTCTCAGGGACAGACCTGTAGAGAAACTTAGGGGTCAACTTCCTGTGGATTAGAGAGTGCTGGTGCCCATTTTCATCTGTGTCATCACATGTGATTTTCCTTAATATCTTAGGGGATCTGGAAACTCTGAAGTTGTGTGTTTCAAGCTAAGAACTTGTATTTTTATAGATGGGTAAGCTTCAGCCAGGAGAGGAAGTGAGGAGCCTGAGCTGGGGGCATTGGTTTGAACACATGGGAATGAAACCATTTGCTCCATTTTCCCGTCACTCTGGGGCAGAGCTGAGACTGCTGTGGTCGGTTTTGCCTAGAGGAGAGTGAGTCGACCTCCAGAGGGACCACTGTTTTCTTGCCACAGCTGTTGCCACAGTGCTTTGAGCGATAGATGAAGGAGTAAGCCTGGTAGATAGATGCTTGCCCAAACAAATGAACAAAATAATGCTAGTCTGTCCTTTTAACTGTGGTGTAGTCATGATTGGGCTTCAGCTCTGCCTGGATTTCTGCCGAACAGCTGATGAGATCCTGTTCCTGGGAGTCTGCCACTTCCTTATGACTTCCCTGTTGGTGTCCAGAGCTAGACAGGGGTCAGGCCTGTGGACAGCAAGCCTAGGTCTGCACTGAAGATGCTTGAGACAGATAAGTGAGCCTGTGTCTCTGTTACATTGTCATCACTGGGACGAAATACCGGACACTGCAGCTTCAAGGAAGGGAAGTTTATTTTGACTCATGGTTTCAGAGGTTTCCATCTATGCATGGAAGGCAGGTGCAAGGCACAAACATCATGGTCTATGGGCTTGGTGGTGGAAAGCTGCTCTAGGTGACTGTGGTAGCCAGAAGCAGAGAGAGGGTAGTTGGAGCAGGAGGGAAGAGAGTCCAGGAGGAAAACACACCCTTCTAGGACACATCCCCAGTGATCCACACCCTCCAACCAGGTGCCATCTCCTAATGACACGTTCAGCTATGAATGTAAGTGCCCCCATAATCCAGATACCTTCCAGAAGTCCTGTGTCCAATGCATGGAGACATTTGGGGGACATTCTAGATGGAAACCATAATAGCCTGAGAGCACAAATAAGAAAGAAAAAGAGGACAAATAAATCCGAAAGGCTGTGGAAATTCTGGCTCCTTGGAAGTGAAATTGGAGGTTCCATTGGAATTAGGCAAAGCCACTTGGACATTCCAGCAGCAGTGGGACCGAGTGGAGCAGTCACAGTGTCAGCTCTGGATACTGGGTATTTAGGAGGTGACCACCAGCATGCTGCAGGCCAGATGATGTCAGCTCCACGAGCTGGGCGACAGAACCTACTGGAGGGACTGAAGAAAAGAGTGTGGTGGAGGGCACAGGGGACCTGGAGGAGGCTGGCTCAGGCTCTGAGAGGGTGAAGGGCTGGTTTAAGGGACACAGAGTGGTCTAGGACAGGGCTAGGTGTGAGTCCCCACAGATCTGCTGATGTTGCCTGTTTATGACTGCAGAAGTATAACTGCTAGAAATGCCCCACAGTGCCATTGGCAGGTTCCTTATCTACATTTTCCCTGTGCATTAAAAATATTTTAGGGGTGTGGTACTGGGGATTGAACCCAGGGTCTTCACACTGAGCTTCATCCCGGCCTTTTATTTTTTTATTTTGAAGCAGGGCCTTGCTGAGTCCCTAAGTTGCCCAGGCTGTGCTTGAACTTGGATTCCTCCTGCCCCAGTCTCCCAGAGTACTGGGATTACAGACGTGTGCCATGTTCTGCTTCAATATACACTTTAACTTTAGAATTTTGTTTTGGTGTCTCTTATTGGAGATTGACAAACATGGAGGGGGGAATTGAAAAAATATGACATCCAAAAATATATAAAAATAAGTAGGTTTTAAAGATGTCAGTATCCTAACTTCCAAGTGACTTCTTTCGTAAACCTATGGAACACATACTTCTGAAGTCACTGAAAGTGAGTTTGCTTCAGGGCTGAAGCTACCCTCCTGTATCATCCTCCAGTAGCAGCCAACAGGCAGCTGTCCTGGGGTGGCTGCTGTGTCCCCTGCAGGCTGGGGCTGTGGGGCTGGCTCCGGAGTGGGGAAGTCAGGCTGATGGTGAGCCAGGCACGACTCCTCAGGTGGGCCAGGCAGCCTGGCACCCCAGTGTTATTCACGATCCACAGAGCCACAGAGAGAGGCCTCTGGCATGGGCAGCAGGGCAGAGTGGGGAGGCAGCTGAGGACACAGCAAGGGCTGAGCTGCTTTGCTGTCATTGTCACCTGCCTGGCTGTGACGCGGCGGGGAGTAGGCTGTCCTTCTTGGTGCCATCCTTGATATATTCATACTGGAGTCAGCAGGAGGCTGCACTGGGATAGAGTTTGAATAGTTTCAGGGATCGTCAGAGCCAACATAGCCAAAGCCTGGTTTATACTCAGGGAAAATGAGGCTTGAGGGCCAGCAGTGACCAAACTGCAGTGGGTTCCCCAGTCCTCAGTTCCCTCTGTGCTGCTTTGCCTTTCTTTGCCTTCCCTTGGGGACAAGGCTTTAGTGGGGTGTGGGTCCCATTGGGGTCCTCCCTGGGTGGATGGGGACTCAGGAGAAAGTGAGGAGGGGTCAAAGAGCCAGTGTGGATACCGAGAGATGACTGGGCAGCCAGAGAGGCTGGTGTCCACCGATCGAGCCAGGCTCCTGTACGTGCCTTGTCCCATCCCAGTGCCACACAGGCCGTGTGCAGCCTGAACAGAACCCACACTAAACACTGCACACCGCACACCGCACCACGTGGCCAGCCCCAGCCCCATGTCCCATGCTGTCTTGCAGGTCTGTGGCTGAGGCCACGGAAGTGGACCTGAACATGCGTGTGGGGCTGCACACTGGCAGGGTCCTCTGTGGTGTTCTGGGCCTACGCAAGTGGCAATATGATGTGTGGTCCAATGACGTGACCCTGGCCAATGTCATGGAGGCCGCTGGTCTGCCAGGGTAAGTTGGGGACTAGGTGGAGCACAGCCAAGTGCTCTCACTCCGAGGGTACCTATGCAGGCTCTCACTGGTTCTGACCAGGGCCTCTTCCTCCCTGCACCCCTCTTTTCCTTTTCTCGACTTCTGTTGTATCCTCTGGTGTTTTTCTTTTCTCTCCTCTCTCCTTCCTGTGACCATCTTTCTCCCTAGCCTCGTCTGTCCCTCCTCTGTCTTCCTGTCCGGCCCTCTCTCACTTGCCTGCCTCCCTCCCCTTTCCAAGATGTGTGTGGTTCCGAGTGGCAGGGCCTGACACCTGTACATCTCTGCACCCTTATCTCACAGGAAGGTACACATCACAAAGACAACCCTCGCCTGCTTGAACGGAGACTATGAGGTGGAGCCGGGCCATGGCCACGAGAGGAACAGCTTCCTGAAGACTCATAACATTGAGACCTTTTTCATCGTGCCGTCCCATCGGAGAAAGGTGGGTTCCTGGGCCCCCCTCGTTTGATTGCTCCCTAGGCAGCCCGGCCTGGGTGGAGCTCCGAAGACGCATTGGTCTCTCTCCTCCTCCCAGCACTTCTTCTCCAGCTGTGGACATGTGGGGCCAGGGAGGAGGCCCCCTAACTCTGGGATCAGGCGCTGCTTCTTGCAGGTGGGACAGGGAGCCAGGCAGACAGAGGATGGGTGC
The DNA here is from genome assembly GCF_012274545.1 of Fukomys damarensis. NCBI lineage: Eukaryota > Metazoa > Chordata > Mammalia > Rodentia > Bathyergidae > Fukomys > Fukomys damarensis. Next base: position 25,508,187 of record NW_022900929.1, read on the forward strand.
GGACCCATGCACCGATCTGAGGTTGTCTGAGAATGGGCCACCCTGGTCCTCTCGCCCCTTCCTGGCCCTTTACTGCCTCCCAGAGCAGAAGCTGGGGGTGGGGAGCCCTGAGAACGGAATGGTGCTGTGTTCCCTGGGGGCTGTGGCCATCTCCTATGAGCACTTGAGATAACCAGGTCCAGAGACAAGTGATCTGGTCATGATGGAAGGTAACAGGGACTTCCAGGCCTCAGGTGAGGGAGCCCCTTCCTAACCATTAAAGGGACTCTGTCTGCACCTGGCTCATGGGACTGGTTCTCCCTCACTGAGCAGCTATGTCAAAGGCCCTTGGGAAGCCAAGCTTTCCTGGTCCTGAGGCCCAGAGCAGCTTTCTTTGACCTCTGCCATCTCCCACTGAGGTTCTGGGGGAGGTGGGACCAGGCAGCATCTGGCATCCTGGCTACCTCAGGCAACCAGTGTGGTTTGAATCTCCAGGTCAGGAACCCACATCCTCAAGGGCCTGTGGTTGCCCGGGACCTTGCTTGGCACGAGTGGACAAGCTCATCCTGTGAGTGGATGTCAGATGATGTTCTCCCTGTGACCCCACTACCCACAGCTGGGTTCCCTGTGGTCCCTGCAGCTTCCACAAGCCTATCACCACAGCCCCATTTAATGACTCTGTAAGCTTTCCTGTCCCTGGGATGAAATACCTAAGGCTGACAACTTAAAGGAGGAGAAGTTTATTTTGACCTGTGGTTCTGGTCCATTCGGTCCATAGCTGCCAGCTTCAAGCCAGACGTGTCATGGTTGAAGGGCCCAGTGGAGGAAAGCTGCTCATGTTATAGTGGCCAGGAAGCAGAGAGCAAAAGGAGGACCAGGGACAAGAATGCGACCTTCCAGGTCACGACCCCTGTGACCCACCTTTAGCCAGACCCCACCTCCTAACAGCACATTCAGCTACAGAACTCAGCCGTGGATGACTCCACAGAGGAGTATGGAGCCCTCATAACTGAGTCACCTTAATGACACACGAGACTTTCAAGGGGCTTTTTAAAATTTAAACTATAATGTCTGCCCATGATTCTTCTAAAAGACTCAGGTCCCTCTCATTATGCAAAATGTATTTAGTCCGTTTCTAAGTGTTTCCAAACTCTGAGCAGTTCCAACATTGGTGAAAATCCTAAATCCAAAGTCCCTTCTGAGACTCAAAGTAAACTCTTAACTGGGGGGCACCTGTAAGATTCAGAAAGAAAGTCAAATACTTTCAGCATACAGTGGCACAACGGGTTAAACTTTCCCATTCCAAAAGGGAGAAATAGGGGAGATAGAAAGGAGTGAGACCAAAGCAAGACCAAACCCAGCAAGGCAAACATTAAATCCTGTAGTTGCACATCCAGCAATTGAAGCTGGTTATGGTGATTTGTGAGCTCTGAAGGGCTCAGGCGGCCCTGCCCCGACAGCATTGCTGGTTAGAGCCCTCATGGCCTCTCTTTGGAGGTTGTTTTGCTCACTTTCTGACTTTCCTGGGCACACATCCTACTCTACTGACTTCTCCAGCTTTCTGGGGTCTCCACTGTTCCTTCATTTTTACTATCACACTTTCACACATCACCCTTTCAAAGGCATGCTGCCTGGCCTCCAAGGCTTTCTTCTGAAATCTGGGTGGAAACTTCTGACTCAACAGCTGTTATATTCCTCATGCCTGAAAAAGTGGCAGCACATGGATGCCATGAAATTCTGCCAACAGTGGGAGCAGTAGCAAGGCCCCCTTTGATCATAACTGCAGTGGCCTTTGAGTGCCTGCACCGTGAAATGAATCTAAGGAAACCAATTCTCTAGGCATCCCTTCTTTAGCAAGGAGTCCGGGGGCTCTTTTCTCAAATGAAAATTTTATACTTTGCACCTTTAAGTCTGTGAAGGGTGGGGTCTTGTTGACTTCTGAGATACCTTCAAGCCACCTTTCCTATTGTCTTGATGCAGAGTACTTGGCTTCTTAATCTTTTCAGTAACCATGCTTTTTGCTCCAACTTTGCAGGTACTTTAATGTCTTCTGGCTTTGCCTTTTGCTCCTGATTTTCACTGTATATTTGGCTAAGAGCAGTCAGCAGTACTCATACCACTGCCTGAATGTTGGGCTGACTTGAAATTTCTTCTACCAGATCAGTTAGTCCCCTAATCTCAGTCTCTTGTAAAGTCTAAGGACATGAGCAAAATGAAGACAAATTTTTCTCCCAGTGTGTTACACATGCGGCCTCTAGTTCAGCTACAAGTGGAGTCCTTATTCCCCGTGGAATCCTCCTGAGCCTGGCTTTTACTGTCCACATTCGTACCAGCATGCCAGTCTTCTAAGCCAGAATCATACTTCAAGCTCTGTTTACTACATTCTAGGGCTTCTCTAGTAAGCATCTTCAAACCTTTCCAAACTCCTCTCACAAACTAGTTCCAAAGGTTTCTCAGCCGTAGTTAGGTACAGGTGCAACAATGACTGGGCTTCTCTGGAACCAATTTCTCTGCATTAGTCACTTTCCCATGATGGGGATGACATACCTGACACCTTCAGCTTAAAGGAGGAGAGGTTTACTTTGGCTCACGGTCTCAGTCCATGGTCGGCTGGCTCCAAGGTAGGCAAGGCAAGGTGGAAGGACCAGCAAAGGAAAATTGTTCAACACGTGGCATCCTGGAAGCAGAGTATGAAGGGCGGATCCCAGGACAAGAACATAAAGAATGTATCCTTTCAGGCCCTGCCCCTGATGACCTACCTCCTCCAAGCAGGGCGTACTCCTGATAGCACATTCAGCTGCTGCACTCACATGAGCCTTTTGGGGGTGTTTTAGATCTAACGCCTAACAGTGACCCAGAATCCTGAGGTGCTCAGAGACTGATGAAATCCTGGGGTCCCACAGCTCAGTTGTACATTTTCAGCTAAAACCCTGAGACTCTTGGCTGAGCCCTGAATTTGCACCCTGCACACACTTCCCATTTCTGTCTAGCTCCGCCCCAAGGTCTCCCAGGAGCTGCTGTGGTGAGACGATCCCACCCTAAATGCTAAAGGGGAGCTTGATTATCACTATTAATGCTTCGTGGGAGTAAAACACAAACCTGCAGGGAAAGCCATGATTTGGAGTTATGCATGGGTTGGGAAGCAGCTCCGGGAAACCCCAGGGCAGAGAGAGAGGGGGGGGGAGGGGGAGAGGGAGAGGGAGAGGGAGAGAGAGAGGGAGAGAGAGAGAGAGACTGGAAAAGCAGCTCCTGGGTTGAACCTCAGGCCAGCAAACAGCCAGCTGGTGACTGGGGTCACATTTTCGTCTAAGCATGAGTTGTGAGGCAGAAAGTTCTCTGAGCCCCTCTCTGGTTTATTCCAGCCAGAGGCAGCTACTGCTACCAGTGAAAATGTCTGTAAAATAACCTGTTAAAGATTTCCACTCCTTGCCTTCTCCATGCCTGCTGTTCTGGGGCACCATGTTTGCCTTGGGTTGATGTAGGTTGTACAGTTCTTGGGGACCAGCACCAGCAGTGGGTGGGTATGAGGGAGACGACAGACTCCCTGTGCCATGTGTCCAGCAGTGACTCTGACCTCCTCCTTGGGCTGGACTCTCCTGGGCCCCTGAGATGTATCAGTCAGCCTGAGGCGGCACAGCCCCTGAGTGGGAGTTGGGGAAAGCCATCTCCATCTGACTTGGGGGCCTGATGGCTGAGACTACACTGAAGGATGGCTGCAAGGTCTACAGGGCAGGGCGGGTCAAGGTGGGCCACTGCTTCCCTGAAGGGGTGGGTAGGGGGAGAAGTTGGTGGGAGGGGCTGGGTGGGGATGGGCCTGGTCCCTGAATACAGTTGGGGCCACCTAAGGATCAAGGGGAGTTTAACTCAGGGTTCTTGACTGGCTACTTGGAATGGCTGGCCAAGAAGGAGGGAATGTGAAACAGTTCATGGGTTTAGAAAGACCCAGAGGTCCTGGACTCCACCCCAGCCTGGGCCATGTTGGCAGCGGGTCCTGTGGTGGGAGGGCAGGGTGCGCCATGACGTTGAAACATGGGCAGCCTACACAGGTGATGGGAAGGAAGTAGAATGCTGGGAAACTGGAAGTGTTCTGCCATTTCTGAGAGATCTTTGCATCTCCTGTCGGGGCCAGTGAGGGTGAAATTGGGGAGTGGGCAGGTGGGGTGGCCCAGGCACTGCAGGGGACATGGTGTTCCTGGGGAGGAGAGGGGTTGGAGCTGCTGGGGCCCAGAGCAGCTTCTGGGTGACAGAAGCTGTGAGGTGACATTTGCTCCAAGTCCCATGATCTCCTTCTGCCATGGGTCCAAACCGTCCCTCCACACTGACCGGACTCAACACAGAGCTTGGTTTCAGAGCTGGGGTGGTTTGAAAACCCATCTTCTAGAACCTGGTGGCTGTGGTTTTGTTCTCTGCTGCATTCTCAGCGGGTTCCCGAGGCCCAGTGTGCAGCAGGCCTGCAGTGAGCAGTCCTAGTGCCCGGGCCCTGTCACCACCATGTGGGTCTCCGTAGGCGGCTCACTGGTGGCGTTCTCTCGCCCTCTGTGTTTGGACAGATTTTTCCCGGCCTGATCCTCTCGGACATCAAGCCTGCCAAGAGGATGCGGTTCAAGACCGTATGCTACCTGCTGGTGCAACTCATGCACTGCCGGAAGATGTTCAAGGCCGAGATCCCCTTCTCCAACGTCATGACCTGCGAGGATGATGACAAGGTGGGGGCAGCGGGCACCATCCCCTCCCTCCCCACGACAGCCCCGCGTGGTTGGGTTCCCATGGATTCCATTGTCTCTCCCGCGCAGCTCTTCATACTGCTTTGTATTTTTTCACTCCTTTGTAATCTGTATTTGTCCAGTTTCAAGCCAGCTTTCCTCACGGGCTGGCCAGGTCACCTGGGATCATCAGGTCCGATGTTCCAGCTGTTTGGGCCTCGGGCTGGCTGTCCTCTGAGGCTGTCCCTTCCTGCCATCAGGAGCCGGCCCACTCTGTCCCATGGGCTCCTCTCCTGGGTCATTTCCCTCCTGTGATGGATCACGAGCTCTGTTACTTGACCATGGAAAGGACACGTGGTGGCATGGGGGTGCTTGTGTGTGTAAAGGGTCTTTGCAGCCTGCTTGTATGCCAGGGCTTCTATTTCTGGGTTGGTGTATTCATCTGTACGGGCTGCCATGCCACAGTGCCACAGCTTGGGGGCAGTGTAAACCCAGGTGAACATTTTGCATAGCACCACTGGCGAAATCGGAGGTCACAGTGTGGCAAGGCTGGAATCGCAGCCACTTCCTTGGCTGGCAGCCACCGACTTCTGGCTGTGCCCTCGCAGGGCAGGGACAAAAGGCTCTGGGCCTCTTCCTCTCCTCATAAGCCAGCCTGGCTGATCTAAACCTTATGGCCTCCTGAACCCTTGCCTCCTATCCATGGCACATTGGGAGGCAGAATTTCACCATGGGATTCTGGGGGCTGTTAACCCTGGGTGCATTGAGTCAGCCCCGATCTCTCTTTAGATGGTTTGTTATCACATGCTGTGGCTCCCAGGTCACTGCTAAGACGCTCAGAGCTGTGCCAGTCCCCAACTCTTGAATGCTTTGCTGTGTCCTTGCTCTTGGAAGCTGGTAGAATCTGTTCCCTGCACCCCATGTTCTGAACCTGCCCAGTGATTTGCTTTGGGTGAGACAGGACCCCATCCCCAGAGGACCCCCCTCTGGAAATGTTCAGGAGTTACTTTTTTGAGTATTTCTTTCCTGCCACTTTTCCAGAAAACTGTTATTTGATTATTGGACTCCCTGAACTGTTCTAATTCTGCTCCTCTTTATCTTCACTTCTTCCATTTTCTGGGAAATTTCTTCAGTTTTATTACCCAATACTTTTGTTTATTTGTTTTTGGTACCGGGGATCAAACTCAGGACCTTGCACTAGCAAGGCAGGTGGTGGAACCACTGAGCTAAATCCCTGGATATCCGATACTTTGGTTGAGCTTTTCATTTCTTGAACCAGATTTTTAGAAACTTTCATAAATTCTTTTTTGTTTTCTGTATATTCTTCTTTATGAAATCTTCCCACTTAAGGGTTTTTTTTTTGTTTGTTTGTTTTTTCCTCTGTGAGACCCTGGTTTCCCTACTGCCCGGTCAGTGGGGCCCTGTCCTGGGAGGGTGGGTGACCTGTGGGCTGTGCCACCAACTCCTGCAGGCCTGTGAGCCAGGGTACCACAGCCACCAACACCTGATTCTGGGCACACCCAGCTACTCTGCCTCCAGCACACACCCACCCCTCTGGGCCACAGCATCACTGCCCAGTTTCCATTTTCTTTTTTTTTCTTTTTTCTTTTTTTTTTTGAGACAGGGTCTCACTATGTAGTTGAGACTGACCTGAACTCACTATGTAGCCTAGGCTGGTCTTGAACTCGCAATGATCCTCCTGCCTCAGCCTCCCGAATGCTGGGATTACAGGCGTGTGCCACCATGCCTGGCTCCAGTTTCCATTTTCTGAACTCACTGGCTGCTTTACTTTGCCTACCTGTATTTTCCCCCACCTCTATGGGTTTTATGCCTTTTTTATTTTGGGGGACAGGGTCTCCCTGTGTTTTTGAGTCTGGCCTTGAACTCATGGAGATCCTCTTGCCTCAGCCCCCCACCCAAATGCTGGGATTACAGGTGTGCACCACCACACCCACCTGCTGCCTTTTTAAATAAACTTCTTGCTGCGGTTCAGGAAGAAGCAGGATCCTGCAGGATCCCACTGTCTCCTGCTTCTCACCACAGGATTTGTGTGTATAAGCTCATCTTTGCTAGAACCTCATCTGAGAATTCTAGAAGAACTTTCTTCCTGGCGTGTTCTGTCAGAGATTGGCTTTTACACCTGTCAGGCAGTGGGGGATGCTTTAAACTAGATGCTTGAGTGCTGGTCGTTAGATGTCTGGGTCCTGATCAGGCCAGAAGCCCCAAGGTTGTCCTGCCCCATTCAGAGGGGGTCCTGTGTGCTGTCATCAGGCAGGCACTGGCTGCAGTCTTCCCGCCCTGTCTGGACTCCCCACTTGAAGGCTCTGGGTTCTGATTATTTCTCTTGCCTCCTGTTGGTTCAGTTGTGCATTTTTAAATGTCCATGTGTGCGCGCACTTATGTGTGCATGTTTAAAATTTTTAATTCAGTTTGTAACCACAGAACTTTGAGGCTATCTTGTTTGCAGTTTTACCAGGTAGAATGTGTCTTTCTCCTTTCTGGTCCCCAGCAGGGCAACAAACAGGGTGGAGTGGGCCAGGTGCACAGTCTCAGTGTGTCCTAAATGTAGTCATTGAGTTAAGAACATTTCCATGCAATAAATTTTGAAAACCAAATATAATCCAAAAGTATCCATGGGGAACAAAAAATGAAAATTAGAAATGATAGGAACAGTGCAGAGCAGTTGAGCCTGAGGCAAAAGAGGAAGTCAGGAGCCTCCAGGGCCTGGATGTCTGGGAGGAGCTAGGCTGGGAGCAGGAGCCACTCCTGCCCGATTGCTAAGGGGTGCCGGTTTAGTAAGACTCAGGATGCAGGGGTCTTCTCGGGCACAGCGAGCAGGCTCTGACTCTCAGTTGATGGATGCACCAAGATACCGAGGGCTGCTCATGCCCTGGGAGGGTGGTGTCTGTGAGCCAGCTGCTGTCCCTGCATAGGTCACAGGTGACTCCAGAAGCTGCCTTTGAGTGGCTCTTGGGAGCTTTGAACCCACGCTCCCCAGGCCCTGCTTCAGGAGCCTGCAGCCACTGTCCTGTGGCTGGTGCTCTGGGAATCCTCAGTGCCTGCGTTGTTCCGGACCCCGGGCTGGGCAGCCCTGCCCTGTGCAGCGTCCCCTCAGCCTGGGGCACCGCAGCACTGGAGCTCAGCTGCCTTCCTGCTCCACTGCCTGTGGATGCACAGCTGGGCTTCTGTGCTGGAGAGCTTCTTGCCTCCACAGGCCCAGCCCTGTCTTTGGCACCCTCCTTCCGCCCCTCGGGCACTGAGTAGGGGGTCCCTATTTCATCTTTGCCCCCTGTGTCTCCTGGACAAGGGCACACTTCCAGCCTCACCCGAGCCCCAGTCTTGCGCCCTCCAGGCACCGACACAGGTTTGTGGTTTAGGCCATGCGTGGATGTGGACACTGAGCCTGCTGCCCTGGGCCTGGCCCCACCCGCCTCTCACCCTGTCCCCAACGCCTCCCTAGGGTCCCTCAGGCCCACCTCTCTGCCCCAGCTGTGCAGCACCCTGCAGGCGGTCGGTCTTCCCTTCGCACAAGGTCAGCGCAGGCCAGTACTGCCCCATGCTGCTGGAGCAGCCCCTCCTCCTTTCCGCTCTGACCCTGAGCTCTGACCACAGGCCTTGCTGTGCTCATTCTGTCCCCTGTGCAGCCTCTGTCCCTGGGAGCTCCCCTCCCCCAGCCCTCGGGTCTGCCCATGGGCAGAGGCTGGAGTTAACCAGCATCCATGGAAAGAACACCTTTGCTGTCCTGATGTCCCCTCTGCCATCTGTCTTGGGTGGGACCACCAGGGGCAGGCGCTTACTGCAGAGGGCCTTTTCCCTGCTGTCCTCTCCCCTCAGTGTCCCAGCCTGTCCTCGCTCCCTGCACCTCCAGCTCAGTTTGCAGCAGCTGTGTGGAGCTGGGCTGGGTTAGGCTGGGAGCACTAGAACCCCAACCCAGGGCATGGCTTGGGGGCACCCGTATGTCCTCTTTGGGGGGGTGACTCACAGCTCTCCTGTCTGGGGACAAGTGTTCTTTGGGTCTGCCCATTCAGGGGTGCAGGGTCCACTGACCAAGGTGGATGTTGCACAGGAGCCCTGGCCAGAGTGGAAGTTGGGGTGGTATTGGAAGGAAATCGGAACTGGGGGTGGGGGTGCATACCTGTAATCCTGGAACTCAGGGAGGCTGAGGCAGGAGGATGGCAAGTTTAAGACCAGTCCCTGGGCAACTTAGTGAGACCCTGTCTTGGAATTTTAAAAAATTGAAAAAGTGCTGGGGGATGTAGCTCAGTGCAAAGACCCTGGGTTCAAACTCTACCACCAATAAAGAAATAAATGCACAAATAAATAAAATCAGTGACACTTGTGAGAGTGCAGGGAGGCTGACTTTATTCAGGACCCTTGCAGAGGGGCAGGGCTGTGACTGTGGGGTCTCGGAGTGGGGAGAGGACTGGAGCTGCCTCTGAGCACAGTGCCAGGGGACAGGCCAGGCTGCCGGGCGGACTGGAGTCCAGGTCCGGGTGGCATCTTGGCTGAAGCCGAATTTGATGGGTCACGCATGGATTGGCCTAGGATGGCCATGGGAATCTTCTTGAGACAGAGCCCCAAACCTTATTGATTATAAAGGGCCAACACTGCAGTCAAACCTTAATACTGAGGTTTTAGTTTTAGAAAAGCAACGCATACGTTAGCATCTCTTGTCTTAAAAGAAAAACAACACACTGCAATAGGTTCCTCACCACTGGCCCAGAAGAAGGTTCTGTAGGGGTCCGGCACACCACCCTCTCCTTTCGAGGGAGGCAGGCTGCCCCATCCGCTCCTGGGGTTTGGCCTGTCCCTGATCCACAGACACCTGCTCTGCCTGTCCTCTGAATGCCCTCCTTTGATGATAAAAGCATCTCCCATGGAAAATATGGAGAAATTAAAAAATACATGAAGAAGGAATTGAAGAATGTTTGTCTATAATCCTGTCATCCTACAAAAACCCAACTAAGTTCCATCCAGTTGTCTAAGTTTGTGTGTCTGTACATTTGTGTGTGTGTGTGTGTGTGTGTGTGTGTGTGTGTGTGTCACTGGGGATTGAACTCGGGGCCTTCACACTGAGCTGCCTCCCCGACCTTTAATTTAAGACAGGCTCTCCTTACGTTGTTAGTCTGTCTCCTGCCCTCCCTTCACCCCAGCGCCAGGATTAAACTTGGCATCTTCCTGTCTCAGCCTCCCAAAGTGCTGGGGCCGCCAGCATGCATCACTAGGCCTGGTTTCATTTTTTTTTTTTTTTAATAAACTCAGTTGCATGACAGACAAGCAGTGTGGTTGCTTGTTTCTTCTTCCCTTGCCAGAGTACATAAAGATTTCTCTGTATTATTAAGCATTCCTCAAAAAAAAATTTTTTTTCTTTGACTATTGTGTAGCTTTCTGGCCTAAGAAAAGAGCACATTTGAGACCAGACTCCATTGGTATTCAGGGTATCTTATAAACAAAGCAAATTATACATAGCTCTGCCATTCACCAAAGTGCGATTCTGTGTGGGAAATGGCTCTGAGTGGGCGTCTCTGAGACTGTGATGCCGGTCACCAGCGGTGGCTCCCACGTTGGGGCCCCTTCTCTGTTATCACCTCCTAATACACCACAGTCCCCTCTCCCCATATTTCACTACTTGACCTTATTGATTAAAAATAAATAAATAAAAGCAACGTGTTTCCAGGATGCAGACCTTGTCTTCCAAACCCCTTGCTATGTCCAGTCTGCTTCTATGTGTGCGTCAGGAGGGGCGTGCAGGTTGGGTACTGAGTGTTTTGTGTGGGGCGCAGTCTTTTTACTCCTCACAGGCCTTGGGTATACTGGATGCCGTGCAAATCCAGTCCCGGTCCCTTCTCTGTGACCGCATGACTGCTCGCTTGTCATAGACAGAGACTTCATTTCTAGGTGGTGGTGTTGTATCCACAGCATCATAGCTTTTACAGACATCTGGGCAAACATGACAGGAGCCGGGTACTTCTTGTTGGTGAAATTTTGGGTTGAGGGAGCACCTTGCCAAACTGCACACTCCCAACATGCTCTAGTGTTGCCTTGGCATCCCATACTAGGCCTTTTCTCCTGTTTCTGGTCTGCTAGCAACTTGCCAGCCCCGGGCTTTTTGTTTAAACTTGGCCTGGGATTATTTTGGGAAGGATAATTTCTACCTTACTTATCTGAATTTATCGAGGATAAAATTTTAGCTCACTAATTGAAACCGATTGTGACGGTGTTCTATTCAGTCCTCTTGGGTTTTCCAGATCTACGGTAAGGCGTGTGGTCTGTAACTGGTGATGCTTGTGCTTCATCTTTTCCATCCAATATTAAATAAAATGATAGTAATAAAGCTGGAAATTCTTTTTCGTTCTGCCTCTAGCAGGTGAAATAAATAGGGTCTTCCCACTAATTGTGACTGCGGGCTAGGAGTAGGATACACCTGGTTCTTTCAAGGGTTTGCATTTGTTCTTTAATGAAAATTGGATGCTGGATTTTTGGAAATGATTTTGAGCGTGGATTAGGGTGATTTGCCTGGTGGTTGTGCCCTCTGATGGTTCATTTGTAAGTGATGGGTCTGGATCCCTGGGCTCCTCTGACCATAGAAGGTGTAGTGGGAGTGCTGTCTTGTTCCTGCCAGGCAGGGACAGAGCCCAGGTAGTGCACTCATCTTCCCTGGTGTCACAGAGGCCTTCAGTGAGGGCTTCCTGGTTGCCTCGGGTGCAGCTCATCCAGACCATGTTTGGCTCTCCCTGTGCTGACTCAGTGGGCTGGGCAGCGCCTCCTGGGGCCTTGGGAGGGTGGAAGTCTGGCCTCTGGCATGGCCTTAGCTCACTGTCCTGGGGTGGGTGCAAATTTTTCTGGAAGTTTTTTCTTTTTCTAGGCTGCACATTCTTGGTACTTTGACCAGAGAGAACAAATCCTCTGGGGACTCTGTCTTGCTGTGCCCATCGCATTCCCAGGGTTTGGGCTCCTCCGGGCCTTGGCCTGGGATATCGTGATAAGACCGAAAGACAGGGTCCCTGCCATACACACTTTTTCTGAGTCCCCAGCGAGAGGGCCTCTGCCTTCCCGAACCCTTTGCGGCTTCCCTGCCCTGACTCTGTGTGGGGTCAGAGTTCTTTCCCCCAGGGTGACTCAGAAGGGAATGTGTTTATCCTGTCCTTTCTGGAACTGTGTGGATTGTGTCCTTTCTACACTCCTGCTTCCCCTGAAGTGTGGGGAGCTCCAAGGCCCTGTCCCTAGAGCCTGGATTAACAGGCGATGGCCTCAGATGAGATCCCTTTCCCTTTCGGGATGCTGGTGTCTTCTGCACCCTCCGGTGCCATGTGGGTGTCAGAGGAGGGAGATGGGGCAGGGAACAGGGGACCTGCCCTGTTCTCTAGGGGATCCCTATCTTCTGAGTTGGCTTCAGGGTGTGGGTGCTGATCTGTCCCGGCTGACATCCCCCACTTCACATGGCTGGACCCCGTAATTCTTACGCGGTGCTGTCACGTGGGGTCCTCCCTGGGAGCCCCTTCCAAGTCGAACACCCCTCTGTGCAGTTGCGGGCCAGCGGAGGGCAGAGCTGCGCTGGCCTCCATCCCTGGTGGGGACGCAGAGGCCGGACTAGGGCGGGGGTCGGGCTGCAGGGCTGGGGCAGGGCTCTTCTTAATACAGTGCAGAATTTGACCCAGTTGCTTTATTTCCACGATGGCCGCAGCGGAGGGCGCTGAGAACAGCTTCGGAAAAGCTAAGGAACCGCTCGTCCTTCTCCGCCAATGTGGTCTACACCACGCCAGGCACGCGGGTCAACAGGTACATCAGCCGGCTGCTGGAGGCCCGGCAGCCCGAGCTGGAGATGGCAGACCTCAACTTCTTCACGCTCAAGTATAAGCACGTGGAGCGGGAGCGGAAGGTGCGGCTGGGGCTGGGCGCGGGGCTGGGTGGGGCCGGAAGCCTGGGCTGTGGATTGATGGTTCTCTGGGCCCGCAGTACCACCAGCTGCAGGACGAATACTTCACCAGCGCCGTAGTCCTCGCCCTCATCCTGGCTGCCTTATTTGGCCTTATCTACCTTCTGGTAATCCCACAGTAAGTGCTTTTCTCATCGGGGGTGTGGCAGAGTCTCCAAGAAACAAGCAGTCCAGGTCTACAGGGTTGGAAGCTGTTTTTTTTTTTTTCCCTCTCAGTCTTGAGAATTGAACCTAGGACCTTTACACTGACCTACGTCCCCATCCCTTTTAGAAAAATTTAAATTTTGAAATAGGATCTCCCTTATGTTACCCATGCTCAAACTTGAGATCCTCCTGCCTCAGCCTCCCAAAGTGCTAAGATTACAGATGTGTGGCACCCAGCTTAGTGCCCATTTTATATTCAAGATTCACCTCCCAGTAACCCTCCCATTGCTTTTGGCACCTGAGGAAGGCATTGGCCACCTTCCAGTTCTTACCAAGGCCAATAGCTCAGCACAGCGAGGGCCTTGTCACTGTGGATTTAATTCCATATATTTTCGGGTTCTCCATCACATGACCTGTGCCATTGGCTTATAAGAACAGTGCCCTGAATGTCCTCATTGGTTTCTAGGTTTGCATAATTTTTCAGAAACATGAAAATGAAAAAAAGTGGCCCCGAAAAGGAAGGAAACTGTAGTGATTTTAATATTTAATTATCCCCCAGACCGATGTGTTTGGCAGTTTTTGGGACAGGCAGGACCCCAGGAAGTCTCTACCTGTTCATTTTACTCCCCAAGACTCACCTGTTCCTTAATAAAACCCACAAGGGGGAGCAGTGGCTCCTCTGAGTTTGCAGGAAGCCCTTGGAGACCCTGTACCAGACCAGTGGAGGGGCTCTGTGAACCCAGCCTCCTCCAAGGCCCTGTTTGGGGTTCAGATTTGTTCTCCGAACACCTTTCCTGGGCAGCCGGTGGGAGGGCGGCTCTTCCCCTCAGAGGAGAGGGTGCGGCAGCCGGGGACCCTTGACTCAGACTCCATTTTGGGATGGGGGGCATGAAATGGGGGCGGTGTGGACTCTGGAGAGACCCCCATCAGTGCAGGATCCCCAGTGCCTGCCCTGGGCACAACCGGCTGTGGGTGGGCCCCCCGAGGACCCCAGGGCAGGCAGCCGGGGGCCAGGAAGCTGGGAACGTGGCGGAGGGAGGAGCGCCAGTTCTCAGGTACATGATGGGCCCACCTCCCCTGGCCCAGCTCAGCAGCGACCCTTGCGTCCTCTGTCCCCAGGAGTGTGGCTGTCCTGCTCTTGCTCGTGTTCTGCATCTGCTTCCTGGTTGCCTGTGTGCTGTACCTGCACATCACCCGGGTCCAGGTACTGTGGTCTCTGTCCCTTCCCTGTGCATCCCCTGCTCGGTCCCGGGTGGTGCTTGCTGCCTGCTGAGCAGGATGCAGCGCCTGCTCTGGGCCCAGGCCTGGCCGGGCACCAGGCTGTTGGGAGCCAGCTGCTGGATACAGCGGGCAGGGCATGGGAGGGTTGTGTGGCTTCCTGCGTGTCCATGGGCACTTGCCCTACTCTCTGCATCGCTCAGTCAGCCCCAGCCTTCACCCCAAAAGGCCACCCCCCCCACTGCGATTGCCACTTCCGGTAGGCATGGTTGGCCACTTCTGCTAGACACAGTGTTATTTTGTGCATTGTTGCTGAAAACAGTAACTTCTTGAAAAGATGAAGTAGTTTTGTTCATCAGCTTTACCATTGTCATAGGTACCATCTTGATTTTTTTCTGAATTAGGAAGATTCTATCTATTTATTTATTTATGGTAGTACTGGAGGCCGAACTCGGGGCCTTTGCACTGAGCTACACCCCTGGTCCTTTTTTATTTTTATTTTGAGACAGGGTCTTATTGCACAGGCTGAGCTTGAACTTATCTATCCTCCTGCCTCAGCTTCCAGATGCCTGGCTCTAAGATGCTATTTACAAAAAGCACATTCGCAGTCTCTTAACTTCCATAGGTTGAACGACTTTGAGTTTGAAACTTCTCACTTCAGGTAGATGCCTTTATCATATGCCTGGGCTGGCCGCTGCTGTCGCTTTCTCTAAGGCGCTGTGTATTGATTTCAGTCTGTAGTTGTATTTTTAGGAATGTGAGTGTTCAAAGGACTTCTTCCTTTTCTCCTTGAAGCCATGTGTTGAATATTTCAAGCTGTATTTAAAATAAAGGAGATTTAAAAATAAAATTCCTAGTAACTTAAGAATGATATCAAATCTGTATGAAGAACTTGATAAAACTTAAGGAAAGGACAAGAAAGATGACGCAAATGAGTGGAGATTCTCACTGCTCCTGAATTCACTGAATTCAGTGTAATAAAAGTGTCAAGTTCATTCCACTCTGTGAATGTCATTGCTGATCACAGTTGTGGTGTCCAGCAGAGGGAAGGGGGTTGCTCTTTTCATTTGAAAGACTGTAGTGTTCTGGATTGTTTTTTTAACTGTGGAGAATTCCTTGCCTGAGAATATAGGAAATGTGTGGAGGGTACAGGGCAGGGAGAGGTGGGACCTTGCAGTTTGCTTTTGTAGCTTTTTTTTTCTGTTAAGTTTATTGGTACATTTTAAGTATACAGTACAGTTACATTCATTGTTAGGGTCTTGTACCTTTACATGATGTATCTTGGTTCTTATTATTTTTTCCCCATTCTCCTGCCCTGCCTTCACCCCTTCCACCCTTCCCAATATACAAAGACTTTGTTTCCATGTTTTTCCTTTTTTCATATTTTTTCTTTCCCCTTCTTTCCTTTCCACTACCCCTCCTACTTCCCCTACTCTTTCAGACATTTTCTTCCTATTTCACAATATCAGTTATACATTTTGATTTTTATTTACACTTTTAGTTTTTCACACCAGAGAAACTGTTTGGTATTTGCACGTGTGTGACTTATTTTATTTCACTTAAGAGTGTGACTTTAATATGCATCCATTTTCCTACGAATGACTCTAATTTATCATTCTTTATGGCTGAGTAATATTCCATTTTTTAAGAAAAACCACATCTTCTTTATCCAGTTTCCAACTGATGGGCAATTGGGCTGTTTCCAAGTTTTAGCTATTACAAACTGTGCCATTATAAACGTGGATGCACATATATTACAGTGGTGTGATTCTTTTAGTTCTTTTGGGAAGATAACCCAGCAGAGGACTAGCTGGGTCAAATGGGACCTCTAATCCTAGTTCTTTGAGGTATCTCCATACTGATTTCCACAGTGATTGCACCATTGTGCACTTCCACCAACAATGAAGAAGGTTGTTTTCTCTCCACAGTCCCACCAGCATTTGTTATTGGTTGATTTCTTGATAGCAGCCATTCTTTCTGGTGTGAGTTGCAATCTCAGTGTTGTTTTCATCTGCATTTCTCAAATGACCAGTGATATTTAATATTTTTTCATATGTTTATTTGCTGCTTTTACTTCTTTGTCTAAGAAATGTCTGTTCATTTTGGATGCCCATTTTTGAATTGGGTCTTTATATTTGGGGGGTCTGATTTTTTTTAGTCCTTTATATATTCTACATTACTAGACCTTTGTCCGAGGAACAGCTGGTAAAATTTCTTTTCCCACATTATAGGTTGTCTCTCAGCTCTGTTGGTGGTTTCTCTTGCAGTGCAGAAGCTTTTTAATAAGATGAGATCCCAGTTGTTGATTCTTTGTGCTAGTTCCTGTGCTACTGAGGATTTGTGCATAAAGTCTTTTCCTATGCTGATATCTTCAAGAGTTCTACCTAATTTATCTGCCAGCAAGTTTAGTATTTTTGTTTTAATATTTAAATCTTTAGTCCACTTGGATTTTAGTTTAGTGCATGGTGAAAGATAGGGGTCTAGTTTTAATCTTTGACAAGTTGAAATCTGGTTTTTCCAACACCATTTATTAAAGATATTGGCTATCTTTCCTCCTGCTTTTATAGGTTCTTGTCTGTGTGTTTGGATCCACTTTGTGATCAAATAGTTTAAAAGCAAAATGTCTTCTTTCCCAGTGTTTTCCAGGGTGCCTGACCATCCAGATCCGCACTGTCCTGTGTGTTTTCATCGTGGTCTTAATCTATTCCGTGGCCCAAGGATGTGTGGTGAGCACTGCGGGCTCCCAGCTGGCAGAGGGGCGATGATGACAGTGGGAGCTCCGGCTTGGGGAGAAGCTGGCTGGAGCCCTTGCAGTGTGTGGGCAGTGTGTGGGATCCTGGGGGCCTGGTGGGGCCTGGTGGGTGGTTATAGTGAGGTTGGGGGTGCTGGGAGACCAGGGCTCCTCCTGCTTCCTGAGCCCTGTGCCCATCCCTCCCCAGGTGGGCTGCCTGCCCTGGGCCTGGAGCTCCAAGTCCAACAGCTCCCTGGTGGTCCTGGCAGCCGGCGGCCGGCGCACTGTGCTGCCTGCCCTGCCCTGTGAGTCTGCCCACCATGCCCTGCTGTGCTGCCTGGTGGGCACCCTCCCACTAGCCATATTCCTGAGGGTGTCCTCCTTGCCAAAGATGATTCTGCTGTCCGGGCTCACCACATCCTACATCCTTGTCCTGGAGCTCAGCGGCTACACCAAGGCAGGGTGAGTGGAGCTCCTTGGGGCCTGAACGCCAGCGGCATTACTGGCGACCTCCATGTAAGCTCTGTAGAGCTGCTGCTGGTGTGCTGGTATATAAGGACTCTGGCAAAGGCCTGAGTTAGTGGCTTTGCCGTTTCTCCTCCTCATCCAGGTCTGCACACTCAGACTTGCAGCCTGGGTCCTGGTCCTTCCGGGCACAAAACCTTTGTCTTCAGGGCACGATGGCCCCACACCCACTGGGGCTTCCTCCTTTGTCTCCCCAGGGGCGGAGCCCTCTCTGGACGCAGCTACGAGCCCATCATGGCCATCCTGCTCTTCTCCTGCACGCTGGCCCTGCATGCCAGGCAGGTGGACGTCAGGTTGCGGCTGGACTACCTCTGGGCTGCGCAGGCAAGATGGGTGCTCTCTGCCTCTGGGGTGGGAGGGGAGTCACTGCCTGCAGCTCTCCAGCCTGCAGCTTGGGGTGGACAGAGCCCGGTGGGGCTGGGCAGCGGGACTGTGCTGGGGAAGAGCACGCAGGGGCTGTGGGGCAGTGAGCGGGTAGCTGGGGTCGGCATGGCTGTTCTGAGTGGCAGTGAGTCTCCGTCCCAGGCAGAGGTGGTGGTGATGTTCCGAGGGGACGAGATTCTGGGGGCGTGAGGGGGGCCTCTGTCCCATAGGACTGGGAATCTGAATTCTTGAGGATTCTGGCAGGAGGCCAGGGGAGCCTTGTGGGAGACTCAGCAGGGAGGGCAGCACCTGGCACCAGTGTGGGTTCTACCCCAGCTACCCTGTGCCCTGAAGGTCGGTGGGCTGTGAGGCAGTGGGCTCTGGCCGGGTTATGCAGGCCCTGATCCTGTCTACAGAGCTGTCCTGCTTTCCCCACCTGCCGATGAAGGCTGAGGGATCTTGGCTTTAGCGAGATGATTTTTTTTTAAATCTTTTTGAGACAGGGGGTGTCTAAGTCACTAAGTCACCCAAGCTGGGCTTGAATTTGGTAATCCTCCTGCCTCAGCCTCCCAGAGTGCTGGGATGACAGGCCTGGCTGGGAGACAGTCTTCTTATGCATACAATTTAGCAACAGTCTCTGCTCTTGAAGCTGTGGCATTCCCTCGAAGGGAGGGGGGTTACACGTGAGAAGATGGGGACACAGATGGACGTGCCAGGGCTGAGCAGCCGTAGGTGGCTGAGATGGGACCCAGGGCTGTCCGTGAGACTCCAAGTGGGCTCTGATCCCCTGGTGTGAAGAGTCTGGGGCCAGAGGAGCAGGAGGGCTGGCAGCCCAGAGCCTCCAGTCTGCGGCCAGGACTGCAGGGACCCTGCTTGGGTTTAGGGTTGTGAACCCAGATGGGTGCAGCTGGAGGACAGTGGAGAGGAGCTGGGGCCAGAAGCAGCAGGGGCTCACCATGGACATGAGCTGAGGGTGCCAGGCATTTCACGGCTGAGGCTGAGCGGCAGTGCAGTGAGAACCAAGACCCTGGTCAGTAGCAGCAGGAGCAGTGGAGGCTGGGCCTGGCATAGGTGTCCTGGCCCCCAGTTCCAGCCACTTCCTAGGGGCAGTGATCAGCCAAACTCTCCTCCCTCCAGCTGGGAAGTGGGGCAAAACCCCTAATCCAGGTTGCCTGGCATGACTGGAATTCCCTACTTAGCATTGTGGTTGGGCCTGGAGTGAGGGAAGGAGTTGTGCTGGGCCTCTCTCTTGGCTCAGTCATACCATGCTGTCCCTTGGCTAAAAGTCATGAATCCTGTGGGTGCTCCCCATTGACCCAGCCCAACAGGAAGCAGGGCCCAGGGTGCCTGCTGGTCAGCACTGTCCAGGTCACCTGACCTCCCTGGTCAGGTCATGGGGAGCAGCTGGCTGCAGGGGTTCCTGGAAAGGAGCCTTGGCCAGCTGCAGTCAGCCAGAGCCATGCCAGGTAACGGGACAGCCTTTTTGGGGTAGGTTGTGCCACCAGCTTCTGTCCAGCTCTGCCTGCTGTCAGATGTGATCCAGCGGGGTGGCCCAAGACCAGCTGGCCCTGCCATCCACTGTCCTCCCCAGTGTAATCCCTGGGTGTGAATCCCCCCAGGGCCAGGAAGCCGGGACAGAGAGACCGCAAGATGGGGGT
Organism: Fukomys damarensis; assembly: GCF_012274545.1. Taxonomy (NCBI): domain Eukaryota; kingdom Metazoa; phylum Chordata; class Mammalia; order Rodentia; family Bathyergidae; genus Fukomys; species Fukomys damarensis. The sequence continues at coordinate 25,527,444 of NW_022900929.1, forward strand.
TGGTATGGTGATTCACTAGGGTGCTAGTGGGCCTTGAACTCTCAGCAAGTGGGTGGAAGCCTTGGCTGTGACCCCCAGTTAGGTATGCGCCCTGGGGGAGGTTCTTTTTCTCATCTGGGTTGGCCTGGCCTTTCCTTGGCTTTGGTTGTTACATTGTCATATCTGGTATTAAATGCAGTATTTAGAGGTGATTAGAGCCAAGGTGTGACCTCACCATGTGATGCTCCATGCACCATTCCCCGCCATCACCCAGCTGCAGACTCAGGGCATGGATCTCACAGGGGTCCACTGGCACACGGGTCAGGGTGGAAGGGTTGCTAGCTGGAGCACACTGACATTTTTTCCATAGACACATAGAAAGAAATACTGCCTCACTTCCATAACCCAGCTAAGACAGAACTTTTTAGATTGTGTGACATTTAGGCAGGTTATGCAGGCATCAGAGCCCCCAAACTATCGCTCAGTGTTCAGGCCAAAGGCTGGACGGGTTAATTGTTTTTGGAGACCAGCTTGGCCATACAAACTTGCATAGATAGATAGGCTTCTCCCTCATGATGACATCCTTAACCTCTTTGTCTTTATCTGTTGGGGTGTGTTTGTCCTCAGGCTGTTATTTTCTCTGATCTTGGTAGATAATCACCTTGCCAATTATAATGTCAATGCTTATGTTCATTAGTATCCATGCAGTTACTGTCTGCCCAGAAGTCCTGGATGGGAGGCTAATTCTGCTGGTAGCATCACTAACTTTGAGAAGGACATTGCACGTGGATTGGTCCCAGCACAGTTGCAGATAGAACCTCCCTTGGAACCCCCAGCCCTAACACATTAACCCATGGGGACAGACTGCTCCACGCCCTAGCATTGTCTCCCTCTGCTTTGGGATCACAGCAGAACGAGGAGGGACTCTTCCATCCTTGCCCTTTTTTTTGGGAAGACTCTCAGTAGGACTGTGCAGTGTTTCCTCCTCAACTGGTTGGTGGCACAAAGTCCTTCCAACTTGGAGGCGTTGTTAGTGGGTTGCTGAGGGAACTCTCAACTTTAGTTTTTCTAAAGATATACAACTATTTGGGTTTTCCATATCTTTTTGGAAGTAGCTTTGAAGTTTAACGTTTTTCTTGAAAGTTGTCTATATTCTTGACATAAAATTGGTTCTAGTGTTCCCTATGATCCCTTTAATATTGATAGAAATCCGTCTGCATTGCTTAGTTTCTTTGGGTTACTTTGGATTTGATTATGTTATTTTCCTAGGCGATTTGAGAGAGTTGTCCTTCTTTCTAAAATGAATGCTGTGTGTTATGAATTTGTCTGTAAGTTCTATGTTAGATGAATTCCATGAATATTAGAATACTAATGTCATTTCATTTTCCTTTGGTTCAAATCACTTTCTAAATTTCCCTTTGATTTCTTTTTTGAACCAAAAGCCTTAAGAAGTATGTTCTTTAGTTGAGGATTTTGTGTCTTAGTTGTTGAATTCTAATTTAATTATATGGTGGCCCAAGAATAGACACAGTGTGATTTGAATCCTTTTCAATTTCTTGAGACTTGTTGTATGTCTGTATTCTGTGCTCTTGCGTAGAACATGTGTCCTGTCACTGTTTGGTGGTATGCTTTAGAAATTGTAGTTAAGTCAACTGGTTGATTTTCTATGTTGTTACTGTATACATTTTTGAGAGGTGTGTTGGGATTTCCAGCTATAATTACAGGTAGAACTTGTGCTTCTCTCGATTTTGGCTTTGTGTAATTTGATGATCTGGTACATTACTATCTGGAATTATACCCTATAGATAAAATTTACCCTTTATCACCCTCTTACATTATAGAAAAAAAGCTTCTTTCCCAGGTAATATCCTTACCTCCACAGTGTATTATGATGTTAATATAAATAATCCAGCTTCTGATTGTATCTTTTGACAACATTTTATCTTTAACCTATTTATGTCTTTTTAGTCAAAGTAGGTTTCTTCTAAGCAGCATACAGTTGAGTCTTGCTTTTTTTAACCCGGTTTATCAGCTTCTTCCTTCTATTAAGACTGTCTATAATGTAACTATTGTTATGATTGAGTTTTAGTCTACCATCTTGCTGTTCCTTATGGACCCCATTGTACTTTGTTTTCTCATTCATCTTTTTCTGCCTGTTTGGGGTTATTTTTGTTATTCTGCTTTGTGTGATTGTTACTATTATTTTTCTTATTAGCTGTATTGTTTTACTGTATTATTTTAATAGGTGTCTAATATATCCATCTTCCAGTGCTGGTCTCTGACCTCACACGTAGTGTAAGAACCTCACCACAGAATATGTCTACAGTGGGGTGAATATCTGTGTCCATCTGTCAGAAGCCTTTGTATTATACACTACTGTGATGTAGTTTCTACCATGCTTTGTGTGCTTGGGTTTTGTTGAGTTTCATGGACCTTTGGCTTTATAATTTCACGAAACAGTGAGATCATAGCATTATTTCTTCCAATATTATTCTATCATCTCTCCCTCCTTTCTGTTTCTCTTCTTCTTCAGGGACCCTCGTTACACACATGAAGCCTATTGAGGTTATCCCACACTTTCTTAATACTCTGTTCATTTATTTTGTTCTTTTCTCCTCTGTGTTTCATTTTTGATATTTTTTTACAACTGTGTCAAATTTAGTATTTTTTTCTACTGCAGCATTTAATCTACCATTAGCTTCATTTTCTATATCAAATGTTACAGTTTTCCAGAAGTTACATAAGAGTCTTTTTCCTATCTTCTTTGTATTAAACATTAGTTTCTTTTCTTGAATGTATGGAATGTATTCCTAGTAAATGTTTTATTGTCTTTGCTTAACTAATGTAAATAGCATCCAAGTCAATATTGATTTTTACACTTGATCTTAGCCAAAAGGCCGAGAAGCGATCAATATTGATTTTTAAAACATTGGTATTTTTTGTATATTTGTACTGGTATATGTGTGGAGTTTGTATGTGTACATAACACAATCTTACTTCCTTTTCATGTTCTTTCTCTTCCTTCTCTCCATCTCTTGATCCCCTTCCCCTTTGAGAAAGATCTGTGTCCTTACTTCCTGTTATCTGTCTTCTATTTTGATCTTTATTTATACTTTGGATTTATCAAGAAACCATGTGGTATTTACGCTTGTGTGGCACTTAAGATTTATTTTGCTTGGGCTGGGTATTTAGCTCAGTGGTGCTGCCGCCTGCCTCACAACCACAAAGACCGGAGTTTGATCCCCAGTACCAAAACAAAACAAAAGATTTATTTCACTCAACATTATTTCTCAAGGTCATTCATTTTCTTTTAAATGATTCAGAGTTATCCTTCTTTATGGCAGAGTAGTATTCCACTGTGTATAAACACCACATTTTCTTTATCCATTCATCTGTTGATATCATCATATAGGCTGCTTCCAAGATTTAGATAGCATGAATTGTATTGATTTATTTCTCTTTTCACTATAACCCTCCAGGGAGGAGGAGAGACCACTGGAGTCTGTTCTGGGGGTCCCCCCGTGTTCCAGGGCTCCTTGATATCAGGGCTTCTTTGGACACATGCACCCCACCTCACCTCCCTGGTCAGGGCCACCCTTGTATTAGGCTGCATCTACCCAACGGGCAGGGTGCCAGCAGTGTGCATTGTCTCTGATCTGGGTGACCAGGTGGTTCCCTGAAAATCAGTTATTGACGGAAGGTAATAGGAGACCATCGGCCCAAAGTTAGAAGCCTGTTCCTCTACCCTGAGGGCCAGAAGTGCTTGATCTCAACCCCTTTCCAAGCTCTTCCCAACAGTGGTGGTGCCCAAAGAACACTGAGTTCCCCTCCAGGACCCTGGCTGATTCATGGGCGTCCCAGTATAAGAACCAACTGGCTGGAACCCATGGAACTCCTGGCTGGGCCTGTGCAGGGCTGTGCCCTTGTCCCGGCCTGGGTGTTGACCCCAGGGGCCAGGCTGGGGTTGCCCCGTCCCGTTCATTTGGCCCAGGATGCTTTGTCAGGGTGACGCTGAGAGCCACAGCACATGCCAACATCCCAGGGACTTGTCACATGGGGCTGTTTGCTGTTGTTTTGTTTTGTTCTTTTTTTCCAAAACCGAAGCACACTGGGCTCTGACCTCTCTGGAATGTCATAGAGGGTTTGAGGAGTGCACTCTGGTTGATAATTGCTACAGTGTAAGCACGAGTAATAAGGGAAAGCTTTTGCAAGAATCTGCCCCAGAGAGAACAAACATTCTGAACCCACAAGTTGTGATTTGTCCTGTGATGCTGTGTACTACAGGAGGATTTGTGCCACCCTAGCAGCACTTTTCTTGAAAATGCTGGTGTTTCCCCTGCTGGTTGGAAAATCTTATAAATAGAGAATTTCAGTAGATTTTTATCTTGTTTATTAGAAAAATACAAGATAACTCAGGGTCTTCTGCTGGAGAGGTTGGATGTTTATCAGCCAAATTGCAACAAAAATTTTACGTCTGGGAATGAATTCAAAGCGTAATAACAGCTGGCATGGAGGCGCATGCCTGTAATCCCACCACTCAGGAGGCTGAGGCAGGAGGATCACTGTGAGTTGGAGACCAGCCTGGGCTATATAGTGAGTTTCAGGTCAGTCTCAACTACAAAGTGAGACCCTGTCTCAAAACAAACAAACAAAACACATAATAACATCTTAGGAAAGAGCTACACTGACAGTCCCTGGATCCAAATGGACATAGTCAGATCTTTTCAGACCTACTTTGATCAGCCAAGATTTTGTTTTTAATAGAAGCGTTTTCAGTCACTAAAATATTATCAACATTAATGTAATATTTCAGAGAGAGTAAAATTTTTATGCCACCACTACATAGAACTGTTATGCTTTTAATTCCTATTTATTTGTTTGTTTGTTTGCTTGTTTGGGACAGGGTCTTGCTATGTAGTTCAGGCTGGTCTTGAACTCACTGTGTAGCCCAGGTTGGCCACAGACTCAGTGATTTCCTGCCTCAGCCTCCTCCTGGGTATGAGAACTGCTAGTAAAAATATATGTATTATTTCCTTCCTCTTTATCCCCCTTCATATATAATTTTTTCTTTAGTGCGTACTCGAGTGGGAGGGGCTGACAGGTAACTAGTGGTAGGTGTTGTGTAGGAGGAGACACGTAGGGAATGTTACATAGACGGGAGCAAGAGGTGAGGAGACAGCCAGAGGTTGGAAACCAGAGGCTGTTGATCTTTGAGTGAAACCAAGGCCAAGCCACAGCTGTTGCGGGAGCAGTGCTGCCTTCCCCAAGCAGTGCTGTCCTTTGCTCCTGTCTGTTGTTTCTTTTTCCATCACGAGCCAGGGCCCTGAGTCCCTTGGAGGGCCGCCCATGGCTGTGCCTTCAGTTTACAGGCTGAGTGCCAGCCCGTCTGAGTGGCCAGCGACTGGCTCTGCTGGGCCCAGAGGTTGTGGCCTAGATGACTTTCTTTGTCCCTGTGTGCTGTGGTCCTCATGGGTCTTGTCTGCACTGACCTGGTTTCCGACCTGCTCAAGCCCGCCTGGTGCCCTTGGATCTCAGTGCCCACATCTGGCCTTGAACTTCTCAGCCCCTACATTCCTGCTCTGGATGAGCGTGGCAACTCCACGCTGCTCCTAAAAATCCCACCCAAACAGACTTCACTTTTTAGACCTTGAAATAAAGGTGGGGGCTGTATTGACCTATTGTATACAAGGAGACTGTAGCCCGGGGAGAAGCAGCTGGCATTCAGGGCCCCGGGCCTGCAGTAAGGGTGGTGTTGAGTCGTCTCCTGCACTCGGGAATCTGGTGCCTGTAAATAGGCACCACACATAGCTGCTTCCCAGGTTGTGTTCCTTCCGTGGGTCAGGTTTTGTGCAAAGGACACTGAGGAATTTGGTGCCCGTATATGCAGACTTGGTCCTCTGTCCCTCGCGGTGCTCACAAATGGGGCGGACACTGTCACTGTCATCAGCTGCTGAGGAGCGGCTGGGGCTAGCTGGGTCCTGCTGTCTCCTTCTGGGCCCCCTGGTTCTGGAGCTGGTTCGTGCATCCACCCTAGCTGGGTCCCCAGAGCATCTTCTCAGTGGCGGAGAGAAGCGGGCCTCTGGTGGAGGCCAGTGAGGCTCCAGTTGACCCTCCTGGCACTGGGAGGTGGCTGCTGCCTGGCACTGGGCCTTCTGAGTGAGGCAGACCTGGGGGCCCCTGGAACTGGTGCAGTGGGGGTGGGTGTGAGCCTGCGGTCCCCAGGGCAGGGCAGACCCTGGAAGTGGGGAGGAGTTGCATCTTTCTCAGATGTCTGTGAACCCATCCCTGTGCCGAGGAGGAGAGCCCTGGTGTGGGCCAACAGCAGCCCCGGGGTCCAGTGTGGGTGATCAGAGGCGAGCTGTGGTGGCGGGCGAGGGTGGTGTAGACGCCCAGACTCATGACCCTGCCGCCCCCAGGCAGAAGAGGAGCGGGATGACATGGAGAGGGTGAAGCTGGACAACAAGCGGATCCTCTTCAACCTCCTGCCGGCCCACGTTGCACAGCACTTCCTCATGTCCAACCCTCGGAACATGGTGAGCACCCGGCCGCACGCTGGCCCTTCCGGGGTGTGCAGGGCTGCTGGGGTACCGAGTCCAGCTCGGAGCGCCCTCTCTTGGCTCCACCTGCAACTGGACTTAATTTAGCAGGTGTAGCTCCTGGCCTCGGCACAGGGGACGTCAGAGAGCTCCGGCCTCCCCAGTCCCAGGCTGGCAGGTTTGCTTTCATCTACTTTTCCTCTCCTGTTTGATTATGAACGGAACGTAGCTTTCATTGCACCAGAGAGAGAGAGAGAGAGAGAGAGAGAGAGAGGGGGAGAGAGCGAGCGCTGAACTTCAGTAAAACACGTGCGGAGAGGAAAAGCTTTCTCTGAACAGTTTATGTGGAATTTCCCTGAGGGCCAATTATTAGCCAGCATATACCTTAAAAAACAGAGTGTGCCAAGCTGTGGGGTGATGTACTTTGTGACATCTGCTTGAAGTAGGTGGAGAGTCCTCCATTCGTGGTGCCTGCTACATGTGGGGTGACCGGAGCTTCTGAGAACTGGCCAGCCAGATGCAGTACTGAGCTGCAGCTGGCAGAGTGGTACAAAGCATGTGCTTATGATGACCAATGTCAAACATGAAGATATTTCGGTGCTATTTAGGTCTTATAGGCAGGAATGAAACCTCAAGGTTCAGCTTCAACCTGAAATATGGGGTGTGATCAAAACATACAGTGGATCTTTACATTAAAAAAAAATATTGCAGTAAAAGATACATTGTCCTAAATCCCTCTCAAAATACTCTCCCTCACTGCAAACATGCTTATCCTAACATTCCTGAGAGTCTGTAGTTGGGCTGCCACGGCTGCCTTGATGTCCTGAATTGATTCAAAATGTTTCCCTTTCATGGTCATTTTGACTTTGGAGGAGAGCCGGGAAGCCACGCAATGCCAGCTGTGGTGAGTAAGCAGAGGAGGACACAGCGTCGTGTTTTTATGAGCTGGTCTCTCCGTTGGAGGGCATTCAGTGGCAGTGTTCACCATACTTTTCATCAACCTTGTATAGACACTCAAGAAAGAGGACTCCAGAGCTGCTTCAGAAAGCAGCAAACATGATGGGATGAGTGTGTTCAGAGTGAGGAGAAGCACTTTGAGGGGACTCCTGGAAACATGTTTTAACTGTAATTTTAAAACATTAAACACACAGCACATTTTTTTATTGTCCTTCTGGCTGCTCATTCTCATGTAACCTGAGTAGCATGTGGCTTTCCTGAGGTCCCTCTCTCTGCTGTCCCATTCATCTCGTGCCCCCTGCTCCAGGAGGGTGGGGCTGCGTGCCCTGGAGACCCTGGCCCACCCTGTGTGTGGACTGGACTTGGTCCTGCAGCCCGCTGACCCTTGTGCCCTTGCAGGACCTGTATTACCAGTCCTACTCCCAGGTGGGTGTCATGTTTGCATCCATCCCCAACTTCAACGATTTCTACATTGAGCTGGACGGCAACAACATGGGCGTGGAGTGTCTGCGGCTGCTCAACGAGATCATCGCTGACTTTGATGAGGTGAGGCAGCTGTGCCATCATCTTGGGGGTGACGAGGCTGTTCCTTCACCCAGCCAGATCCTATAGGTGTCTGCTGTGTCCTCCGCCATGCCCCCTTCTCTGTAGATGGACAGGGAGCAAGCAGGGCCCCAGAGGCGGACTCACTCTGTCTCGCTTGAGGTTTAGATCTACCGTAACAGAGAGGAGGGCCTTGCGCTAGGCTGGGGATGAGGTTCTCACCCTAGGGCTTAACATCGGTGGTGGCTGGGACAGCATGGCTTCCTCACAGGGACAGGCTGGTGGCTTAGGTGCTTCCCCAGCTGGCACCGTGTCTGTGTCTCTGTCCCCATGGCTGGAGACCACATCTTCCTAGGTGGCCGTGAGCATGGCTGTGGGAACAGAGGCAGGTGCCGGGCTGCCCCCCTCCACTCTTCTTTCAAATGCACCCCCAGATCCTGTCTGATACCAGCAGGAAGAGGCTGAGGTGCTGCCTGGGATGTGCTGGCAGCAGCGACGCCCCTCAAATGTCTCCTCATGATTAACAGAGTTTTCTGTTTTATACAAAGCTCATGGAAAAAGACTTTTACAAGGACCTAGAGAAGATCAAGACCATTGGAAGCACGTACATGGCTGCAGTGGGGCTGGCGCCCACTGCGGGGAGCAGGGTGAGTCTTGTCAGCCTTGCCCAGCTGGCCACCAGGTCCTAAGGAGGTCCTCAACTTAGGGTTTTCCCTGCCGTGGTTTAGGGCAGTGGGTCCTAGGCTGATCCGGCAGTGGCTGGCTCTTAGGGGACACTGTCTCCTAGCAAGGTCACACAGGGCCATCACAGTGGCTTCCTTGGCCCTTAGCCCCGCTCCCAAGGCCCTGTGACTCTCCTTCCTGCCCACCAGCCCCATGCCATCGAGTGCTCTTCCTCCCCAGAGCAGGATCATGAAATGAGTCAGGTAAGTGATCCAAAAAGGCCAGGAGCTATTACCAAAACTGTTCCAATCATGAGTAAGCTTCCAGATCAGAAAGGAGAGGGCCCAGGTGCGTTCACTGGGGATTCTTCTAAGCAATTATGGAAAGCATGATACCAGTTATCTACAATCTCTTCCAGAAGGTAGAAACCTCAGGAATGTTTCCTAACACATTTTGCACGGTTAGTGTCACCTCAGCAAAGCCAGACAAAGGCATCACAAGAAAGGGAAGCTGCAGACCAGTCTTTCTTGTGAATAGGCATGCATAAGTCCTCCACCAATGTTAGCAAACTGAATTCAGTGATGAATACAAAGAATTATAAACCAAGACAAAGTGGGATGTTTTCAGATACAGAAAACTCAGATTTCCAAAATGAGTGGATGGGATTTATCACATCAACAGAATAAAGAAGAAAATCCATAGGACCGTATCAAGTGATACAGGAAAATCATTCAGTGCCATCCTACACTCATATAAAATGTAGGACTAATAAAATTTCCTTAAAAAGATAAAAATTAGAAACCTTACAGTTGTCACCATTTCACAAAGTACAGGACCTTGTTGCGCTAATGCAGGGCCTCAGACCCCAGGGAGGAAGTGGGTGCCGCTTGTGGCAGAGGCCCCATGTCCTTGTCTTGCTCTCCTGCAATGGGCAGTGACAGTGTTGTCCGAGCAGGAGCCTGGACACCTGTGTCCCACACCCACACCACCACCCGGGCACAGCCTGGACTCTCAGCCTCAGTCTTCGTCCTGTAGACTGGGAAAGTAAATATGTGTCTAGCCGGCTGCCAGGAGATTCTGGGGCTTTGGTGGGAGTCAAATCCTAGTCCCAGAGCCAGTGCAGCTGGTCCCTGCACCCTTCCGGCCCCGATAGCCCCCCAAAGCAACACTCCCATCTGCCCCGCCTAGGCTAAGAAGTCCATCTCTTCCCACCTCTGCACGCTGGCCGACTTTGCCATTGAGATGTTTGATGTCCTGGATGAAATCAACTACCAGTCCTACAACGACTTTGTCCTCCGAGTTGGTAGGTGGCTCTGGGATGAAAAATGCCCATCCTGTCCCATGCAGCAGTCGGGACAGTGTTGGCTCAGAAAGCAGCTTGTGGAAGCAGGGACACTTCAGAAAGGGATTTAGGACCAAAGATCAGGTCTGACTTATGAGACACAACTTACCTTTCTCTGAGGTGTAGACAGTTTATCAGACGAACTCCCTGCTAGGCAACTCTCTTTGTTTCTGGAACCGGGTTCCGAAGAGCCAGAGGTTGTGCTTGTCTTGCGACTCAGACATCTCCTGGCCTTCACGACAGGTCCTGTCCTCTTCCCCAGCATGTGAGCTCTGATCCGTAGATGTCCTGGAGCCAGCCAGTGAGCCCTGCAGATGTCTCTCCACAGCTGGACAAGCCAGGGGCTGGACACAGGTCCTCCGGGGCCTCTGGATGTCCTCTGGCTTCCCATGCTCCTTCCTGGGTAGCCCCGAGTGATCTTGATTTCTAAGAAAGCTACGCAGTCAAGCTCAGAGAAGTCAGTGCATGTGCACAGAGAGGAACATAGGGTGGGTATCTCTCAGCCTGGCAGCACTGGTTCCAGTGGGCTACCAGGGCGCCATGGCAGAGACCACACACTGCCCCCTGGAGGCCAGGGCAGGCAGCACAGGGCATGTGTACCCCATTTACTGAGAAGGAAACTGAGGCACAGAGGGTGAGCGCTTCTACAGAAGTCTCCTGAGTGGTGATTCAGCACCTGGGCCTGATGACAGAGGGAGGAGGGGGCCCTGTTCCCTCCCCCAGAGCCCTTGAACACTGTTTTGTCTTCTCGGACCCACACCCCAAAGCAGAGGCTGCATCCTAAGAAAAGGCAGGAGCTGCTATAAATATATTCGGAAGGAGGGCACACTTGGGGACATACTGTGGTCATAGAGCAGGGCCTCAGCCACGTCCAGCCTGGTGCTGCTGGGCCTGGGGTACCGCTGAGGGGTAGGAGTTGCCTTGGCAGCATTTGTGTGGTGGCATGTAGGGGACTCTGGGACAGGTGCCACCACCCCTCTGTGAGGCTGGGGTCAGAGCCGGTCCCTGGGGGACACAGGTGACCTAGAGAATGAGACCCGAGGGTCAGTGGTCACACTGACAGTCGTGACTGTTTTCCAGGCATCAATGTCGGTCCAGTGGTGGCTGGGGTGATCGGCGCACGCAGGCCCCAGTACGACATCTGGGGAAACACGGTCAATGTGGCCAGTCGGATGGACAGCACCGGGGTGCAGGGCAGGATCCAGGTCAGTTCACCCAGGAACCCTAAGACACAGTGCTCATTCTGCAGGTGTGGAGACCAGTGGTGATCCTTAGGTCTGCGGTGGCAGGCAGCATGGAGAACATGGCATTGCAGGCTGGCAGCCCCTGGAGGGCAGTCTGGGCTTGCAGCCTGGGGTAGGCAAAGCCAGGTGCCCCTTTGGGTCACAGGATTGGGCCCTGAAGCTGAGTGGCCTGGCTGCTCTCCTTCCTCGTCCTGGGGCTCCTGGCCTGGCTGTCACAGGAGGGAAGAGGCTTTGCTTGTATGGGGGAGGGCGGGCACTGCACATGTGCATTGCATCCGAGAGGCTGGGCCACATGGGCAGGACAAGATCCCGTGGCTGTGACGCCTTCTAAGCACCACTGATAGTGGCCTCTGCGTTCCCTCAGGGTGGGGCTGACTCAGCTTTTAGAGTTTCCCTTAGAGTAGCATGAAATCTGCCCTGAGACACTCAGAGAAGGCCCTGTGGTCGTGTGAGCCTCCTGCCACCTGTCTGTGAATTGCAGTCTGCAGGGCCTTGAACGGACAGTGCCATCCCTGTGCACGACCACGCTGCTCCTTGGGGACTATGAATGGGGCACTGACAGACCATGGATGGGCAGGGCTGGCTGACCCCAACCTCAGTGGCCACCGTTGCCGTGCTGTGTTCTGCTGGGCACTGGTCTTGATGGGTCACCTGAGGACCCTGGGAGCTGTGAGCATTTGCCTCAGTGTCTGAGCAAAATGCCAGGCCCTGGCATCCAGTGCCATGGCCTCATTTTGCTGCAGAAGCCACCAGGCTGGGCACTCGTGTGTCCCCCACGTGTGCATTTGCTAGGCACCATCTCGAGGTCGGGGTGTGGGAGAGCAGTGGCGGGATGAAGCAGGGAGCCCCAGTCCTGGCTCTGCTGCATAGGGGAACCTCTCCTCCTCCTCCTTCTAGGCTTGGGAGTTCTTTGAGCTAAAGCACTAGCTGGAGATCTGAGAGAAAGGGGAGCTGTGTCTGCCAATTTGCCACCAGCCTCTGTGCTGGTGATCCCCACCTGGAACCCAGAGGCAATGGCATCCATCCCTGGCACCTGAGGGCACCCCTTCCGGTGGGGGGGCTTGAAAGCTCGGACTCCACTGTGCTCAGGGCCAGCCTGGTCCTCTGCCTTTCTGCCTGTGACAAGGGCACAGAGATGCTTTGGTGGCCCACCAAGACCCTGGTGCCAGGTCCCTGCCCAGTGGCCCCGATTGGGTTCCATTTGTCCAGGGAATGGGCAGTAGGATTTCCTGGGTGGCCCCTCAGGCCCCTCCACATTCCCTGGTCCTGCCACTGAGGACCCCTCCACCGTTTACTGCTGAGGGTGATGCTGGCTTTTCTCGGCTGACAGGTGACCGAGGAAGTCCACAGGCTGCTGCGGAAGTGTCCCTACCAGTTCGTGTGCCGAGGCAAGGTCAGCGTCAAGGGCAAGGGGGAGATGCTGACCTACTTTCTTGAAGGCAGGACTGATGGGAACGGTGTCCACGCACGGCCCATGCACCTGGAGCGGAGGATGTGTTCTTATGGGGGAGCTGGAGGCCAGGCCAGGCGGCCCCCGCTGTGCCCTGCAGCCAGGGCCAGGCTCCCCCCAGCACCCCCAGGCCCGTACCTGCCGTCCACAGCTGCAGGGAAGGAGGCTTAGTGGACCCACCTGGGCCGCTGGAGGCACATGCAGGGCGACATGGGCCACCACGGCCCCAGCCAGGACCAGTGGGCCGCGGGAGGCACATGCAGGGCGACATGGGCCACCACGGCCCCAGCCAGGACCAGCCAGATGAGCAGAGCAGAGAGCCAGTGGCCGGGCTGCACAAGGAGCATTGTCCACGTGTGGCCTGGGCAAGGGCCGACAGGAGCCACGCCGTGCCACCCCGACCTGCCCGGGTCTGGCCGGCGTGGGCACTGGGACTTTGAGGAGGTCTGGGAGGCACATGCAGGGCGACATGGGCCACCACGGCCCCAGCCAGGACCAGCCAGATGAGCAGAGCAGAGAGCCAGTGGCCGGGCTGCACAAGGAGCATTGTCCACGTGTGGCCTGGGCAAGGGCCGACAGGAGCCACGCCGTGCCACCCCGACCTGCCCGGGTCTGGCCGGCGTGGGCACTGGGACTTTGAGGAGGTCTGCTGTGGAGGTCTGGCTGGCCGAAGGACAGAGGAGCCACCACAAGTGAGCCCCCAGTTGGCGCCAGGACAAGAGGTCCAGGTGCGCACAGGCCAGTGGTGTTGGGGACAGGACGGTATGGGGAGCACTGCAAGGTCACCTCTTGCTGTCTGGGGAGGGGCCGCTGGCTTCCTCGAGAGCAGATCTATGCTGTGAGCCAGAGGCCAGTCTTCTGGATCCTCAGCCAGCACCAGCTGCTTCTCCTGTCTGTGTCCCCTGCCCTGCCGTCCCACCTGGCTCCTGTGACAGCTTGGCTGGTTCCACCTGCACGTGACTGTTCCCAGGAGAATGGGCGCCTTTCCTGCTTTCTGCAAGGTTTGTGGGGTCCTGGGTGAAGGATGACAACTCAGACTCCATTTACGCAGAGAACACGTGACTTCATACACCCACAAGTCAGGTTCCTGGAAGGAAGACATCGTGTCCCTGGCACCACACCACTGGCCCTCTGGGGGACGTGGTCGTTTGCAGAGAATGTGGTCCTGCATCCGGCGGTCCTGCTGCGGTGTGCAGAGAGGCTGCAGGTGGTCCCATTGACACCCGGGACCTCTCACCTGTGCTTCCTGGTGACCAGCGGAGATGAAGACAAGAAGTGGGTGACGGGGGACCGGCAGAGCGGTAGGGAGGGACCGGCTGGAATTGCCAGCAAGCCTGGCTCCTGGAGACCTCTGTCCTTGCTCCAGGGGAGGGGGCAGTTGGAAACAGGGCTGGGGGATGGTCTAGGTAGGTGCACTGGCAAGGGGACATCCAGAGGAAAGGTTGCCGGCGTGGCTTGTGGAGAGCAGGTGGGCCGAGCCCTGTCCTTTCCTGGCTGTGGGGCTCCCCCAACTGCCTCTGGATGGGTCCCAGACCCAGTTGTGTGGCTACTAGGGTGATGCTTGGGGTAGACTGACCATGGGCCCCAGGTGACTCGGGACGGAGGTGGGGACAGCCCACGGTCCTGGCATCTCCGTGTATGGGAGATGTTCTCAGGTGCTTCCCTGTCTTCGGGGTATCCATCAGGGGCCAGGAGGATGCTCCTGAGGCCTGGCAACGTCATCTGGTCATCAGCTGTGACTGAGCCGTGGCCTGAGACCCTGCCCAGAGCATCTGCCACCTGCGGGCCTGGGTTCTGTCGCCCCCATCCCACTGGGGTTTTCTTCTCTGTCTCCCCACCAGATGTGAAGAGGTAGCTGAGAAGGGGCACAGGCGAGCAGGGAGGTTGCAGGGTGATGGGTGGGCTGTGGGGAAGGGCAGGGTTCCCAGCTCAGCCTGTTCCGGATCTGTGCCCCTGTGTGGCTGCTGGGCTGTCCCATTGTGTCGCATCACACAGTAAGGGGACTTCACAGATGGGATTAGGGGAGGAGGAGTCTGAGGCCTGGAAGGGACCCTGAACTGCCCCAGTGGGCTCACTGTGGCCACACGGTCCCTCAGAAGTGGGAAAGGGGACAGGAGAGACTCAAAGCATGGCCAGGGCTGAGCCCTGATGGAGGAGGAGGTGACACTGACAACTCACAGCTGCTCCCAGACCCGCCGGCGAGAAGCAAGGTCATTGCTCCCACAGCCACTGGGAGCTGAACTTGGCCACAGCCTGAACAGACAGCAGCAGTGACCCAGAGCTGCTGCGCAACAGTGGGACCGACCTTCGAGACTCAGAGCCAAGGCAGTGGCCACACTGGCCTGGGGCCTGGGTCCGCATTGCTGCAGTCGCTACTGCGTGCCCTCTGTGGGCACGGGACCATTCGGCAGGGCCGCTTGCAGCCTGGCACAGGCAGACATCCCCATCTCCAGCAGCAGCAGCAGCTCCAAACCCCACCTCCTTCCTTGAGGTCAGGAGCCACATTCAGCCATACATACATTCCTTGGGGTTTGGTGAAAAACCACTTATTTCCTTTTTATTTGTGATAAACCTGTATTATATTGCCTTATTTATTTTTAATCTTGTACAGTATTCATGTACAAATGTTAGAGCCATTCGGATAGGAGTCTTTTGGAACGATTTATTTTAAGATGCTCTGTACATAGTGCACCACTTACCGGTGCTGCCTGGCACTCGTACCAAAAATGAGTAAAAGCCCGGCTCCGCCCCATCAGCCCCGCCTGCTCGGCGATGCCATGGCCCTCGGGAAATGTCCCTCTGTGTCCCCTCTTCGCATGCCTCCCGTGCCTGCCACGTAGAGTAGAACACAGCCACAGAATGCTTCCAGAGGCTTCCACAGGCTGCACCGACCCAAGCCGGTTCACTCCTGGGGTGCCTGTGTCCTGCAGCTGGACACCCCACACCCCCAGCAATCCAGTTGTCAGCCCATGTTTCTCAGACTCTAAGGTCATGGGGTGTCCGGACCCTTCTGTCAAAGAAGCAATAACCGTAACTCTATGCTGTAGAGCCCAGTCTGGCCCTCACAGACTGGCCTTTCAGAGACAAGCCATGCATAGGCATTTGTCCTGGGGGAATGCACTGCCCCGAAAGACCTGGCTCTGGCCTCTGTCCCTAGGGTCCAGCTCAGTATCCCAGGCAGGTGAGCAGATGCAGCTGGTGTCCCTGTGCTCTTTTTAGGAGGAAGCAGGGCCCCTACCCTCTGAAGCCTTTCCCCATCCTGAATCTTATTGCTGGCCTCCCACGATCAGGAGCGTCTGGCATTAAAAAGGTGCCATTTCCAGGGCTGGCTGCTGCCCAGGCAGGATGCCCATCTTCCCCGGGTGAACCTGAGGGTGGCCAGGAAAGGCCAGGTGCCCAGGTTGATGCGGAGGATTGGGATCCTGGGCAGGACACAGCCAACAACCAGCGATCGGGGCTTTACTTCCATTTCATAGGAAGACTGCGCTGCAGTCCTGATACCAACCCAGAAAGACTGCGCTCTGCTTGCTGTCATGGCCCGGGTCAGAGATAAGCGGTGTGAATAGAAACATTGAAGGTGCAGGCAGGACACCACCTGGGCAGGGCTGGCTCTGGGACCCCCAAGTCCTGGGGGTTTTGTTCTCAACCCATGAAGGCCCTGAGTCCAACAGGGAAGCTCAGTGTGCAAGGCAAGGGTGGATCTGTATTGGCAGGGAGGACAGCGCACATCTGATAGCCTGGGTCCCGCAGGGTCACGGAAGCGCTGCTCACGCTTCCCACTCCGTGAACCTGCAGGTCTGATGGGGGTGCATAAAGTAGCACCAGAAGCAGACGTGATGTGGCTTTGGAATGGCTTCGATGACTCACACATGCACGCACACACACACACACACACACACACACACACAGGGCCTTCTTAGAGGCATTGGATTTGGAAATACCAAGTTTGGTGAAATTAATGAAGAACACAGTGCAGCTTTTGTTGGCCCTGGAGCACCCCTCTCCCCTGCTGCCTCTGTTGTGAGAGCTCACGTCGTGTCCCTCATTGCCGTCGATTGCCAGCTGTGAGAGCAGGTGTGTGACGTTTGCGCAGACAGCATCCTGGGGTTAGGTTTGCCTTCGTGCCCTTTAGGTGTGGGTTAGAGGAGCTGCGTGGGACTTAGGAGGACATGGGGGAGTCAGAGCCCCACAGGCAGGATCAGAGGTCGACAGGGTTGGCCTGAGTGTGGGAGGTTCATTTCGGTGGCTCGGGCCTTTGCACTGAATTTGGGGGGTGGGCAGAGAGAAGTCTCTCTCTAGGAACTCAGATTCCCAACAATTGTCAGCACAGGGACCTTTCATGGCCCTTTGGCACCTGATGGAAATGGCATGGCCAGGTGTTGGGGTTGGCAGAGTGGGCATGGCAGAGTGGTCACTTTAGCCTCGCTGCTGGATGAGTCAGCCAGAGCTGTGTCCGATGGAGCCAGCTGATGACCGCTGCCCGGGGGCCCGGCTGAAAGCTGCAGGAGCTGGTACTGTGTGGACAGCGTGTGGCAGGTGGCAGTGCCCAGCATGGTCCCTCTCATGGGGGCATGTGCCCTGAGCACAACTCCAGACTGCATGGGGTCCAGACGGGGATGTCAGGCACAGGGACTGCCTCTCCTTGCGAGACCCCCAGGACACTCTGAAAAGTGTCCAGGCATTTCCCGCCTTGTCCCCCTGTGGTCACAGCCTGCAAAGGCAGATCCAGTCGCAGGATGTGAGATTTGTCACCCATATGGTCCGTTCCATCGTCACCGTTCGGATGCCACATTCGGGGACAGAGGTCCCTGAGCAGTGTGCTGCCATGGAGACTTGGGTGTTTGCGTTTTTAAGGTTCCATGGAAGTTTAATGCAATTCAGTTGCGTTACATTTTAAAATTATCTATTCATTACATTTTAAAATATTACTGTACTAGAGGCCAGGCTTAGTTCAAATCAGTGTGTGTCTGCATGTGTGTATGTGTGCATGTGTACACACATGTGTGCACGTGTCACAGCATGAGGAAAGTAAAAGTTACCTTTTCCCGGGACTAATGTAGATCCATAAAAGGAACAAGATTAGAAAACAGCCAGCTGCCCAACACCTGGGGTGTTTGGTCAAACCACCCGCAGTGTCCTGACCTGAAACTTTCATTGGACGAGGAAGAGGAAGAGGAGGTGGGGACCCCTAGGGGCACCTGAGGGGATGTCCTCAAGGTCCCTGAGGCCCTTTCCACCAGCAGTAGCTGAATCTCTGATATTTTAAAAGTATCCGCAACATCAGCACTGAGGCCTAAACTCGACCTGTATTTTTGCCTCTTTGGTTTTGGGATTTCTTGCACATGTGGGACCTGTGAAGAGATCTCCGTGTGGGCACAGCCCCGAAGGAGGAGGCAAGTGGCCCTGAGCCTGGGGCCAACGTCCCCTTCCCCAGGTACAGAGCTGCCTGAGGTCTGGGGATGTCTCCAGTGTCCCTGGACAATGGCACCAGGAGACACGTGGCCTTCCTGGGTTGTGGCTCGCAAATGGCTGTAAAAAACATCTTAAAGATCAGACAGAGAGGATCACAGTGGCTGCCACGTGGCCTTGTCACTGTGTCCTCTGTCCCACAGGGCTGGTCACTTCAGATCCTGTCACTTCATCCTCTGTGAAGTCACTGAGTTCCCTTCAACAGGGTCCACCTTGCTCCACATCGGCCCTGGGGAAGGTGGTGTTGCTGTCACATCCAGTGGAAGCGGCAGGACTTGTAGGCCTTTTGTTGGGACCATAAAATCACAAAACTCTCATTCTGTTCCCAAATCCGGCTTCCCAGTCGCTGAGCCTGAGTGGTTCCTGCACCCCTGCCACCTGTGGAGGAGATGGTGTGACAGTGCTCGTGTTGCCCACAGACAGTTGGAGGCCCAGAGGCTCTGGGGATCTGTGGGACACATCGAACAGCCCTGCCTCTGTTCTGCCCCCTCTAAGTGCCATTGTTCCCAGCATTTTCCATTAGAGCAAAGGTCTCTATGCAGAGAGCAGAACCTGCACACGCTGTGCTGGATCTCATGGAGAATGCTGGCTGGTTGCACAGGTGTGTGCATGGTGGAGGAGGGTACCCCCATCCTGAGAGCTGCTGGGTGTGGCTCCAGCCCCCTGACCCTGGGAGCCTGTGTGTCCACTCCTCACTGGCTCTGCAGACCTTGGCAAAGCCACATGCCTCCTGGAACACTCCTGAGCCTGGCAAGGTAATGAGATGCTAGGCCTCAGGCGCCCCTCCTTTGTCAGATTGTGCTTTATAGTCTACAGCTTTTGTTGTTTGTTTCTTTTGAAACACAACCAGTACCTAAAATGTGAGAATCTCCTGAAACAGAGGATGGCTGCCATCTTTCTGGAAAGCCTTGTTGACGTCAAGTAGGGACAGAGCCGTGCCCCCCGCCCCGAGGACACAGGCTTCACTTAGCAGTGCTGGGACCGCAGTTGCTGTTCAAGGGTGTCGTGGGCTCTAGGAAGCCTGGTGGTTGTTGCCTGCTGTTTTGTGTTGAGCTGCACTGAGCTAAGGCTGGATGCTGTGGGTGGGATGTGGGTGGCCAAGTTCGTTCCCAGGGTTGGAGGGTGTGGGGTGAGCTGCAGGAATGGTCATTAGCACAGAGGACAGACGCTGAGAGCCAGGCCTGGTCACCAAGCAGGTCCAAGTGTCTGTCTGCCTCTCGGCACTGGGCAGCAGCGACAACTTTCAGATGGGTTGTTTTCCAAAATCGCCTCGAGCCACTTGCTGAGAACTAGTGTTTAAACAGAGAGGACTTCCTGGAGTGACTCCCAGGAGAGCGAGGAGGTCCCAGGCCTGGTGGGGTGGTGCGGGCTGGCTGTAAGAACGGGCTCAGGGGGTCTCTGCAGGCCTGACAACACCCAGAATTTGTCTCTCCCTCCCACCAGCACCCCCTGCTCAACCCTGGGCCCTGGGCACATAAAGCACAAGTCTCAGGGGAACTTCCCTGCTGTGGAGATCCCAAGGATGCCCACAGGGCCTCCTGCACACCCTGGAGTGTGGACACACAGACCACCAGGAGCACACGCCCACTGCGTTGCCTTGACCCCTGCCGACACTGCACACACACGAACAAGCCATTTGCACTCTAGGATTGCATGCTGTGAAATTCCTACCTTGTGGACCTTTGAGTCTGGAATCGTGCAGCATGCAGAATGGGACAGGCCTCGCTGCAGAGCATCCCCTGAAAGCCAGGACAGGCCACATGGACCCTGAGTCTTTGTAGCTTGGGCACTTAATAGGCACTGTGTGCTTTTAGCCCAGACACTCCCTGCCACCGTCCCCCCCACCTACACCTCTCACATCCTAAAACGTCAGTGCCATGACCATGTGGCCCTCTCCTAGTGGTGACTCCAACCCGATTTAAGGCAAGCCTGAAATCAACTCCTGGGTTTTCTTTCTCAGTGAGAAAAGTTACCTGAGTGCCCGTGTCCACCTGTTTCTGGCTGGGGAGAGCTGGGTCCCCCACCCCGTGGGACAAGAGTGGTGTGGGCCAGGGGGTCAGCCTCTTGCACAAGGTGAACGTGGCGAGGATGCGTCTGTAGGCAGAAGGACACAGCGAGACTACCCTGCATCACAGTACCACAGTGTCACCGGGTAACTTCTCGTGATAGATTTGTAATCAATACGGGTCTATTTTTATGTCAACTGGACACTGAAGAGCACCTTCCAGTCTTTTTCAAGATTGTTAAACTGAAACAAGTAATTGAATAATTTGTCCTATTTTTATTTTAAAAAAAAGTGAATGGATTGAAACGTTAAATGTGAATGTACATTTCTTAACTGCAACTTTTCTACTGAGTGTTTGCACTATACTTTCTGGAGTCTTATTTAACAAAAATAAAGAGAAAAAATTGCTTGACTAAACTCTGTGGCCATTTTAATTAGAAAGCCAATGGCCGTCTGGATGTTTGAAGACACCCCTAGCTGTTGCGCATGCTTTGGGGTGGGGCTTACTATTCAGAGCATTAAATACTACATGATCTCCCCGTCAAACCAATGTGGACTCTCACTAGCACCCAACCCCAATTACAGGATTTTAGTCCTCTTGGTGTTTGAATCTCACAGTTAAGATACTGATTTCAGCCAGATAGTATTTAAAATTAAATATAGACTCTGCATTTTCTTTTGCACAAATGCCTCTTGTATTTCAGAGTATCCCATAGGATAATACTTTTCTTCTGACTTTCAGAAGTTCCTCTAGTGCAGGACTCCGGGATCGTTAGTTTTCCTTCCTCCTGTAAGTTCTTCTATTTCATCTTCTCTCCTAAGCGATCCAAACTCTCTGAGTAGACAGTTACCACCTGATAGGTTATTTTCTTTCAAAAGTTTGAAAATATTGCTCCATCCAAAATTAGCGGAATGGCGAGGGCTCATTTCTGTGGTTGTTGTTGAGCATGTTGCGTTACTATACTATCCCATGTAAATTGTCATCAAGTTCCCCAGAGGGAGGGCAAGTGTGTGTCCTGGTGTGCAGTGGGGTGTGATGGGGGCAGAAACAGACCAGGGAGGAGCTGATGCAGTGGAGAAAATCCAAGGCTGGAGGCAGACTTTCCTCTGGGGAGAGCTCAGTCTTAAGACCTTTAACTGATTGGACAAGACCCACCCACATCGTGGCGTGATCTACTTTATCCAAAGTCATCTGATTACAAATCTCATTTGCATCTAAAAACTATATTCCCAGCATGACTGGGACTAGGTTTGACTGGGCAGCTGGGAGCCGTGGCCCAACCAAGCTGACCCACAACATCAATCACAGATGTGATATCATTTTTCCTCTTTTTTTTTTTTTTCTTCCTCATTTGAGTTTATTGGTACATTTTAGGTATGCAGCACAGTTACATTCATTATTGGGATCTTGTACCTTTACATGACAGGTTTTGGTTCTCATTTTTTCCCCTTGTCCCTGCCCTCCCTTCATCATTTTTCCTTTTTAAGGCCACCTCTTTACTGTTGAATAAAACCAATTCCTAGTAAAGGGTTTTTTAAAAAAAAATTTTTATTATGGAATAGCCTGAGAAATTAAGAAAATCAAAGAGCATATACAGAGTCAGAGAAAAAATATAGCCAACCAGAAAACATGTGGACAAGCACAGAACTGTTAATGAAATGAATGCGGATTATAAACAATGACATCCATATTCACCTCCCAATGTTCTTAAAAGAGTGTGCTTGCACTGGCAAAGCCATAGTGACTCACACTTGCACACATGCTCACGGGGATTTATGGCCTGCCTGGCAAAACTCCACAGGAACTACCACATAGTAATACCAGCTTTTAATATAGTAGAATGAGCCCTAGGTCTCCAGCTATGAATCCTAGATGTGAATACTTATTTTGCACAAGGGTTATTAGCATTTGATGATGATGATGGAAAGTTGGGAACGGGCAGACTTCTTAAGATGCCCCCTGAGATGCCATGCCCCTCAAGTAGGACCTGGGGTGGGAAGGGGCTTCACTCCTGCCTGTGCCATGGGTTAGGACCCTGCGCCTCTCAGGGGCTCTGGGAGCAGGGAACTTCTCTGGCTGGAGGCAGGAAGAGAAGCCAGAGAGATTCCAAGGATGGTAGGTTTGGGGCAGCTGCTGGCAGCTTGAAGACAAGTAGTCATGTGACTAGGAACACGTGGGACCTTTAGGGTCTGGGGACAGAACTGGGCCCCCAACAGCCAGGGAGGAAGCAGAACCACCCCACGGAACCACTTTCTGCCAAGCTACTGAATCCAGAGTTGGATTCCTGCCCAGACCCTCCAGGTACGAAGCCGCCTGATCTCACCGCAACCTCCAGGCAGAGCCCAGAGGCAGCAGGTAATGCAGGGGTGGGTGTCTGCAGCGCTGAGTTTGCAACCACTTATGCAACCCAGAGAACAAAAATGCAGCAGGAATCCATGCACTAAGCTAACAGGAAGAGGTGTCTCCAGAAAACAAACACACAAACTGTGCATCCTCGGGTGGCAGAGTAAATCTACATCACCGGTGGTGAGCACTGGTGGGCACTGGTGGGCCTGCTGGTAGAGCACAGCAGTGCCACACCCCAGCTCTCCATGTCCGACTGAGCAGGGGGCCGTGGCTGTGCAGGCAGAGGTGCAAATGTGATGTTCAGGAGTTAGGGGAAGCAGCTTCACGGAGGTCCAGGCATTTTCATTTGGAGGAAAACTACTGAGAAAAAGAAGCTATTTGATGCATTCATTTCCTTTCCTTGGAGGGTTTTATGGCTGCAAACTGTGGGGCTCTGCACACACTGTGAGGGTTGAGGAAATCATTTTTATGCTACAGTACGGCACAGGTTAGACCTGTGCTTATCTCTACGTGAGCCTCTCCCAAGCACCATCCTTCCTTTAGGAATCCCGCTGCTTGTCTAACCCCAGCAGGCTCCGTGTCCAGTCTCTCACAGACACCTCTTCTCCAGAAAGGCTCTGAAAGACGTGTGTCCAGCACTTGGGTGGTAGCGCCCCTCCCTTCTGCTCTGGGCTTCCTGGCATCTTCTCAAGGGCAGAGAATACACACGATTCCCTGTCTCCCCTGTGAAATACTCCAGACTCCAGAGAATTACATCTTAACCATCTGAGTGGATAAAGACATAATAATCCTAGAAAGGGAAGCATAAACCTCTAGGAGATCATTGGCCACACAGACCTTTCAAGTGCTCCACTCTTTTAAGAACACATTTCTGCAAATTCCTGCTTGACTCACTTTTTTTTTTTTTTTTTTTTTTTCCAGAACCAGGGATCGAATTCAGGACCCTGCGCTTGCCAGGAAGGTGCGTCTGAGCTGCCTGGACTCATTCTGAAGTTCAATTTCATTTTTTGAAAAACAAGAGGAACAACAGAGTCCACTTGACCTTGTGAAGGGATCAATTTGCATTGCGTGCAGACTTAAAGCAGTTTCCTGAGAACAATTTATTGTTGGCACTAAAGGTCAGAAGGAATAGCCCTGAAGTCTTTTTTTTTTGGTACCGGAGATCGAACTCCGGCCCTTGCACTTGCAAGCTTGCATGGCAGGCGGCGAAACACTGAGATAAATCCCCGGCCCTAGCCCTTAAGTCTTTTATCTCAGCTCCAGTTTTCTGCTTTACAGTTTTACCTTTTCTTATTTGAAACAATAAATGTATACATCTGACAATTTTACAACCTGATAATTAGAAAAAAGCAAATAGCAAGCAGTCCAAGTAGGTGGAACTTGCGGAGGAAACTTGCCACTGTTTAGACATGCAATGCGGTCCAGGAGTTCTTGTTCCCTACAAAGGACATCGGATGAATTTGAAGTCTCCGCCCAACATCCGCTGCTAGTGTGGCCCTCATCCCTTTGTGAGGAATCTCCTTGTCTTCTTCCCGCTGGAATCGCCCAGCGTGCCCTGCATCTGAATTGCTTCCCACCTTGCTGGTGACGGTGAAACTTTCCCCCACCCGTTCAAACACGCCCTGTTGTGTGTCCTTAGCATCTGTCATGCCCTGGCTTTGGGCCCAGTCTGAGGTCTCCTGTGTAGAGCAGCCCCTCCCGATGCCACAATAGCAATAACCATTTGTCCCCATGCCTCACCTGCCATGGACACACACAGGGGCCGGGCAGGAGACCGTGCAGCCTCCACGGGAAATGTAAGCATACTTGTTTTTAGCAAGAAAAGAGCAATCCTTTTTAGATGAAGTGTGGGCGGTGGACATTTTCAAGAATACAACCTGGCTCTGTATTTAAGTGGCCGTGACACCCTACAAAGGTGACCCCAAAAGACCTGCACCATATGTGATTTGAGGCTGGTCTTGTATTGAGCAAAAGCTCCTCGGCCCTGGAGCTTACTTGCTCTATGGTCTGGGGGTGACAGATCCACTCCATGGGAGAACCCGGACCCTAAGCAGAGGGGTGCAGCACCTCAGGTGATCAAATTCCTCCAGTGCCACCCAGGAAGCCACAGAAGCTGCCCTGCAGATTACAACGCTGTCAGGGAATCCAGAGAACCCACTAGGACCAGCAAGGAAACCGTCCCCTCCACCTGGGTCCCCCGATGAACGCCTGCCACCCATTTCCTTCCGCAAACCCTCTGCCCACCCTCTGCCCTGCTGGTCTGCGCAGGCGCAAGGAGATTTAACCGCCTACCACCAGATTGCTGAATGAAATCAACCCAGAGCAGCGAGGGACCCGCAGGACAGAGAGAGCTGGATACACACGGCCACCCTCACGCGGGCCTTGGCTCTTCATTACCTCTGGACAGGTTTTTGTCATTCTCCAGATAAGGACCGAGGGTCAGACAAGCAGAGCGATGCCCCCGTGACC
The DNA here is from genome assembly GCF_012274545.1 of Fukomys damarensis. Classification (NCBI taxonomy): domain Eukaryota; kingdom Metazoa; phylum Chordata; class Mammalia; order Rodentia; family Bathyergidae; genus Fukomys; species Fukomys damarensis. The sequence continues at coordinate 25,552,448 of NW_022900929.1, forward strand.
AGTCCAGATGGTGGAGGGCAGGAGTTCAGTCAGACCCGGGGTCTTTCCAAGTACCACACCACAAAGAACCAGGCCTCTTTAAATCATAGACTCTATCCCCAGTTCCTGCCCCTTAGCATCTCAGGCACAAGATCCGCACCTATCGCAGCCACAAGGGACCACAAGGTGGTGGGTGTGGACGGTGAAATCAGCCGGAAGTGGTGGTCTCCTGGGCCATGACCTGGACCATGCCGGTGCTAGGCGCGCCCTCGACCTGGATGGTGAGCTCATGATGGACAGCTGCCTCGATGTCCTGCAGCAGGCGGGCCTCCCATTGTCTCACCCGCAGCATCTGCTCAGGAGAGAGGCCTCAGTTATTCTCCAGCACTGGCACTGTCACTGGAGACAAGGTTGTGCACTGCACAATGCACTTACACAAAGAAGTGTCCACCAGGCCTGGCAGCTGCACTTAGGCCAGGGACACCAGCCAGACTAATGCGTTCCCTCCTGAGCTCCAAACACAGGGGCTGCCATTTTCAAGAGGAGCCAGGTTGCTGTTCAGGTGGAGGGATAAGGCAGATGTCCCGGAGATGCCCTGAGGTGCCTGGAACACGAGGGGGCGGGGGAGTGAACCCACAAAAGGGGGCAAGGAGGCAGGGACCTCCAGAACAGGTTGACCCTGAGGTCAGAGCCCACGGGACGGAGGCAGGGGAGAACAATTCCCAGGGCATCCAGCGGTGCCACTCATGCCACCCTGGCACACCTGAGCCATATGTCTGCTGCTGAAGGTCTCCAAGCTGTTACCAGGAGTTGGGGTTCAGAGGAGAAGCTGGGCCCAGGGTGGAGGGAGTGTCACACATTCCTAAGGGACGAGTCCACTTCCCGCTGGTGCCCACTGGGTGGTGCTCTCCTGTCCCTGGCACTGAGGGCTCTCAGGACAGCACCCCCTACCCAGCTACTGCCTGAGTGGGAGGGTGGGACAGCTTTGTCCCCAGGCCACGCCTGGGAAGGGTCAGGGCCAGGTCGGCCAGGCCCTGGGAACCCAGGACAGCCCGGAAGCAGTCTGCTGTAGACTGTGCAAAGCTCAGGAAGGAGCTGACCCTGCCAGGGAGGTGGCTTTCCACACAGAGGCTGATGCCACCAGCCACTTGGCTGCAGTCTCAGAGCTGGAGAGGTGGCTCCTGTGTCCCTGTAAGATGGGGACCAAGGACAGAGAGCAGGCAGAGCCCCCAGCTGGGGAGTCACAGTAACAATGGCTGTGGGGTCCCCTCAGAGCATAGCACCGTCTTGGCCCAGGAAGGCTGGTGGCCTCGGTGACTTCCTGTGCAGAGTGGTGCCAAGCAGGCTGCAGTGGGGCCACATGAGCTCTCTGCAGGGAAGGACAGGACAGGATGTGACCTACCACAGCTGCCCGCTTCTTTGGGTCCCGTCTCTTCCTTCCAGCTGTGTGTGAGACCCCGGGCAGCCCTGGGTTGTGCGACCAGCTCTCTGCTTGCAGGTTCTCTGCCTTCTGCTGTGGCCTAGCCAGCGCAGCTGTCACTGGCAGTTCATCCCCAAGAGCCGAGGGCTCTGAGCAGGGCTCTGACTGCTCACTGGGCCCTTCCTCCAAGGCATAGATGGTTGACAGTCTCCTCTTCCTGAAGGTGGCCCCAGGGCTGAGCCCTGCTGGTTGGGACACGAGTTCCTCGGCATAATGTGGGGCTGACGGGGACTCTCGCAGGTGGGAGGCCCGGCCTCGAGGCCTTGGGCTCCAGTGCAGGGCTGTCTCCGTGTCCTGAGGGGTGCTGTGCCTGGTGAGCATCTTCCAGCGTGGCCTCCCTGTCACTCGAGGGGGACTCTCATCCTCAGAGGGGCTCGGCCCAGGGTCCTGCAAAGGAAAATACAGGTCCAGTTCTGGACAGTCACAGCGGCCTCAGGACGGACACTGAGCACCACCCCGGCACATTCTCACCAGAGCACTACCAGCCTGGAGGACAGGGCCAGATGGTGTCCCCCAGAGGGGACGAGACACCAGGGGGCCACACCTGCCCAACCTCTGTGTCACCAGCAGTTATCCTCATCCCAGGACAGCAGTCAGGGCCAAGTGTGGGAGGGAAGGCCCCAGAAGAGGGGAAACAGTAAAACATTGTTTAGTCATCTCAAAGTGCAAACTCACAACACAAAATACAAAATGTTCACAAATGCCACAGCTTTCCATGCATGAGCAGATGCAGCAAGCTGGGTAGGGGGCGCCGGTCAGTGTCCCTCCTCACTGTCACCTTGGCCAAGCTGTTCCTCTGAAATAAAGTCTAAGCAAATTCAGCCCTTTGTGTGCCTGTGCTCACCTTTCTCAGGCAGGGACACGTGCTACTCGGGGTCCCCATGGCAGCAGGGTCTGCCAAGCACGGCTCCGACCCATTGCAGAGCAGGGAATGCTTGAAATGGAAAACTGCCTGTGCTGAGCATGGAGCCTGTTTTTTCTTGTCATTACTTCCCTCACAACAGGATGACAACTATTTCCATACCACAGAAGGGATGAAGAGACACATGACCACAGTTTTCCATGTCACTGGCTTTTGAACAAAAACTTGTGCACTATGTACAACAGAATATTTGGATGTGCTCTATTCAGATGAACAGAATCATGGGCTGAATTTCCATGAAGACCTGGGAATGAGGCCCTGAGGGAAGGGATTCTGGAAACTCAGTCTAGGGAGGTATTCAGAGGGGCCCGCTGGGATGTTGAAGGTCTGTTGTCACTGATTACCAGGAGCAGACTTCCAAGGTCAGGACGATGGTCATCCCACCAACAAGGGGAACTTTAAAGCTGCTGGCCGAGTGGCCTGAAGTTGGGGAGCAGTCGTGGTGAACACTTGGGGAGGCCAAGGGTGGACGCTCCTCCATGGGACCAGACATCTGTACAGATGTAGATTCACACTCGAGCCCCTGAGGCAGGCTCAGAAACTGAGGGCACGGCCTTGCCCACACACAAGGTATATTTTCTGCAGAAGCTTAGGATAGGTGGGGCTCATGCCACCTCCAGATGACCTGCAGGTGGGAGCACCAATCATGGCTGCCAGCACTCCTCGACACCATCAGCAGCGGAGGACAGTTCTCCCTGCTCTCCGTTCTCACTGGGAACTGGCGTGGTCAGTCTGTACTTTATTTAGTTTTCTAGTGGGTGAGTGGTGTATCTCATTTGCAGAGTGCTTTAATACACATTTCTACAACGAGTAAGGAAGTTGAACATCTTTTTTATATGCTTGTCTACCCTCTGAATGTCTTCTTTGATAAATTAGGAACGGAAGGCCCCCCCCAAATATCCCACATCAATAAATGCAAGTGAAGTGAATTATTAAATTATCAAAGGACTTTCAGGTTGGATTGAAAAGCAAAACCTGCCCGAAGTGCTTTGGAAACTTTCAAAATAGGTTAGGCAAAGATAACAGGAGGGAACTACAAATGAAAAAAGGTAGACTTCAATATTTATATTGGAAAAGGTTGAAACGATGGCAAAATACATTATGCAAGACCAAAACCAGAAGCACAGTGTAATAACAATGAAAATGCGCAGCTTTTGTGATTATTTTTGTACCAGCTAATAAAGTCCATCAACATCCATAAAGCAAAATACTAGGGAATACAAAAGTAATTCAGTAAGTGAAGGAAATTTGTCTGTTTTAGCCCATGCTAGGTCAAAGGGAAAAAGAAACCATCATCATGGTGTTGAAGATGCATTTGTTACCTGGAGGGTCCCAGCACTGTGAGGGAGATTTTAAGCTCATCTATTTCAGGGACCAAGATTTCAGAGTGAAGAGAAGGGGCTGAGTAGAAAGAAGGGGAGAGAAAACAAATTGAAGGCAAATGTGCTCATCCACTGAAGGAGCCTGCTGTTAAGCAGCCTCTTCCTAAGAGTGAACTCGGAAAGGTAACAGATGAAGCAAATCAGTACCCAGAACAATGTTCCAGATGTGAGTATAAAAACATCATGAGGAAAAAGCGTCATCTCAGATGAACGGGAAAGACAGAGGTTTGTCTTTTTTTTCTCTCTTTTATCACACATCCTGCTTGGTTGATCATTTGGAAGAAAATACAGTGCTAGTAAGGCCAAATCCCTCTCTTATGCCTTGCGCTAGAGCAATTATAAAGGATGAAGATTATATTCTTAAAAATTCATAAATTAACAGGGAAAAAAACTTGAAAACTACAAAACAAAGTTGAGTTCACCAAAATAAATTCCAAATCAATTAAAGACTTAAATGTAAAAAAGCTATCAAAGTTTTGGGGGGAAATGTGGGTGGATTATTCTCTGAAGTGGCCCTAAATAAGGTTTTCCTAGGACTCACAACATAGAAGCCATAAAAGAGAAGAGTTAAACTAAATACAATTTTTTAAAATTTCTGATAAACAAAGTAAAAAATAAAAGGCAAATCACAGTTCCTAAACAAAATAACCAAGGATGACCCTTCCTACTATTTAGGAAAGCACTAATGGATAAAACACAAGGTTTTCCAACAGTTCTAGAAACCGGGACTTTGCTACACATGGATTCAACTGCTTCCTGGGTAACAGAAGTGCATATTAGGATGAAATCAAAGCAGCACTTCTTTCATCTGGGAGACTGACAAAAATTTAGAACTGGGCCAGGGATTTAGCTCAGTGGTGCCACCACCTGCCTCGCAAGCACAAGGTCTGGAGTTTGATCCTTGGTACAAAAATAAAATTAAATTTAAAAATTAAAAAAATCGAGAACTATATGGGCTTTAGATGGGTGCAGAGGGCCCTGGGACTCCTCAGTGGGAGGGAGTTTGGTAACATTCAGATATGTGCAGGCTCTTTCCAGACATTTGTTCCCCAGAAGGGTTCCTATGCAAAATGATGCGTGTGCAGGTGGTCTGGTCACGGTGTCACTTGGCAGAAGACTGAAAACAATTGAAGTTTTTGTCCTCATCAACCACTTGGACAAATTATTATCCATTGATGTATCTGTAAAAAGAATACAGGTGCCTTTTCTATACTAATAAGAAAGTCTATGTTTGGGGTAGTCTTTCACAGAAACAGGGAACGTAACAATGTAAATAAGTTCTAGACATAGCCAAAATTAACATTAACTTATAGTGGGGTTGGGGTTAGGTAGAGAATTGTAGAAGTCACTTGTTATGACTTGCAGCCTCTGAAGCCACAAGAACGCATTGCTCATACAAGAGAAAAACGAAGCTAAACCAAACCAAAGAAAAGAACGACAATGCCATTAGGTCTGGGATGGAGGCAAGCACAGGAGGCCAAAGCGAGCCCAGGCTCTGCTGGGGAGGTGCTTCCGGGTCTGGGCGGGG
>NW_022900929.1:25557755-25584714 GCF_012274545.1 Fukomys damarensis
GGTCTGGGCCGGGGGGCGGGGTGTCGAAGGGCTACGGAGCATGCGTGGTGCAGCATGGGCGGACAGGGTGTGCTGCAGGACTTTGGCCTGCTTCTGTAGGCCAGCGCCTCATGGCGCATCCACAGCAGACAGCTTATGAATTTACCCCTCCGTCCTCACAGTGGGGCCTCAGGTCTCCTCCTGGCCTTCCCCAGGGGCTAAGGAGGATCTTACCGCCCAGATGTCTGAGCCGCACGGGCCAGGGCTGGGGAAGGACAAATGTCCAGACTCCAACAGGTTCGGTGATTCTGGGTGCCACGATCACCCAGGGCGCACCCAGGCCTTGCACAGAGCCAGGCCAGAGACTTGGGCTGGGAGGCTGGGCCAGGGGCAGGGCGTGGGGGGAGCCCGGTGCTGGAGCAGCCGGGGCTGTAGCAGCTGTGTTCCCCTGGGCGTCCCTGCACCGCCAGCCTGCGCAGCCCCAGTGCCCCCTGCACCCTCTCCCCGCCTGCCCGGTGCCACCCACCTGCACACCCAGCTCCATCTCCTCCCTGGCGGTTGCTGCGCGTGGCCCGGGAGGCTCAGGAAAAGCCGAGGGCTGAGACCCCATGACACTCACGCGGCTGCGCGGGCGGGTCTTGTGGTCTGATCCGCAGCACCTGGCCGGTTCCTCCCCGCAGCACGTGCGCGACCTGAGGTCTTCAGGTGGTCCAGGCTACGGGCTCCCCCCAGGCCAAGCACTGATTGTAACGTCACAGTGGCGTATGGGGAGGCAACCAGAGCTGCGTCCCACAGGCCGAGAGCCACCACACGGTCCCACCCTGAAGTCTGGCTGCCCAGGAGCCTGCTGTCCCTTGGGTGGTTCTCAAACTTGAGCTGCTTGGGACCCGCAGGGGACACTGGTCCGGCCTGGTTCCTGACCAAGGCAGGGTCTGCAGGAGGAGACTGGGCCTCCTCGGGACGCCAAGGGGCGCTCTGAGGCAGGTCCTCTTTAGTACCACAGAGTACTGTAACTCAGTCCGTGCTAATCTCAGCTAGTACTGATCTACACAAATCCGCGTCTCCCACCACACCTGTAGGGCTGTGAGGCGAGAGCAATCAGGACGCCAGCGACACCTGATGCCAGAGGCGCTCCGCACTGCACATTGAGGTAGCTTTATTCTTTTGGGGGTGTGAGTGTGGGGAATCTGAATTTTTAAAAATATATTCACATTTTTTATTATTACACAAAAATTACATGGTGGGAGTTAGTACTTGTACATAACAAGTCTGAATTTTCATCTCCTTTCCTTCCCTCCATCTCTTGGTCCTATCGTCATGTTTCCTGTTATCTTTTTTTTTTTTTTTTTTTGGTACCGGGGATTGAACTTGGGTCCTTGCGCTTGCAAGGTAGGCCACGGAACCGCTGAGCTAAATCCCTGGCCTTCTATCTTTTATTTTGATCTTTAATTTATTGATACTTTGGGTTCCTCTGAGAAATCATGTGATATTTAAGCCACACCCCTGATTTATTTCACTTAGCAGTGTGGTCTCAAGATGCATCCACTTTCCTACAAATGATTCATATTTATCCTTCTTTGTGGGAGAGTAGTATTCCACTGTTGTAAATGTTTGCAATACCCTATGAATACATTCGTCATGGGGAGCTGGTACATATATCATTTAAACATTTGAAAAATTACATAAAGACCAAATATGATTAAAAATAAGCTATCAACAATCAGAAGGAGCTGCCCAAGATAGTTTACACTTAATCTCAGCATGCTGAGAACATGGGCAGAGAGCCCATTTTAATGAGGGGAAGCTGGAGTCTACAGAATGGGGTGCATTGCTGGGGTTACTTGGTGGAATTTAGCAGAACTAAGAGGAGGGCCTGGCCTGTCTTGTCTGGCTTTGTGTGCTCTGTATGCTTGTTACTCTGTTGCTTTTTGAACATGCTCTTTTTCTAAGTTGCCTTGTGATGCCAGCAGGGTGTCTCCCTTCCTTGTAAGATGAGGTGGCATGGGAGGGGCTTCCAGCTGTGAAACATCAGCAGACCCAGGAACCTCAGCCAGGGGAGTGTGGCTACAGAGAAATGGCACTGACTCAGCCTCTAGGAATGTGGGCAGGTGCTGAGGTCAGCCTGCGTGGTGGGCACTCACCCAGCACCCCCTTGAGTCTCCATGTTGTGTCCACTGATGGCAGAAGCTGGGCGTCCTGAGTAGCGAGGTCATCCTGAGGCTTCACGGAGCACAGAGCAGGGTGGTCAGAGATCAGGTGGCTCCGGGGACCAGGCCTTCCTGTCGTGGTGCCACAGACCAGAGCAGCAGGGTGACCTGGGTAGGTGTAAGGGCCGGATATATGGTGGCCAGCAAGGGCTACTCTTCTGCCCTGCTGATGGTACTTTTAAAATCATATGCACATGTGCACATGTATGCAAACAGAAATGGTTAGCACAGTGTGGCAATGCACAGCTGCCACCCCAGCTCTCTGGGAGTCTCAGACAGGTTGACCGAAAGTTTGAGTACAGTTTGGAGAACTTATTGAGACTCTGTCTCAAAATTTAAAAAATTTTGGCAGTGTAGCTCAGTGAAAAGGCCTTGGGTTCAATCCCTAGTACCACCACCACCACCACCACCAGAAAAAGGAAACAATAATACCATGCATGGAATGTAGGAGGCAAGACGATGGGTGAATTTTAATATCACAATTTTCTTTCCCAGTTTTCTGAAAAGGACACCTCAGTAGTAAGCACATTCTGTGGACAGGTTCAGGATTGCTTCTGCAGTGGAGTAGTTCTGGGTACAGCCCCCCTCTGTCTGAACCTTCACAGCCCAGGTGAGGATAAGTGTGTGTCACCAGTGTTTGGCACCCAGCATAGCGCTCTGCAGAGACCTGTGCCCTGGTCTCCTGACCTGGGAATCTGTGCTGTTGCGCCAATGAGGGTCCTGACTTCAAAATGGGGAAACAGGATGGGATCCTAGGGTGGCCAGTGAGGTCAGGGGTAGGAGAGGGGGCAGAGAAGGGTGGAGAGCCCCAGGGTGGCCACACCTGCACCTCTGAGCTTCCAGCTCCCTGACCAAGCTGTCTCTCTGCAGACAGGGCAAGGGAATGTGCTGCCCCTGCTGCTGGCGTTTAAGATCATCCCCTTTACTAATGCATATGGTGCCAGAAGGTGGCTTCACCACCAGCACTGAGATGGAAAGCTGGTCTTCCTACAGCATCCTGGACGTTGCCCTGGGTGCATTCCAGGTGTAGAAGTTGGGCTTGTTGATGTGACAGAGCAGATAGCAGTTAGCGGGGAGTGTAGGTGTGAGCTATTTTTTCCAACCCTGCTTTTGGTGTCCTTCATCCACCTGGGAGATAAGGACGCATGCCGGGCCTTTGCACAGATTTACATCATCCCTGTGTTGATCATGGAACACAGGCGGGACAGCTTCTTGTGTTTTCCCCCAGGTTAAAAACAACTTCCCTTCTGAAGTGTCCCTGGATTGCAGCGTTTTCCCCTTTGAAGGTCGGACTTTGCCCTTGACTCTTGCTTTGCTTTTCAGAGCACGGATTGCCCAACTTTCCGGTTGCTGGAGGGTAAGCAGGCCCCGCACAGAGGTGGCATTTGGTACTGGGTGACGGAAGGCCTCATGAGGTTTCATCATCCTGGACCATGACTCTGCCTGGAGCAGTGGCAGCAGCCCCCGAGAGGCCCTGATGACCACAGCTTTTACCCCAGGCCTTACTTATGCCAAGCGTGCACCTTACAGGCCGGAAACTGAGGCCCCTAGGTCACGGGGTGCACTAGCACCTGGGCTGTCAGGTGAGGACCCAGGCATCTTGCTCCAGGCATTGTGACTTCCCCTCCCCGGCTGGCCGATGCCTTGCAGTTGAGCTCTTCCAATGCACACATACTTTCTAATTTCCACAAGGAAAAGGCGGGGTGGTGAGAATGCCCATCACGTTCTTGGCCCAGATGCTGGGCACTGCCGGGTCATGGGTGCCTCCTGCAGCTCACGGGGGATCCCACTGCTTCTCTTCCGGCAACAACAGTGCCTGTGCAATGCAGGAGTCGGATGGGGTCCCTGGCCTGAGGCTCTTTTGGTCCAGTTGACGAAACACGAATTCTGCATCATTGTAGGCTTCCTGTGTGTCCTCCTCTCCGACCCCTGCACCGTCTGTTAACACCGCCTTCCAAAATAAGCCCCCTAGGCCTGGCACAAGCCGAAAGCTCTGGCCCTACCCGGCCGGGTCTAGGAGTGGCACCCAGGTCTCCCCGGCTGGCAGCGGCTCAGCTTGGCAGGAATTGTGCGCAGTACGCGCTTCCGGGGCAGGGCTCCCCGCTCTCCGGCTCACCCCCGGCCACGCCCAGCCCTGCCTGGATCCCACAGTGACAGTGGGTGACGACCGTGCTTCGCGCGTGCGCAGGGCTTAGGGCCTGCTGCGCCCCTGCCCTGCCCCTAGCCCGGTGCACACACGCAGGGGGAAGTGCAGGGCCTCCTGGGTCCGCCTGGCATCTTCAGGGAAGGACGTTTAGGGCCAGTCCCTGGCCTGGAGCAGGGTTGGAGGGAAACAGGGCCGCAGCTGAGCAGGAAGCTAATGCTGAGCACTGACCTCAGAGACACCCCGACTTCCCAAAGGCCACGGGGTCGCACATGACCTAGCCTGACGCAGGCTCCTCATCCAAGACCCGCTTGGCCTGGTTCGCCACCCTCCCATCCTGGTCCTCCTGCTGACCACCCTGTCCTTTGCTGGTCAGAGGAGCCTGGATGTGGGATGCTCTTCCTTCCTCACGTCCTGTGGAGAGCTCCTGGCTGGAGGAGCCCCTGGCCCGAGGAATCCGAGGCACCAGGGCATCCTGTGATCCCAGCCGCCCCACTGAGAGGAGGACGCCCTCTTCCGGGATGGGCCAAAGACACCAGGTGGAGAGATGCGAGGCCAAGGTGAATGGGAAGAGGGGGGCATTCAAGTGGGGAAGTGAACTGAAGTTTGGGGCCAGGATTAGGGTTAGGTGAGGGAGGCCTCCAAGGCACAGAGACAGCTGACCTGCCAGGGGAGGGCTGTCACCCCATGCAAGCCTGGTACTGTTTGTGTTGGCAGAGGGAGTGAAAGCAGAACGCACACTCCGGGTTTGGTGGCTGTTTGATTTGCCGTTGCTATGAGGCAAGTGATGGAAATATTTGGGAACTGATTTTGAGGGGAGGATCTTGTACTGCATGCACGGTGATCTCAGGGAGGGAGGGCAGGATGGGCACTGGGCAAGGGTGCAACAGGCTATACTGTCCAGGCCCAGGCAAACTGCCTGGCACACAGAACACGGGCCCCAAATATTTGCCAGCGGATTTTCTCTTCGTACGGTTCGTTAAGAAAACATTTCAGGTGCAGGTAGTGACTGTAAGTGAGGAAGCCAAAGGGAAAACAAAATTCAGAGTGTAGATTCTTCCTCTGGAAATGAAATTATTTAGGGATAGATATCAAATCTATTCACTTTAAGTACAATTTTAGATGTAAGTCTTTTAAAAATGTCAGTTTAAACTGGGCGTGGTGGTGCATGCCTGGAATCCCAGCATTTGGAAAGCTGAGGCAGGAGGAGTTCCCTGAGTTTGAGGCCTGACTGTGCTACATAGTGAGTTCATGGCTAGCCTGGACTACAAAGCAAGACCTTGTGTGAATGAGAGAGAGAGAGAGAGAGGTCAATTTAAAACAAAGAATGTTAAAATTTAATATCAGTAGTCCATTCCAAAACCAGGTACCAAATGCTGCTCTGTAAAAAATAACAGCAGACACAATCACGAACTTTCAGCAGTTTTTTTCCTATCTTGCTCTGGTTGTTGCTAGAGTGGTTGCTACTTATTAAGACTTTTCAGGCGGAACAAAAGCCAGCTTGGCAAAATGGTTTTTCCCCAGCATCAGGGAACCAGGGACAGGCTGAGACAGGGAGCAGCAAGTTCATCTCAGTTTGGTGATTATTTAGACAGATCATAAAGAATGAAGTACCCAGGATGAATTCAGAAGAAGGTTAAGAAGGGTTACAGGGAGCCCGGCATGGTGGTGCACACCTGTGATCCTAGCACTCTGGGAGGCTGAGGCAGGAGGCCTGTAAGTTCAAGCTCAGCCTGGGGAACTTCGTGACTCAGCAAGATCCTATCTCAGAAGAAAGAAAGAAAGAGAAAAAGAAAGGAAGAAAGAAAGGAAAAAAAAAAAAGGAAAGAAAAGAGAGAAAAAGGGCTGGGGATGTAGCTCAGTGTGAAGGCCCTGGCTTCCATTCCCAGTACTAGAGAGAAAGAAACCAACCTGCCCCTCAGGCGTGAAGTTCACACCCTCCTCATGGCTGAGGCTGAGTATACATCCTGTCAGTTTCTTCTGTATTCTTCTCTCGACACTGGACCTGCTGAGAGTCACAGTTCCTTTTATTGTACATCAGCCATACCGTATTCTGTGTATTCCCATTTTTACTAAGTTTTACTTAACTTGAATAACTCCTTAGCTGGGAGCTTTTCCTCTAGCAGAGGATACAGAGCAGCTCTTTTTTGTCAGCAGCCAGGTATTTGGCAGGGAGAGGACGTCCCTGGCCCCGGGCATCCAGGGCACTGCAGGCTGTGCCTCGTCCATCCCTTCACACAAGCGCAAGCAGCCTCCCACGTCCTCCCATCATCTGTGGGGTGCAGAGCCAGGGCTTTTGGAGAATCCTTTCCTGTACCCTCACAACTCCCCTCAGCGATGCCCTTTGTGTACATCACAGTGGCCCTGGGAATTAGAGGTGGGGCAGCTCCCTCCATCCCTGAGGGGGGGTCCAGATGGACCTGGGGCAAGGGCGCACACTGGTGACTCACGGGGCAGCACCCGGTGCTCCTAATCCTGCACAGCCTTGCTGCCACCTTGCCCCTTCCCCGGTGGCACCTCCTCATCCCCAGCTCTGCTGGCCCCTCCACAGCACTCCAGTGGCCCATTGTCCTCCCAGTCTACAGCCCATTCCTCACTGCTACGGTTTCCTCTATACCCCGAACCCAGTACTCGCTCAGCCTTTGGAGTCACCTCCCCTACCTTCTCTGGAAGTTGTATCCACGCTGCTTCCCCAAACAGTTCACTGATGAATGGGCAATGTGCGTGTGATTTAGGGCGCTTTCTCCAAATGGCACTGAGGGACGTTTCCTTAAGGCTCAACTGTGATGCTCAGCAACAGGCATCAGGGTACAGGGGTCTGAGTGTCTTTGAACCTGCGACCTCCCTCCTGTGGCCTGGGTGTTCGACTGTGTAAAGCGAGGGGCTGGACAGGGTGTCACCAAGCCCTCCTTAGACCTGAAATACTGCTTGGGGGTTTGGGAAGCTGGACTGAGCCTGCGCCTGGACCTGGAGGCAAAGACAGGGACAGGGGATGCAGAACTTGGGGACACCGGCCTGGACACGTCACATCTCCAGGCCCAGTTCCTCAGGGGCTCCTGAGCCCCTGGAGATGGGGTGTTTCTCATTTGCTTTAAAGGCTTCTACTTTTTTTCTTGTGACTCAGAATGCCAGGGACATAGGCATTTTATCTAAAGGCATTTTATGCATAGGCTCTTTATCTTGGCATCTGGTTACTGATAAAGATTTGGCCTAAGTCAAAATGTCCAGGCAGCCTGGGGACCCACTGAGGCTCTGAACCACCCCCTTTGCCTTGGAGGCGCTATGTTGCTATGGGTCCTGAGCCCCGGCCTTGGTTTCTCCACATGAAAACCAGCCAGGCTCTGTGCCTTCCGGAGCTCTGGTGGGGGCAAAGCCAGCGCAGCCTCCTGTGTTCCTGCAGCAACAACAAGTGTCATCCCCACCTGGCTGCCAGCCTGCCCTTAGGAGTGGACTTAGCTCTGGCCTGAACCACAAAAGCAGGACAAACAGTCTGAAACCTGAACCGCGCACCCTCCTTCCACCCACAGTTTACGCAGAGCACTGGGGCAAAACAAACTTATTTTGAAGACTGGGCTCGGACTCGCTGGCAATCATTAACTGTGGGTCCCTGGAGCATGGGCTTCATAAGGAGCTGGCTGCACCCCAGAGGCATTGTGTGCAGCCTCCAAGCCGAACAGCCAGCATCAGACACCGAGCTGAGCTCCTGTCTGCGAGCAGCCACCTCCGTGCCTTTGCCTCCTGTGCCCAGCACTGACTCCTGTCCAGCGAGTGCCGTCCACTGCCTGCCACCCTCGCCCTGCAATGCCCAAAGCCCCAGCTGCTGGCCCTGGGTCGCTCCTGCTCCTGCTGGCTGCCCAGGTTGCCATGGTAGCCAGCGCACCCCAGCCGTGGCACTGCGCCCCCTGCTCTGCTGAGCGCCTGGCGCTCTGCCCACCAGTGCCCGCCTCTTGCCCAGAGATCTCCCGGCCCACAGGCTGTGGCTGCTGCCCATCATGTGCCCTGCCACTTGGCACCTCCTGTGGTGTAGCCACTGCACGCTGTGCCCAGGGACTCAGCTGCCGTGCACTGCCTGGGGAGCCCCGGCCCCTGCACGCCCTCACCCGTGGCCAGGGCACTTGTGTGCCAGAGCCCGATGAACCTGCTGTGGAGGCTGTGTCCAGCGCCGAGGGTGAAGGTAAGACTGTGCCTGCACCCTGGGCTCAGTGTTTGCAGCGAGAGGTGCGGGGTACAGAGGTGCTAGGTCACCCAGGCTCCCCTGTCATTGCTTGGCCCCGTGGGAGGTGACCCAGAAGAAGGTAGGATGAAGATGGACACATCCTGGGGGAGTGGGGGAGAGAGCCCAGCCTGGCACCCAGCCCAGTGATGTCCAGAGATCTCCAGGTGGTGAGGTTGCACTGCCAGCCCCAGGCACCTCCCCTCGCCCCTGTAGGCCAGGGACAGCCCCAGAGACTGGAAAGTTCCTTTGGGAAGGTTTAGGATGGGAACTCTCTCCTGCTGGCCCTTGGGAGTGTTTGGAATGTCCTTTGTGATATACATCCTGTGGCTATGCTGCGTGCCTCCCAGAGGTTTGTAGAACATAATGTGAAAATTTAGGCTGAAAACTTCACTTCCATTCATTGCCATAGACAAACAATGTTTGATGTGTACGTTGCCCTGTGAGAATGCCACAATCAGGTCACTTCCTGAATTTGAGCCCTGGTTTGTTTGTAGTAGGAAGCTCAGGAAATGCCTCTTCCTCCGCTCTGGGCCATATCACTGGTCAGGGCCCGTGGCACGTCCTGTGGGAGGCTCTGAGGGTCTCGTGGTTCCCTACCCTGATAGGGATCAGCCTGTGAGCATGTGACCCTCCCCAGGGGACCAGCTTTTCCTGCAGATCCTCCATCCTGCAGAGTAAAGGAAATGTTCTCAGGGGCCCACAGAGGAGGGTGGGATGGGGCCCCACCACTCACCCCTGGACTCTGCCTGTGGGGTGGCTGTTACCTCCCCATCTTTGGGCCCTCACAGAGAAGTCACCGGGTGTGTGGGCAGGCAGTCCCCACAGAAGAGAAGAGGATAGGCTAAGGCTCAGGTGTGGGTTGCCCTAGATTCCCCTTTGGGGACCCCACCACTCAGTCCTGGGGTGTTACTGAGGTCCCATTTTCCAGACAAGAATGCTGAGGCTGGGTTTCCCCTAGGAATGGGCTCAGGAATCAGCGCCCTAAGCCTTGGTCTCGGCAAATGTGCACATTGCTTCTTCCCCTGTACTTTAGAAGCAAAACCACAGGCCCTCCCTGGGCTGCACCCTGAAACTTGCCATTTTTCCAGAGTAGAATTAAGATAGCTGCTGGGTGTGCGGTCTTCCTGGAAACCATCACCAGATCAGGGCTGGCCAGACCAATGTGGCGCCCTAGCCCGGTTCTGAAGGGAGGAAGGGATGATGCGGTGCACCTGTCGGCTCATGGGTCTGTGGTGCTTCCTCTTCAGAGGCCAAGGCCCCCCTTGTCCCTAAGCACGAGGGCCCTGAGAGCGGGGAGATGACAGAGAAACAGCTGCTGGAGAATTTCCACTTGCTGGCCCCCTCCAGAGAGGACCTGCCTATCCTCTGGAACGCCATCAGCACTTACAACAGTATGCGGGCCCGCGACACCACAGACATCAAGAAATGGAAGGTGAGCTCAGGCGAATGGGGTCCTCACCTCTATCTCCAGCACCTTTCGTCCCCACAAGCTACCAATATTCAGTGTCCCGAGCTAGTGTCTGGTTTACATTCTACCACTGGAGGGCGACAGAGAACCAGAGTTGGCGAGGTGTGATTTAATTTGATGGGGAAAAGAAAGCAAGGAAAAAGATTCCCTTGTGCAAACAGGCACACCCAGAAAAGTGAAAGAAGCTTCCTCAGGAGCGTGAGAACTTCATCTGGAACTGAACACAAATGTGGGAGACTTGATTCTGTCTCGGGTTACCCGGATGAAGGCCTCGCGCCTCGAGTTGGACTGTGTGAAAGTACTTTGTAGACTGCAGAGGAGAATGTTCCAAATCTGGGCATCTGTGGTCCTGGAGTCCTTGCTCAGGAAGTTGTGCCCGATGGCAGGGATCACAGTTATTCAGCAGGCAGCGGGGGGAGATGGGAAGGACTTTGTGGCGTTTGCTGACCAGGTTCTGGCCTGGGGACAGAAGCTTTTGCTTCAGCAATGTACAGAGGGAGAGAATGAGGCTCCCCTCTCACCCTGACAAGGCAAGCCAGTGGCCAGCCCCTGTCATTCGTGGAGGGCAGATGGCACTTGACACTTGAGACTCCATCCTAGCTCCATGGCCGGGTGCTCCTGTCCATACAAAACCTTCTCAGTTCCTCTCCCGGCTGACGACTCACTGTGTCTTCTCTCCATCCTAATGTCAAGTGTTTCTTCTAGGAGCCGTGCCAGAGAGAACTCTTCAGAGTGCTGGAGCAGCTAGCCCATGCTCAACAGAAGGCAGAGGAAGAAATCTACAAATTTTACCTGCCAAACTGCAACAAGAATGGATTCTATCACAGCAAACAGGTAGGTGGCCTTGCCGATGGGGCTTCTCATGGGATTGTCACGGTTACCCATACCCTGCAATGCTCCTCCCCACCCCATCTTTCACGGCAATGAATGTCCAGTCCTAAATACGCACCACAGCTGGTCTCATGAAACAAGATCCCCCCCCATGGGGACCAGAAAAAGCATGACCCGAGGTAGACAGAAGGGCAGCTTCCTATTCCACAGCGAGGGAGGGCAGTCTGTGCCTGGCCTGCCTCCCTGAGGCACAGGGTACCCAAAGATCTCAGGACTCTGGGCTCTGGCCCCCACCCCAGTAATCCAGTTTAGGAGAGCAGGGATCTCTGCGCATCTCTTACTATAAGAAAATGCAGTCACATTTTTGTGACTTGCCAAAGAAAAACAAGAATGAACTAGCCTAAGACTTAATTTTGAGGAGACTTTGGGACCAGAGAAACATAGATTCTGAGGATTTTATTGGGAGAAACTGAGGTCTGGGCACCACTCTGCAACAGATGGGAACAGTCATTCAAACTCAGGGGGTCCCGCAGCACGCCATGCCTCTGACACAAGCTCAGGCCGCTTGCTCACTGCCTCTGCTTCCTGACAGGGACCAGAGGGGGCTGGGCTCTCAGACTCCAGCCCTCACTGTACCCGTAGCTTCTCAGTCATTTCCTCCTCTGCTGCTCTTGACCATGGTCCTCTCTTTGCAGTGCGAGACCTCCCTGGACGGAGAAGCAGGGCTGTGCTGGTGCGTCTACCCCTGGAGTGGGAAGAAGATCCCTGGGTCTCTGGAGACCAGAGGAGACCCCGACTGCCAGCAGTATTTTAATTTACAAAACTGAAAACAGATGCACTGCGTGTTCTTTCACATGAACTATTTAAGTACATAGTGTATTTTTTATTTTTTTGGTACTGGGGATCGAACTCACGACCTTGCACTTGTGAGGCAGGTGGCAGAACAACTGAGCTACATCCCTGGCCTACCTAGTGTATTTATACTGTAGAACACACACATTTTTATATATGTGCATATGTATATATACAGGAACTAGTTTTTATACTGCACACTTGATATATAAAGCTGGTTTATATTTATTCACTATAAGTTTATTTTTTCTACACAGTAACTTGTGCTATAGTAATTTATACATCACAGAACACTTCTTATCACCTTATGTGTAATAACTTGTATTTTTGCTTTTCAAAAGTTCTTATGTTTTCTGAGAGTACGGATTGATACTGCCCAGAAAATACACAAGCAAATGTAAGGCAGTGATCTTTCAAGAACTTTGAAGGGGAGATGAATCTGTATTTAGGAATGATTTACTGGGGAGATCCAGCAGACACAGGTCTGCCAAAAATTGGCCCCCCTGCAAGTTAAGAAGTTAAAATGTTGCTAATATAATCAGTTCTATAAGCTATGTAAATTGTGGTATGAGATACATTGTTAAACACCGTGCACTGGAAACATTTGGAATAAACCTGCAAGGTGGTTGCTGATTGAAACGTATCATGTTTGTTTCTGAAATCCCTTTGTACTTTCACCCTGGCCTTCCTGTGCAGTTTCTGTCTTCTTGACAAGCGGTGGTTTCTGTCTGAGAATGGATCCTTCCCGGAGTGGTCAGGGCCAGGCTGGGGTCCGAGCTCACCGCTCAGCCAGGGCCCTTGGTTCTACCCTTCCCCTTCCATTTACAAACAAGCCCAGGGTCTTCTCCATCTTTAGGTGGTCACTTGATTAATGTGCTCCCCATCTTCCCCTTCTGCCCTGGCCCTAAGTGCTCCCAGCTGGTGGTTAGCTGTCTCCTCTGCCCCTGAAACTGTGAGCTGCAGGCTGGTTTTCCCCACACTGTCCCCGCCCCTTCCCTCCCAGAAGAGCAGCCCCGGCACCCACATCTGTGTCCCAGCCAAGTGCATGGGAACTCTAGTAGCTCTGGCCTCTCCTCACCCCAGGCCACTTCTGGGAAGCAGGGGCTGCTTCTGCCCCCAGGTGCACCATATAGCACTATCTCCCCACCCAGGCTGCCCCCCTCCCTGCCAAGGGAGGGGCTTGGCATTTGGAGCTCATCGCTCAGACTCACAAAGTGCAGCAGATAGTGGCCATGCCATTCCCTCACCCAGGGCAAAGGCCGAGGGTCCAGGCCCTGTACCTGCCTCACATGTCTCTGATGTAGACCATACAGGCTTGTGCCAGGTCCTAGCTTGGGTCCCGTAAGAATGAGTGAGGGAAGGTGAGACTTCCTCGGGGACCCGCTCATGGTTTATTTATTTACTTTTTCTTTTTTTTTGTGGTACTGGGGATTGAACTCAGGGCCTTTACACTACCTCCCCCCTCCGTCTTTTATTTTGAGATGGGGTCTCACTAAGTTGTTAAGTTGCCCAGGCTGGGCTTGAACTTGCAATCCTCTTGCCTCAGCCTTCCTGAGAACTAAGATCACATAGGCGTGTGACACCCTGGCTTGTCTTTGATCTTCAGTCCACAGTGAGTGGGTCAGGCTGCTTCTGCATGGGCTGGAGGTGGGGCCAGCACACCTGCTCACCCTGAGTTTTTCATGGTGTCCATCAATTGCATTCTCAAAATGCTTCTTTTAGGGGGAAATGCAAAAAAAGAAAGGATTATTGTTTGTGAGATGTGATACTGCTGTGGGACACAATGGCAAAGGAAAAGGCCATGGGCTTTGTACCTGGTCTGATTTCAGTGCCTATCCATCACCTCCTGGGTGCACAGGGTAGCATAGCTCCTATTTGTGCCCCTCGTAGGACACCATACTGTTTTGATGCCACATCTGTTACAGTCAGGACACCCCCTGTGCAGCCCCCTGTCACTGTGGGATCCAACCACTCCCATTTCATTAGGTCTGGTGGCTGCAGTCCCCACTGTGAGGCCAGACCGACCTGCAGAGAGAAGCAAACTTGGGGGACCTCTGGGATGCTGGAGTCCCCTACATACTTAATTTCTCACAGTCATGGTGAAAGCTGTGTCCTTCAGGCTCACCCATGGTGGCTCCTAAAGCCTTTGAATTCTTCTGGCCGCAATAAAACAAGGTAGGTCTGGACTTTGAATTCACGTCCCATGCTCCACCTTCCAGCCCACATGTCAGCCTTTTGTCAAGGGCCCACTGTGTGATGTGGAAAGCAAACCTCTGTTTAGTCAGTCCCTCTCATTAGTCCTGGCCTGATCCAACTCTTGTTCTTTGGCCATTGTCTCTCTCTCAGAGGACTCATTCCTGCCCATGTTTTCTGGAGTTGTATCTGTGTTAAAGTAGAAAACTTGAGAAGACTTCAGGAGTGTGGCACACCACCTCATGGGTCACTCTGTACCTCTCATTTGGGACTGCTGGACTTGTGTCTGGTTATAGGTCTGGCAGACAAGGGGGAGGGTGGCCATGGTGGCAGTGTTTTGCATAATGCCTGTCTCAGGGAAGCCCAATAAGCTTTCCTCAGACCATGCAGCATGAATTTTCTCAGGCAGAGGCCAAGGTTTTGGTCCTGCTGGGATGGAGAGGCTGCCTCTACTGGAAAAGAAGTCTCAACCTAACTTCCAGGCTCAGTGTCTCCTGCTTCATAAGTATCCTCTCTCGTGTCTTGTTCTAACTTTCAAGACTCTGTTCCTTCCCAGTCAATCCTAACAGGAGACACTGTTGAAGGGAACGCTGTAGGCCACTTTGAGGCACAGGCCATGCATTTGCAGGGTGAGGATCTGGCTTTGGTTTTTAGCGATCTCAGTCTTGCTGTTACAGGAAGCCAGGGCATCCTTGGGGAGATATGCAAGTTTGGGAACCATTAATGTGGTGCTCAAGGTGGGAAATTTGAAGGCCTGAGTCATCCTTCTCTTTCCTTGCTTTATTCATCCATCCAATGTCACTCTGCTCATTAGTTCTACAAAAACACTAGAAAACGTCATAGATACGCTCACCTAGATACTGGCTTCTTACTGTGTTGGATCAGAAGTTTCCAATGACAATATGTTGCGAATCTTTCACATCACGGACTATTAGCATCCTCTTCATTACTGGACATAGAGTCAGTGATGTTTTAAAATCCCATCAGACTAGATGGCCGAGTTCACACACCCCAGAACCAGTTCAGAAAACTCATCCTTACCATTCAGAGCCTCCACAGCCACTCCTGGAACTACGGTTCTCTAAAGAAATGCAGCCATGTGATGTGTGCATACAGATATATACTTTGCAGAATTGGCTCATCCCATTCTGGAGGCCGAGAGGCCCCAAATCTGCAGAGTGGGCTGGCAGGATAGGGACCCAGCAGGGAGCAGAGGCTGCATTTGAGTCCAAAGGCATCTGCTGCAGATTTCCTCTGGCTTGGAGGAGGCCAGGCTTTTGCTCTGGTCAGGCCTTCAGCTGATTAGATGGTGCCAACTCAAATTATGGAGGGCAATTAGCCTTACACAAACTCCATTGATTTAAATGTTAACCTCATCCAAAAACACTTCTACAGAAACAGTCACAATAATGTTTCACTACATGTTTGGGCATTGTGGTGTAGTCAGTTTGACACATAAGATTAACCATCATTAACCAACAAAACGAGTATAATGATACACCAGAGAGGACAGCAAATGAAATCATACAACACGCTCAGTGGAAACCAGAGAAGGCAGAAAAACAAGGGGAAGGAAACAGAGCACAATGCAGAGAACTGAAAACACATCTAATGGATCCGGAGTCACTTTACACGGGAATGGCCTAAAGGTGCCAAGAGACAGAGTGCCTGAAAAGCAAACTACATATTGTCTACAAGAATTATTTTAAATATAACAACTCAGATACATTACAGGAAAGAGCTGGATGGGGACTGGGTGCGTAGCTCAGTGGTACAGTGGGTGCTTCATGTGCATGAGGCCCTGGGTTCAATCCCCAGCACGGTACACACACACACACACACACACACACACACACACACACACACACACACAGACAAAGAAATGGAGAAATGGATACCTTCCTGTCACTTGAAAAGCAAGAGTACTTACATTAGTTTTGGGCAAATCAAATTTCAGAACAAGGGAAATTATCAGTGATAAAGAAGGACATTACACAAGGACACAAGGGTCAATTATGCAGAAGGATGTAACGGTCCTTAACATGATGCACATCTAATAACACAGCCTCACCTTCAAGAGACAAAACCAGGCAGAACTTGAAGAAGAAATGGCTGAATCTACTATCAGGATTGGAGATTTCAACCCTTCTTCTCAGAAGCAGACAGATTCAGCAGGTATAAATTCAGGAGTGACAGACTGGAATTCAAGAGTATCATCAACCAATGGAATATAATTGATATCTATAGATTATTTCACCAAAGAAAAGCAGAACATGCTTTCTTCTTGAGCTCGCATGGAATATTCACCCAAAGAGACCATATTCTTGTCCATAAAACACACCTTGATAAATTCAAAATAATAACAATTATATAGTATCTGTGGTTCTACGGCAAATTAAATTAGCGATCAAACTAGAATACAATAGAAAGTTACCTAGGATATCACAAATTATTTGGAGATTGAACAACATAGTTTGAAATAACATATGATGTAAGAAAGGAAGCTTAGAGAAATTAAAATGCATTAGCTGCTAAAATAATGCTTAGAAGAACACTTGTTAAATATATGTAGTAGATCACAAGGATTTTCTAGAATCAATCATTTAAACTTCTGCTTTAGGAGACTAGAGAATGAAGAAAAATTTCAGCTGAAAGCATGCCTAAAATGAAATAATAAAGCAAACACAAGTCAAATGAAAACAGGAAAACAATGGAAAAAAATCAAACAAACTACATTTGGTTCTTTGAAAAATTTTTAATAAAATCAATGAACTTGTAGTTATACTAACCAAGAAAAAGAGAAAGCACAACCTATCTGTACTAGAAACAAAAGAAAGGCCATCAATGCTGGACATCAAAAGGATAACAAAGAAACACTCTGAAAATCTTACACCCATAAACTTGATAATTTAGGCGCAATGAACTAATTTCTTGAAACTACTAAATTTCACAGAAGGAGAAATAAATATTCAACTAGGGATAATACCTATTGAAAATTAAATTGACATTAAAAAGCTGTCCAGAAATAAAGCCCCAAGCCTAGATAGTTTTATTGATGAATTCTACTAAATATTTAAGAGAGAGCTGATACCAATTCTTCATGATCTTTTTCTTGAGATAATTGGAGTAATACACTTCCTAGCTCCCTGTATGAGGCCAGCCCTACCCTGATGTCAAAATCACAGAAAGACATTACAATGATGAAAACTGCAGATCATATCTTTCAGGAATGTAAATGAAAAATCCTCAACAAAATGCTAGCAGATCGTACTGACAATATGTAAAGAAACAGAAAACTAGGATGTCCTGCTAAGATCCATGAGCATTGACTGCGTGGTTTGCCAGTGGTGTCACACTGGTGTGAAGAGGGAACAGACTGAAAACCACCTGGATTCTGGCTTTGGTTGCAGGCAAAGGTTTGACACATGATGCTTCCTCCTTCCCCTCCATCCTTTCTTCTTTCCCTCCCTTCACTCTATAAAAATTGATTTTAGTCAAAATGTTTTTATGTGAGAAAAGAATTTATAATAAAAACACAAAACAGGCCTCCTTATAGCTAGCCCTTATGTAGATCTCCTTATATGTAAGGATTAATGTATACATAAACTGAACTTCCACAAAATTTTAAAAAATGTATGATTAGAAAGATACCGCCAGGCGTGGTGGCACATGCCTGTAATCCGAACACTTGGGAGGCTGAGGCAGGAGGATTGCTATGAGTTCAAGACCAGCCTGGGCTACATAGTGAGTTCCAGGTCAGTCTCAACTACATAGTGAGATCCTGTCAAAAAAAAAAAAAAAAAAAAAAAAAGAAAGAAAAAAAAAAAGAAAGAAAGAAAGAAAGAAAGAAAGAAAAGAAAAAAAAGATACTATCAGTCAAGTGTAAAGAAACCTACTGAAATGGGAGAAAATATTTTCAAATCATATCCAATAAGATACTGGTACCTACAATATACAAGAAACTCTTATAACATAACAAAACAAACAAACAAACAAAAGGATAAGTGAACCAATTAAAAATGCACAAAGGATCTGAATCAACATTTCTCCAAACCAGCTGTGTAAATAAGCTCAGAGCTCATGAAAAGATGCTTGGCCTCATTTGTGGTCAATGAGGTACAAGTCAAAGCTGCAATGAAACACAATCTCACTTGGCTAGAATAAAAAACTCCAAACACGCGAAGTCTTGGCAAGGATGTGGAGAAATGGGAGCTCCCCTGACAGTACTGCTGGGATTTCTAATGTGCTTCCTAGAAATGGCAGGGGATGCGCTGAAGATGTGATCAAAGTGTTGTATTAGAGTTTTTCAGGGAAACAGAACTCCCAGGCTATGTCCATCCATCCATCCATCCATTGATCCACCCATCTACTTATCCATCCACCCAACCACCCATCTACTCATCCATCCATCCACCCATCCACCCATCCATCCATCCACCCACCCTCCCACCCATGTTTCGTCTATCTATCATCCTTATGTATCAACCCATGACTATCAGTCAGTCATCTATCATCTCTATCATTTATCAATCAGTCCATCTATGGATCGAATCACCTATCAAAGGAGACTCACCAGCAACAGGCTCACACACGTATTGAGGCTAAGAAGTCCCACCATCTGCCAGTACCCCATGACCCAGTCTGTGGGTGCACAGAATTGACCATCACAAGAGTGGGAAGTGGCAGAGATTAGAGGTGAGGGTGAGGACAAGGAGGACACACAAGCTGTTGGCTTCTCAGAAGGCAAGCCACCCATAGCCTGTGCCTCCCCCAACTCAACAGTCCCCTCTTCCAGCCTGGCAAGTGCCAACCCATGGGTCTGCTTGTCACTTTTACCTTTGTCCCCTTGGGGAGCCCCATGGCCTCAACCCACACCCTCAGATCCCCAAGCACCCACAGAACTGGCAAGCACCTTGTTCTGTGATCCTGTAACCATTTCGTAAGTGTCACTGGTGGCTCAGGTGTGGCTTACACAGGAAGTGACTCCCTAAAGCCACGGGCTTCATGCTGTACCTGAAGCAGTCCTATGACAAGGGTCAATTGTCCCAAGGCTATATAGAGGGGGCCCAAAGCCCAGGATCCCACCCCGTCTCCTGGGGTCCCCTCTTCCTGACTGTTCCTCTTCCTGATTGTTGGACAGTGGCAGGAAGGTTACAGGATGGGAGCACAGATCACAGGTGTCCCCTCCAAAGCACAGAGGATAAACCCCAGAGCTGGGGCCGCAGTGTGAGGGAGATGACTTCCCCATACCATAAGAGCCAAACAACCCCAACTTCCAGTGTGACTTGATCTGGTGGCACAGGCCTGTAAGCCCAGCACTTGGAGGCAGAGGCAGGAAGATTGCAAGTTCCAGCCTCAATTTAGTGACTTAATAAGATCTTGTCTCAAAGTTTTTAAAAATGGCTGTGGTTGTAGCTCGTGAAGGCTCTGTCTAGGTTTAATTTCCAGTACTGCAAACAAACAAAAAAGCCAGAATGGCCCTGTGGCTAGATGCCAACAAAGGCCACCATAAGGGTCTTGCTGGGGTCCTTTTGCTAGCCAGAGGACAGACAGGAGCACATGGTTTTCTACCCTGAGCAGATTTGCTGTCCTTTTTTTTTGTACCAGGGATTGAACTTGGGACCTTGTGCTTGTGAGGCACGTGGTGTAACCACTGAGCTAAATCCTAAGCACTACAACCCTCTTTGAATTATTCCCTTAGAAACACAAGATCCAGAGATAGGGAGTAACATGGGCAAAGAGGTTCTTTTTTTAATGGTAAAAACTTTATTTACTATTTATAAATACATTGCAAGACAAACTTTTCAAAAATACTTTTTTTTTTTTCCAAAAACTTAATTAAAAAAATAAAGGAAAGCTAATAGGTAGGCAGAACGTCTCAAGAGCCCTTGGAATTCTCAAGGGAGCTTCATGCAGTGGGTCCACCCTGGGACCTGGCTTCTCCAGACACGCTCGGACCCGGCCTTGGGGACCACAGGTGGCCACGGGGGCAGGAGCTCCTTTCCTCTGTCATGGCCACGGTTGGTTATGTCTAGTATCGCTACCACTTTCTCTAGGATTATCTAGTATAGATCCTATAATATTTGGGCTATGTTGCATACACTGTTAACAGTTACTGAAGAACACATCTCCGTATATATGTACGAGTGGTGAGGAGTGTGCGAGAGAAGAATTCCAAGTTCAACCAACACAGGTCAGAGATCTCTTAAGTAAGTGTCCCAGTGTCCTCGACAGGCTCCCGGCAAGCTGGCCATCTTTCTTATTTAGATTTGTTTTTCCTTTTACATTGTGCCCAGCAGGATACGGGTGAGAGATGAAAATAAATCTTTGCTGTTAAAGAGCTTAACCTCAAAAATCTTGTTTTGAGGAGTTGAACTAGAAAAAAAACAAAACAAAACAAAAAACCCCACTACTTTCTTCAGTCTTCTGAAGAACTGTGTGATTGTGGCCCCTGCCTCTCCTGCCCCGTGGGAGGCAAGGCCAAGGTGACCCCAGCCACCCAGCCTCCCAAAGGGGTGGCCATCAGGAGGCCCCCGATGGAGGGTCACCCACACCTGCCCAACAACCTTCCTGGTCATCCTGCTGTCAGACTGCACCTTACTCCCTCCGGTAGTTTCCAAAGTAGATCAGGTCACTTGTAGACAACAGTCTTCGTGGCCCCTGATTCAAAGATGCCCCCTTGGGTTACCTTGGGAGGGGGTGTCAGGATGCCCAGGTGACTGGAGTTGAAGCTTTTCCCACTCTCCTATGGCCCGTGCTCATTTCACAGCGGGTGGGAAGAAGCTTTGCGTGCCAAAGTCTTGCGGTGGGAGAGAGGGAGGGGTCGTCCCCTCAGCTGAGGGCCAGGCCAGGTGGGGAAACTTCTGTGAGCGTGGAGGTTTATAGGCAGCAACTAGAAAATTCAAACTGCTTTTCGCTAATTACTGGAAAGATGCTCAAGTTTACCACTTAAAGGAACCATAGGCATTTCAAAAAATCTGTCTAAAACTTTGGTTTTTTTTTTTTTTTAAAATCAGTTCACCACAAAAAGAAATATAAATTGAGGCTGCAGCCAGCTGCTGAGCATGTCCTTGGCAGTCTTCTGTGCAAAATAAGGCGTATTTGAACTCCACATTAACTAGAACAAAAAGAAGACATTTAAGTAAGTACCCAGAAGACCTCTGCCCTAGAGATGCAGTGGGCTGGACTATTTTTTTTCCCCAGATTTTTTCTTATTAGTAGCCCATAATCCATAATAATTACTCTTTTTGGAGTTGGTCTGTGCAGATAACACAGCTTCATTCTTTTTTTTTAATCCCCTTCCCATTTCAAAACTACCTTCTTACTTTCTATTATCTTTCATTTGTATTTCAGGTTTCTTGTAGAAACTGTGGGATATTTAAGCCTATTGCACCGAGTCTGACTTATTTCACCAAATATTATGGTTTCAAGGTGCATCCATTAGACTATGAATCACTCAAGTGCATTCTTTATGGCAGAGTAGTACTCCACTGTGTGTAATGGTACATCTTTAACCATTCCTCTGCCGATGGATGTACAGGCTGTTTCTAAATCTTGGCTATTATAAAGTATACTCTACAAACAGAAATTCCATTTGACCCAGCTGTTCTCCTCCTAGGTATCTTCCCCAAAGAGTTAAAAACACAATGAATCAAAGCTAAGTGTTCACTGTTATACGGTTACCCTAAAATTAAAACTATTTTCCCTAACCTGTGAGGAAAAGACTCTACTGCTAAGCAGAAATGAAGATTTCTTCTGCTTACTAAGTGTCTTCAGGAGATGAATGGAAATTTATTCTTTTTTTTAATTCCCCAAGAATTTCCTCATTTATTACAAGAAAAAAGAAGACTATGGTTGCGTTCTTCAAAAGGATGGCTTACAATTCCACTTTCATGTTACTGAAATGCACTCTTAAAATTAAAGGAATTGCAAGCTAAAGGACTAGCCAGGGTGTATTTCTCAGAAGAGCTAGTTTTAGTTTAAATTCAGAAACAAGAGTTTTTAGTGAATTCTTGTAGATGACAGCGGCTTCCTGTGGAGACTGGGAACCATCAGACTGACTTCTACGGAACGGACAGAGATTCACTCTGAAAATGGGTGTGTGTGTGTGTGTGTGTGTGTGTGTGTGTGTGTGTAAGAGCTCACATGGTGTATGTCATTTAGGACAAAGCAGTGGGCTCCAGCCTCTCCTGCTCTCCTGACCCTGCGGGGAAGGGCTGCAGGAGCTTCTGCCCCCCCCGCTGTGCATTCTACTCCCCACCCCCAGCCCAGCCTGCTTACGTGGTCAGCGGGCCTACTGGCTGTGTATGCTCAGGCAGTGCACATCCTCCTTGCCTTTGGCGTCATAGCCCGGGAGGGGCTGCCCGTACTTGTCCACACACCAGCAGAAGCCCCGCTTTCTGCCTTTGGAGGGGCGGCACTGAGGGACAGAGAGAGAGGACCAAGCCGTGAGCATCCTGGGTGCCACACACTTTGTCCAGGATTCCTGAAGCGCCACTGCAGGCGGGGGGTGGCAGTCTGAGTTGCGTCTGTGTGCATGTGTGCCTGGGTACACGCACGTGCAGTATAGCCTCTCCAGCAGGGATGAACAGGGGCAGGGACACCTGGCGGGTCTTGGAGACCACACCCCACCTCTCAGGGGAAGCCACTGGCCAGGTGACTAGTGGAAAGTGGCAGTGTGAACCACAGCCAGACAAGAGGCTGAGGAAGAAGGTCTGACTGTGGCCCCTGCCACACTACTGGGAGTGCGTGAACTGTCCAGTTAGGAAGCCAGGCCAAACACGGCCACCCGAATCCACAGCCCCAGAGGGTTAGTGACTCATTGTGGCTTAGCAACATCTCAAATCACTGTCACTATGGGAGAGGCACAGGCACAGAGGGGATCTGGTGGGCTCTTCTGTCCTGAGTTATTTAGGAAGCCCGAGTCTGGCAAGTGAGTCCCTCTGCCGTGAGCAGCTGAAAGGCCTGGCAGAAGCAGTGTGGTAGAGCCTCACCTCGGGCCACCCTCAGTCCCGTCCTGAGACAGACATGGAGTCATAGCACAGGGGCTACAGGGACCTGGCTGGAGCCTGGGGTCGGCGAGAAGCAGATTTCTCCTTTGAGCCAGTGGCTGGGGAGGAAACTGAATGGATACCCCCAGAGGACCTTACTCACCACTTACCTGCTTCTTCTTGTAGAACCCCTTCTTGTCACAGTTTGGGATGTGGACGCCCCTGGGACTCAGCACATTGAGTAACTTCAGGTGGTTGAGCGTGTCTTCCATCTCTCTCCGGCAGGGGCCCTGCAGGGCAGCAAGCAGGGGCCACAGGGCATGGTTACCACTCTGAAAGCTACACAGCACCCCGCCAAGCAGGCTGATGGAACTTGTCCCAGGTCTCCACCCCCAGTTAGCAGGGAGGCCGCTAAGCCTCCTTATCCTGAGTCAGACAGAGCAGGGTGAACTCAGAAGGCCCAGGGGAAAAGTGGAAGTGTTTGTTACAGCCCTCCCTGCAGCCATGGTAGCCTTTGGTGACATACCATGCTTTGGGGTACATCAGACTTTGGGGACACACTGTATTTTGCAAGCAGTGGCTTAGCTTGAACCTCTCAGAGTCTCCGAGACAGGACAGGGTCACTGCCCTTTATGGAAGGAGAGGTGGGAGTGCCATGCAGTCTGGGGTGTGGTTCATGGTGGGTCTCCCTGCTGCACCCCTTAAGAAGAGCAAAGGCTCTCACGTATTCTGTCTCCCGCTTGGACTCAGAGGAGAAGTTCTGAGTGTCTGTGCTCTGAGACTCATAGTCGACTCTGTAGCGCTGGCTGTCCTTGGCATGACCTTTCTTGATGACGTCCATCTTTGTGTGCAGGGCGTGGAACTTGGAGTCAGTCACCCGGTGGGTGCTGGAGATGGCCTGGGCCTCCACGCTTCCAGTGCCCTGGTCCTCCTCCGACTCACTGGCATTTCCTGGAAAAGTACGAGGAAGACAAAGGCGTCATCATTGCCCCCAGAGAAGCAGTGTTCTCAAAATCTTGCTATTGGAACACTGAAGTGGCAATGTTGCTCACCAATTCCCTGCAAGTCAGAAAAACATCTTGATAAAGTATTATCCTAGGCTACTCGCTGCACCGTACCTCCTTTCCTGGAGGAAGCCATCTGTTTGAGAGTTGATCTGCAGCTGCACACCTGTGATTACTATACTCTGGGAGGCCGAGGCAGGAGGACTGCAAGTTAAGAGTCCTGCCTGGACATCTTAAGAGACTTAGGGAGACCCTGTCTCAACAACAAAATTTAAAAAGGGCTGGGATGTAGCTCAGTGTGAAGCACCGGGGCTCAATCCCTAGTACCGAGAAGAAAATTCACACACACACAAAAACAGAAAATCAGTCTGCCCTGTGCTTTTCACTAAGTAAGTGGCTCCTTTAGTAAAAGTTCCTCTGCGGGCCCCCGGAGAGGTGAAAGCAGCAAGTCTATCTGCTACCAGCAGGGCGCAGACGAGCACCAGGGAAAGCTACCACAAGCAAACTCCAAACTCGAGGAGGCTCCCAGTGGTCCCCACCCCCACCCTGGGGGCAGAGGCCGCCTCGGGGACTAGGGGTGGGGGATGTGCATTCTCACCGTGGTGCTTCCGGGCAGCAATTTGGGTGTGAACAAGGCCCCCGGGGATTCTGACTTTTACTCTCAGACCTGAGCAGTTCCTCCTGCGGCCAGCTCCACAAGCGCTCCACCCAACTCAGATGAACAGACATTCTACCATCCCTTGGAATCCCACAGGCGGGGGGGGGGGGGGGGCAGAATTGCCTGTTTTCTGGGTCCCTGTCCTGTCTATGAAATCCAAGGTCCTCACAGACCCTGAGCCTCCTGGGCACCTTCCTGGATGCGCTTCCTTCTTCCAGGAGGTGAGGGGGTCCTGACGACAGATGTGGGTTCAGCTGGGATCCTAGATAGATGAGGACATTTATGGCTGGGTGTGAGCCAGGATTCTCTCTTCCGGAATGAACCTGGAGTGGTCATGAGGCACCGTGAGGATCAAAGGCCAGTGGAAGCGAGCCCAGTGCCCATTCGGACCTCCGAAGGCTTTCGGTGCCCTGGATCCCTGCCACTCCACAAGCTGGGGCTTCCTGCTCCCCAGCGGGCTCTTATGGGTGCTATGTGGCAGGCTCCTGCCAAACCGTTTCCTGTCTTCCCAGGATGTGGCTTTTGGTGGCAGGCTGCCCACACCACAGGGAAGCCACGGTGGCCTCTGGCTCTGGGCCACGGGCAAATGCTTGGATACCTGAAGCCACCAGGGAGCCGAGAGGATCAGCTGCGTACTCTACAGGAGGTGCCTGGAGCGAGGTCACAGTTCTCCGGAAGGAAGCACCTGCCCTCCCCCAGCTCCCTAAGAGCTTGATTGCTTTGTGCTCCAGGGACAGATTCCCGGATCTATACCTGACACAGTAGGTCCATAATCAATCAACTTGGTTTCCACTTTCCTTAATCTGAGGTTTTTTTGGGGGTGGGGGGGTTGGAGGAAGTGGAAAGAGAAAAGAGCCGCTAAGCATATGTAAATAAATACATTTGCATTACTTTTCCAAGAACCCCAAGCGATTTCTTAACCTCTTATTTCTTTTTTAATGCTTAAGAGTGCAGACTGTAACCTGAAGACAGATGGTTAAACAATGTAAATTGTGATTTTTCAAAAATTTTGTAGTACTGGGTATTGAACCCAGGACCTTTGCATTGAGCTACATCCCAGTTTTTTGGATTGCGCGTTCCTCCTGCCTCGGCCTACCCAGTGCTAAGAACACAGGTGTGCACCACCACGCCCAGCTGGACAACGGTGATGTTTAGCTGTCACAGAACTTCAACCCCCCCCACCAAATGGATTTTGAAAGTCATAGATCATTTTAAATCCTTGTAAGAATTCACACTAACAGATACAATTATGAAGCCGCCATAGTGGAATTTGGCGTTCCTCCTGCCTCGGCCTACCCAGTGCTAAGAACACAGGTGTGCACCACCACGCCCAGCTGGACAACGGTGATGTTTAGCTGTCACAGAACTTCAACCCCCCCCACCAAATGGATTTTGAAAGTCATAGATCATTTTAAATCCTTGTAAGAATTCACACTAACAGATACAATTATGAAGCCGCCATAGTGGAATTTGTAACAACTAGGAAAGCCTGACTAAAAATGAATAAAGTTTAGAAGCATTCTAAGATTCCCTTTGAGTACCCCTTCCCAAATGCACCAGAACAATCAGAAACACAGAAAATGACATAATTTGCTTCGCGGAGAAAATCACCCCGCGACTTTTACATTTGGCCAGAGCCTGTGAAGCAATTCGAATATCGCCTTTCACGAACCAACTTTCTCGGGCCGAATAACGCCGGCCACAACAGGGAGCGGGGTTCAGCTTTGTGTGGAGCTTGAAGGCTCGGGACGTTCAAGGCCCCGCCGGCCCTGGAGGGCAGCTCGGCGAAGGGGCTGAGAGCGGGGAGGCGCTGTGCTGGCGGAACTCTGCTCTCAGACCTGAGACTGCTAAGTAAGCACGCTCGAAATTTAAGGACCGGCCGCCAGATCCTTGAAAACTTAAAGGGAGCAGCGTAATGTCCCTGCCAGAGGCTGCCTGCCAGGCCAAGCGTTTTTGCGTTTGTCCTCTTTTGGGGCTGCCCTCGACCGCATCTCAATTCTTCCCCTTCCGATTAAGGAGCACATGGCCCTGGGGCTGATTCAAAGTCCCTTCCCGGTCGGCGAGATGGGCTCCGTCTGCGCTGCCCTCGCAGGTGCGGGGTGGCCAGCGGTGGGCGCGCTGGGAGGCACCGAGAGTGGCGGTCGAGGTTCTTAGCTGCGCGCTCGCTGCGGGGTGACCCCGAGAAGCCCCTTCAAACCGCAGACACCGCCGCGCGGTCCCCACCCGTCTGCTTCTGGACCAGCGGGGACCTACTTCACTCTGCACACCAAAGCTCGTGCCAGCGTGGGCGCTTCCAGACTGTGCAATTTCCAGATCCCACTGACCCAGGCCTCGCTCTCCACTCTCCCCACCTAACCTGCTCCGGAAGCGATCTGGAACCCGCCACGACTCCGCATTCCGGACGGTGGCCCCCGGGCA
>NW_022900929.1:25586096-25590661 GCF_012274545.1 Fukomys damarensis
GCCCTGGCATCTTCTGCACCCCGGGACACCTCCGGTCATCGCGGTTCCTCCCAGCCGACCTGGCGCCACTCCTCCCAGACGCCGGAGCCCCCAACACCCCCGCGACGCCTGGGTTGAGGGGGCTTTGTAAAATTGAATTTCCTGCGTGGCGCACGTGCCCGAGCACTTCGGAGTACACCCGGTCTTCCTGGGGGCCTCGGTTTCATCGGCACGGTCCGGCCCCCCGACCCTCCCCAGACCCGCACACAGGTGTCTGCAGAAGCGCACAGGGCGCCGTGTTGCGCGCGCGCCTCTGAGCGGTCGCGGCTCCCGCTGGCGCCTTCCCCATGAATCCCGGTTAGCAGAGGGGGGCCCAGGGCAAGGCTATCCAAGGTTCTAAATCTCAATCGCTCTCCGGTGTGTTTTCGCCAATTACTTCTTCAAAGACAGCATCACACCCTCGACAACAGAATAGAGAAGACACTAAGGAGGGCCCCGAGGAAGCAGAATTAGGAACCAAGTCGTCCCTAACCCCGGACATTGTTACATCCACTTTGTGGTCCGCTCAGTGTCCGGAATAATTTCTCTCCCTCTCCTCGAGCGCGGGCTGGGATTCTCGCCGCGCAGCTCAGAGTTTGAACCCGAGGCGAAGTTGCGCCCCGTGGGAGAGTCGAGCGTGTGCGCTCCTTCCCGAGGTGGCCGACAGAGGCCGCCGCGGGCCCAAGATTGGGCGGAAAAAGTCTTTTGCAACTCCAGCACAGTTCCCGGACAAGCAGTGGGGAGCAGCGGGACCCCCGCGGGAGGGAGGAGACCCTTCTACACCCTGGGGATGTCGGCTGTTTGCCTTGGAAGGCTGGCGGTTGTCCTGGAGGTGACTCGTGCTCTTCGAGGCAGGAATAGCAAATCCAGGCCTCCTTCCCTTCCTGCTTCCAGCGCGAAACTGCGGGTGATGTTAGCATCCCTCCTCCGTCCCTACCTTCCCGCACATTTATCTCCCCCTTTTGGAATGGGAGCACCAGTTTAGTTCTCCCGTCCTTAACTGGAGCACACCGATAAACAATATTAACAGTCAACCCTTCACAAAGCAGAGACCGAAACGAGGTGTGTGGAGGTCCCTGCTTCCGAGCAAGCCCCCAGGCACGGCACCCACTTCCCTCCTGTCTCTTTCCGCGCTGCTGGCCGCACCCCCCGGCCCAAAAGTGGGTGAACTGCGGGAGTCTTGCGAGCCCCAGTTTCTTTCCTCCTGTGTCGCTTCCTTGTAGCTGCATGGTATCTGCTCTGACAACCAAGGGCAGGCTCTCTCTGATTTGATTGGAAAATGTAAAGGAAACAAAACAAATCTCTCAGAGTTACAATTGTTCCTTAAATAATCGCGGAGACCTTGACTAGGAAATCAGAGCCCGTTTCTGTATTAAAGGGGGTTCTTGAAACTTCTCCTCGGTGGGGGGCACATAGGGCCGGCCCAATCGCTGCTGACTGTAGCGCTTTCTCCACGCTTTATCATCTGGCTTGAGGACAGGAACGCTCAGAAAGAATATCTTTTTTGGGGAAAAAGGCTAAAAATAAGTCCTTGCCCTTGGGTCTCTTCCTTTTTAATTAATAGCCGTGCATTTGAGCCGCGGTCGGTTTTTTCGAGCGCAACTTCTAGGGGGCGCTAGAGCTCCTAGCGTCCGCAGCCGAGAAAACCACGAGAAAACCAAGTTACTCTGCAATGTTCAAAGGGTACATTTCTATAGCCATGTTTTACATAGACTGTCATCACCTTTATCCTGACATCTTGAAGCAGCAAAGTAAATCCGCGACAGTGACATGAGAATTGTGTTTCAGTGTTTAGCTTTTTTAACGAAACTGTAGGACCCCCCTTCCCATGAAGTTGTTGCGAGAAGAACTTGACTGGATGAAACTTCCTTTTGTGACATGCTAATGCATTTTGTCAAGCTTTCAATTAGTCTGGTGTCTGTGGTTATGAGCATAGACGAGAGTGTTTAGTGGGAAAGATGTTTGTCCCTCTTGGACGTATTTACGTGCAATTACTAGTAATTGTGAAACCATGCGTAACCATCACGTCCTGCTCAGGAGACTGGACAGAGCTCTTTGCACTCACAGAAGCGCTGACCTGATTATCACTGTGACCCCCGGGCCAGTCTGCTTATCTTTCCCAGGCGACACTGACCTCTTGTTTCTTCCCAACCTCTTGGCTGCTGATGGACACCTGGTCATGCCTGACCGTGGCTTCCTGTCTTCTCTTCTGCTCAGGACCTGCTTGGACAGCAACTTCAGGTCTCAGTTCTGAGGCATTGCTGACAGCAAGTGCCATCTCCAATGTCCCCAGAGCTGTGGCTGTGTCGGGTTTATTGACCCTGACACTGGGTCACAACAGTCCACATTCCTAGATGAAAGTGATGTTGGGACCCGGAGACACTGTTCTTGGGACTGTCACACAGCCTGTGTGACACAGGACTGTCACGGGACAGGAGCCTGACTTTCTCTCTCTTATGGTTTCTTTCTAGATGTCCCCCTAAATCTCACACACTCATGGGGGGTTGGGGAGGTTTCTGGATCGGGGGGCATGATACTGGTCAGTGGATTAGTCCACTGATGAGTTTATAGCTGAGTGTGATGTTGGGAGGTGGGGCCTGGTCAGAAGAGACAGATATCTCTGGTCATGGCCTGGGAGGGTCTATCTCTCTTTCCAGCCTCTCCTTCGACACTCTGCTTCCTGTCTACCATGCCATGAGCAGCTCCACTCTGGGCTGTCCATAGAGGCTCACTGGAGATCACGTTGTGGAGAGCAGTGTGACCTCAGGGAAAACAGGAGCTGGTGGGTATGTTTCTCATCCAGCAGAGGGATGGCCACCCTGTTCGAGTTGAGCACTGGAGTTGCGTCTTCCAACTGGAAGAGGCCAGGAGAGGGAAGCAGGCAGGAGGAGCAGTGCATGTACATCTGGGGGTGTGGCTCTGTGCGCTGGGCCAATGCGGACACTGCTGGCCTTGGCGTGGATCTGGGGGAGGTGGACTTCTGAGGCACAGAAGAGAAGACAAGGCAACTGGATACAGCAGCCTGGCAAAGGTGCCACCTATGATACTGGAAATCCTCAGGGCTGGTGCTGCTCACTTTGGGGACACTTTGGATGGGTGGTGGGCTTCTAGAGAAAGGGCACGGCCATGTTCTAAACAGAAGCCAGACCTTCTTGGGACCCTTTCTTACAGGGGCTTCTGCACAGAGCACCAGTGCCCTGTCTTTTCCCCCAGCAGTGCTTCTTTCCATCCTTGCCCCGTAATTTGCACAGTGAGAGCTACTTCTCCACTTCCAGGTCATGCAAGCATGCAGCTGCTGCCTCTGTCCCACATCCAACTGTTTGTCAGGGCCAAGATTTCAGGAATATTCAGAGATAGGTGGGTCCTCCTACTGTGTTTCTGCTCTGAAGCAGGTTCTGCACCTTGATGCCAGGACTGAGTAGAGCCACCACCTGGGCCTCTCAGCGTGGGTGGATGGAAGGATCCCTAGAACACAGTGTCGCTGGTGCCTGAGAAGGCCAAGTTCATTCTGCGCTCTCCTGGACACCTGAATAAAACTTATGTTAGAGGTTTCATTCTCATGTGGATCCCAGCACGTGGCCCACCTCCTCCTGATGCTTTGTCTCCTCAGGCCCACGGTCCACATCTGCAGTTAGTACTTCCTATGGGACGTATCTCCCAAATTGTAAGGTGTATTTTCATTTTTGTCTAAGTCAAATTATTTCCAATTGGGTGTCTCAAAGTTAAAAAAAAAAAAGCCAGCATGCAGCTTAATGTGAAGGCTCCGAGTTAAATCTCCAGTATTTAAAAAAGAAGTGTTTAATTTTATTTGGCTAATGGATTATGCAGAACTATGGTACTTTACTTCCCTGTGTTTGCACATTTTCTATCTCTATATTACTGAATTCTGGCTTAATTCCATTATAATTAGAAAACATATCTTGATTTTTCAATCAATTTAGGCTTGCTACTGGTGACTGTTCCTTGCGTACTGGCAAAGAAAATATATTCCTCCTTTAGGTAGGGATCAATAAATGACAATCAGATCTAGTTGGCCCAAAGTATTTCTCGGTGCTCTATTCTTGCACATTTTCTGTCTCCTTGCTTTAATGATTTCTGGGAAAAGAATGTTGCCATCTTTAATTGTGGATTTAATTTTTTATTTTGAATTTTGTCAATTTTTACTTCATATAATTTGAATCGCTTTGGTTAGGTGCACACATGTTTAGGGCTATTATCTGAATCGACCTTCATCATTGGGACATCTCTTCATCCTGGATAACTTTCTTTGTCTGAAGTCTACTTGATATTACTGTATTGACCACAATTTTTTTTCTGATGCATTGTTTTTATAGTTTATCTTTTCCCTCCTTTTTCTTTTAGCTTACTTATGTCATAATTGAAGTGCAGTTCTTTTAGGCAGCATAGAGTTTTTTTTTCTCATTCTGAGAGTTCTGAAAATATAATTTGCATGTGTAGATCACTCTTTTTGCTTTCTTTGTTTGGTGTCTCTGCTTTCTTCTTCTTCTTCTTCTTCTTCTTCTTCTTCTTCTTCTTCTTCTTCTTCT
>NW_022900929.1:25590706-25607643 GCF_012274545.1 Fukomys damarensis
TCCTCCTCCTTCTTCTTCTTCTTCTTTTTTTTTTATCTCCCAAAAGTTTATTTGAGCCTTTGGTTTAAATATTACACTTCAAATTTATTGAATTCATTTTTTACTTTATCTCATAACTTGTTTTAGTTGTTGCTTCCAGGATTTTAATGCATGCACTGAACCTTTCATGGTCTTGTTAGAATCACTATTTTATGACTTCAAATAGAATTAATAACCTTTCTATCACACAGGCCCTTAACCTCTTCTCTCGGTATTATAGTTGTTTTAGGGATTATGTTTTATATAAAACCCTCTCAGATAGTGTTTTTGCTTTAAACCTCAAGTTTATTTTAAAGAACTCAAGATGACAATAGTCTTCTGTCTTTACCCAGATTTGTACCGTCTGTGTCGAGTTTCATTTCTCCTCTGACTTTTCTCCCTGGCAGCATTTCCCTTCTGTGTGCAGAGCTTACTTTGGCAGCTCCTTAGAGAACTTCTGCTGGCAAGAATTCTTTTTCTTTCCCTTCATCTGAAAATGTCTCTATTTCAGCTTTGTCCTTCAATCACATTTTTGCTAGTTACAGAAATCTGGGTTAATTACTTAATTTCA
The DNA here is from genome assembly GCF_012274545.1 of Fukomys damarensis. Classification (NCBI taxonomy): domain Eukaryota; kingdom Metazoa; phylum Chordata; class Mammalia; order Rodentia; family Bathyergidae; genus Fukomys; species Fukomys damarensis. Next base: position 25,591,296 of record NW_022900929.1, read on the forward strand.
CACTTTAAAAATAGCCTTCCATCTCCTTCTGGCCTCCATTATCCTCATGAGAAATCTGCAGTTATTCAAGTGTTTGCTCCTTTCAGAAATTGATCATTTCACATGGCCCCATGAAATGTATCTTTTTTTCCTCTTCTCTGAAGAGTTTTCATTGTTAGCATCTTGTGGCATATATGGATTTTCTTATGCTTTTCCTCTTGGGTGCTTTTGAGCTTTTTAAATATTCAAATTGACATCCTTGATTAAATTTGGGGCATTTCCTGGCCATATTTCTTCAGGTACTTTTTCTGACCCACACTCCTCCATCTTTCCTCTGGAGAACATTAGATCATGATGTTTATGTCGCTTATAGGTCCCTGGGGCTCTTCGATACTTTCTTCATATTTTCATTCTTCTTTAGGATTAAACAATGTAATTTTTTCATCAAGTTTACTGTTTCTTCATTCATTTTCCCTTTGCTAATTGAGCATGTCCAGAACAACTTTTATTCTGGTGGTTGTATTTTTCAGCTCTAAAATTTCCATTTGGTTCTTTTTAATTTCTGTTGCCTTTCTGAAATTTCCTCTCTTTCTATGTATTTCAAGATTGTTCTTCCAGTTTTCAGAGCACATGTCTAACTGCAGGCAGTCTCTCCTACTACTGTATCACCTGTGTCATCTCCATTTGACATCTCTTGACAGATTTTCCCATGTGAATTGACATTTTCTTTTGAATTTAGAATCCCTCTAAATTCTTTTGTGAACATTTTGAATGTTTTGTCTTGGGACTCTGAATCTTGCTTCAATGCAAAATCTGTTATTATTACTTCAGCAGGCCAGTTTAGTTCTGACTGCTGGTCTATTTCCATTTTCAAAGCTCTCTGCAAGTCTGGATTTGACCTGCAGGTGCACCACCCAGGGGCCAGCATATGACTGGGGTGGCTGTTTCAGACCTAGTCAACATCTGTTCACCTTCAGCATGAATCCAGGCATATATGTAAATAGCCTTTTGGGTTTGATTTCCTAGAATTCTCCTTTTGTGATATTTCATATACTTTTCAGTTTCCCAGATCTCCTGTGTTTGTCCCTCTAAATAGAAGTTGTAGCTTGCTTTGCTGTATGTGGTGGTTTCATTGCACATGTTCCATGGTTGAGTCTGCATCTGGGACCACACAGGTGAAGATAGAGAAGAATTAATGGATTTTCTCCTACCCCTTTGGGACCTCTGCTCCTCTGAATGCAGGGAAAGCCTCCACTGACTCAGGTCTTAGGAGCCTGTGGTCCCTGTTACTGTTTCTGTCATTGTCACAACTTTGTTACTATAAGGGCGTGTCAAGTGTGGGATGTGAGAGGACCAAGAGAAAAAAAATAGGGGATTTCCATTCTGACCCTTAATGATAAGACTCTCCTTTGCTTCCCAATCCAGAACCAGCAATTTATTCTAGAATATCTATGTGTGCCACATCCCAATTCTAGATTTTTGAATGCTTTGGTTCTGGGTGAGTGGAAGAGGGAAATTCACCCCCATTCGGGTGGAATTTGGAATTCTGTTCCTTTTCCCCCATCTGCTTGCTATTATTGCTTTTATAGGGTCCTCATAGATCTGCTCCGGTCATTTTACACTGTTTTTATTACCACATTAAGTGGGGGAGACAAGGTGAGATGTGTTTGTTTTATCTTCCCCAGAACTGGAACATCTCAGACTCACAGACTGCATGTGGGGCAGTACAGTGCTGATCATGTTGTGTGTGGGTGGATGTTAAAGGGAAGGCAGTTAGCATTGTTATTCTCTTTTCTGTTTGTTGTCCTGGAATTCAGTGATCTTCCATCCCCAGGTTTCCCTAGCAGGATATTTTCAACTACATATTCAAGTATGTCTACATGAAATTCAATTCATCTACTAATTGATCTTTTGTGCCAAGCATTATGCATTTTTTTATTGGGATATAATTCATGTAGTACAAGATTCACCCTTTGACAGTGCATAATTCTGTGGGCTTTAGTATTTTTGCTCTTGATCTATCTGGACACGCTGTGGAGGGACAGTGTTCTGAGACTGGTTGCCTCTGGTGGCCGGTGTCCTTGTGTGTTAACAAGCATTAGCTTTCCTGTACACAATTTTAAATTTAAAACGCTGTGAGTGTCATTCTAAATCTTCTCCTCAGTGCCTCCTGGCTGTACTTCTCCATGTCTCAGGAGGGAATAAGGCTTGTGATTCTCGCCTTCACGTTTATTTCACAGCCTTCGGGGTGGCCCCCAGGTGTGCTGAAGAAGTGCACACCAGTGTCCCCCACACCCTGCTGTGGTAGTGTGGATTGACCCGTGCACCTTGGGGAGCAAGTAGGCAAGACCCAGGGAAGCCACACACAGCCAGACTCCTATGAGTCACCCATCTCTGCTGAGTCCCCCAAGGGAGGATCCAATGCTCAAGTGTGCATGTCCAGGATAGCACGATCTGCGGGAGTTAGTGTCCCTCAGTGAACACATGGCTGCCTTCACACACCAGCAGCCTGTGCCATGCTGAAGAGGAATGAGCCAGCATGGGTACCACTATGGGCACATCTGAGAAGCACAGTTCATGGTGGCTAAGGTTAAAAAAACTACTGAGTGCTTGTAGCGAAATGCAAAGATCTCCAAGAAGGGGGATGTGCATATAAAAGATGTAAAGAACTTCTAGGTTGGTGGTCACCTTTGTGGAGAGGGGAGAGGAATGGTCTTTTCCAGCAGGGCAGAGGCCACCTCTCCTTTACTGGGGCCACTGGCTGGCTAGCTTGTGCCCTTCTGGGCTAGCTCCATCAGCTCACATGGGTTGGTTTCTTGGAGTGGAGGCAGCGCTCAATTCCCAGCTCAGCAGTGGTAAGAATGAGTGGATTATGTGGCATATGATATCTGCATCAAACCCTAGAGGCTTGGAGGCTGTTTTAATAGTGGAAGAGAAGCAGCTGGAGCTGGGCAGATCAGAATGCCAGCAGTCTGGGGAGCCGGAAACAGGAAGGAAGCTGGGGTTGCCTGCTGTGCTCCTAAAGCCAACCCAGGAATTGACACCTGAGCACCCAGGTATGCTGAGCACCTGAGGGTGGACAAGGAGGTAGGAGTGGTTGGGAGGAGGTGGATTCCAGAAGCATGGAGCTGGGGTGACCATAGATTCTCACTGCAGAGCTCCCTGGAGAACTTCCTGCATTTCGCATTTTCTTGGTTAGAACATTGTAAATTACTAAATGGATTTCTTTTAAAGCTTTATTAACTTTACATGTCATGTGTTTTCTCCATTTGTCTTTGTCAATTTGGTTGTTTCTTTCCCATAAAATTACTCATTACAACTAAATTTTATATTTATTGGAATGAAAGTAGCCCATAGTAGCTTCTTATCTTTCTGATGGTGACAGGTTCTGTAACCAGGCCTTCTTTTTCTTTTATGGAATTGGTTATTTATGCCATCTCTCTTTGTTGAATGAAAGTCTTTGCCTGAGGTTTGCAAGTTTTATTATTAGTTTTTGCAAAGAACCAACTTTTGGCTTTTGGAGGGGTTTCTCTATTGTTCTGTTATTTCTTGTTTTATTTATTAATTTTCTTTTAAAAACTTGTTTAGTGTTCTTTTTTTAAAACTTTTTGGAGACAGATGGTTGGAATGTTAATTTTTAGTGGTTCTTTCTGACATATACATTTAAAAATGAAATTCATTTCCTGCTAAGAGTTGTTTTAAACTCTAGTCAAGTTTTGATATATAGTATTTTCTTTGAAATCCAGTTTAAAATATTTTCTATTGCCCTTATGTTTTCTTCTTTGGCCCATATGATACTTGGAAGCATATTTCTTAATTTTGAAATACATGAAACATGCTTAATCATCTTTTTGTTGTTCATTTCTAGCATAATTATATTGGGGTCAAAGAATTAGTTCTGGATGATTTCAGCTCTTTACATTTTTAAGACTTGCTTAGTGGTCCTATGTATAGTTTTTTTTTTTTTTTTTTTTTTTTTTTTTTTTTTTTTTTTTAAGTCAGGGTCTCACCATGTAGTTGAGACTGACCTGGAACTCACTATGTAGCCCAAGCTCGTCTTAAATCGACAGCAATTCTCCTGCCTTAGCCTCCTGAGTGCTGGGATTACAGGCAGGGCCACCACGCCTGGCTCCTGTATACAGTTTTGAACAAAGTTTCACATGTACTTGGAAACAAAATATATTCTATAATTTTTGGATGCACTGCACCAAGGTCACATTTATTAATTGTGTTGTTCAGATCTTACCTAAGATCTATATTTTCATGTGTGTGTTTTTTTTAGTTGACACATAATTCTACATACTTATGGGATACAGAGTGATATATTATTTTATTGGGACTTACTAAGAGATTTATATTAAAAATCTACTCTTACGTTGCTTCTTGTTATCATTCTGCCAATTTTTAGCTGATATGATTAAATACACATAAGCTTAGTGTCTTTCTAGTTCATCAAATCATTGATCATTATTCACAACTGTATTTCTAGTGTTTGTTTGGCCTCGGTATCTATTTGCACTGATATTAAACAAGACTGCTATGGCTTCCTTTGGTTTAGTTTTCTGTAATATGTATACATGTATACTTCATCCTTTAATTTTCAACACAAAGCTAAACATTTCAGTAGCTCTTTTGCAAAGTGTGGAGTTCTTTGAGATACCCGACAGGTCAGTGTCTGCCTGTTTTGATTCTGGGTTGGGGAGGCAGGGAAGATGTTACTTCCAGGGAGCCAGGACATCTTGGAGATGGGGTGTTTGTCATCTGGGGTAGAGATGAGCCTTAGCTCCCAAGGGGAAAATCAGATAAAAGTTAGTTATTCAACCAAACCATCACCATGCTTTGCAACCTGTCTTGCTAACCTGAAACAAAACCTGCACTCGGTTAGAACCCTGTGCCTTTGTCCTTCCTCAGTAAACCTGGGAGTTTGAGTCAGTTCAGGGCTCCATTTCCGTGAAGAACCCAGGCCCTCCTCCAAGATCTTTTCTGTCTCTGGCGTCATCATGTACCTCTGTCTTAGGGTTTGCTGGCTCGAACTCTGCAACAGAGCATATTTTTTATTCTGATATTTAAATCCAGTTGCTGATTGTTTTGTACCATTTAAAATTTTGTAATTCCTTTTATCATTTTTTTCCCATTTTCAACTGTGCTTAAAGTTTTCACTTCAGTTAGGTATTGATTTTCAGCTCAAGCATCCAGTCTCTTCACCATCATTACACTTATTAATATATTGGAGTGCAAGTCAGCTGTCTCAGTTATGTCTCAGTTATTTGGTCAACTGTCTATTGTATGTCTGAGTTGTTTTATGCTTTTCCTCTTTCTTGCTTTCTTTGAGGGGCTGATTAATTTTTATCTTGTTTGCATACAGTAAAATGCCACTTGTGTGGTGTACAGTACTATGATGCTGACTGATGAACACACACGTGACCACAGAGCTCTGTCATCCCAGAGCTGCTTTGGGTGCTGTTACTGTCGCTAACCCAGCCCCAGCTCCACTCTGGCAGCAACCAATTTACGTCCCTTTCATTCTGAAGTTTTCACAATGTCGTATAGATGAAATCATTACTGAATGTAACCTTTGAAACATGGCTTCTTGCCAATTGTGATGTGTTTGAAATTTATTTGTGTGGGACTTTGGACTATCAATAGTTCATCCTTTTTTATTACAAATAGTTTTAGAAATAATATCAACTTTTAGTGTATTATATAATTCTTCCATTTGCAAGTTGAAAATCATGTAAGTGGTTTTTAGTTTGGGGTGGTTATGAATACAGTTACTGTAAATATTTGCATATAGGTGTTTATATGAACATTAGTTTTAACTTTTCTTGGATAAAGATTTTAGCATAGAATTCTTGAGGTATGCATATGTTTAACTTTATAAAAACTGTGAAATTATTATCTAATGAAGTTTATTGGTACATTTTAGGTATACAGCACACATTCATTACTGGGATCTTGTGCCTTTACATGACTTATCTTGGTTCTCATTTTTCCCCATTCCCAGCCCTCCCTTCAGCCTCTTCCACCCTTCCCTGTTTACAAAGACAATGTTCCCATGTTTTTCCTTTTTTCACATTTTTTCTTTTCCCTTTTTACCTTTCCTTACTCCTACTTCCCCTACTTTTTTACACCTTTTCTTCCTATTACACAATATCAACTATATATTTTGATCCTTATTTACACTTTTGGTTTTTCACACCATAGAAACTATTTGGTATTTACACATGTGCGTTCTATTTATGTCACTTAAGAGTATGGCCTCAATGTGTATCCACTTAGCTTTTAGCTTCTTATTCTTTATGTCTGAGTAGTACTCCATTTTATCTGTCTGTCTATCTATCTATCTATCTATCTATCTATCTATCTATCTATCTATCTATCTATCTATCTATCTATCTATCTATAAGCATAAACACATCTTTATCCAGCCTCCAGTTGATGGGCAATTGGGCTCTTTCCAAGTTTTAGCTATTACAAACTGTGCCACTATAAACATGGGTGAACATATATCACTGTGGTATGATTCTTTTAATTATTTTGGAAAGATACCCAGCAGAGGAATGGCTGGGTCAAATGGGACTTTTATTCCTAGTTGTTTGAGGTATCTCCATATTGATTTCCACAATGGCTGCACCAGTCTGCACTCCCACCAACAATGGAGAAGGGATCCTTTCTCCTCACAACCCCATCAGCATTTGTTATTGGTTGATTTCTTGATAGAAGCTGTTCTTTCTGGGGTGAGTTGCAATCTCAGTGTTGTTTTCATATGCATCTCTAGAATGACCAGTGATGTTGAACATTTTTTCATATGTTTATTTACTACTTTTGCTTCTTTGTCTGAAAAATAGATGTTTATTTCAGATGCCCATTTTTGAATTGGGTCTTTATATTTGGGTGGTCTGATTGTTGTTTTGAGTTTTTATCTATTCTAATGGTAGACCTTTGTCTGAGGAACAGTTGGTAATTTTCCCCCCAATTATAGGTTGTCTCTTAGCTCTGTTGATTTCTTTTGCAGTGCAGAAGCTTTTGAAAAAGATGACATCCCAGTTGTTAATTCTTTGTGCTAGTTCTCATGTACTGAGGATTTGTTCATAGTCTTTTCCTATGGCAATATCTTCAAGAGTTCTACCTAACTTATCTTCCAGCAAGTTTAGTGTTTCTGTTCTAATATTTAGATCTTTAATCCACTTGGATTTTAGTTTAGTGCATGGTGAAAGATAGGGGGTCTAGTTTTAATCTTTGACAAGTTTAAATCTAGTTTTTCCAGCACCATTTATTAAAGAGGCTAACTTTTCTCCATTGAGCATGGTTGGCACCTTTGTCAAAGATGAGGTAGCTGAGTACGTTTGGAGTTGTTTCTGCATCTTCTACTCTATTCCACTGATCCTTGGGTTGCTTTCTTTGCCAGTACCATGCTGTTTTTATCACACTGGCTTTGTAGTATAAAGCTGGGGATTGTGATACCTTCTGTCATGTCTCTGTTGCCTAGAATTGCACTTGCTATTCTGTCTCTTCTGATTCCAAATGCATTTTTGGATTTTTTCTCTAGTTCAGTGAAATATACTGTTGGGATTTCAATTGGGATTGCTTTGAATCTGTATAGTAGTTTTGGAAGTATGGCCATTTTCACTATATTGGTTCTTCCTACCCAGGAACAATGGATGTCTTTCCGTTTTCTTAAATCCTCTTCAATCTCTTTTTTCAGAGTGCTGTAACTCTCAATGTAGAGGTCTTTTGCTTCCTTTGTTAGATTGATTCCTACATATTTCATTTTTTTTGGATGCTGTTGTGAAAGGGATTGTTTCCCTAGTTTCATTCTCAGTGAGTTTGTTATTTGTGCACAAGAAGGCTATTGATGTTTGAGTGTTTACCCTATATCCAGCTACTCTACTGAATCTGTCAATTAAGTCTAGAAGTCTTTTGGCAGAGTTTTTTCCCTTTTTTTGTTCTTCTATGTAGAGTATCATATCATAAGCAAATGATGATAGTTTAACTTCTTCCTTTCCTATCTTTATTACTTTTATTTCTTTCTCTTCTCTAATTGCTGTGGCTAATGTATCCAAAACTATATTGAATAGGAGTCGTGATAGTGGACATCCTTGTCTTGTTCCTGATTTTAGCGTGAAGGTTTTCAGTTTTTGACCATTTAGTATGATGTTGGCTGTTGGCTTTTTATAGATAGTCTTTATCAAGTGGAGATAAAGACCATCTATTCCAATTTTCTGTAGGGTTTTTATCATGAATGGGTGTTGAATTTTGTCAAATGCTTTTTCTGCATCTATTGAGAGGATCATACGGTTTTTGTACTTGACTCTGTTAATATAATATATTACATTTATTGATTTATGTATTTGAACCATCCTTGCATTCCTGGGAGAAATATGACTTGGTCAGGGTGTATGATCTTCTTGATGACCCTCTATATTCTGTTTGCCAGCATCATATTGAGGATTTTTGCATCTATGTTCATTAGGGAGATTGGCCTGTAGTTCTATTTTTTGGTTGGGTCTTTCCCTGGCTTTGGAATCATATAATACTTGCTTTCAGGAATGAATCTGGAAGTATTGCTTTCCTTTCAATTTCATTGAAAGTTTAAAGAGTAGTGGCAAAAGCCAGGTGTGGTGGCTCATGCCTGTAATCTCAGCACTCTGGAGGCTGAGACAGGAGGATTGCTGTGAGTTTGAGACCAGCATGGGCTACATAGTGAGTTCCAGGTCAGTCTCAATTACATAGTGAGACCCTGTCTCCAAAAAACAAACAAACAAAAAACCCAACAACAACAACAAAACAAAAAACAAAAAACAACAAAAAAAAATAGAAGAGTAATGGCAATAGTTCTTCTCTAAATGTTTTGTAGAATTCAGCAGTAAAGCCATCAGGACCTGGGTTTTTCTTTGTTGGTAAATTTTTAATTACATTTTCAATTTCACTGATTGTGAAACTTTTTAAAGGCAGCTATACATTTTGTCTCACAGCAATCCAAAAGAGTTTTTATACTCACGTTTATTATTTCTGGTTTTAAACTGTTATTTTAGCCATTTTCCTGGTTGCCTTTGTGTTTTGGTCTTAGGTGGATTTCCCTAGTGATTAACAAGATTGAGCATCTTTTCAGGTGCTTATTTGACATTCATGTACCCTCTTGGTATCTGTTCCAATTTTTGCCTCTTCTTAAATTATGTCACTTATTTTTCCTATGATTGGATTTTAAGAGTTCTTCAAATGTTGTGGGTGTGAATCTTTTGTTAGTTACTGAATGAGCAGTACACTCGGACAATCATGTGGAGCAGTTTTGATGACAAGGACTAGTCCCTGGCAGCAGGCAGATTGAGGACCCAAAGAAGCAGATTCAGAGAGGCTGTGATAGTCTGTGGATTTTACCCCAACATCTTTCCATCTCTACCTGGAAAAGAATAACTTAGTGAAGAGAAAAGGAAGAAGAGCTCTGAGATTCTAGAAGGAGAATATAGGAAAACTAGAAATCTCAGAGAAACTAGAGAAGGTGCATACATAGAGAAAATAATGAAGTAGTCTGGAATACTAATCCTGGTTCCCAGGGAAGGTGTCTTAGTTACTTTTCTTGTTGCTGAGACAAAATACCCAACACCCAAAGTTAAAGGAAGAAAGGTTTATTGTAGCTCACAGTTTGGAGAAGTTTCAGTCCATAGTCAGCTGGCTCCAAGGCAGAGTGGCATGGCAGAGGAGCATCAAAGAGGAGAAACAGCCCATGGTGAAGCAGGGCAGGCAGAAGGCAGCAAGTCATCATCATCATCATCATCATCAGCAGCAGCAGCAGCAGCAGCAGCAGTAGCAGTAGCAGAAGCAGCAGAAGCAGCCTGCCTCTCCCTTTTATCTATTCAAGGCTGCCTGCCCTTTGGGTGATGCCACCCACACTCAGTGTGAGCTTTCCCACTATCCACAACCAGAACCATGCCAAACCAATCAGTGAACTAATTTAGTAATCACACATCCTTGATCCCAGTATCACAACCTAATATTGGCATCTCACGTCCTAGATCCAGCCACCTCTGAAAAGCCGCACCTACGACTATATGAGGCTTTGTGTGTGTGTGTGTGTGTGTGTGTGTGTGTGTGCGCATCTAGACATAAGCCATAACAGAAGGGGAGCCGTCTATGAAAACAGAAGCCCCCAGAAGAAGTCTGGATTCCAACAAGACACTCAGCTACTATAACGAGTTGAAGAGGGGTGCAAACACCAAAACAGCCAAACATTACAGGAAGACAGATTCTGAGTAACGAAATCTCCACAGTCGCGACAGAGTTTCTCTTCCAACTCATCCTCAACCTACAGCACAAAATCAGTAGAAATGTGAGAAAGTCAGGCAACATGATGCCTCCTGAAATGCTTAACTACCTCAGTCTGTGTCTCACAGACCCTAAAAAAGTAAAATGGTCAAAATGCTCAAAGAAGAAACATTTCAGCAAATTTATGAGATGCTTAGTGAGATTAAACAGAATCTTGTAAAACAAGTAAGGGATTTTACTAATAAAATGTTCAATAGGCTTGAAGAAGAAACAAGCCATAACAAATCGAGTTAAACAAGAAAATACAGGCTATGAATGTCCAGTTTGGTAATGAAGTAGAAATGGGGAAAAGAAAGCAACCAAAAACACGAGATGTGGAAAAATCAATAGAAAGCTTGGTTAGCAAATTTAACTAACGTGAAGAGAGAGTGTCAGAAATTGAAAATGAAAACAATACTGAGATTCCACCTGACCCCCCCAGAAAGAACAACTGCTGTCATGAAATTGACCAATAACAAATGCTGGTGGGGTTGAGGGGAAGGAGGAGCACTGCTCCACTGCTGGTGGGAGTGCAGACGAGTGTAACCACTGTGGTAATCAGTGTGGAGATACCTCAAAGGACTAGGACTACAGGCCCCACTTGACCCAGCTATTCTCCTGCTGGGCATCTTCCCAAAAGAATTAAAAGAATCATATCATAGTGATATAGGCTCACCCATGTTTATAGTGGCACAGTTTGTAATAGCTAAAACTTGGAAGAAGGCTAATTGCCCAGCATCTGAAGACTGGATAAAGAAAATTTTTTTTTTCTTTGTAGAATGGAGTACTATTCATCCACAAAGAATGAGAAATTAGAGATAGTTACAGTTAAATGGAGGCACACTGAGGATGCATATTCTTTAGTGAAACAAATAGGACACACATGTGTAAATACCAAATAGTTTTTCTGGTGTGAGAAACTGCAGTGTAAATAAGGATCAAAAGGTATAATAGATAATGTGAAATAGGAAGAAAAGGGGCAAAGGAGGTAGGGGAAAGGAAAGGAGGGAATGGAGTTAATATGAGAAAATGAAAAATGGAAAGAAAGTCTTTGTAAATAAGGAGGGGTGCAGGGGTTGAAGGGAGGATAGGAGAATGGGGAAAAATAAGAATCAAGATATATTATGTAAAGGTACAAATTCCCAGTGATTGATGTCATTATATTATATACCTAAAATGTACCAATAAAATTAATTAAAAAAAAAGAAATTGAAGACAAGGTGAGTGTAGTAGATCATAAACTCAAGGATACCCTAAAAATGACAAGGCAATATGCAAGCTGAATCTAACAGCTTCTAGATGATAAAAAGAAATAATCAGAATTATAGCAATAAAGGAAAAATTAAAAGATGGCTCAAAAGGTCTAAAAATTCATTTGCTGAAATCATAGCAAAACATTTTTCAAATTTTGGGAAATCACAAACCATCCACTTACAAGTGACATACAGAACCCCAAATAGACACAGCAAGAAAATAACCTTTCCACAGCACATTTAATCAAAATTCCAGAAATTCAGGAAAAGGAGAAAATACTAAAAGCTGTTAAAGAAAAACAGCAAGTTATAAAGGCAAACGTATCAGAATTACAATAGACTTTTTAGCACCTTAAATGCCAGGTTGGCATGAAGATTTTCAAGCCCTGAAAGAAAACAGTTGTCAACCCAGACTTCTGTATCCTACAAAATTAGCTTTAAAAATTGGCAGAACGTAAATATTTTCCACAACAAAGAAATCCTAAAGAAATACACGGTTGCTAAATTAGCACTGCAGAGAATACTCAAGGGAAATCTAGATAGAGACAGGGAAGCCCCAGGCACCAAAACACACAAATAAAAGTATACAGATAACTGAGAGAGTAGCTAAATAAAAGGAAAAATAAAGAAATCAGCACTTCAAAATTAATGCAATAACAAGATTTAGTAAATACAATAACACATTTACAATAAAAACACTCAATGTTTCTTAACTCCCCAACCAGATTGGGTCAAAAAGCAAAATACACCCATATGTTGCCTATAGGAGACAACACCTCCTCCACAATGAGACTTGTGGACTAATGTGCAAAGATGAGAAGTGACATTTCGTGAATATGGAGCCCCAGCACAAGCAGGAGTAGCCATCTTATTTTCAGACACATAGATTTTAAGTGAAAACTGATCAGAAAAGACAAAGATGGGCACTACATACTGTTAAAGAGAGTAATTCAAAAGGAAAATAACAATTATAAATATGTATGTACCAAGTGTTGGCATGGCCAACTATGTAAAACAAAAAAGCACAGGACACAAAAGGACAGATAGACACTGATACAATCATAGTGTGGCACTTTAACTCCCTCACTCATGATTAGTTCAGCCAGACAAAAATGTAGCACCACAGCAATGAAAAAATGGACTTAACAGGTATCTGTAGAGTGTTTCATCCAACAACAACAGAATGCACAGTTTTTTTCAGGAGTTCATGGAAGTTTTTCCAAAATAGACCATAACTTGGCTATAAAGCATTCTTAAATAAATACAAAATAATTCCCTGCATACTATCGGATTATAGCAGAATGAAACTAGAAATCAATACAAACACATGAAGATTAAACAATACACTACTGAATAACCAGTAGATCACAGAAGAAATCAAAGAAGGAATTAAAAAGTTCCTAGAATCAAATGTCCATAGAAGGCCAACATGCCAAGAACGGTGGGACACAGTGATAAAAGTTCTATGTGGAATTTTATAGCTGTGAGTGAAGACATTAAAAGAACTGAGTGGTCCTGAATAAAAACTGTAATGATGCAACTCAAGGTCCTAGAAACAAGATCAATCCAAATTTTATTTTTTATTTATTTATTGTTACTGGGGATTGAACTCAGGTCCTTGTGAGGCAGGTGACGGAACCACTGAGCTGAACAGAAAGAAAGAAATTGTAAAGATCTCAGTGAAAATTAACAAAATTGAGACAAGTAACAATACAGAGGATCAATGAACCAAAGATTTGGTTTTTGGAAAGAATAAACAAGCGTGATAATCTTTTGCCAAAATTACCAACAAAGGAGAAAAAAAGCAGTATTAGTGAAATTAGAAATAAGAAAAATGAAAAAAGAACTAAATGAGAAAAAATGAAATCACAACTGGCACTGCTGAAATCCAGAGGATTATAAGACACTACTTTGAAAACATATTCCAATAAATTAGAGAACATAGATGGAATGGAGTGATTCCTAGACACATATGAATTACTAAAATTGAAACAAGAAGACACAAAAATTCTGAATAGACCAATAACAGGCCACAAAATAGAGGCAGTAATAAAAACTCTACGAACAAAGTAAAGCCCAGGACCCATTGGATTCATCTCAAAATTCTACCAGAACTTCAGAGAAGATTTAACATCAATACTCCTCAAACTCTTCCATGAAACTAAAAGAAAAGGAGTAATGCCAAAGACATTCCTAGAAGCTAGAATTAGTCTGACATTAAAACTGGACAAGGACTTAAAAAATAGAAACCTGCAGGGCTATGGAAGGATGTTATCTAAATCTGATAAAAAGCCATTTATGACAAACCCACTGCCCACATCATACTAAGTGGAGAAAAACCCTAGATTTTCCTCTAAAATCAGGAACAAAATAAGGGTGGCTATTCTTGCCTCTCCTGTTCATTATGGTATGTGAAGCTTTAGGCAGAGCAATCAGGCAAACATAAAAAAAAATGAGATATGAATAGGAAAAGCAGAACTCAAACTATCCTTATTCACACACGACCTGATCCTTTAGATAGAACATCCAGAAAATTCCACTAAAAACCACCTAGAGCTAATAAGCAAATTCATCCAAGTAGCAGGATACTAAATAAACATACAAAAATCAATAGTGGTTTTGTACACCAACAATGAACCTACCAAGAAAGAAATTAGGAGAACTATGCCATTCACAGTAGCATCAAGAAAAATTAAATACTTAGGAATGAAGCTAAACAAGGAAGTGAAAGACCTCTATAATGAAAACTATAGTACTCTGCAAATGAAGATCAAGGAAGAGATCAGAAAATGGAAAGGCATTCCCTATTCCTGGATAGGCAGAAGCAATATTGTCCAAATGGTCATATTATCCAAAGTATAGCTTTGATGCAATCCCAATTAAAATACCAAAGCATTATTCTCAGAAATAGAAAAAAACAATCCTAAAATTTATATGGAATCAGAAGAGACCCAGAATAGCAAAAACAATCCTGGCCAATAGGAGCAAAGCAGGAGGCACTGCAATCTGAGATTAGAAGTTATATTACAAAGTTACAAAGATAAAAACAACATGGCATTGGCACAAAAGCAGACGTGAGGATCAATGGAACCAGAGGATGCAGAAACAGCCCCAGACACAGTGATCCATCTAATCTTTCACAAAGAGGCCAAAAACATGTTGGAAGAAAGACAGCCTCTTTAATAAATGTTGTTAGGAAAACTGGTTACCCACATGCAGAAGACTGAATCTAGACCTACCTCTCACCCTGTACTAAAATAAAATCAGAATGGATCAAATACCTAGATATTAAAACAGAAACACTTATCTGCTGGAAGATAAAAATGGGTAAAACTCCAGAAAGAATGACTGTCACCAAGAACTCAAAAAAACAACAAATGCTGGCAATGCTGTAGTGAAAAAGAAACCTTTCTACATTGTTTGTGGGAATGTAAACTAGTACAACTCACTATGGAAATCAGTATGCAGATCCCTGAAAAAACTGAAAATAGAAATTCCACCGGGCCCTCCTATTCCCAATGGGGGGCTCTTCCCAAAAGACTTAAAGACATCATATTACAGTGATCCATGTATACACGTGTGTATAGCAGCACGGTCCATAATAACTAAAGCTTGGAAGTGGCCTATATATCTATCAACCAATGAATGGAAAACGAAAATGAGATATTTATACCCAAAGGAATACTACTTTGCCATAAAGAAGGATACATTTGAGTCAGTTGTAGGAAAATAGATGTATGTTGATACTATAATGTTAAATGAAATAAATAAGACACACAAACTTAAATATTACATGATTTCTCTTATATAAAAGACCCAAAGTATAAATAAACAGCCAAGTAAAATACAGATGATAGCAAGTAGGGAGATAGATCTTTCTCAAATGAAAAGGGGGTCAAGAGATAAGGGATGAGGTAGGGAGGGGATGAAAAAAGGAACTAAGATGTATAATGTACATGTACCAACTCTCCACAAGGAATATAAATATTGTGTACTGTAAATATGTACTAGTAAAAAAATGCAACAGATACTGGACTAAAATAATATATGTAGATGATCTACATTTCTATGTCAAATTTGGTAATTTATGTTTTAAGGAAATTTTCCATTTCATCTAAGTTCAAATTTATTGGTATATAGTGTTCATAAGTCTTTATCTCCTTCATACTGGTGATCTCTCTCTCTCTCTCTCTGTCTCTCTCTCTCTCTCTGTCTCTGTCTCTCTCTCCTCTTCTTTGCTTAGCGTATAGAATTTTTATGAATTTCTTGTTATAGAAAATTTGCTTTTCTTTTAGCACATCTCCTGCTTGTATGTTTTCAGTCTCACTCTTTCCTGCTCTTTGCTTCTTCATGCAGACATGTGCTATTCTGACTTCTGGAGGTGAAAATTAGATAGTTAAGAGTTTTCTTGTTTTCTGGTGAAAGTATCCATTGTTACACATTTCCCAAGAGAACTTTTGGAATCTCCAAGTGTGACTGTGGATTTCACCAGTCCTCCTCTCCATTTGATCAGTGATTGCTTCACACGCTGAAGCTTGGAGGGCCTGCATCCCAGCCAACACTGTGGGAGGCTGTCCTTCTTTCGAATCCTAGTGGCGTACGACATTTTTTGGGTGGGGGAGATGATTTCTCGCTGACATTTTGATTGGCATTTCCCTGATGATTAGTGAAGTTGAGCATTTTTTTTTTTTTGAGTTTATTGGTACATTTAGGGATACAGTACAGTTACATTCATTGTTGGGATCATGTACCTTTACATGGCAAGTCTTGATTCTCATTTTTTCCCCTTACCTTTGCCCTCCCTTCACCCCCTC
>NW_022900929.1:25613127-25613482 GCF_012274545.1 Fukomys damarensis
CGCGCAGGCCGGGAGCTCACGCGCACTCCGCCGGGTGATCGCAGACAGGCAGGCAGGTAGGCAGCTGAAAAAACCCCCTCTGGGGTCCTTGGGTCCTTCCTGGGTCTGTTGTCCGTTGAGCATTTTTTTTAAATGTCCTCATTGGTTATTTGTATTATTCTCTTGAGAAATATTTGCTCAGGTCATTTGCCCACTTTTAATTGAATCATTCATTTCTTTTTGAAGTTGAGCTGTTTGAGCTCTTGATATATTCTGGAAATAAAATCCCTTGTTGGCTGAATCTATTTGCATATTTTCTCCCATTCTGAAGGTTGTCTTTTCACTTTGTTGATTTTTTTTTTTTTTTTTTTTTTTT